>NC_139993.1:19849372-20449372 GCF_964263955.1 Coregonus lavaretus
AGAGAGAGAGAGAGAGAGAGAGAGAGAGAGAGAGAGATGGTTTGAGTATAGGTGACCTAAGGGGAGATTCTTGGCTCTAGGATTATATTGGCTGGTAAAGCTTGTTGCGTGTTTGTTTGTGAACTAAATATGTCGGGACGGTGTCACTGAGGTTTGGCACCCACTGTCACAACCGTAATCCACACACTTAAAAGCAAAAATCCCTGTAAGAGAGAGAGGCGCCAGGTGAATTTATACACACACACACACACACATGCACACACACATACTATGCGTCCATACACACACGAGCACAAACACAAACACACACACACACACATACACACACACAGACAGACAGACAGACAGGAGACAGAACTAGCCCTGGGGCTTGAGGCCTCATATATATTCCTGTCCACACTTCCTCATATGGCTCTTATCAGGGCTTGTTAACGGCGAGCGGCTTTTCTCATTAGCTAGATCTACTGAGGATTCATCAGAAGCCTAGCCGTTTGGGCCAGACAAAGAAACAAATCAAAGCATATCACTACGCCCTTATCTTATCCAATAAATTACTCCACCACCCTATTCCCCTTTTTGGAAACACATTTAACCCTTTAGACCCCAATAGAATTCTATAATGTTTTTGTAGATTACTGAGAATATTCAAGATAAAGCTATTTTTCTCAAACATTTCAAACAAACAGACATAGCTCAAAAACAAGGAACAAATTACAATTACAAGTTAACTTACTTTTAACCTCTTCTTTAATATAACACCACATTCATGTCAATAGGAATAACACTCATTTTGTCTTCCATTGTGTAGACACTCATTATAAAAAAACGATTAACACTCCACACCACACATTTTTTTTGTTCTTATGAATATTTAAAAAAATTATCAAAAATTTGACCAGAGGACAATATTCAGAAATATTCAAAACCCACACAAAGTAGGCTATTTGAATGACAACAATTCTTACTTATGTAACAATGTAAAAATGCAAACAACTATTCAGAGACTTTCAAAATGTAGATAACCTCTCTCAATAAGATGTAGTACAGACCAGGCCTGAAACAAAATGTAGAAATAGTGGCCTACTTTGACAATAATTCAGTGAATGTATTAGATAGAGAGATAAAGAGAGAAGATACAAAACACAACAACTGTTCAGAGACAAAAAATATATAAATACGCAATTTCCCTAAACGTTTTCTAGGACAAATTCGTATTTTACACCGTCACTTTAGTGTTTGCATTTAGCCTACAACATGTCATGGGACTTTTGAAAGCACAGCCCCATCCTGCAAAGTGGCACAGAACACATAGAGCACCCAAAGGAGGTTTCTACACTTCTCCCACTCTTTGCCCTGCATCCACTCCAGATGCACACCACACACCCTCTCTTGCGCCCTTCAAACTTCACCAGGGAGTGGTTTCCTTTCAAATTATGAGTGACAACTCGGTCCAAACCTCCTGGTGCCACATTCTTGGCTCCTGCCACTGTAGCCATCACAAAGTGTATGCACAAGCTGCATTTTGAATGCCTTCAGGGACCAGCGCCTGTGGTTTCTGGGAAGGGGCCTTTGCAGGGTCCCCCACACTAGTCTACCGACGCCGCCCTCAGGGTACTATACATAGGAACAGTGCCTTGCAAAAGTATTCATCCCCCTTGGCATTTTTCCTATTTTGTTGCATTGCAACACTCCTCTGTCCTCGCTCCACATCTCTATCCCTCCAATCATCTCTAACTCCTCTTCCTCCCTGCCTTCTGCTGCTGAGCCCTGACTCTCCACATCACTTCCCTCACTTTCACTGACCTAGAGGAACAGAGTAACAGAGCGAGAGAGAGAGAGAGACAGACAGACAGACAGAGACACAGACAGACACACACACACACACACACACACACACACACACACACACACACACACACACACACACACAGTATATAGTATAATCATGTGGTACCCCAGGAAGAGTAACTGCTGCATGTGTAATAGCTAATGGGAATCCTAATCAACTAAACTAAATCATGATGCTATACAGCACTTTCAATCAATCCCATTTCAAATCCCATTTCACACAAACACACTTATAATCATCATAAAGCAATACAGCACTTGCATTCAACTATTCAATCATCAATCAAAATCATTTTATAAAGCCCTTAGTGGCCAGATTGTGTCTCGATTCACTGTGTGCATATATGTTCATTAGACTGATGGATATTCAGACATCATAGAGCACACAAAAAGACGTTCATAAATATGCTCATAGATGACCAGCAGAGTTAGATTATAACCATAAAGGCTATATATGGTACACACAGGTCCTAATCCAGGCACTTGTCATCTCCCGTCTGGATTACTGCAACTCGCTGTTGGCTGGGCTCCCTGCCTGTGCCATTAAACCCCTACAACTCATCCAGAATGCCGCAGCCTGTCTGGTGTTCAACCTTCCCAAGTTCTCTCACGTCACCCCCCTCCTCCGCACACTCCACTGGCTTCCAGTTGAGGCTCGCATCCGTTACAAGACCATGGTGCTTGCCTATGGAGCAGTGAGGGGAACGGCACCTCCGTACCTTCGGGCTCTGATCAGTCCCTACACCCAAACGAGGGCATTGCGTTCATCCACCTCTGGCCTGCTGGCTCCCCTTCCTCTGCGGAAGCATAGTTCCCGCTCAGCCCAGTCAAAACTGTTCGCTGCTCTGGCACCCCAATGGTGGAACAAGCTCCCTCACGACGCCAGGACGGCGGAGTCACTCACCACCTTCCGGAGACATTTGAAACCCCACCTCTTTAAGGAACACCTGGGATAGGATAAAGTAATCCCCCCCCCAAAAAAATTTGAAAAAAATTAAATTAAATAAAAAAAAATAAAAAAAAGTATAATTGTAAAGTGGTTATCCCACTGGCTATAGGGTGAATGCACCAATTTGTAGTCGCTCTGGATAAGAGCGTCTGCTAAATGACGTAAATGTGCCCTTGAGCAAGGCACTTAACCCTAATTGCTCCTGTAAGTCGCTCTGGATAAGAGCGTCTGCTAAATGACTAAAATGTAATGTAAATGTAAGACCCATGGTCAGATGACTTAGTTAGCTGGTTGTTTTTGTAGGGAGGGAGTGAGACGATCAAGTGACAGCGTCGCGAGCGAAGCACAATGTTGTCGCCTCCACTCAACTCTCGTTTTCTTGCCTGACAGACAACTACAGAGTTAGATAATGTTAGCCGATTAGTTAAAAATGAATAGCACCAGTAGAAACAGGACAAAACAAGCAACTGGCTATATAAACAAATGTCACTGTAACTCAATATCATTTGAGCGCCACTGTGCGGGCTTCTACCATAACGCGACAGCTAAGCAAGCTGTCAAATAATAGGGAAACGAGGCAATGTATAGCCTATGAATATCTGTAACTAGCAAACATGACAAACCATAACCTAAATCCAACAGATAAATATCAATTATTCTAATCTCTATTTCGTGGCTAGTTAGCTGGTTGTCTGTATGGCTAAAGTAGTGACAGTGACAGATTGACATTTCGTGAGCACAGCACACATTTACAGCCACACAACTTTTCAAGCTAGCTGGCCTGGTCAGCCAAACCTAACAGCCAAACGTTGACGGCCGCTATCGGTTCTAAAAGTGTAATTAAAGAGAGAAATGTTGTTCGGCATAGGAGAATAGCTGTGGGGAATGGGTGCCAAAGTAAGTGATGTTAAAATGGTATGGTAGAGAGGAGTCGAGGTATAAATAGACGGGATTGAAAGCTGGGTAATGGCCTGTTTGATATTATGGAGCGTGCAGCACGTGGCTATTTTCGGTATCATGGAGGGCTTTTTATAGGATTTTGGAACGTGTACCTGAGAATGAGTGTGTGATCGCGTGCTTATCTGTCACGATTATGGAGTAGGTACTATGAATCAATCAATACACAAGGGTTGTGGTTACAGTGTGTTTAAATATGAATCATAATCCTGGTCTTGTAGCCTAAAGGTAGTGTGAGCTTATACTGATCTCAACCAACAGCTGGCTGTACAGACACACACACACACACACACAGGCTTGAAGATTCACACACATTAACACACACACTTGTGGCCACACACACACACACACACACACACACACACACACACACACACACACACACACACACACACACACACACACACACACACACACACACACACACACACACACACACACACACTTGCAGATTCACACACATTAACACACACACTTGTGGCCACACACACACACACACACACACACACACACACACACACACACACACACACACACACACACACACACACACACATACGCACACACACACACACACACACACACACACATACACACACACACACACACAGCGGTCAGATCTCCATTTCCATATGCAGATGCTATGGGCAAGGGTAAACCTGCTCCTACCTTGGTTTGTATTTTTCAACCCAGGCAGTTGAGTCATCGCTGAGAATATCAGATTATAGAATCAAACAGACATACTGGCAGACCGAGACTGCTTGAAAACAACTCACACAGTGATTTGAAGATTGATTGATGACTAGACTAAATACAGCACTGTATTCATGTTTGCTGCGATGGCAAATGTGTGCAATTACTAGATTGAAGTAGTAAGACAAACATTATCTCTGAAGAAGGTTAAATAAGTAAAGAAATATTAATGGAGGAAAGTTTAATCGGATAAAGTGGAATGAAATCCTTTTAAAGGATTGGTTCACTATTTCTGAACAAAATCTCTATTTTTGATGTAAATGACATATTATAGAAGGGTCCAGACAATATTTTAGCAATTTCACTTGGTTTTGAGAAACTTACTCCAACCGCAATTGCTCGTTCTGCAGTATGGGGGCTACGTAAAAACGTGAACAAAGGCTCCAAAACACCCAAATACGTCCTTAGAAACAGCAACGCACTCAGTATAGTGATGCAGGTCTTTAGATGTTGTACACATGAAATTGTGTTATTTTGAACTTTATCTACAACATTATATTCCATTATGTGTGACTCGAGCGGTTTCCCCTACCAGCTGTGCTGTGTGGGCTACACAGAGAAGCAGCACAGCTGGTAGGGAAAACTGCAGATCAAGCAATGAGGAAGTTTATTGTGGGTGGGAATAGTTTCTCAAAACATTTTAGTCATTTAGCAGACGCTCTTATCCAGAGCAACTTACAGTTAGTGAGTGCATACCTTTATTTTTATTAATTTTTTTATACTGGCCCCCCGTGGGAATCGAACCCACAACCCTGGCGTTGCAAACACCATGCTCTACCAACTGAGCTACATCCCTGCCGGCCATTCCCTCCCCTACCCTGGGCCAATTGTGTGCTGCCCCATGGGTCTCCCGGTCGTGGCCGGCTACGACAGAGGCTGGATACGAACCAGGATCTCTAGTGGCATAGCTAGCACTGCGATGCAGTGCCTTAGACCACTACACCACTCGGGAGAAAACGAAGTGAAATCACTAAAAAAAGTGTCTGGACCCTTGCCATTTACATCAAAATAGAGATTTGATTAAAAAAATTGTGAACTAATCCTTTAAGATCTGGTATAGTGAAAAAATGGTCCCTCAGAAATCCAAGCCAATGCGTGATTTCCTGTAATTAGAGCCCAATACATGGCGGATCTAGATTATTTGAAATCACATGGTCTGAGTGTCATAAATCAGTTTGGGGTTGAGGATGACTACATCGCAGAGCAGGGGAGGAGTTTCGGTGTTTGTGTGCGTGCGCAGCCCGACAGCGTAATGTCATACGGTGAAACATGGCCATAAAAGCAGTTAGTCTTCTCTTAGACATGTTAGCTTCCCCTTAGACAAGACCTGAACACTATCATTAAAGTCCCATCATCATACTGTCAGCATCAGCAGTACTGCACACAAACACACACACACGCACACACACACACACACACACACACACACACACACACACACACACACACACACACACACACACACACACACACACAGGACAGGCACACCTGGTTTGCAGACAGCCGCCCTAGGGGCTACCTGTTCGTCAGATCCTCTCTGCTCTGTAATTACAAGTTGTAGCAAAAGAAAAGGGGGAGTGTGGAGAGGGGGGCTGAGCGAGAGAAAGAAAGAATGGCAGAAAAGACAAAAGAGACCCATTCCACTGGCAATACAGGAACTAGTATAGACTTCATGAGCTCTTGAAAGCACACACGCACGCATGCACACACACACACAGGCACGCACACACATACACACACTCCAAAAATCCACACACCACCAGAGGAATATTGTGCTTGAGTCAGCCTTTCCCTTCTCAGTTGTTTCAGTTTGAGAACAAGCCCATGTCTGAGACTCTACTCCACCAACGTGATCAAAGCTCCAGTCTTCATTTTAACTCCCCGTGGCCATGACTCCTCTCCCTTCATGATGCCTACGTGAACTCAGATCCTCACTCAATTCCTACACTCCCTTTATGTTTTGTTTGTCACGTCAAAGGCCTTTGCTTCTATCCCGTCATCTACTTTACTGTTGCCACCGCTGTCTAGGCTGCCAACAAAATGAAATATATTAATTGCATTTTATCGTAGTCACCACACCGCCACCATTTATTAAACGCTGCATAAAAATGGCTAGCCAACCAAGCAATGAGGCAAACAGTCAGAGGAACCTTTAACACTATTAACTCTGGAATCTGTTTGATAAGCCAAGTAAATGTGGGGGCCAACAAACTGTGTGGCCCCTGAAGACTGTGTTCATTAGTGTAGCCCGCAGTGAGAGAGCTCATTTACCCAGCATTGACAGTGGAACCCTGTTAGTACACAGAGGCAAGCGCTCTGCGACAGCCATTGTGGCATGAGTGACAGCGAGTGGCGAGGTTGAGAGTAGGGGGGCTAGGGGCGAGGTGTCATGGGAGATGGGGTGATTTGGGGGGAGGTGTGGGGTGGGTAAAAGGGGGTCTTTTGAGGGAATTCCACAGCCACCTACATCAAGCCCGTCAACCAATTAGCACAAAACGGGGGTCCCCTCCTAATCATGGCAGTGTACCGCGGTACAAAGGGAGAGAGGCTGCCTGCCCCATTTGAATTTAAATAGGGTTTTTCCTCTCTCTCTCCTCTTTCTCTCTCTCTCTTTCTCTCTATTTTCCTCTCTCTCTCTGCCTCGCCCTCTCCTCTTGGCTTGATAAAAGCAGCAGCAACAAAAGCAGCCTACAAAGCAATTAGGCTAATATAGCACTAATACGTTTAACGTTGGGGGTCCTCTCGTCATTGTTGACACATTTCACTGTTTTGAGGCTAAACAGAGCTGAAGTGTTTGGCAACGGTGCAGGCTTGGCCTTTGTTGAAGCCGAGTTGCCATGTGCCGGTGTGTTTCTCTGGAATGACACAACAAAGGCGCTCGGAAGAGAGAAAAACGATAATTAACTGGCGAAAGAGAGGAACTCGAGACAGAAACGCTGAAGTGTGTGTTCAACGGTTTATGCTGAAAAAGAAAAAAGAAAGATCATCAGAATTTTGAAGACAGGCTAAACTGTAGTGTAGTTGCTGACTGTGTTTTTGGAGAGAATTCACTAATTAACGTTAGCGTAACTGAGCTAACACAACATTTAGCATTCAAGAAGTCACTGAAACACAAACAAATATCCATTGACATTCCCTACCAAATTAGAAAATATCTCCTCCCGTAACTGAACTGTTGAGGGGTCAACGGTAAAAAGAGGCTACTTGCAAAAAATAACAACAACGTGTTTGTAGGTACTAGCAACACACTACTAGATAATCCCTCACCTGTCTGCTCTTCCTGGCCTGGGAGTTAGGTTAGGCCTATGAAACGACACATTCTTCTGTGTCAATAATGGTGCTTTTGCCTCTCCCCCATTCCCTGTTCCCCTTTCTTCTTTTTTTGAGATGCCTGGTTGTTTGAACAAATAAATATTTTAAGAGGTTTGTAACCCTGGGTGCTGTGTGTGTGTGTTTGTGTGTTTCGGACTCAATAGGAACGAGTGTTTCAATAGCTCCCCCTGTTATTAGGCCTGCTCTGTCATTAGGAGATTAGAGTATAGGGGCCGGCCTTGTCGGGTAGTGTGTGTGTGTGTGTGTGTGTGTGTGTTTGTGTGCCTGCCTGCCTGTATGTTAATATGTGTGCCTGCGTATGTGTGTGTGTGTGATGTCTGTCTGTGTCAGTTCTCACGGCACTACCTTTATCATCCATGTTTCATGGTGTTTATATTCTCTGTGTATGAACCAGGGTCAGTGAGTCATGTTTATATCATAGCTTTTGTGTCACTCCTCCTCCGCACCTCTCCCTCACTGTACACAGTGCTGATCCAGGTAGGGTAGAGCTAACCTACATCGTAAATAACACTTTTATTCAGCAATCCCCTATGACTCAGGGATCTTCCGCCCATCATAATAATATGCCATTTAGCAGAAGCTTTTATCCAAAGCAACTTACAGTCATGCGTGCATACATTTTTGTGTATGGGTGGTCCCGGGGATCGAACCCACTACCTTGGCGTTACAAGCGCCGTGCTCTACCAGTTGAGCTACAGAGGACCAGTACAGTATAGGTGGTTGGAAAACATCTACCTCTGGCCAGACTTACTGTACCATCCATCATTACACAGTCAACAGAGCTAAAGCTTCACATACTGTATGAAGAGAGTAAATAAAGAGATAGAGAAAGAGATGTAGAGAGAGAGAGAAAGAGAAATGAAGGGTTGTAAAGAAAGAGAGGTAGAGAAAGAGAGATGGATGGATTAAAAGCATAAAAGCACCAATGCATCTGTATTCTCTGACAGGCTCTCCGGGGGCCACCTCCCATGATGTAGTTTTTACTGGAATAAATTTGCATGTCAGTTTGGCCACTATCCTATAGCCAACTGCCCCAGTTTATGTAGTACACTGCTTTTATGACACCGCCTTTTATAGCGTTACTCTATCGATGTTTTATCCTCTGTCTGACATCCTCAAGTGTTACTCTCTCAGATTGTGGTGTCCCATCGTAAAACTTCAAAAGGACAGTTGGAAGGTTAAAATGGGCTAAAAATGATACGATGGAAAATATATTTTTAGCTGTGTATCTTTGTTTCTTTCAAGAGTTGTCTGTCAGTGTTTTATTTGTCAGGGCCTTTAAGAGCTCTCTTGCCTAGCATGTTAGTCATGTTAGCTCTCTGTGTATACTTTTTTTTGCAATGGCCCAGTAAGAAGAAAAAAAAAAACTATGTTGTTTTGGCTTATATTTTGTATGGAAAACATTTATGTCGGGCTCATAGTGATTGTATTGCAGTTCCATAGTGAGGATGGACACGGTGTGTGCCCTCTTGCTGGCCTTGTGGCCCTTTCTGATTTTAGGGAGTGATGACGATCCGGGTTATGGAGGGGTCACTGTGGCAGTGCACTGCCCCATTGACTCAGGATTGACTCTTCATTGCTGGGCACAATGAGGGGGCTTTGCCGTAGTATACACTGTTTACACACCAGCCGAGAGCTCAAACAAAACAGAAAGCTGCAGAACCTACTGGCTGGGCCACTGCACGTGCGTACACTCCTGTCCTGAATGTTCCATGGTTAACACTGAGTCAGGCCTTCCACGCACTGTCTCTATGTGTGTGTGTGTGTGTGTGTGTGTGTGTGTGTATCACACACTGCCGTTATCAGTGAGGTCAGCAGTAATGTAGGGTGTACATGGTCTGTTTTAATAGACTATGTACTTTAGTAACTTTACACTGTATAATTTTGTACCTCATCATCTCCCTGTGTGGTTTCTTGCTTGTAAGGGGTCTGACAATAACACTGTAATGTTGTGTGAGTCAGATGGGGAAGTCCTAAGCAAAGTGGATACACACATACTATCATGTACACACTGACACTTTCTCTCAGATGCTATCACTCATACTTAACAGGGTGACATCAATGGGACATTTCTGCAAAAGAAAGAGAGGCTACAAAGCTTGTCTGACTCACAGAGAGTGGTCTTTGAGTTTGATGCGGTGCAAGAATATCTGCTTTTGTCAGCGTTAGTGTTTCAATGCAGGAATTTGCAGTCGGAAAAGGAGATTTGTTTTAGCTCCCTTTTTCATGTCAAATGTCCTGTCAATTCACCTGGTACACTTGAAACAGACTAAGAGAGAGAGAAAGAGTGAACGAATTGGCGAGGGCACTAGAGTCTGCAGCACCCGGCCTCACCCTACTAGAATCTGAAGTAAAATGTCTACTGTTTGCTGATGATCTGGTGCTTCTGTCCCCAACCAAGGAGGGCCTACAGCAGCACCTAGATCTTCTGCACAGATTATGTCAGACCTGGGCTCTGACAGTAAATCTCAGTAAGACAAAGCTGTGTATCTGTGTTCCAAAAAAAGTCCAGTTGCCAGGACCTCAAATACAAATTCCATCTAGACACCGTTGCCCTAGAGCACACAAAAAACTATACATACAGTACCTCGGCCTAAACATCAGCACCACAGGTAACTTCCACAAAGCTGTGAACGATCTGAGAGACAAGGCAAAAAGGTCCTTCTATGCCATCAAAAGGAACATACAATTTGACATACCAATTACGATCTGGCAAAAAATACTTGAATCAGTTATAGAACCCATTGCTCTTTATGGTTGTGATGTCTGGCGTCCGCTCACCAACCAAGAATTCACAAAATGGGACAAACACCAAATTGAGACTGCATGCAGAATTCTGCAAAAATATCCTCAGTGTACAACGTAAAACACAAAAAAAATGCATGCAGAGCAGAATTAGGCTGATACCCGCTAATTATCAAAATCCAGAAAAGAGCCATTCAATTCTACAACCACCTAAAAGGAAGCGATTCCCAAACCTTCCATAACAAAGCCATCACGTACAGAGAGATTAACCTGGAGTAGAGTCCCCTAAGCAAGCTGGTCCAGGGGCTCTGTTCACAAACACAAACAGACCCCACAGAGCCCCAGGACAGCAACACAATTAGACCCAACCAAAACATGAGAAAACAAAAAGATAATTACTTGACACATTGGAAATAATTAACAAAAAAACAGCAAACTAGAATGTTATTTGGCCCTAAACATAGGGCACACAGTGGCAGAATACCTGACCATTGTCACAGACCCAAAATTTATGAAAGCTTTGAATATGTACAGACTCAGTGAGCATAGCCTTGCTATTGAGAGAAGCCGCCATTGGCAGACAGGCTATGTGCACATTGCCCACAAAATGAGGTGGAAACTGAGTTGCACTTCCTAACCTACTGCCAAATGTATGAATATATTAGAGACACATATTACACAGACCCACAAATAATTAAAAAACAAATCAATTTTTGATAAACTCCCATATCTATAGGGTGAAATACCACAGCAGCAAGACTTGTGACCTGTTGCCACAAGAAAAGGGCAGCCAGTGAAGAGCAAACACCATTGTAAATACAACCCATATTTATGTTTATTTATTTTCCCTTTTGTACTTTAACTATTTGCACATCATTACAACATTGTATATAGCCATAATATGACATTTGAAATGTCTCTATTCCTTTGGAACTTTTGTGAGTGTAATGTGTACTGTTCATTTTATATTGTTTATTTCACTTTTGTTTATGATCTATTTCACTTGCTTTGGCAATGTAAACATATGTTTCCCATGCCAATAAAGCCCTTTGAATTGAAATTCAATTGAGAGAGGAGAGAGAGAGAGAGAGAGAGAGAGAGAGAGAGAGCGAGAGAACATGTAAAAAAGCTCTCTCTCAAGGAAAATGCAATTGTGAAAAAAAGGAACATCTTTCGATTTTACAGTCAGAGACAAAGAGAGCCAACATGCAAACATTGGCTCACTTTTGGCATCGCACCATTCCATGATCTTTACTGTCTTGTAGAACAGCAGAGTGGTAGGATAATAACACATGCTGTTGCTAAATACTGCTTCCCAAGTGCCAGGTAGTAAAATAGTTCATTTATAGTGTTCCCCTCCCAACACTCTCTCTCTCTTCTCTCTCTCTCACACAGCAAGACTGTTTGCCTAGGCAATGGAAAGAGGGAAGAGTAGAAGGAGAGAGAAAAGAGGGAAAGGGGATTTGCTGGTTTTTAAAAAGCAAGGGAAATTTAAGTATATTGACCTTTCAGAGATTTTATTTTGTGCTACTGGGGGTTTATGACACCCTTATCCTTGCCTTCTATTCAGGTTATATACAGTATCTTCTTGAGTTTTATAAATTGTTACCCCAAAGTGTGTGTGTGTGTGTGTGTGATTGTGTGTGTATGTGTGTGTGTGTGTGTGTGTATGTGTGTGTGTGTGTGTGTGTGTGTGAGTGTCCTCATTTGCACGTGCGAAAGAAGCGGAATAGTCTCTCAGTGAAACTCATTGTTGTTTCCTGGCCCTGTAAAAACATGTGTAATTAAATGAAATTAGTTTTACGCTAAATGTAGAATATTTTTCTCAGCTAATTATTCAAGTTCAGCAGCTTACTGAGTGGTAGTAACTATCTTATTATCTATCAATAAGTCATTTCCTCTCCTTGGACAAGGTAGTTACCTGGATTCAGCATACTTTGGTCAGGGCTACTGGGGGAATGTCAATGAATCTATTCATTATGGCAGAATACTTCAGAACGAACTGGTGTTTGAATGATGCTGTTATCTTGGTAACTGTTGAAGGTTTACTTGACTTCATCTGTGTCAGTTCCTTTTTGGCTAAAGTGTTTGTCTCCTTTTGTCTGTTTGCAGAAACATTAATGGACACCAAGTGGGCCACAACAGAACTAGCCTGGACCGCACATCCTGAAACTGGGGTAAGTTGTTGGAGTGTGTCTGTGTGTGTGTCTCTCTTTGTTTCAGTGATCATGTGTGTATGTATGTGTGTGTGTGTGTGTGTGTGCACAATGCATGTGTGTGTATGTGTATGCACGTGTGTAGGTGTCCATAGCTACAGTACATTTTTACCAGGAGATCTGTTCACAGGATATGTGTGACTACCACAGCATGTGTGTGTACTAAGATGAAAATCATAGACAAGTACCACAAGATCTGATCTCACCCCTCGCCTATCACAGAGATCCTTTCAAGTGCTCTGCACTTGAGACATTTTTGAAAAATGCCAACCAGCTCTATTTAACTAACCCTAAAATACTTTTAAGGGTGACCTGTTGCACACACGGCCCACCAAATCTCCCCGCACACAAAGTAACAGTGACAACACCATCTTGGTTTCCCATGTGTCCCCCTACAATGGGAGATAGTGTCCCCCCCCCCTCCCCTCGCCTTTCTGTGGACTCTAGACCTTATCTTGTGGCTTCGGGTTAACAGAGAATCCCCTTCTCACCCTCCTGGCAATGCCAACCCAGCTGCTCCCAACCCTCCATCCCCTACTTTACTTCCGAGCAACCTAGCACTAATACAGGGAAACACTGGGGTGACCTCAGCCACAACAATCAGCAGGTTTCCCGAACTCCCGCTCACCCCCTCCATGCTCCCCCATCCCCTCATATAAACCTTACCAATGCTCCCACCAGTTCCCCCCCTTTTCCCTCCCCACCACACCCTAACATATGCTTATTTTCAGGACATACAGTGGGCCCCCCCTCCCCTATTCCCCCTTTCTAAAAACAGAGGGTTGGATGATTCCGTTGTCCACATGGCGATATATTTCCCTCTCGCTCGTCTTTGTGTTTCTGTGGAATGCGCCACAGACGGTGGTTGTCCCGTCTCATTCTTCCCTCTCTTCTCTTCTCCTTTTCTTATTTTCATCCCACATGTGATGGTCCTGCTGTCTCAATTGGCAGGGATCCCCTTCATTTTGTATTTTCTTTATTTATTTACGATGCATGCCCACATTTATTTATTTTGGTTGTCTGTGCTGTCTGCTTGTGTCAGACTCTAATTATTTAGGGTGACAAGGGTTTCTACAGAGGAGATTGGTGGCAATG
Organism: Coregonus lavaretus; assembly: GCF_964263955.1. Classification (NCBI taxonomy): domain Eukaryota; kingdom Metazoa; phylum Chordata; class Actinopteri; order Salmoniformes; family Salmonidae; genus Coregonus; species Coregonus lavaretus. Next base: position 19,863,269 of record NC_139993.1, read on the forward strand.
TGGTGGTTGTGGGGAAAACCTAAACAACGCACAGAGAGGGAATGCACTTATTTCAGAGAGAGAGGGAGAGAGAGGGGATGAGAGAGAGAGGGGGAGAGAGGGGGTGAGAGAGAGGGAGAGCGAGAGAGAATGAGGCAAGAGAGAATGAGGAGAAAGAGAGAGAGACTCCCCTATTCCCCTATCTCTGTGTTCCTTTCATTATGACAGCGGCGGTTGGTGGCGAGGTGGCATTGAGTCACAGGAGGTTGGTGCCACCTTAATTGGGGAGAATGGACTCGTGGTAATGGCTGGAGCATTACCACGATTCCATTTGCTCCGTTCCGGCCATTATTAGGAGCCTTGAGTGTTAGTCTTTAACGTGCGCTCCAATCGGAGTGGTCTCCTACTGCATTCTGCAGCCGCCCAGAGACCCATCTCCCTCTCCTCTTCCATTTCCTCCCAGATTGCTCTCTGCTTATGCTCATAAGCGCCACTGCTCTGCCTGCCCGACAAAACATTAATTATAGTGACTCCAGCAGCAGTATTAACAGAGAAGAGAGAATGTATGTGAGAAGGTGTGTATGTGGTCCTCTGTAGCTCAGCTGGTAGAGCACGGCGCTTGTAACGCCAATGTAGTGGGTTCGAACCCCGGGACCACCCATACACAAAAAAATGTATGCACGCATGACTGTAAGTCGCTTTGGACAAAAGCGTCTGCTAAATGGCATATTATTATTATTATTATTAGAAGGTACGCGTCCAGGTCTGAGTCACTGTCTCTCTTTCACATTCTACATGTAGGGAGGCCACCTCTTCTCGCTTTGTACATAAGTCTGTTACAGAGCTGTGTGTATAGACATAGGAAGACAAACACAGATATAGACTGAGCGGCATCTCTCCACATGACAATAACAGGCCTGGAGGGTCTAGAGGCAAACACACCAGTGTGACGCAGCGTGGTGCTGCTAGGGCCTGATACAAATTGACCTCTGTTTGTGTGTGTGTGATAGACAGTATCTCCACATACCATTCTACCCAAGATTTGGAAGCGTGTGTATGTGTATGCAATGTGTACGTAAAGTGAGCTGTGTGTGTGTGTGTGTTATTGTTATGTATGTCTGTTTATGTCTGCGTCTGGATCTTTCTCTTGTCTGTGTCTGTATGTGTATGTGTGTGTGTGTGTGTGTGTGTGTGTGTGTGTGTGTGTGTGTGTGTGTGTGTGTGTGTGTGTGTGTGTGTGTATGTGTCTGTGCACGCATGCACATGTGGCATGCCATTTCTCCCCAAACAGATGGGCGTTGAAGGGGGAATTCCAAGCTCTAGCGCGGTAAATGGCTCTCCCTGGGCTCAGTATGTAGCCTCCAGGGGGTTTCACAGAAACAGAAAACAAGGTGTTGCTAGTGACCAGACAGCCTGTAGCCTTTAGCCTGTAGCCTTTAGCATGTAGCCCTTATTATGCAGCATGTACAGTGAGGGAAAAAAGTATTTGATCCCCTGCTGATTTTGTACGTTTGCCCACTGACAAAGAAATGATCAGTCTATAATTTAAATGGTACATTTATTTGAACAGTGAGAGACATAATAACACCAACAAAATCCAGGAAAGGCATGTAAAAATGTTTATAAATTGATTTGCATTTTAATGAGGGAAATAAGTATTAGTGCTCCTAATCTCAGCTTGTTACCTGTATAAAAGACACCTGTCCACAGAAGCAATCAATCAGATTCCAAACTCTCCACCATGGCCAAGACAAAAGAGCTCTCCAATGATGTTAGGGACAAGATTGTAGACCTACACAAGGCTGAAATGGGCCATCGTCAAGCAGCTTGGTGAGAAGGTGATAACAGTTGGTGCGATTACTCGCAAATGAAAGAAACACACAAGAACTGTCAATCTCCCTCGGCCTGGGGCTCCATGCAAGATCTCACCTCGTGGAGTTGCAATGATCATGAGAACGGTGAGGAATCAGCCCACAACTACATGGGAGGATCTTGTCAATGATCTCAAGGCAGCTGGGACCATAGTCACAAAGAAAACAATTGGTAACACACTACGCCGTGAAGGACTGAAATCCTGCAGCGCACGCAAGGTCCCCCTGCTCAAGAAAGCACATATACAGGCCTGTCTGAAGTTTGCCAATGAACATCTGAATGATTCAGAGGAGAACTGGGTGAAAGTGTTGCCAATGCTGCCTATGACCCCAAGAACACCATCCCCACCGTCAAACATGGAGGTGGAAACATTATGCTTTGGGGGTGTTTTTCTGCTAAGGGGACAGGACAACTTCACCGCATCAAAGGGACGATGGACGGGGACATGTACCGTACCGTCAAATCTTGGGTGAGAACCTCCTTCCCTCAGCCAGGGCATTGAAAATGGGTCGTGGATGGGTATTCCAACATGACAATGACCCAAAACACACGGCCAAGGCAACAAAGGAGTGGATCAAGAAGAAGCACATTAAGGTCCTGGAGTGGCCTAGCCAGTCTCCAGACCTTAATCCCATAGAAAATCTGTGGAGGGAGCTGAAGGTTCGAATTGTCAAACGTCAGGCTCGAAACCTTAATGACTTGGAGAAGATCTGCAAAGAGGAGTGGGACAAAATCCCTCCTGAGATGTGTGCAAACCTGGTGGCCAACTACAAGAAACGTCTGACCTCTGTGATTGCCAACAAGGGTTTTGCCACCAAGTACTAAGAGGGGTCAAATACTTATTTCCCTCATTAAAATGCAAATCAATTTATAACATTTTTGACATGCGTTTTTCTGGATTTTTTTGTTGTTATTCTGTCTCTCACTGTTCAAATAAACCCACCATTAAGATTATAGACTGATCATGTCTTTGTCAGTTGGCAAACGTACAGAATCAGCAGGGGATCAAATACTTTTTTCCCTCACTGTAGTTGTAGCATGTTGCATGTAGCATGCATGAGCCCACAGCTCTAATGACTGTTGTTAGCATGGTTCTATTAGCAGACCACACATGGGCTTACAGGTTGGTACATGCTAGGTACATGTTAACTTTGCTACATACTAAGCTTTGAGGAAACTAGTGTGACAACTAGCATTCATGGCTAATCCTTGACTATGTGTTATCTAGCTGTTATCTAGCTGCCTCGGTTGGTATGCAGGTCTGGAAGAAGGCCTGAGTCCTCACATCCCCCTCACATCCTCTGTTATGGCTGCACCAAGGTCCCAGTGAATCTGAAAGTAAAATGTAGTGCATTTGACTGGAAAGGACAAAGGGAAAAGGGAGTTGACTTGTAAAGCTTGCATAACTATTCATCTTGATCCAAATCGATGCCAAAGAATTTGACCCTCTTTGGTAAGCAGGGCTGGTGTGAAGTGTCCGCATCTGTGCTGTACATGTGGTCTCATGGGGTTGACCTCCACACAAACACACGCTCAAACACACACACACACACACACACACACACACACACACACACACACACTCCCTCTCTTCCTCTATCTCCCTCTTGCACACTGGGCAATTTATTACACTGAACTAAATACCCATTGACACTTCATGCATTCTCTCGTCCCATTGACCTGGCTGGTGATTATCGATTCCCCCGCCGGTCCCTTCTCCAGCAGATAGCCCACGTATTAATGCCTTCTCTGGGCCTGATCCTCAGCTAAGCCTAGAGCACAGGTCTAGAGGGTCCTGCTGGATGAATTGCCTATCTCCGCTACATCCACATTAGGCCCCTAATTAAGAGTCTTCAGCCTCAGAGCGAAAACTTTCATTATTTTCTGTTTTTTGCTGTCTGTATTTCAGCAGCGTCCAAAGTTCTGTGGTAAACTAATTTCCCCCAGAGGTGGCAAATTGAAGGCCTATTCAAACCTGGCTCTTGTACATGTTCCAAAGACTGGCGTTACTGCTGTTGTCCACTATTGAGCCATTGCCTGAGAGTTGTTCCAGATTTGTTATTGCATTGTCTACAGTCTTTAAAAAATGGGTTCTATCGTATGCTTCATATATGGAACCCCTAAAAGTTTTATATAGAACCCTTTTATAGGGTTCATTGATCATCACCCTAGCAGTTCTTCTTCACTGAACCAAAATGGTTCCATATAGAACCCTGCATGGTGCCATTTATGCATTATGGCTACTACTATTAAATAGTAATATATTTAGAGAATAATATAATTTAATAAACAATTAAATAATGCACCAAATACCAGCATAGGTTTATAATTTCTTGTCATTATATGCAAACATAGTTTTGATATATGAACTGGTGGCCAGGGAGGCATCTCTTTGTGTGAATAATGGCCCACGTCAACTCTGACTGACTTCTTTACAATGCAATACAAACAGCAACCCTCACACATACAGTTGAGACAAGCACAGATTCAAGCTAGAGTGTAGGAGGAAGCCCAGGGTATGGGATGACATTCTCTAGTACCAAGCATGTTTGCATTTTCCATTTGGCCCAACTTGAACAGACTGTTTTGCTTCGATTGACGTTATCGTTCTAAACCTCCTCAGCCAAGTGAAGCCATGTATTGAGAAACACATGAAGTTAAACTAGTTGCCGTTCAAAGATAGACCCAAACAGGTCTTTTATGTATTTTCTGTATATATTGACTATTTGCATACATATTTTCATATTTTCATTTAATGAAACCCGTAATCAGAGCTTTGCCTCAGTAATTTATGTCTTTGGCTCCCAACAGTGAGAGATAAAGAAGTAGGAAGGAAAGAGAGAAAAGGATACACGTTTCTTTTCACGAGCTGTAGAGGACGATGCGATCATAGCTCCATAATTGAAGCGTAATTGCTTGTGAAGCGATGCGGGCGACTACTCCGAACCTGGAGAATGAGGTAAACAACCAGTGATGTTCGGTTGGGATGCACCTGGATTGACACTCCGCCGTAATTGTGATGAATTCGATGTCCCTTGTTTCCTGCCTCATCACTGCGGTAACCAGAGATGAAAGGCAGCGGTGCGGGTGGAAACGGCCCTCGACTTAACAGCGCCGCTCGGGCGTAATTGAAAAGGCACAAACCGAAAATTTGACTTCCTTTTTCTTTCATCTGTCCATTCCTAACGCCCCCCCCCCCCCCCCCCCCCCATTAGTGGACATAGTATTATTATTAACACACTCCTTAAATCATTCCTTAGCTATCCTGTGTGTGAGAGTGTGTATGTGTGCCAATGTGTTTAAGAATGCATACAGTACATTATAGGACATTTGACCTTTGTTTGACCCTAACACTCATCTCTCTCTCTCTCTCTCTCTTTTATTCCCTCTACCCCCCTCTCTTCCTCCCTCTTTCTCCATCCACAGTGGGAGGAGGTGAGCGGCTACGACGATGCCATGAACCCCATCCGGACGTACCAGGTGTGCAACGTGCGGGAGAGCAACCAGAACAACTGGCTTCGCAGTGACTTCATCCCACGCAAGGATGTCCTCCGTGTCTACGTGGAGATGAAGTTCACTGTGCGCGACTGCAACAGCATCCCCAACATCCCAGGCTCCTGCAAGGAGACCTTCAACCTCTTCTACTACGAGTCCGACTCAGACTCGGCCACGGAGACAAGTCCATTCTGGATGGAGAACCCCTATGTGAAGGTGGACACCATCGCACCCGATGAGAGTTTCTCCATGTTGGAGTCGGGAAGGGTGAACACGAAAGTGCGGAGCTTCGGACCTCTATCCAAGGTTGGGTTTTACCTGGCATTCCAGGACCTGGGGGCTTGTATGTCATTGATATCCGTCCGGGTCTTCTATAAGAAGTGCTCAACCACCATTGCGAACTTCGCCATGTTCCCCGAGACGGCCACGGGGGCTGAGGCCACGTCGCTGGTCATCGCGCCAGGGACATGCGTCTCCAACGCTCTCGAGGTGTCCGTGCCTCTCAAGCTGTACTGCAATGGGGACGGTGAGTGGATGGTTCCTGTTGGCTCGTGCACCTGTGCATCCGGGTTCGAGCCCGCCATGAAGGACACCCAGTGTCAGGGTGAGTGTGACATCAAGGACACTCAATGTCAGGGTGAGTTTTTTGCCGGCCATTTTTGGGTCATCACCCAATGTTCTTGTTCCTTTTGACGTCAGCCATTTTGTGCCAAATGCATCCAGATACTGTACATTTACACCCAACTATCATGAAACAGCGAGAAACACAACACAACCCATCATATAGTCAGTGGCACTCTCTCAACCGAGCCTCTACTCTCATGACCTCAATTTTCCCAGACAGTGAGTTGATGAATAAATAAAAGCGTGGGTGCTGCTGTCAGTAACCTATATGACACCGGAGCAAACTGGAGAGATCTAGGAGGGCCAGATCTGATAGAGAACATAACAGGTTCACAGAAGTCCAGACCAAGGTGAATTAAAACAGCAGGCCAGGGCTCAAATGTACAGGTGACAGAGTGGGGAGGCAGGGAGTGGGAGGAAGAGGAGGGGGTTGTGGAACGTTGGAGAGCAGGGGAGATGAGAGGTAGGCCACTGTCAGTTATCGTTTGGCATGGCTGATTGTGATGCATGGTGTGCATATGTGTCAAAAAGCACACAGGCCTGTACTTCATACCACCCTGCTAACAGAAAGAGGAGATGGGTGAGAGATTCAGGAAAGAGATAAAAGAAAGGTAGAAAGTGTGAAGTAGGGAAGGGGACTTGGGGATCTTGAAGTCTAAGAAGAACAGAAAGGGAGAGAGAGAGAGGAGTATTCTTCATGTCGCCAGCTCCCTACATGGCGTTGAATGGAGGTTATTGAATGTGTGCCCACCTTTAAAGGGGAGTGGACACAGTAAAGCTAGTGGTAGGTGTGTGGTTAAAAACTCCTCTGGCAGCTCAAGGGCAAAGCCCTGGCGACTGGGCCTGATAAAACTCTCCCTAATCAAGTCGACCAGAAACCACAGGGGATAAATCTCCCTGTCGTCTCTCTCCTTCTCTCCTTACCCTCTTTCTCTCTCTCTTTTTCCCTCTATAGTATTTATCTATATATTGCTCTCTCTTCCGAGCCCTTGCTCTCTCTCTCTCTGACTTTTTTTCTCCCTATGACGTTCTCTGTATTTCTACCTGAATCTCTCTCTCTCTCTCTCTCTCTCTCTCTCTCTCTCTCTCTCTCTCTCTCTCTCTCTCTCTCTCTCTCTCTCTCTCTCTCTCTCTCTCTCTCTCTCTCTCTCTCTCTCTCTCTCTCTCTCTCTCTCTCTCTCTCTCTCTCTCTCTCTCTCTCTCTCTCTCTCTCTCTCTCTCTCTCTCTCTCTCTCTCTCTCTCTCTCTCTCTCTCTCCCTTAATCTAAAGCTCTCATTAATTCCCTACCAGAGCACAGTGAGGACATCCACATGAATATTAATGGATCAATACTATTTTTTTTTCTCTTTTCCTTGCCTACCGCTCCACATTTCTATACCCACTCATTTTTTTTCTTCCTCACTTCCAATTTCAGCACACACCCTAATCGGTTCCTTAAGCCCTATGCTCTGCATAAGAGGGTAAGAGACAGAGATGGAGAGAGAGAGAGGGAAGGAAAGAGAGAGAAAGAAAGAAAACAGAGAGAGATGGGAAGGGAAAGAGAGAGGAGGGAGAGATCTGCAAAAAAAAGAGCCTGCAAGATTAGCATTTTCTATGCCTTTCCCTCCTCATCCTCCCTTCTCCCCCTTTGCAATGTCAGGAGTGGTGCTCGAAGGGGAGGGAGGATGAAAGCAAAGGGGGATGACTTCTTACCTCACTGGAAGCGATTGATCAGCACTTTCAGTACTTCACACATAACAACTTGCCTCGTTTAAAGCTGCAATATGCAGAATTTCTAATAGTTCTCCTAATTTCAGTTGATGTGACAAAACAAGCAATGTATAGTGTGGATAATTGTACCATCTAAACTGTTGTGGTTATTGAAATATATTTTCAATAACCAAACATATTGTATTTTCAGCTTGTTTGAAGCTGGTATACAAAACTGAAAGTAAAAGACGCAAAAACAAAACTTAAAAACGAGAAGCATAGAAATAGCGCACCTAGAACACATCTATCACTTCTTAGACTTGTTTTCAATGACAATTACAGCTCTATAACTCACAATTCTATACGAATTCGATCGGGTTGCAGCTTTAAAGGGGAAGCTTTTGTTGGGATAGTGCCCAATCGAACCTGATTATTCTCTCTTTCAAGATCTCATTGACCAATTATTATAATTTTTTAACAGGACAATATGATAGAATATGATAGAGAGCCTGCATTGTAACGTCATAGCGACCTTGAAAAAACAATTTGCATAGTTGCTAAGTTCACAAGCACAACTAGCATGTTCACTAACATGATTAACAAGACAAGTGTTATGTGAGGTAAAATTTTATCATGCCAGGATGTTAGTGCTTTTTGTTAGCCATTGGTGGAAGAACAAACACACTCAGTGTTAATGCACACCGCTCAGCAGGCTAATGCGGCTTTGTACCAATATTTAACCTTCACACATTGCAAAACGGTGACAAATGTGACAAGAACCAGTCCCACAGTTCTACCACTGACCTCATTTCCAAATGATACTTTCAACAGGAAGCAAACAAACCCAGTAGCAACACGGCAATTAACATTTTGAACCAAAACAAAGCAACCTTGACATTGACGAGTGAGATAGCGGCATAGCAACTTTGCTCTTTCACCTTCCCCTCCCTTTTTTATTAACATACCACGGCGGCTCCATTAATCTTTTAACAAGACAGTTTAGTTTAGAGATAGATAGATAGATAGATAGATAGATAGATAGATAGATAGATAGATAGATAGATAGATAGATAGATAGATAGATAGATAGATAGATAGATAGATAGATAGATAGATAGATAGATAGATAGATAGATAGATAGATAGATAGATAGTTCCGGATCAGAGTGCTGCACGCTAGCTCATAACTTATCACCTGAGTTATAAACTTCTAAACAGGCCCTGTAAAAATTGATAGGGAGTCTACAAAGGGCACCGGTCGACAATGTTATCACTCTATCCATCAGAGAAACTATGCACTCTCTGCTTGAGGCATTATTTATGTATTTATTTTATGTATTAATGTATTACTTTTACCAGGTAGCATTGAGAACATATTCTCTCTATGACAAATATTTTAACCATTAGTGGTGCAGTAAATTGGATTGATTTGAAAAAAGGAATACGATAGGCACACTTTTGAGAAAAGCTTCTTAGCATTGAGAGCATGTTAATGGGAAGTGAAGGCTGTTCCCAAGTGTCATGGAAGTGTGTGTGTGTATGTGTGCATATGTGTGTGCTTGTGCAAGTGTGCATATATGTGTACGCAAGCATGCATATATGTGTGTGTGCGTCTGTGTGCGTGTGTGCAAGCGTGCATATATGTGTGTGTGTGTGCATATGTTTGTGTGTATATCAGGGATAAGTAAAGGAAGGAGTTCAGAGGAAGGCTGAGGGGTGTGTTAGTAATTTGGGATGACAGTGTGTGCATGTGTGCACGGGTTTATGCAAAGGACTGCATGTTGCTTAAAACACCCTCTTCTTGTAATGTTGCTGGGGGATGTGCTCTCCAGAGAGGCGGAAAAAGGGAAAACAAAAACAAACAAACGCACACACACGGCAGTGAAAGCTGTCAATCATGTCGGAAGCCATAGTTTATCACAGAGGCTCAGAGAGAGTGCCAAGACAACGTGCATGCACACACACACACGCGCAAATGCAAATACAAACAACTACAACCTAGCTTTACACAGATACAATATTGCTATGCTTGAGATTCAAATTAGTGCTTTCATTCACCTGTGTTAACCTTGTCCACCTTATCTGTGTAGTTCCTGGCTTTTGGACTCACTCCTTTCTCTTTGATCTCTCCCTCTCTCAGCTTGCAGCCCGGGCACGTTCAAATCCAAGCAGGGTGAGGGCTTCTGTACTCCCTGCCCACCGAACAGCCGGACCAGCTCTGGAGCAGCCAGCTTGTGCTCCTGCAGAAACGGCTACTACCGCTCAGACACAGACTCACCTGACAATGCCTGCACCAGTAAGTATTATTTAATTTTTCTGCTCATTGAGTTGCTGTCTGCATACACACAAACAAACAACAAACATTAAAGTATGCTACTACACTCAAGGGCCTGAATATACACTGAGGTTGTGGGTATGGTTGTGTGTGTGTGTGTGTTCACTTCTGCAGCCATTAAGCCATTCTAAGACTCAAAAAAAACGAGTCCTTTCTCTCTGGACTATGACCTTCACTCACTACCTTTATCACCACTCTCTGAAGGGCCTGAGAACATTCCCACAGTGCCACATGTACAACAAACACAGCCGTCTCCCAATGTTTTCCAAGCGCTATCCCAACGTTATTGGTGCCTTTTGCCCACTGCCGCCACCTCTCACTGGCAGAGTGTAGGAATTTATCTAGTGGATGTGTCTTAGTTAAGAGCAAAGAGAGCACACATACACACACACACACACACACACATACAGGGAGTAATCCTTTCACTGGTGGTGGACGGAGGGCCTATTTTCTCTTGTTGTTAGGAGGTGTGTTTGATTCTCCCACAGAGCAGGCAGAGATAAGGCCACAGTAATTGGATAACAATTGCTTCGCCACTGCCAAGAGTCTCTCTTGTCCCCCTTAGCTGTTTCCACAAGCACACATATTCATGTATGCGCACAGGCGTGCACACGCAGGCATGCACGTTAGTGGTGCGCGGGTCAGCTGTTTGTTCACCCGCACCCACCCGCAATTGTTAACCCATCCGCACCCGCCCGACTATAAGTGATAAAGTGAAAATCTGAGGCCTGCAACCGACCCTGACCCGCTAATATAGAAAATGTGCTGTAGGCTACAGTCAGAGACGGTGGAACGTTTTTTTGACAGGGGTTGAATATTTTTTTTGCTTGATTTAGATATGTTTCTGCATATAATTACCGACATTTTGGTAGGCTATTTGTTAGTCAACTTGTCTATCATTACATATATGCAGCTTCTCTTCTGTCATTATATGTTGGTTGCCCTAGAAGAGTAATGAAACCCTTGCTCACCAGAATAACATCATACATAGAGAGAATGAATGCTTTGATCTAGTTGACATCGGTAAAGTTTTCTCTGTCACCTCTGCTTCCTTTCTCTGTCACCTCTGCAAAGACATTTAGGCACCGGGGAGAAAATGCAATAGACCCCCCAAAAATTGCCAAATGACATCAGTTTGACCGGTTGCAAGGTAAACTGTGAAAACTTTTATGATGCTGATAAAGATAGCACCTCTACAGACGGTATCTAACTGTGCATTTAAATTCTCTCAAGATGCTGAAATAAATAAATCATATTTCTCCACTCCTGTTCCCGAGTAAAAAAAAATCCTACATTTGATTTATAATTTTACTGCAAGAAATGCTTAATTCTGCAGGAGTTCATATTATGTCTATGTGAGAGGTTATAGACCTACAGTCAGTCCAGATTTCATTTTCCATTTAACTAATCTGAACAGTAGGCTACAGTTCCCTTGACGTGCCATAGAGCTATTTGAAGTCCCCCTCTTGTGACTGTTGAATTTGTATAGCGCCTCAAAATCATCACATATAACGTAGCCAGCACTGCTGTCGTCCTCTTTTACCACTTCACCAAATCTTTCCCTAGCATTACTTTTCTGGACCTCCCTTCTCTATATTTTCAACTCTCCATTTTGCAGCTTTTCTCTTATTGAATTAAACTCCGACATTGTCCTTTTTGTGGATCAACTTTAACTTTTTCTGCCCGTTCCCAAAAGCATTTGGCGTGTAGGGTTTTTGGCTTGTCTACAGGGCCTAAAGCTTAGGCTTACACACTAATGCCAGATAGCCTAAAATAATGAAAGAAAACCCTCAATGTAGCCTATAGATATAAATTGCACAAGAATTATACATTTATGGATTTTTTAAGGTATTGTTTTCTCTTTATTCAACCTGCCCGCCCTTCATCCACACAATATTTCATGACCCTAAACCCGCCCGCCCCGATATAACCACGGGGACTGCGGGTTATGAGTCAACCCGCGCATCACTAATGCACGTGCGCGCATACAAACACACACCCTCTCACACGCTCTCCTCCTTACAGAAAGAACTGCAAGGTCTGTTTATTTCATATTGAGCTTTCTCTAAGCACTCAAAACACAGAGAGAACTAACCCTAACCTCATCCATTACCACTACCACCAAAGTCGTATTGAAATAGAATCTATTAGATTCTACCCCCTGTCCTAAATATATTTTATGTCCTGTTGAATTGTTCAACATTGTTGCTTTGGCAATACTTCTGTCATGGCGATAAAGTGTTTTTGAATTAAAATGAATTGACATTGTTTGCTTCCTTTCTTTTCTTCTTATTTCCTTCCCCCACAGCCGTCCCCTCTGCGCCGCGCAGCGTTATCTCCAACGTCAATGAGACCTCCCTGGTCCTGGAGTGGAGCGAGCCGCGTGACTCCGGCGGTCGCGGCGACATCTTCTATAACGTCATCTGCAAAAAGTGCCTGCCCGAGCGTGGTATGTGCTCACGCTGCGACGACAACGTGGATATCTCGCCGCGCCACCTGGGCCTGACGCAGCGTCGTGTGGCGGTCCGCAACCTGCAGGCACACACCCAGTACAGCTTTGAGATCCAGGCCGTCAACGGCGTGTCGAATAAGAGCCCGTACACGCCGCAGTTCTCCGCCGTCAACATCACCACCAACCAGGCTGGTAGGTAGAACCGTGGCTAGTCTATAGGATTGAATATAACTATTGTTCCATTGTCAAACGGACGGCTGTCTTTTGAATGTCTTGTGTTGTTCCTAACCTAAAAGATAAGACACATGTACAGAGTGAGAATGAATGGAAGCAAAACATGGTCAGCTGCAGAACATGGTTTTGAAGCAGGTTAGCGGTGTGAAGTGCCTTGCTCAAGGGCACAATGACAGTGTGCTACAATCGGTGATGTTACGATAGGTTGAAGCATTTTTCAATATTAGATGATGGTTGCTTCAAGGAAAAATAGATAGTCGTTTACAGCAGCAAGGCAGGTAAAAGCAGACATTTGTTCAGATACAGTTCCTCTGCATGTAGGTGTGGGTTACATACAGTATATGTATTTTAAGTGAAGATTGAGAAGAAAAACATCTGAATGAGATTTACAGAAGGACCATTTCACACGCCCACAGCGCTAGGCACACACCACCGCAAATAGCAATAGCGAGGCAGTGCTGCTTGTATGGCTAGGCATTGAACCTACACTGTTCTGCCCACAACGATCAACCCACTGTCAACCCACAGCATCTTCAGTAACTAGGCCACCATAGCAATCTGCACCACCAAGCCCGATGCAATCTTTCTTTGGTTTACTGTATGGAGTTTGTGTGTGGGTGTCTGTATTGTGTATTATTCCCTGTTGTGTAGTTTTCCCTGCTCTATGCCTATATAGCCAGGGTTTGTGTCTGGGTCTCTGTGTTGAGTTTCCCCTGCTATAGGCCTTTTAGCTGGGGTTTTGCATATGAGTTTCTATGTAGAGTTTGCTCTATAGGCCTGTAGCTGGGGCTTGTGTGTTGGTTCCTGTGTAGAGTTTGCCCTGGTGGAGGCCAATAGCCAGGGTTTGTGTGTAAGTCTCTGATGTGTAGCTGGGGTTTGTGTATGGGTCTCTATGTAGAGTCTGCTCTATAGACAGGCTCAGGCAGACCCTAGGATTATCCCTCTCCACAGCCGTGTGTCCCTTGTTCCTCATCTCCCTTCTGTTCCTCCTCAAAGCCTCATGAAAGGAATGGGAATGGCCCCCTGTTTGCGCCTGGAGGTCCGGTGGGGATTCCGTAGTCCCCCATTGTTGCGCAAGGGTCAGGCACCGGGTGCCACAGGGGTGACAGGCATAGACACCAGAGCAATGGAGCAAACGTAGCAGCTGCAGACTTCTAATTTGTCATTTTCAATGATTAGTAATGTTTTGAGCTAGTCTGTATTGAAATAGATATGTCCATATTGTATATGATATAATAATTAACAGATTGCATTTTGCACCCCTCCCCCGTCACCTCAAGATGAGTGGTTTTGACCACTCTAAAGTTTTGTTTCGCTCCCGCACTAAACTGTTTTGGTATAGTGAACAAAACATTTTATGCTGTAAATGTAATATTGATGTGCTTATAAAGACAGTATGACTACACTTTCCTAGAAAATACAAATAAGTTGTGTGTAGAATACAACTTTAGCTGTCTAACCAGAACTAGAATGGCATTCTATTTGTCTATTTGGCCAAATTTAAGGATTTGGTTGTCTAACCACACACTGACAAGCACAGCTTTTGGGGTGAGGTTCTGTCTTCAAGTCTCCAGTGGGTGATGAAGTCCCTTCCATCTATGTAATGTATTACAGGTTATGGACAGGTGCAGTCAGGTGGCAGGAGGGATAGAGTGCATGACACTCCATCCTGGGTATGACCGAGTTTGCCTCAACCCATGGGTCCAGCAGACAATGTTCAATAACTACAGGCAGATGTGATATGGAGGAGGGTGGCACTCTTCTCATACCACTCTGTAGGCTACTGACCAGGAAGAAGCTTTGCATCAGTCAGTAGCCTACAGAGTAATATGAGAAGAGTGCAATTGCTAAAGTTATGTAGCTATTCTAAACAAAAGTGTTTTGATAACTTTAAAGTGTAACAGTTCCATGTAGAATAAACCATACTTCACATAATACTGTAGAAGCAGTGTTCTGCTAATATAACAATATGCAAATATTATACCTTACTGTGTGGTGTCCCATATAAGACAGGAGTTCCCTGACATGTTGAAGAATACACAGGGTCCCCCCCTATTGATAGTACCATTCGATTATGATTAATTTTTTAAATAAAAAGTAATAGATGTGTCTTGTATCATCAATTCAGACATCAGTATGAACCAGTCTTTCAGTCAGAGGACTCCATTTCAACAGCATATCTTCTGTCCTTGATGAGTGACACATGTATTGAAAGGGTGATATTACTAAACACTTGTGATGTACTATCTTATAAGTAATCACCTTGTGTCCCTTCTGTGGTGTTTGCCAACGCCTGATGGGCATGGCAGCGTAGATTAGCTCCAGGCCCCTCTCGTCACAGATACTGGTCATGAAGGATCCTGACTTCGGCTCCTATATCCGACCCAGCTCCTATATCACAGAGGGAGGGAGAGAAAGACTGTCACCACACAGTTATGGAAGCCAACATTAAATACACGGTTGGACATAGCCAATCAGAGATCCTGATTCACAAGGGACACGTGATAACATGGTTGGCATTACTCACTCTGGCCCAGGAGTAATCCATTGGCACAGTGGAAAGGGGTACCTTCTTACAACATACAAGACACACATACAGTTGAAGTCGGAAGTTTACATAGACTTAGGTTGGAGTCATTAAAACTCGTTTTTCAACCACTCCACAAATTTCTTGTTAACAAACTATAGTTTTTGGCAAGTCAGTTAGGACATCTACTTTGTGCATGACAAGTAATTTTTCCAACAATTGTTTACAGACAGATTATTTCACTTACAATTCATTGTATCACAATTCCAGTGTGTCATAAGTTTACATACACTAAGTTGACTGTGCCTTTTTAAACAGCTTGAAAAATTCCAGAAAATGATGTCATGGCTTTAGAAGCTTCTGATAGGCTAATTGACATAATTTGAGTCAATTGGAGGTGTACCTGTGGATGTATTTCAAGGCCTACCTTCAAACTCAGTGCCTCTTTGCTTGACATCATGGGAAAATCAAAATAAATCAGCCAAGACCTCAGAAAAAAATTGTAGACCTCCACAAGTCACGTTCATCTGTACAAACAATAGTATGCAAGTATAAACACCATGGGACCACGCAGCCGTCATACCGCTCAAGAAGGAGACGCGTTCTGTCTCCTAGAGATGAACGTACTTTGGTGCGAAAGGTGCAAATCAATCCCTGTTTGGCCATAATGACCATCGTTATGTTTGGAGGAAAAAGGGGGTGCTTGCCAGCCGAAGAACACCATCCCAACCGTGAAGCACGGGGGTGGCAGCATCATGCTGTGGGGGTGCTTTGCTGCAGGAGGGACTGGTGCACTTCACAAAATAGATGGCATCACGAGGAAGGAAAAGTATGTGGATATATTGAAGCAACATCTCAAGACATCAGTCAGGAAGTTAAAGCTTGGTCGCAAATGAGTCTTCCAAATGGACAATGACCCCAAGCATACTTCCAAAGTTGTGGCAAAATGGCTTAAGGACAACAAAGTCAAGGTATTGGAGTGGCCATCACAAAGCTCTGACCTCAATCCTATAGAAAATTTGTGGGCAGAACTGAAAAAGCGTGTGTGAGCAAGGAGGCCTACCAACCTGACTCAGTTACACTAGCTCTGTCAGGAGGAATGGGCCAAAATTCACCCAACTTATTGTGGGAAACTTGTGGAAAGGTTACCTGAAACGTTTGACCCAAGTTAAACAATTGAAAGGCAATGCTACCAAATACTAATTGAGTGTATGTAAACTTCTGACCCACTGGGAATGTGGTGAAAGTAATAAAGCTGAAATAAATCATTCTCTCTACTATTATTCTGACATTTCACATTCTTAAAATAAAGTGGTGATCCTAACTGACCTAAAACAGGGAATTTTTACAAGGATTAAATGTCAGGAATTGTGAAAAACTGAGTTGAAATGTATTTGGCTAAGGTGTATGTAAACTTCGGAGTTCAACTGTATACACACAGCACTGATTACATTATCAATGGTGGTTAAGTGAATTCCAGTTGTCCTCCATTACTCTGAAACGGGACTGGTGTCTGGCCACTGCCTCAGCCTTCTGTAACAGCTCCTGATATGGTAGGAGGTTTCCCACGATGCTGCTGAACAACCAATCCACCAGGTTGTAGCCTGTGAATTAAATATAATATCATCAGAATTAAATATAATATCATCACTCAATAAACATATAGCAAGAAAAATAACTTTCTCTAGTTTGGAAGTAATTTCTATGCTAATAGGGGGACTGTAAGTACAGAATAGATTTAGGCCGGTGATGCTAATTCCGTTTCTATGTAACCAGCTGTGTATGTTGCTGAATGCTTGCTGACACGTTTTGTTATTTTCTGCCAGAGCCATATTTGTAGTAGACAAGTACCATCCTTCATTTATTTTTTCCCTAGAAAAAACATAATAAACTTTTATGAGAACAAGCATTTTGTTTTGGGTTGGCAGACGCCCCCGAATGCTAGCTAGCTACCTAATTTGCAAATCCGGGTTAGTTATCAATATCTTTGTCCGAGATTAAATGAGTTATGCGAAAATGTTATGTGCGTGCGTTGCACCCAGTTGCAAACTTGACAACATTGTCCAAAAACTCCACATGGGGGCGGACCACAATGTGTTGTCTCTGGGAAATTGGCATCATTGGCAAAAGTGGGCATGTAAGTAATCCATACCAAAACCCTCAAGTACGTCGTAACAAACTCATTTACAAAACCCTATTTAGGACGAGACTGACTTAATGACTAACATTTTCCTATTTACACTTTGTGGTCAATTTTGACACTAGAATAAATGTGTCTGACTCATATTGATGCCAATATAGGCCATTTTCTATGAGAGAAGTTGTTTATTGCCGTCAGTTGCTCTTACACATTTTTCATGGTGACAGCGCTTCAAACAACGCTGCCAAAAAAAGTCCATGTCTGAGTAAAATTGGAACATTAATGTGCTTGCTGAGACTACACTTTTTTTATTTCTCATACTTGTTATGATTATTATGTTTTTTCACGATTTATTGTCATATATGTAGCATACTCACTGTGGTGTGTTGTTCAAATGGCCACTATTAAACAGAATGACAATTTGAAAATAATTGATAGTAGCCTAGTACTGTAACTGCAGGCTACAGATTTGTTCAAATGTCAAACCCTTTTATTTTCTCTCATCTTTTAAAGGCAATATTCTCGAGGTAGGCTACAGTAGAAGGATTGTGTGGTTTTAAGAACCAAGACGTGATTAGATTATGTATGTAGTGCTGTTCTTTGATTCTATTAATCAAATTAGGACTACACAACAACAACAAATTAGTCTGTATATGAGTAACTCACATTATAATTTTTTTTTTGCATGTACTCCAGTTTACATTTTCAAGTTGACAGTTCTTGTTCCCTACCAGATAACACTGCCATATTGAGAAAGACAATGTTTAAAAGATAAATCAAAGTTCACATTTTTAATTGTACTAAATTACTGTGATCGCATTATTTTTGATAAAAATAAAATGGAAACTTAACAATTGAACAGTGCTTTTTCTTAACCTACAATCATTCACATTCAAATCCTTATTGGGTAAAACAATATTATTCCTCCCATTTTCGATTTAATTTCCTCATTGTCATGTGTTATCCTGGCCACATTCTTAACAGTTTGGCTTGTCAATCAATCACTGTGGGTGGGATTGTCAGGGATATTTGTGAGAGTCACTGAGTTGGTAGGGTTTCAGACCTGTCAATCAATCACTATGGGTGGAATTTTCAGGGAGGGAGCAGGATGTTTGTGAGTCACAGGGTTGGGAGGGTTTCAGACCTGTTAATTAATTATTGGAGGTGGGATTTTCTGGGAAGGGGGTAGATTAGTAATCTAGTCATTAAAACACTTTTTCAATATAATTTATTGTGGAAAAACCTAAGAAAAATAGTTGTGTTCTGTTAAGAAACAGTGTAGAATTGCAGGGAAATGTATTAAAAAAATATACTGACCCACCCCCACCCTCTCCCCTCCAAGCTTTTGCACCCCCACTTTCAGACAAAGTCAGGCGCCCATGGTGACAGGGACCCCCATCCCACACGATGCACCCCCCAGGAGGAGTGTAGGTCAGGGGGGAGCAGGCTGGGGGCAGGAGAGGCACCACCCCGATCAGATTATCCTTAGATTCCCTACCATTCTCTCAGGGCTCTCCACATTCACCTTTTAAGACCAAAAATAAATACAGGCGATAAGCCATGTGAGGCCCACCATGGTTACTGGTTATTCCCCAGTGTCTCGGCCAGGAGGAGGACCCCAGTGACCGGGGAATCTGCCCAGGGAGGATTCTCTATGGGGAGAGGTTTGAGATTTTCAGGGAGGGATGGGTGGCTGGTGGTAGGCTACTATGTGGGGATGGAGCTTCGGTTTAGAGAAGAAAGAGAGAAAGCGGGGAGAGAGAGACAGGGAGGTCTAGTGTGGTGGTGGTGGTGACAATGACAAGGCCGGGGGGGGGTGATGCAATGGTACAGTAGGGAATATTAGGAGGAAAAGAGACAGATGAAACTGGGGAAGGGAATCATTAAAAAAGAGGGGGACATTTTTGAGCGTACTAAAAAAGGACTGAAGGGACAATGGATGTTATATAAATGAGAATGATAGGGTAGGAACTAGGGAGGTGAGGAGGGATCTGGGGAGAGTACATGGGAGTGACTCAGAAACAAAACAAGCCTGGACTTAGAAAGGAAGAGAGAGTGACAGACTGCTGTTTGTGTAGTCATACACAGGTCACAAATAAAAGAGTGGGTAGAGAACTGAACCTGATGTGGGTGGAGTCGTTTATGTGTGAGTGCGTGCGTGCGTGTGCATGTGTGCGTGCGTGTGTGTGTGCCGCACAGGGTGTGTACTGGATCTTCCAAATACTAAGCGCTACCAGTTTGTTGATTGATTCCCTCGTTGCTGAGAAAGAATCACAGATCCCTTGTCTCCCAGCGGAGTTGGAAAAGGATCAGCAGAGCTATAGGGAGAGAAGGGCTGGCTGCATAGCATACCAAGTATAGCAAGCACAGCACATCACAAAGCATCAATATGCTTAGGCTTGTCAAATCAAATCAAATAGATATACAAAGGGTGTAAAACTCGTAAAACACACAATAGTGAATTAAAGTGCATTTTTCCTTCCCTCTACCCCTCTCTTACAGCTCCATCTGCAGTACCTACAGTTCAACTGATGGGGGCCACAGCGAGCACCATGAGTCTTTCCTGGCTGCCCCCTGAGAAACCCAATGGAATCATTCTGGATTACGAGATTAAGTACCATGAGAAGGTAAACAACAATGTAAATCAACGCTTCTTAATTCCACATCCTATTTCACAAGTCTTATTTCTGCCTCTGTTGCATGCTGTAATAATATTGCCCCATAGGAAATAATTCAACACCACAACAATAATAACAACAGTTATGACAAAGTCTTAATCCCGTCCCTCTGTCCGCCCGCCGTTTTGTTGGTCCTTCCTTTCTGCCTTCCTTCCTTCTTCCCCTCCCAATTCCTCCTCCTTTTCTTTTCTGTTTACCCCCCATGCAAATATTCTAAAATCTGCATAAAAACAATATGTGCATTTTCCTACTAGAGTTCTGTTTCTATCAAATTGACTTGTTGAGGATAAAAGGCTGTGCGTGATGACGTAGTGCACATAAATATTGCTTTTGTGGTTACATTCCTATGTAATGAATAAAAAATACAAGTTAAATGGGTTTTCATCACATTTTTAACTCTACTGGTGGTTTTGTCAAAATAAATGTTGTGTTATATAGCGAATGTGCCCACTCTGGTCTTGGCACGTGCACTCTAACCAACAGTTTGCAGATACAGTATGGGTAGGATACCTACTGTACACCACTCTGTGAAGTTCATCATAACTTATTTGTATATAACTGCATGCTTTCCCCAGTTGTAGTGGGAGGACCACACAACATATCCCGTGACTCCAAGTTTACCATCTTGTCTAGCGTATTTTGATTTGTCGACAAATGGAAAGTTTACCGACAAATTTGCTGTTTCCATCAGCCCTGTCGTGACATGTTTTATTTGACATGTACTTTACTCGCATAAAAAGGTTGGAAACCTGGTTAGTGTCTCTCTCTATGTTTATTGTTGTGTTGTACTCACCGATTAAAGCTCTCCAGCTACTCTCGCCTCGCGCTGCCTTGTTGGACACGGAATGCGCCACAAAACGGGTGGAGGGAAGGCGATGATGGAAGGTGATGATGAATGAGGGGATGTTGTTTGTTTAGTACATTTTTGAAGCATTTCTTAACCATTCTCTGTGTGTTTGGTTTGGCAGGACCAGGGTGAGGCCATCGCTCACACCATGACAGCCCAAAGGAGCTCTGCCCGCATCGAGGGGCTCAAGACGGGCACGCCATACGTGATCCAGGTCCGGGCCCGCACAGTGGCTGGGTATGGCCGCTATAGCAGCCCCGCCGACTTCAGCACCAACCTAAAAAGTACGATTGAATGAACTTTATTGCTCCCCATGAGTGGAAATTGGGGTTTGTCAATAGTCTAAGACACATACAAGGACGGCATTGACACAAGCTTGCATCAGAATACTACTAAAATTCTCACACACTGAAAAACAGGTTCACATCTCTTGTGGTTGCGATGATGACTGACAACTTGGTAGCAGCACGGTGCTTGCAACACTAGGTTGTGGGTTTGCTTGTTGCGAAGGCCTCATATAGCCTATTGTATATGTGTTCATTGTAAATTGCTTTGGATTAACGCATCGGCTAACTGACCATATTACATCACTTACTTCCTACCTCCACTTCCTAGTCCTGTGCCCCCGCTTATACTGTAAGTATGTAGAGGCTCAAAAGCCTTACAAAAGGTTTATACTTCTTTAGGCTTATCATTGAAATAATAAACCTTTGGTGCCTGTCTGCCTAATCATTTATGACAATGTCTCCCATTATTTGACTGTCATTCCAGTTTATATTAGAGCCAGTTAGGCTAGAGTACTGTATTGTGAATCTAAAGGTTGAAACATACAAAACGTACACTGGGAAACTGCAAACATCCTTCCCATTCTCTTTGATGTAGAGTGGTGAACACAAGGGCATGCCTGTCTTTACATAAGCATATGGTTTCTAGGAGTAAGTGTAGGAGTGGTTTCTAGGAGTAGCTGAAGTGTAGGGTTGAAAGCCTATACAGATGTAGGGTCTTCATTTCAGCACCCTGTTGCAGGAGAACTTTCCTGCAATGCAGGAAACGATAAACTTGTAGTGTATTTGAGGTTTAAAAAGGCTTCTGAAGTTTGTAATTTCCACTTTGAAATTTCAGACTTGATTTTCCCTTACGAAAAATGTATCAACCCCTACAAAAATGTCCATTAATAATATCCCCATAATAATTCACATTTCCTGCTGTAGCAAACTGGCTCAAATTAAGATCCTACATCTGTACATATACAGGCGGGAGATGCACGTATACATCACAAGGACAAAGTATCGTCGGCATTCGCCTAGTCGGAGGGTGTGAGGGCCGTGTGGGTGTAGTGTGTATTTATGTGATAGTGGTGACAGGTTCTTTGGGTAACCCTGACATCTAACCTCTTGACCTCTAGGTGACCCCAAGAAGTCTCTTCAGGAGCAGCTGCCCCTTATTGTGGGTTCGGCCACTGCAAGTCTAGTCTTCATTATCGCTGTCGTCGTCATCGCCATCGTCTGCCTCAGGTGAGAATAAACATAGTCGATACTACCCAGTGAACACTTTGTCGTTTAGACAACGTTGAAAAAGCATCTACGTCTGAAGTTGAAGCCAAGTTCATTTTTTGTTCTAGGATTTACCCCATTGATAAACATGATCAAAAGCAGTTCACCAAGCTCATGCAATAAGCCATACTTCAGTTTGTGGATGAAACAATGTTAGCATAGCAATGTTAGCAAGTGAGAAAACACCATATTTCTGGCAATTCCTGGCATATTTGATTTACAGATTGAAACCCCCACACAAAAACAAAATGGAAATGTTAACTAAGAGTTTTGTGAGTAGGAGATTAGCTCTATCCAGTGGATAGTCCATACAGATTTCCCTCCCAATCCTTCACTAGGCTAGCCCACTGGACACAGCATGAGCTGCAGCTGCTAGAAGCTAATAGGCCTGCCCTCATGCCCTTGTCATCGAGTGCCCGGTCCCAAAAACCTGGACACGGCCCATCCCTATTGATTCCTATTGACTCCTATTCACTTGTAGGATATTAGTCCATTTAACTTTAATGTCCATTCAGTTCCTGTAAAAGCCTGGCTTGGCCTCACCATGGTCTTTCAACTCTACGTAGTACTACTCATCTGTCACTGGGAGGCTGCAGGTTGGCGAAGCATACAAGTTTGACACCCTCCCTTTTGGTGACTGGCTGGCACTCACCCGCCTTCACGGCGGCGGTGGCATGGTTCGCTGTGAGCCGCCCGCTCTGACAGGCCCGGGCCCTGTCAGGCTGAATAGTCTCTTTCTTTGTCTTAGCTTAGCTCGCTAGCATCTGCCACTAGAGAAGAGAAAAAAAAGAGGGAAAACTCAGAGCCTCCTTGGCATTTTCCGTAACTGCATTTGAATTGGAAATGAGATGCAAATCACCGGCGGGTATTATTGCCCCGGTTACTGGTTAGACAACAAAGGAACCACATTAACATGTAATTTCAACAACCCCACCCCCCTCGCCCTGTCATAGCCGTCTCCCCCGCATTAATGGACAGATACTGATGAAAGAGGAGAATGAATAGAGGATATGGGGGTGATTGGGAGTGAACAGTTTATTAGTCTGAACCAGCGTGCAGGAGGGAGTGTTAAGCTGGGTGTTGAGGGAGACAGCTGAGGCTGCCATTGGATGAGGCTTTGTCCTTCACTTCTCGTATTGGGCCATTATGTTTTCTCTCAGCTGCCATTTCAGACATACAAACAGAGTCCTACTTTCCCTGTCCGATATATTCTCTTATTTTGTAGTTTTACCTTGAAATTCTGTATTTCTTAGCTTTGAATATAAAGATATCATAGTGAGCAGCAATACAGTGCAATTCTCTATTTCTACTGCCGAAATCATCTCCACAAAATCCTGCTCCATTGAGTATTGCAACATACGGCACTTGACTGACTTTGTGTTTTTACTCTGGTTTGCCCCAAAGGAAGCAGAGGAATGGCTCTGAGTCGGAGTACACAGAGAAACTGCAGCAGTACAGTAAGTCTCTACTGCCTGTCCTCCATTATAAGCTATCCACATGCTCCACATTCTAACCGCCGCCCTCTGAGCTAGACTTACATCCAACAGTATATCCACACACTACGTGTCAAAAGCCAGTCATAACACAAGCATCCTATATCCACATAATGGAAAAGACGGTTTATTTCATATAACAGGCACAGATTATATAAGCAGCATCGGTAGACTCTTAGAAAAAAAAGGTGCTATCTAGAACCTAACCGGCTGTCCCCATACTCTGAGTCGATATTCATGTCATAAGAAGGAATTCCCCTCGATCACGCCCACAAATTGGGGAAAACAAACATTCTTTCCCATTGACCCCCATTGTAAAAAAGCCAACTTCATCACTGATTTTTTGTTTTACAGAAATAACAAAACATGCTGAAAAGCTGCTGTGTTGTTCAATGTAACCAGGTTTAAAATTCCAACCTATGGTTCGCAATGCTCACAAATAGGGAAATAGAGCCTGCGAGAAGAGCCCTGTGGCTTCAGGCTATTCGGTGTGGAAGAGTGGGAAATGTGGGGACATAATGTCCAAGTAGGCTACATGTAGCTATGTGTGTGGAAAACATTTCATCACAGGTTAGAGATTTAACTTGTTTAGTATAGTCCGTTTGTAACTCCACTCACTACTTGTAGCTATATATTCTGTTTGTTTGTGTTGTTGGTCTTGGCTAGCTTAATGTTCTGGTTGGTAACTAAATTTAGCTAGCACTCACTCACGTAGCTAACATTAGCGCCATCATGAAAAGGGGCATGAGGGAAGCCCTAAAATATTACGTTTTTCTAAGTAGTGAGAACGCTTGGGAGCAGGCAATGTTGAAAAGTCATCTTTTAGACATGTTGTACTTTTCTTAAATGTTGTTTTGTAAATGACTAAAACAAGCAGACATCAAGAAAATTGCGGTTGAAAAGGGTGATGTTTTTGCTGTGAGTCAATTGGGTAACCAAGATAACCAAGGGCTGTTTTCCCCACAGGCGGGCGGGGCCGCAACGTTCTATTTAATACCGACTGGGACGATGGAAGAACCCTCTGAAGAAACCTTTTCGGTTCCATGTAGAACTCTTTCCACAGAGGGTTCTACATGGATCTCAAAAGGGTTCTACCTGAAACCAAAAAGGGTTCTCCTCTGGGGACAGCCGAAGAACCCTTTTGGAACCCATTTTTCTAAGAGTGTAGTGGTTGTGGATCTCATTGGTTTTGTGCCTCGACTGTAAAATCTTCTGTTAATCCAATCCATTATCATTAGAAGCAAAGCTTTCATAACAACCCATAGGCTGCCTTCATGCATTTCATTGGTTAACAATCAATGCTGTACATATAATTTTGAATGGTAATTTCTGCTTGACGGCCTTGATTCATGTGATTATTCCCACTATTGAATCCCCTATAGTCACGCCGGGAATGAAGGTCTATATCGACCCCTTCACCTATGAGGACCCCAATGAGGCCGTCCGCGAGTTTGCCAAGGAGATCGACATCTCCTGCGTGAAGATTGAGGAAGTCATTGGCGCAGGTAACCAACAAAAGCTCCTGAGCTACAGGGGGAAGAATGCTAGTCACCTCCAGGCCATACCGTTAGAGGACTTCACGCCAAGCGGTACTTTCACTCAATTCATCGTCCCAACCCCGCCTTAAACCCCTGCATCCCCCCAGCACTATCAGCGCCCCACCCCCACCCCCCAATCACAAATACGGACTTACACCTTTGCAGAAAATGTTGCGTCCTAGCACCCCCCTAATTCGCTTCACTCACAACTGTAACTCCCTCTTAGTTTGGCACCTAAGTGCCTTTATGATTACTACCTACTTTCCCCACTTTTTGTCTTTGTGAATCTCTTTGTTTTATTAAACCTTTAACCTCTAAGAACGGCCCATTCCTGGTCCTGGAGAGGTGCTCTGTAGTAGGAAGTTATTTTGTTTGTTCAACTGTCATTAATCAATCACTTCAATTGATTAGCTCCCCTATTTGAATCTAACTGACTTAATCATCATCTTGGAGAGTTGATTGGCTGTTCAAGAAGCTAGAACAGCAGCCTTCCAGGGCCAGGATTGTTCATCTCTAAACTCCGCCCCCCTCTTTAAGTGTCTCGAGGGCCACTCTAAAAGGGGGCCACTCCAAAGTCCCTTTGACCCTTGACCTCATCACTTATTGGCTTATTTTCATATGTGGCCATCCTTCCTGTTTACTTCTAGATCACCCTTGCTCCTTCCCTCCACCCCTTTTTGATGTGCTAGTTAGAAATCTTGAATCTTAAAATCTTGATATTTTGAAATATTAGTAATACTGCAGGACTGTTGTCGACTCAGAATTAGCCTTGTATCTGAGCCGAATGAAGGCTTGTGGTGATGGGAATTTGGATTTTGAGGTGTACTTCGCCTGCAGTTGAGCCCCCTCCGCTCTACTATTACTACTGCTACCACTACCACAACGATGGCTTAACATCTACTGCTGCTACTTGAACCCGTCGCTTCCCAGCCTTCGCCTTAAGTGACAAACCCCAAACCCTGTTGCTCCTCACCTTTACCCTCCCTCCCTCCACCCCCTCCCTTCTCCTTCACTTCCCTTGTTTACCTCTCTCGCACACACACACTCTCTCTCTCTCTCTCTCTCTCTCTCTCTCTCTTTCTCTCTCACACACACTTCTCTCTCACACACTTCTCTCGCCTCCAGCCTCTTCTTACGCCCCTGCCCCTGCCCCCTCAGAAGCCTAATCTCCCCAACCAACCCTCTACCCCCACCTATATCCCTAGCCTCCCACCTCCCCACTCTCTTATCAAGCTTTACCCCCACCCCCAAACTACCCACGCTAACCCACTCATCACTACGTTTTTAGTTCTCCCTCGGCCATCCCTCACTCTCCCCCTCCTCTTTCATCCCCCCTTTTCTCTGCCACTCCTAGCCCCTCTCTCGCGCAGTCTCCCGCTTCCCTTCCTTGGTTCTAACCAGTAAACTGTCCCTCTCCCCTCTCTCCCCCACTCTCCTCCACTCTTCCGATCCTTCCTCTCTTCCCCCCTCCGTCTCTCTCTCTATTCTCTCTCTCTCTCTCGCTGTCCCCCATTCCTCGCTCTCACAGGAGAGTTTGGGGAGGTGTGTCGCGGGCGTTGCAAGCTACCCGGCCGACGTGAGATCATTGTGGCTATCAAGACACTCAAGGTGGGCTACACCGACCGGCAGAGGCGGGATTTCCTGAGCGAAGCGAGCATCATGGGACAGTTCGACCACCCCAACATCATTCGATTGGAAGGCGTGGTCACCAAGAGCCGACCAGTCATGATTGTCACAGAGTTTATGGAGAACGGGGCACTGGACTCTTTCTTGAGGGTAAGAGAACCTGTGGAACACACACAATAATTAATCAATAATAATAATAATAATAATAATAATAATAATAATAATAATAATTTGGTGGGTGCACACACACACACACAAGGATATGTTTAGAATTAGTTAATGATATGAAACATTGAGCTCAGGGTTTGGCAATGGTAATAAAAAGCAAACATAATTTCACATATTGCTAACATTACCCACCACCTACTGTAACCCCAAAATGTTTTCATGACAACAAAGGCCTACCTTGCTGTCAATCTCCATACTAAATCCATTGAAACCAAGAACATGCACTATATAAAAACACCCAGAGAACTGACACTCTTGAACACACTTCATAAATGTGTATCTGTAATCTTCACATCATCTGCACTGCAACCAAGCCAAAGCACCCAAACATGTCTCCCTAATCTTCCCTAATAATGTTCCACACCCTCTCCATCTCTGTGGAAAAGGCCCTAACCCTCGTCTGTTGACAGTATCTGACAAATGTGCCGCTCCTCTCGCTATCTCTGACATTTACAGATGTTTCACTAGCCTGTGAACCACTGCCTCTCTTTCATATAAAACATTATCTGACACTGAGAAGGAGAGAGAGAGAGCGGAAGATAGAGGGAGAGCGAGATGGAGGGAAGGAAGGAGAAAGAGGGTAGAGAGAAAGGGGTGAAACAGGAGACATGAGAGAAACAGAAGGAGAGCTAGAGGGGAGACAGGTAGAGAGATGGGGAAATAAGAAAGCGAGTGAGGGATAAAAACTGTGAGAGAGCAAGAGACAAAACAAAAGAGATAGTTGGTAGGAAAAAGAGAGAGCGGGAAAGAGATGGGAATAATAATAATATAATATGCCATTTAGCAGACGCTTTTATCCAAAGCGACTTACAGTCATGCGTGCATACATTTTTTAGGTATGGGTGGTCCTGGGGATCAAACCCACTACCCTGGCGTTATAAGCACCATGCCCTACCAATTGAGCTACAGAGGAATAGGAGTATGTTAAACATTTAAACTAATTATTGAATAATAATATATAATGCTTGCTTATCTTTGTCTTTCTATCTCTCTGTCTTTGCCAGCTCAATGACGGGCAGTTCACAGTGATCCAACTTGTGGGCATGCTGCGTGGCATCGCCGCGGGCATGAAGTATCTGTCTGACATGAACTACGTCCACCGGGACCTGGCTGCACGCAACATCCTGGTCAACAGCAACCTGGTGTGTAAGGTGTCTGACTTCGGCCTGTCGCGCTTCCTCGAAGATGACGCCACGGACCCCACCTACACCAGCTCACTGGTGAGTGTGAAGGACGCTGTGGTAGTGTGTGTGTATGCATGTGTGTGGGCACACATATGACCAAAAGTATGTGGACATCTGCTCGTCGAACATCTCATTCCAAAATCATGGTCTTTAATATGGAGTTGGTCCCCCGCTTTGCTGCTACAACAGCCTTCACTCTTCCAATTCATCCCAAAGGTGTTCGATGGGGTTGAGGTCAGTGCAGGCCAGTCAAGTTCTTCCACACCGATCTCGACAAACCATTTCTGTATGGACCTCGCTTTGTCTATGGGGGCATTGTCATGCTGAAACAGGAAAGGGCCTTCCCCAAACTGTTGCCACAAAGTTGGAAGCACCGATTCGTCTCGAATGTCATTGTATGCTGTAGCGTTAAGATTTCCCTTCACTGGAAATAATGGGCCTAGCCCGAACCATGAAAAACAGCCCCATACCATTATTCCTCCTCCACCAAACTTTACAGTTGGCACTCCAATTTGCATACCGCACCAACAGATCCACAGATGATGCAATCTCTATTGCACTCCACACTGCCCTTTCCCACCTGGACAAGAAGAACACCTACGTGAGAATGCTATTCATTGACTACAGCTCAGCGTTCAACACCACAGTGCCCTCAAAGCTCATCACTAAGCTAAGGACCCTGGGACTAAACACCTCCCTCTGCAACTGGTTCCTGGACTTCCTGACGGGCCGCCCCCAGGTGGTAAGGGTAGGTAACAACACATCTGCCACGCTGATCCTCAACACGGGGTTCCCTCAGGGGTGCGTGTCCAGTCCCCTCCAGTACTCCCTTTAAGTTTGCCGACGACACAACAGTGGTAGGCCTGATCACCGACAACGATGAGACAGCCCACAGGGAGGAGGTCAGAGACCTGGCCGTGTGGTGCCAGGATAACAACCTCTCCCTCAACGTGACCAAGACAAAGGAGATGATTGTGGACTACAGGGAAAAAGAGGACTGAGCACGCCCCCATTCTCATCGACGGGGCTGTAGTGGAACAGGTTGAGAGCTTCAAGTTCCTTGGTGTCCACATCACCAACAAACTATCATGGTTCAAACACACCAAGACAGTCGTGAAGAGGGCACGACAAAGCCTAGACCTCTATCCTGCCATCCAGGACCTCTATACCAGGCCGTGTCAGAGGAAATCCCTAAAAATTATCAAAGACTCCAGCCACCCTAGTCATAGACTGTTCTCTCTGCTACCGCACGGCAAGCGGTACCGGAGCACCAAGTCTAGGTCCAATAGGCTTCTTAACAGCTTCTACCCCCAAGCCATAAGACTCCTGAACAGCAAATCATGGCTACCCGGACTATTTGTTGGTTAAGGGCTTGTAAGTAAGCATTTGACTGTAAAGTCTACACCTGTTGTATTCAGCGCATGTGGCAAATAAAATTTGATTTGATTTATACATTCGGGCAGTTAGCGTTCTCCTTGCATCCACCAAACCCAGATTCATCCACCGGATTGCCAGATGGTGAAGCGTGATTCATCACTCCAGAGAATGCGTTTCCACTGCTCCAGAATCCAATGGCGGCGAGCTTTACACTACTCCAGCCGACGCTTGGCATTGCGCATGGTGATCTTAGGCTTGTGTGTGGCTGCTCAGCCATGGAAACCCATTTCAAGAAGCTCCCGACGAACAGTTCTTGTGCTAACATTGCTTCCAGAGGCAGTTTGGAACTCGGTAGTGAGTGTTGCAACCAAGGACAGATGATTTTTACTCGCTTCAGCACTCAGTGGTCCTGTTCTGTGAGCTTGTGTGGCCTACCACTTCACGGCTGAGCCGTTGTTGCTCCTAGACATTTCCACTTCACAATAACAGCACTTACAGTTGACCGGGGCAGCTCTAGCAGGGCAGAAATTTGACGAACTGACTTGTTGGAAAGTTTACATCCTATTACGGTGCCACGTTGAAAGTCACTGAGCTCTTCAGTAAGGCCATTCTATTGCCAATGTTTGTCTATGGAGATTGCATGGCTGTGTGCTCGATTTGATACACCTGTCAGCAATGGGTGTGGCTGAAATAGCCAAATCCACTCATTTGAAGGAGTGTCCACATACTTTTGTATATACAGTATGCTGTTTGTCAAGTCTTGAATGAATGGTAATAAATTGGTTTTAGTGTGTGTTTCAGTTTTTCATCAGTGTGTTCTTTTTTTCCTTTTTTGTATTCAATCACAAATTGTACAGTCAATAAGATTCACAATGCACTTGTTTTTCAGAGTTTTGTGTGTTTATGTGTGTATGAGTGTGTGTATACGTATTTGTGTATCCCTCAGTTTTACCTGGCATCTTATCAATATCAAACGTGTCTCAAACGGTGTAAGTTTGTCTCACCCTCTCTTCCCTCTGTATGTGTGTAACTCTGTGTGTGTGACTTCATCCCCAGTATTTCACACTCACCTACTCATTCGCATATCCACAGGGAGGCAAGATTCCTATTCGCTGGACGGCCCCCGAAGCCATCGCCTACAGGAAGTTCACCTCGGCCAGTGATGTGTGGAGCTACGGCATCGTCATGTGGGAAGTGATGTCGTACGGAGAGCGGCCATATTGGGACATGAGCAACCAGGATGTGAGTGGAACTTACTTTAATTTACTTTACTGGACTTGACTTTGCTTACGTTGACTTCAACGTTCCTGAAAAACACTGTAACATCTTCAACCTGTCACTCTCCTTCTCTGTTTCCCTTCCCTTCCCTTTCCTCCTCTCCCCTGCCCCCTTCTCCCTTCTCATGCTCTCTCTTATCTTCCCCCTCCCTCCCTCTCTCCTGACTCTTCTTATCTTGACTCTAAACCCACCTTCTCTCCCATCCCTTCTCTCCCCAGTCATCACCCTGTTTCTTATCCTTTTCTAGTCTCATAATTCAAAACCATAATTCCCTAGATTTTACCTATATATTTTGATCCAGGTCTCATTCTAGCCCACTTGTCAATCTAACTCTTCTCCAACCCTCCAGGTGATCAACGCAGTGGAGCAGGACTACCGGCTGCCCCCGCCCATGGACTGCCCCACAGCGCTGCACCAGCTCATGCTCGACTGCTGGGTCAAGGAAAGGAACCTTCGGCCTAAGTTCTCCCAGATCGTAGCAACTCTGGACAAGCTCATCCGCAACGCCGCCAGCCTCAAGGTGGTCACCAGCAGCACGCAATCTTCCGGGTAAGCCTATCAACTGTCAAACAGTCTGCCACATCTCAGCCTAGTTAGCAGCTACTTCAATCTGGTGCTGGTTGCAAAATCCCACAGGTTTTCCAGAATAACCATATCCTGGGATTCTTCCAACCAGGATTTCTAGAAAACCTGGGAATTTTGCAACTCTAAGTACTGGCTTAAAGTATGTAGCATGTATCTCATCTTACCTCAGTCATACCACTATGCACGAAGGTAGCAAGTTCAATACCACATAGGGGCAGCTGCCATCTGAATTTGCTTCCATGTATAGGCTAGAAGAGACTCGTCCATGGGGTGAAAAGGCTTGGTTTTATAGACTTTTCTCTTGTTTGCTTCTAACTCCTTTGTGATAGTTATTCATATACACTACATGATCAAAAGTATGTGAACACCTGCTCGTCGAACATCTCATTCCAAAATCATGGGCATTATTATGGAGTTGGTCCCCCCTTTGCTGCTATAACAGCCTTCACTCTTCTGGGGAAGGCTTTCCACTAGATGTTGGAACATTGCTGCGGGGACTTGCTTCCATTCAGCCACAAGAGCATTAGTGAAGTCGGGCACTGATGTCGGCTTTCCAATTCATCCCAAAGGTGTTCGATGGGGTTGACGTCAGGGCTCTGTGCAGGCCAGTCAAGTTCTTCCACACCGATCTCAACAAACCATTTCTGTATGGACCTCGCTTTGTCCACGGGGGCATTGTCATGCTGAAACAGGAAAGGGCTTTCCCCAAACTGTTGCCACAAAGTTGGAAGCACAGAATCGTCTACTATGTAATTGTATGCTGTAGCGTTAAGATTTCCCTTCACTGGAACTAAGGGGCCGAGCCCAAACCATGAAAAACAGCCCTAGACCATTATTCCTCCTCCACCAAACTTTACAGTTGGCACTATGCATTGGGGAAGGTAGCGTTCTCCTGGCATCCGCCAAACCCAGATTCGTCCGACGGACTGCCAGATGGTGAAACGTGATTCATCACTCCAGAGAATGCGTTTCCACTCCTCCAGAGTCCAATGGCGGAGAGCTTTACACCACTCCAGCCGACGCTTGGCATTGCGCATAGTGATCTTAGGGTTGTGTGTGGCTGCTCAGCCATGGAAACCCATTTCATGAAGCTCCCGACGAACAGTTATTGTGCTGACATTGCTTCCAGAGGCAGTTTGGAACTCTGTAGTGAGTGTTGCAACCAAGGACAGATTATTTTTATGCGCTTCAGCACTCAGCGGTCCCGTTCTGTGAGCTTGTGTGGCCTACCACTTCGCAATTGAGCCATTGTTGCTCCTAGACATTTCCACTTCACAATAACAGCACTTACAGTTGACCGGGGCAGCTGTAGCAGGGCAGAAATTTGACTAACTTGTTGGAAAGGTGGCATCCTTGAAAGTCAATGAGCTCTTCAGTAAGACCATTATTCTGCCAATGTTTGTCAATGGAGATTGCATGGCTGTGTGCTCAATTTTATACAGCTGTCATCAATTAATCCACTAATTTAAAGTGGTGTCCACATACTTTTGTATATATAGTGAATGTATGTGATGGATTACATTATAGAGAATAGGAAGAAATATATTTATGTGAAATGGGTTTCTTTGGTTTGCTGTCTACTGCAAATACAGTGCGTCCCCTGGACTTGGGTTTAGTAGTGACAATGCCATTTTTTATCTGTGACTGTGATACCAGAGTTACCCGACTTCAATAATCACCTGAGTCTTGCCGACAATGATAACACTTTCACTGGACAAATATCCTTATCCAAATTGACTGACAGGAGTGTATGAGAGTCACAGTGACTCAGCAATGCCTACAGTACACATTGCTTCCCAAAGCTAAAACATTCAGCCACCAAAAAACTGGTCAATGTTATCAATGCAAATGTAGAATTGCCGTTGCTCAATAAAGCGCTCGAGGCAACCATAGCTCCTACAAGGAAGTTCTTAGATCGATGGTTTCACAGATTTAGCCATAGCCTCATGCTACATTCCTCTGTAGCTTTCTTGGAAAGAGCCCGAAGGGGGAAGAGGGTGAGGAGGAATGGGGGGGTGATTCCATTGGGGATCAGGAGCTGTAGCTATGGCGATGGCTAAGAAGATTAAGCGAGAGTAATTAGTTAGTAATTAGCTAGATTAAGAGTGATGTGAAAAAGACGGGAACGCTTTGAATTATTTGCCAAAAATATTTTAAATGGGCCAGCGGAGAGGTGTGCCCCACGCCAAACCTAACGAGGAAAGAGTGAGTGAGAGATGAGCTGCCGTGACATCTGGTGTGACATTAGTGCCTTGTAGTGGTTAGTGGTAGCTATTTTGTCACTGATTGGGGAGTTGTGCGGTCAGGTGTGTCTGCCTGTGAGGAAGTGTGTGAGTGTGTGAGCATTTTTGTATTTTCATAATGCATACCCATGTTGCCTGACACGGAAAAATCCAATGATCCATGTCTTTCACAACTTACACTGAAGACAAACGAAACAGTCTTCAAATAGGAAACCGTTAACCAAAAACTATGAGGAAACAGTCACAACATCTTTGCAATTTGAGCTCCAGTTTTGGAGTATCCACTCTGGTAACTGCCCCTCATAACATGAGACATACGGTCTTAGTGGCCTCTCCCAGTGCCTTTGGCTTCCTTTGACTACTCTAGACAGCTTCTAGCCTGATTCCAGATCCTCTGTTTGGGCTGTCTTTCCACTGACCATAAGGAGTTGGCAAGATAGCACAAACAGATCTCGGATCAGGCTAGATAGCTTCCCCTTCAGCGCGAGACTTCAGAAAGTGGCTAACAATGCTCTATTAAGAGGGAACTGTGTCTGAGGGTTGATGGTGGCTAGCCCGAACCCTCGGGGCCCTGAAGCACAGGCCTTATTAAAGAGCACTCCTCCTATCCCTCTGCAGCAGTCAACACTTCAATGGAGCCTCTGTATTGACTCTTATTAACTCACTCCCTCTCTTTTTTCTATCCCCCTTTAATTGTTAATGAATCTAATGCCATCAAAAGACGACAAGGATCAACAGAGCAGAGAGCGGTCAGAGAGAGAGAGAGAGAGAGAGACAGATACTTTTTCTTTGTCCTTTTCTTACCCCCCCCATCCCCCCCCTCCCCTTCCATCGTTCACCCTCGCACTCCCTCTCTCTTTTCAAACTTCCACTGCTGTTTATTAAAACTGCAAGGTGGCCCCCCTATCTATGACATCAATCAGGGGTGGTTGGGTTTTTGGGAGAGTCCGAGGGCTTCGTTGAGTGTCGACAGGTGTATACATACACACACGTGCACATACACACACACACACACACACACACACACACACACACACACACACACACACACACATGTTGACAGTCCACAAATATATCCATGCTGTCCAGGAGATTCTTGAGGAAATGTCTTTCCACCTTCGCCGTATTCTGGTGCATGCATGCCTTTTGTCTTGTTGGCTTTGGTCATCACGCCAAAGAGAACACACACACACGCCCGGCCAAGCCAGTATCCAATGGTAACCAAAGGTGGTTACGTCGGGCGACGGGGGCAGTTGACCCTTGACCCTACAAGGGCAGCGAGGGGGAGAGCGAGGGGGAGAGCGAGGTGGCGTTTGGGGGGTTTGGGGGTGAGGTTTCATTGGTGCTGGAGGCGAGGTGTGACCTTAACCCTCTCTCTTTTGTCTCAATCTCCTCCTCCCTCCTCCCCCCCTGTAGGGTGTCGCAGCCCCTGCTCGACCGATGCGTCCCTGACTACACCACCTTCACCACCGTGGGAGACTGGCTGGATGCCATCAAGATGAGCCGCTATCGCGACAACTTCCTCAATGCCGGCTTCGCCTCCTTCGATCTTGTGGCCCAGATGACAGCAGAGTGAGTGAAGAAAGAGTCAATTCCGATTAATTAAATTTGGTTCGGTTTAATTGAGTTCAAATGGCTTCACTGACATGGGTGGTGGGAAGTTGGTTCGCTTTCAAATTGTTTTGCTTTCAGCTCAAATGGCCCCATTGATGTGGCAAGATAGAAGAGTGAGTAGGGGAATCGAGGAATAGTCGATTTAAATGAATCAAACTCAATTCAGTTTCGTTCAGTTCAAAAGGCCTCGTTGATATGGCAAGGGAGTCAAGTGTGGGTGAGTGGTTTAGGCGGTGGGTCGTAGTAAGCTTTCTGCTTTAGTTTTTTAGATGATCAATCTCTGTCGAGGGAGGAGCTGTTTTTTACATATTGTGTATATTCATTTCTTCTGAACACATTTCCATTTGTTGGCAATGTCAATTTTAGCAATTTTTTTCAAAATGCTTACTTTTATGTTTGCTAACTGGACAGGCAAACGCAGCTGAGAACTTATCTGTAAACCAATCAAAACTTGTGTACTGTCCATGGTACTATCTCTGCTCATCACGTCTGCCAATCATGTTATCCGTACCTAAGGTAGAAGACAGCTGGTGACAGCTCGAGAGAGATATCTGCTGTCAGGTAAAGTATTTATTTATTTGTAATTTAACTGTTTAGTTAGAGAAACGTGATACCATCAATGTAAGCTGTAAAATGACTCCCAACTTAGAACACATAAACCTTAGTAATGTAGCTAGCTTTCTAGTTAGCTAGCTAGTTACAACAAGTAGATGTGATGCTAGCTAGCAGGAGCAGATAGCTTTATCACTAGCTAGCATGTCATTCCGGGACAAGGAGCATTTTGGCTAACAGTTTATTCCAAGTAATAATAAGACTACAAAAATCTATAGGATAAGTAGTGTAAAGCTAATACAATCATCAATGCAGGACCCACAAATGTCATTCATACTGACAAATAAGAAATCCTACATTATCCCTGTTAATAGTTGGAGTAGGATGATTGCATAGCACCCTGCCTCAGACTATCAGGATGTTCATTTTCTAGCTCACAAACTACATTCCTTTGCTGTGACGATTTATTTGATTAATTATTTTCTCTCACTTTTGTCTCACATGATCTATTCAGCTCTCCTGTTTCCTGCTCCCAGCGATCAACCAAGTGCTATTCACCAAGCATGGGCTGATTCACTCACCTGTGAGGACAACCATCCTACTGCAGTTTGAACTAGCCCTGCCATCACTATTTAGACATTGGGACCACATATGCATTTGCCTGTTGTCTTTTCTTTGTAGATTTTGTCTTACACAGTCTAGTGCATTTTAGAGTTGAACAATACACGTGCTTGTTTGAGCATCTAAAAGACTCAATTTTGCTATTGTAACATGCAGTGGTGAGAATTATATTGTCCCCGTCAGGAGCCCATGATTTTGCAATAGATGGTAGAGTTCTCGTCTCTGGACCACACAAGCTTTAGCTTGCATTCTGTTAAGGCACTTGTCTCGCTATACATCGGTCAGCTACATTGGTGACCAGGGTGGGAACCTTTCGATACGCTTATGGGGCCCGGGCACACAAATGCCCCTAGAGAGAAGGGGGAATACTGAAGCATGCATTGATGACAGTCTCCATCAGAGGCCCAGGCTTTTGGCATAGATGGTAAAGCTCTCATTTTTGGACTGCAACATTTGTAAGATCGTGCCCTCCACGGCAATTGATTGGTAGGTTACACTATATTTAAATACTTCAAATACTGAGACATCTTTGCTATTTGTCTCTGTACTCAATAAATGGTGAAACACTATTTGTGATGGTGTTCTTTGTTCGAATGTACATGCATAAAACTTACATTATGGAAAACATGTCTCACACTCAGTCATAGTTAGTAGAATAATGAATTGATTGGCAAGATTTTGGCACAGAACTTTAGTAGGAAAGTTAATAATTTAAACCCCCTAAATATAATCACATTCACTGAACATATAGTATTTGAAACTCAAACATTAATTTCCCAACTGGTTTTTCTATAATCCTACAGGCTCTTTGTCATTGTCCATACTTTATATTCCAATAGATCCAATATTATGCATGCCCACCATGGTATTGGGCAGTTGCTATTTGAGAACTCATCTGGTTTAGAAATCAAACTCTGTTTATCTTATTGCAGAGCACATTATACAAGAAGATTGTATTTTAAGGTGTGCTATATGTGTAAGCTATAGGGCTGACCCTATTCAGTCAACTGGTCGATTGTTTGGTCGATAGGCTATTGGTCGACCGAGATTTCTTTAGTCGAGCAGTCGCAATTATAAAACATGTTTCATGGTGCAAAAGACACCTGTCTGATTTGCGCCTGTCTCAGTGGACTAATCCATTGCGGAAGCCACAGGGATGGCACAGTCCAAGACATGTGATACTGAAATTGTATATGGTTATATTATGTAAAAATAATGGTGCAACACTAATAAATCGAATATTATTTTATTACAAATACGGTTTCTCCCACGTTGGATATGGTTGCTGTCACCGGTTCTGAAACATAATCTTCAATTCGCTGTAGAATTGGCATGTTTCCCTATGGTTCTATGTGCATAATAGCAAAATTAACCAGCATATTGGGATTGAGAACAATACGGTGGAGGCAGCAGCAGCAAAGATGAGGAAACAGCCCTTGCCTTAAACCCTATTCGGACAGGATTAGTTTTACTGGGGGTGGTCGGTAAATGTAATTATGTGTACAAACAAAACAAAAAAACATATCTGTAATTTTTGTTCAGTCCGAATCTGACATGTCAGTAATTTGTACATGGCAGGAGAGTAACAATTCCAGCCAGAATAACCTACAGTTTTTTTGGCAAACTCCATGGTCCTCTGATAATACTAGGCCTGTGCGAATCAACATCCCTGTGTTTGAGAGAAATGTCTGAGTTTGACAGGTGTTGCTCACTGTTTGAGCAACACCTGTCAAACTGATTCGATAAATTGAACGAAGTGCTGCTCATAGCCTATATATGAAGGGTCTACACGTATCAACGTTCACAGTGAATGCTTTTGTTCATATGTTTTTTGTGTATGAATTGAATATTGCCAAATGCATCAGTAAAAAATATTGCGCCTATTTAATATAACCCTTGCTGTTAATAGATCGCTAAGCAGCATACAACTGACCTAAGTGTTTGGAAATAATACTTTCACTTTCGTATCCATAGCCTTAAAACGCATCTCAAGTGCAAGTGCACTGTTTAGCTCACATCTGAAGGCTGGGTGGCATTTAGGACGTCTACTGCGGATCGCTAAAATATCCTGATGCTTATGATCACACATATTATGGCGACACTATACCAAAGATGGTTTTGTATGGTTTAGAAACATGGGAACCAAGCTCGAGTTATCAGTGTAGCCCTGTTATCACCTGGACTTGTTGAAATATTTTCACGCCGAGAAAAAAAACTCCAGGCTTCCATCATAACTGTCAATTTATTGGAAAAAAATAAAGAATTACATGGAGCAGTTTTGAAAAACATTCTGGGGTAATAATTACATAACCAACGTTCTATAGTAAAACTTGTCCCGTGCAAATAGGGCTTAGCCTTATTGTCTAACTGTTAAATTTGCCTGGCTTTATAAATCATCCATATATATCTACAGAAATAAAACAAATCTTGCTTCTGTTGCCTGTTTGAGTGTTTGTTTAATAACCTACTGATTCCGTGAGCACCAAGCCTCATGCAATGGCAAAATGTCGGATAAAGCAATTTCACATATTTGGCTGTTTTTAATCTTTGCTATGCTGTAATAAAGGCTTTACAATTTGTTTTCATTAGAACCGACTGGTACTACTTATAATTTATTTAGTGTTGTTTACACTGTTCCAAACAGGCAGAAAAAGTTATATTGTAACCTAACAGCACCTGTTTGTCACAGATAATATGCACGCAGTTCTCGCTCCTATTTCCTCCTTTTTCTTGATCTCCTTCTTATTGTTATTATTACAATTATTGTTATTATTACAATACAGCTCGATGGTTGTTATACAAGGCTACTTTACAAAGCCTACTAATGATAACGACATTACTTATTATTATGATCATCATTATAATAATAAATAATGTCGTTATCATTTGTAGGCTTTGTATAGTAGCCTTGTATAACCACCATAGAGAATGCATCATGTTTATCCATAGATTAGGATCTAATTTATTTATTTCAATTGACTGATTTCCTTATATGAACTGTAACTCAGTAACATCGTTGAAATTGTTGCATGTTGTGTTTATATTTTTGTTCAGTATACATTTTGTGCAAGAATTGAAGGTGGCAACAAATATTACATTAATCATATGAATATTGTCATATGCAAAAAATCTGCCCCTCCCTCCTACAGTAGATCGATCCACTTCACTGTTTTCGGAGTCGGCCCACCACCTAGTTGGGAAGTAGTACATTTTAAACAACCAAATAGAATTAACCTCAGGTGAATTCAAACGGCCTCATTGTAGACGATGTCTACATTTACATTTACGTCATTTAGCAGACGCTCTTATCCAGAGCAACTTACAAATAGGTGCATTCACCTTATAGCCAGTGGGATCACCACTTTACAATGTTTTTTTTGTTTGTTTTTGTTTTTGGGTTGGGGTTGGGGTAAGGGTGGGGTAGAAGGATTACTTTATCCTATCCCAGGTATTCCTTAAAGAGGTGGGGTTTCAAATGTCTCCGGAAGGTGGTGAGTGACTCCGCTGTCCTGGCGTCGTGAGGGAGCTTGTTCCACCATTGGGGTGCCAGAGCAGCGAACAGTTTTGACTGGGCTGAGCGGGAACTATGCTTCCGCAGAGGTAGGGGAGCCAGCAGGCCAGAGGTGGATGAACGCAATGCCCTCGTTTGGGTGTAGGGACTGATCAGAGCCTGAAGGTACGGAGGTGCCGTTCCCCTCACAGCTCCGTAGGCAAGCACCATGGTCTTGTAGCAGCACCATGGTCTTGTAGCATGGTCTACTTGAGTAGACATCCTTAGGGTGCCAATGAGAGTATGGCCCTTGAAATCTACATGACTGGAGACATTCAAATTGCATTTAAATATTTACTCACAGAGGCCCAGTTCTCACACAGGTTGTACAGTATGAACCAGGACAGCGTTGGTCTCGAGAGATACTCTTCAAATTGAGGCGCTTTGGGAATAATGGTGGCTGCTGTTGTTGCTTTTTTCACTGAATGTGATTGGAGTGAGAGACCATTCGGGATAAGAGTCCACAAACACTAAATGACCCTGAAGTGAAAACACAATACGAGAAAAAGCACTTCTCCTGAAGGTTCTTCCTCATCCTGGAGAGACTTGAAGGACACAACACACACTCTTCCTCCATAGTGCATGTTACCTCATGACACCGTCCCTTCCAGCAATAATGACCTAGAGTTGACACAGAACTGGCTTATGTTCATTAGGAAACAAAACGTTATAAAAAGTTTTGCAGCACAAAATGAGACATTGGACAAGTCCTGGTAGTCCCTCCCTGTTTCAGTCCGCTTTCTTTCATTTGGGGCCTAATGAACATGACCCTGGTTTTCAGAGTCAGCTTGGCACATTATTTATATAACAGGAAATGTGTGTAATAGAAGTCATGGAAACAGGGCCAGTTATGATCAAATAAAGGAATTATGATCATAATTATCAATATATCATCCTCGTTAGGCGGATAATAGGGGATGGAGGTGATTTGTTTCAATTTGGCAGGCCGACAGGTGTGCTGTACAGTGGCTCTCTCCTGCCATTAATGGCAGGTAATTCCTCTAATGGCTTGCATTTATTATCGTTTCATCCTCTGTTGCTGGATTGATGAGGGATTGCAATGGAAACAAAAACACAATTTATTCAATCTAGGCAAAATTGCAGCCACGGATGGTGTTCTATTTGTTTGTGTCAAATCAAAATCAAATCAAATTTTACTCGTCATGGACACAGTTTACAGCAGGTACAAAAGGTGCAGCAAAATGCTTATGTGCTAGCTCCCTCAACAATGCAGTACGTTAATCAATATCAATAATAACAATAAAAGTCTCATGTCCAAAATAAGAAGTAGTAGAAGTAATAGAAGAGGTAGTATGCAGTGTGTGTGTGCGTGTGCAAATGCAGAGGACAACAGAGACATGCAGACAAGCAGAGGGCATGGTATCTGTGTACGAGGTTGAATATATGTGTGCGTGTGTCTTTGTCTGTGTGAACAGAGAGGATTCAGACAGGCGCTGGGCCCTTGTGGTTTGCTAATCGTTCCCCCCAGATGCCGACCGTGGTTTGCTCTCTTTTTTGTTATCGGCAAGGGGAAAACAAACAAAAGAGCAGAAAAGACAGTCTGTGATATTATTCCTAACAATCCGGTACATGAGGCCTTAGTGTTAAACTAACACTGCTGAGACGATTAGATTACACTGTCTGACTGACGGCGGCCAAACAGGTACTACAGCTTTTTTCATAGCTGCCATTCTTTAATAAGGCTGCTGTGTGGGTATCAACATTTTCATATTTCCTCCATTGCATTTCGGAGTGAACTCTCTTTGTCCTCTTTGAACTACGAAGAGAGTTTGAGAAACCGACAGTTTGAGAAACGGTTAAATGACAAGTCAACCTGGGTGACTGCTATAAGGTTGATTGATTGATTGATTGAAAGGATAGATTACTGACTGTTCTCTTCCAGTCATGTCTTTCAAGACCGATTTGTCATCTAACTGACTGTGTAAGACTAGACGAATCACCATCGAATGACCTACCAGTTGACTCACTGACTGGCAGTCTGTTATATGAATAAGTCATTGGCTACTGACTGATTGTTCTTTGACTGACCTAATTACTAACTTATTTAATTTTCTCGATCACTGACTAGTTGACTCACTGACTTACAGTCTGTTGCAGAAATAACTGATTGGCTACTGACAGACTGTTCCATGACTGACTTCCTCACTCACTTGGTTTTCTCAATAACTAACTAGTTTTCTCGACTGACAGGTTGTTTGGCTGGCTGGCTGGCAGATTGGTTTTAGTGATGTGAAATGCACCAGCTGGCCCAAAGTGGCAGAAAGCACTGTTTAAACATTAACCTCCCTTCCCCATTACTATTTTCCCCCTCTCGCCCATCTGCCGGGATATTGAAGTATGTTACATCTGGCCCAGGTATCAGTGCCCTGAGGAGTGTCACCATTTTGTTGACATGACCTTAGGAAGTCATTTTATTGGTGTACACAGGGAACTGCTCTCTGCAACTGTTTCCACAAGGGCAAACTGTATCTGTTCTCATGCAAACCTACTGGCATATGTCAATCAAATTAAATCAATCAAATGTATTTATAAAGCCCTTTTTACATCAGCAGATGTCACAAAGTGCTTATATAGAACCCCAGCCTAAAACCCCCACACAGCAAGCAATGCAGATGTAGAAGCATGGTGGCTAGGAAAAACTCCCTAGAAAGGCAGGAACCTAGGAAGAAACCTAGGGGGGAGGGGGAGGGGGAGGGGGGGGGGGGACTGTGGCCCCATCTGACGATACCCCCGGACAGGGCCAAACAGGCAGGATATAACCCCACCCACTTTTCCAAAGCACAATCCCCTCACCACTAGAGGGATATCAACAGACCACCAACTTACTACCCTGAGACAGGGCTGAGTATAGCCCACGAAGATGGTGGTCTAAGCCTATCCATGTGAGAGACGCAGACTTGGTCTCAACCTTTACGTCTTTACTGAAGACTCATCTTTTCAGTAGGTCCTATGATTGAGTGTAGTCTGGTCCAGGGGTGCGAAGGCGAACGGCAAGGCACTGGAGCGACGAACTGCCCTAGGAAGAAACCTAGGCTTAGTGGTCCTCTGTAGCTCAGCTGGTAGAGCACGGCGCTTGTAACGCCAAGGTAGTGGGTTCGATCCCCGGGACCACCCATACACAAAAATGTATGCACGCATGACTGTAAGTCGCTTTGGATAAAAGCGTCTGCTAAATGGCATATTATTATTATTATTATATTATTATTATATGATATATTATATATTATTTATTATATTATAAGATCTCCTCCACCGCACGAGCCCGAGGGGGCGCAAGACCGGACAGGAAGATCACGTCAGTGACTCAACC
The DNA here is from genome assembly GCF_964263955.1 of Coregonus lavaretus. Lineage (NCBI taxonomy): Eukaryota > Metazoa > Chordata > Actinopteri > Salmoniformes > Salmonidae > Coregonus > Coregonus lavaretus. The sequence continues at coordinate 19,906,915 of NC_139993.1, forward strand.
CACTCAAATCGAGTATAGAGCAAAAAAGCCTGTCACGACGTGACGCACCCCTCCTAGGGACGGCATGGAAGAGTACTAGTAAGCCAGTGACTCAGCCCCCGTAATAGGGTCAGAGACAGAGAATCCCAGTGGAGAGAGAGGAGCCGGCCAGGCAGAGACAGCAAGGGCAGTTCGTCGCTCCAGTGCCTTGCCGTTCGCCTTCGCACCCCTGGACCAGACTACACTCAATTATAGGACCTACTGAAAAGATGAGTCTTCAGTAAAGACGTAAAGGTTGAGACCAAGTCTGCGTCTCTCACATGGATAGGCTTAGAAATTCTAGGGAGAATAAGGAGGCCTGCATCTTGTGACCGTAGTGTACGTGTAGGTATGTACGGCAGGACCAAATCGGAGAGTCCATGTAATGCCCTATGTCCTACTATTTGATACTGCATATGGTGATAGTTTAGCACATCCCTACTCACTATGAGGACGATTCCGACCCGAGTTAAGCGCTCGAAAATGGAACGTAATTCCCGTTTTATGCACTTTTCTCTCTGAGTGTTCTGACCTTGGTTTTAGATCTATTTTACCTTATAAAACCAGTCATATGGCAGCAAACTGAAGCATATCAACTTTCCCACAGTAAAGTTAATGAAATGCTGTGCCATTATGCAGAATTTAAATTGTATGGCCTTTTAACTTGAAGGGATGGGCACTCTCAAATGTCTTAATTATAGGCTACCCTGACTTTCTCTGTCTCCTATTTCTATCATGTTAATATTAGCCACTGTCTGTATCGACCGTCAGTAGGCCTAATAACCACAGACATTCAACTGCCAATTTACTGTTAGTTACTGTTAGTATAGCCTATATTATCATTCCATTTAATTACATTGTTTTGTTTACCTTAATTTGCTTCCTCTGTCATGGCCGTGGGGTTGTTTCTGAGGATCATTAGTAACAGTTAATATATTTTAAAAAAAATACATGTAGGCTAATTAAATCATTATAGAGCGGAGCGCAGACCAACCAGCAACAGTTTGAACCTGATGCATGCTGCAATGCTTGGGCGTGTCATCACACAGTTCTATGGTTAGTGCAGGCAATAGAAAAGGGTATAGCCTACTATGGTACTACAGTGGCATCAGAAAGTATTCATAGCCCTTGACTTATTCCACATTTTGTTATGTTACAGCCTGAATTCAAAAAGGATTAAAAAAAAAAATCTCACTCATCTACACACAAATGATTTTAGAAATGTCCAATTTATTGAAAATGAAATACAGAAATATCTCATTTACATACAGTAGAATAATAGTGAAGACATAAACTATGAAATAACACATATGTAATTATGTATTAACCAAAAAAGTGTTAAACAAATCAAAATATATTTTATATTTGAGATTCTTCAAATTAGCCACTCTTTGCCTTGATGACAGCTTTGCACATCCACAAATACAAAATATATTTTGATATGTTTAACACTTTTTTGGTTACTATATGATTCCATATGTGTTATTTCATAGTTTTGATATCTTCACTATTATTCTACAATGTAGAAAATAGTAGCAAATAAAGAAAAACCCTTGAATGAGTAGGTGTGTCCAAACTTTTGACTGGTACTGTATGAAATATTTCTGTATTTAATTTTCAATGAATTTGATAACGTTTCTAAAATAATTTGTGTGTAGATGAGGGAGATTTTTAAAAAAAAATCATTTTTGAATTCAGGCTGTAACATAACAAAATGTGGAATAAGTCAAGGGGTATGAATACTTTCTGAAGCCACTGTATAATTATAATAGGGAGAATATTACTGTACTGTAAGTATTCACACCCCTGTACTGTAAGTATTCACACCCCTGAGTCAATACATCTTAGGCAGCAATTACTGCTGTGAGTATTTTTAGGTAAATCACCTGGACTGTACAATATTTGCACATTGTTATTTAAACAATTCTTCAAGCTCTGTCAAGTTTGTTGTAGATCTTTGCTAGACATCCATTTTTAAGTCTTGCCATAGATTTTCAAGCAGATTTAAGTCAGAACTGTAGACAATTAAAGACAATCCCCCCCCCCCCCACCACTCAGGAACATTCAATGTAAGCAACTCCGGTGTATGTTTTGCCTTATGATTTAGGTTATTATCCTGCTGAAAGGTGAATTTGCCCCCCAGTGTCTGGTGGAAAGCTGACGGAACCAGGTTTTCCTCTAGGTTTTGCCCGTCCTTAGTTCTATTCCGTTTATTTTTATCCTAAAAAACTCCCTAGACGTTGCTGATGACAAGCATACCCATAACATGATGCAGCCACCACCATGCTTGAAAATATGAAGAGTGGTACTCAGTGATGTGTTGGATTTGCCCCAAACATAATGTTTGTATTCAGGACATAAAGTTAATTTCCTTGCCACATTTTTTTGCAGTTTTACTTTAGTGCCTTATTCCAAACAGGATGCATGTTTTGGAGTATTTTTATTCTGTACAGGCTTCCTTCTTTTCACTCTGTCATTATGTTAGTATAGTGGAGTAACTACAATGTTCCTCCTCAATTTTCTCCTATCACAGCCATTCAACTCTTTAAGTGTTTTAAAGTCACCATTGGCCTCATGGTGAAATCCCTGAGCAGTTTCCTTCCTCTCCGGAAAATAAAATCAAATTTTATTTGTCACGTGCCGAATACAACTGGTGTAGACTTCACCGTGAAATGCTTGTTTATGAGCCCTTCCCAACAATGCAGAGTAAAACATTTCATAAAAAATAGTAACACAAGATAAATAAAATAAAATACACAAGAATGGAGCTATTTACAGGGAGTACCAGTACCAGATCAATGTGCAACTGAGTTAGGAAGGACACCTGTATCTTTGTAGTGACTGGGTGTATTGATACGCCATCCAAAGTGTAATTGATAACTTCACCATGCTCAAAGGGATATTCAATGTCTGCTTTTTTTTTTTTCCCAATAGGTGAGCTTTTATGTGAGGCATTGGAAATCCTCCCTGGTCTTTGTGGTTGAATCTGTGTTGAAATTCACTGCTCAACTGAGGGAGCTTACAGATAATTGTATGTGTGGGGTACAGAGATGAGGTAGTCATAAAAAAAAAATCATGATAAACATTATTGTTGCACACAGAGTGAGTCCATGCAAGTTATTATGTGACTTGTTAAGATTTATTTTACTCCTGAACTTATTTAGGCTTGCCATAACAAAGGGGTTGAATACTTATTGGTTCAATACTTTTCAGCTTTTCATTTTTACATAATTTGTAAAAATGTCTAAAAACATAATTCCACTCCTTTCTTTCGTGCGTAAAGGCTCTCCAAACCTGTTTTTTATGATTCATAAATACTTTCCTAAACCTAAATAATCTACAAGATCAGAGTATTTTTTAATCTACCAATTGGTGCTGAAACTGAGACGAATATGCATATATTTAACCCGTTCTCTTAATATATTCTAGTCTGTCTAAAAGCTACACCGTATTTAAAGGGATGCCTATTGAATGAAAACTCCACAAGAAAGATCTGTTGGCCAGCAAGTGTGAGGGTTTTCAGCAGTTGAATGACATTTATTCAGAGCGCGCAAGGTAGCCACACCTGTAGAGGTTACGTGACTGAATAAGGTATGTCTGAATACCAAATACTGAGAAGTGAGTAGGAAAGGCATGCGTAGGAGAAGCGTAAATTCCTACATCGGAATCGGCCCCTATGACTTATAATAGGGCCCAACATTTTCCTGACCAGGAAAATTATGTGGGTTCTAGTTTTAGACTTATACTCCTGTTATTGTTTATGCCTGACCGACCTCTCTCGATCTCTCTCTTCTCAGAGACCTTCTTCGGATAGGAGTGACATTGGCCGGCCACCAGAAAAAGATTCTAGGCAGCATTCAGGACATGAGACTGCAGATGAACCAAATACTGCCTGTCCAGGTCTGAGATGGACCAACAGACAGACAGATGGACAGACAGGATGGGGAGGAACTGTGCCAGAGAGAGAGCCAATAGGAAACCCTAGCTGCCTGACCATCTCTGCCAATCAGACGAAAACAAAACTGGCTTGCAGTGCCTCGAACTAGTCATAGTTTTTTTTCTTTTTTTTCTTCCACGCCAACGTTTTATGTTTCTGTGTTCCACATTATTAGTCTAACGTTTTTACATCCGATAAGACTTTTAACAGGATTATTTTGTTTAAAAAAATGTCTGAAGAGAAGAAAGAGAACCCATATCCCATGCGGGCGTCACTTGGTCCAGTGTGGGGTAATCGTTTGCATACGTGTTTGTGAGGTTGGCCAGGACTTAACCCCTCCCCTCCCACCTCTTGTATCCTGAACTTAGTATTCCTCCTATGGAAATCCATATCCTTGATCCTTGATCCTTGACCCTACCCCAACATCTGTCGGAAAGCCCCCTGACGGACATTACAGTTGGAAGAGGATGAACACTGTTTGAGAATAAAGTGTTTTTAAAAAGCAGAAAACGTGAACAAGTGTTCACACACAAAAAAGTGTTTGGACACCGAGACGATAAATGAAAATCCTACCCATGCTAGAAATTGTTTTATTGTTGGGGTGTGTGTGTGTGTGTTATTCCCCATCTTCATATTGAAGGTGTATTATTATGTACAAGGGCACATGCCTAAGAAGGATGTGGAGGAAGAGGGTAAATGTCAGAGGGTCACAGAGGTCAAGAGGTCAAATGAGAGCTGCTGAGCTGGAGCTGGCCACACTAGTTTGGCCTAACCAGGTCCAAAAGTATCGGACCAACCTTTTTCTAAGACCTGGGGGGAACACACTCAGGATGGTCTCATAGCTTGGGACCATTGGCTAATTTTGGCTCATCAACTGTGTTTTTCTTACTATAACAATTGCTGTTAATTTGTTTTAATCAGTCCTCCATTTAGATTTTCTGTTCCATCATTTTGGGGAGATTTGTCTTTCAAGATGGCAGGTTAGAGCTAAGTACTCCTGTTGGACACTTTGTGTGATGGGGGAGGGAGCTAGGCGAGGACTGTGGCAACTCAATACAAAGACCGACCAGCCTTTTGTGTGTGCTTGTGTTTCTGCGTGTTTGTGTGTATGTGTGTGTGAATGTGAGAATGTAACAAAATACTGTACAATACAGCTACAGCTACATCGCCACCATGGACAATTAACGCATGAACTGAACAGTGACAAGAAGCAACAATTATATCGGAAACAATTTCGCTGTATTCTGTGGACAACTGTTAATGTTTTTTATTGAAATCCAAACGTTTGGAAATATATATGCATCGTACAGAATCTGAGAGCAACCACGAAAGACACCGTAACTTACATTTTTTATCCAGGTAATAGTAAAAAGAATCTAAAACTTTAGTTTAATTTCTGTACTTCCGCCCACTGTATTTATTTCTCTTCCCACTTGGAAAAGAGGCCATTCGAACTGTGGACTTATTCCAAAGAACAATCAAGAGGAAACGAAAGAACCAAGAGGATTCTGCAAATTATTGATTATTATAAAAACGTGCATATAAAATTGGATATTGTATTTTTGTTGTTGTTCTAAACAGCCTGTAATGTTTGGTAACAAAAAATCTGATAAATAACATGAAAACAAAATGGTAATTGAGAAACTGGGAAAGTGTTGTTGTGAGATGTCGTTTGATTCTGAGTGAAATGAGCAGATAGCGAGGGATTGAAGATTAATAGAACAAGAGAGAGAAAGTGAGGAAGGGAGCGGTAGAGAGGAGTTAGGGACAGCTGCAATGATTTTAGCATTTCAAGGGGTAAACCGTGGTTAGACCACGAGGGGTATACACGCTGCACCAACAACCTCCCTCTCCTTTCAAGTGTATGTTTCCGTGTGTGAGTGGGTATGTTGAGCGTGTGTGTTTCAGGTCAAATTGTATAGGTGTCCACCAAGACTGGATCTTTAGCTGCACCATCCCTTCTCTCAATCTTCTATAAATAAGTTTATATTGTGTAGCCCTGTGAAGTTGTCAGTAGTTGTCTTCCATGCACCTATCCAAATGAAACTTCCTGACTTCCCTCCATTCCTCAAACACATCCAATGGTCGATGGAGATTTTATTGAAAAGTGTGTTTGTACATCTCAAGATTGTCCGTTACCAAGATTGTCCGTTACACCCCCCCCCCCCCACTCTGTATAGCTCTGTGACAGAGACCATTCTTAAACCGATAGGTCTGTAGACGGGGCGCCTTCAGGGGGCTCAGTGTGTGTGCACCTCCGCGATTGGGCCCTAGTCCACTTTTGTCAGACAAGTGGCCCCTTGGACCCGGCTTGTCAGACTGATTAATGCAGTGGCCAATCTGTTGCTCCGAGGGATACATTCACAGCCCAGCGCAGACATACGGACGGACGGCCTATGATTATCTGTATTTCCTGTTCAGGCTGCAATCATTCTGTCTGGGCTCTGCCTGATTAGTACAGTGCGGGGACCAACAACCTTGGCCTGGAGACAGGCAGCAATCTGGAGCGCTCATTGTAAATGATAGCAGCTGCATCACCTAGGACCATACCATCAGTGTTCTAGTAGGAGGGGAGTGGGGTTTGGGGCTGAGGGATGGGATGAACCACCTGTATGGGGCAGGGGTGGTACTTGCAGTGCTGGCCCCCACATATTTCTTTTCCAGACAGTTTCTGTTGTCTGTGTAGGAGTTGATCAATGCAATACGTGAATAATATTAGTTCCTGTGTGTAACGGTAGTGTGACATAGTGTCCATGCATCAAGTCTTGCCATATTACTCTTTTAGCCTTTCTTTTGAACCCTCTGAAGCCATCAAGGATATTATGCAAAAATATAATGTTTTCCCTATTTTGATTTAATTTAATCTTCTTTTAAAATAGAGGCATTTCCAGTTCAATGAGTCCCATGTATGGGCTTACTAACCCGAAACAGTTGCACTGTACGATAATGATAGTGATAACAAAAATAATGCTCTCAAAGTGCATCAGAAACATCTTTCCTAACCTTAATATGTAGATGATTGCTATCAGAATGCTGGTTGTGTAGTTTTGGCTTTGAATCAAAAGAATAGATGGCTACTATGTAAAGACAAGTATATTTTCCATGATGAGTGAGGTACGAATGCTACATCAGCTAGCACATTGACTTAATAGAACTCGGCAAATAACGTTGAGATCATTCAGTCAGCCTATAGGCCTATATAGAGATGCATTAATACATGTTAATGGATATATCTGGGATCAAGAGAGAATAAACAGATACTGGGAATAGCAATCACACACTCACTTACCAACATCTCAAAGTTAAATATTCCTCCCCCTCTCCCATCTCTCCCCACCCAATCAGCCAACCTCAACCATTAGCCTACACACAAGCATGTGGCAAAGAAAAATACACAGTGAACAAGAGGGGAGAAGGCTGAATACAATCAGATGTTTGACATGCCTACTCATGAAAAATGGCAGCTCAGAGCTTGGTTGAACTCTTGATGTGTTGCACGTGCTGTGCTAGGTCTTGGGTTATGCTCTGGGAAAAAAAGAAGCTGAATGAGTGATGAGCTCTGATGGTGCAGCTACACATCTTAAAATGATTAAAATGCTTTGCACATCAACTCTGAACATATTGTTGGAACAAATAGATTTTTCACACTTTAAGGAGATGTTCCTAACAGATGTTTCATACTTAGACCTTGAATTGTCAAGAGGTGACGATTGTTCATCATTCTGTGTTTTTGTTTAATCATATCTTACAGACCAGTATATCTGCTTAGCGCTGATATGTGAATGGAGTGTGGGTGTGTGTGTGTGTGTGTGTGTGTGTGTGGATATAGGTGCTAGTATTATAATTTTCTACTGAACCAATCCAGTCAGCAGTCTATACATTTATGGTAGATACAGTATCTCTCTCTGTGCCAATCGCCCCATCTCTCTGAAAGTATAGGGAGTTTACACTCGCCTCACTTTCCTCTACCTACCCCCTAATCCTTCCACACCCCACCCCATCTAACCCCACGACTTTTAACCGCTAACCTTTTCCTATAGAATGTTTTTCAACAAAAAAATATTCATCTGTCACTGTTTTATATAAATATATACAATATTTTTAACAAACTCACTTAATATGCCTGTCTTCTCGTCACTTTCCAAATAAATATCGAAAAGAAGTGAGATGTTTAAGATTGTTGTACATGTATAGTGAGAGGAAAAGGAAGAAAACTTTGAGAAATCTAATTATTTTGTTCCTCTTTGAAAGCATTGAGATGTATTTAATGATGGTGCAGACAAAAACAACAAATTCATAAAAAAAAAAAAATGCATTCTTGTAGAAATATTTTTAAAATACCCTTTTGCAAATAAATTATTTACCAGTCTGAGTCTTTTGAGTTGTGTGATGAATTTTTATACACATTTCATATATTCATAGGTCTATATTATATTTGACTAGTAAAAAACGAACAATATTGACATTCATTATTCATTTTCACAGAAGTCTTCTTTTTCTCTCATCAGAATAAACACCAAAAATACAAAGTTATATATTTACAGTTATAACAAAGTTTAAGAAATCACAACTATATGTGTAAAACATAACGTAGACTGAAAGACAGTTATATACAATCAGAGATTAAATTAAAGGCATTTGCAATTGTTTACTCGACAGTTGTTTACTTCTTAACCAAATCGACATATTTCAGACAATTGATGCGCTGTCAATGTTCTGCTGAAAACACCTCTTCAGGACATTATATAAACACAGTCCTAGCACTTAGTTTTTCAAAATAGTCTTAGTTGATACTTACAACAGCACCTCAGTTTAAGATAGTGATCTGGACAAAATCAAACACATACCCCATTCCCAGCCTTAACTTTTGTAGTTGTTGTTAATGAACCGCATTCCAAACATATTTTTTTATTCCCTTCTCACTCACCTTCCACCAGTTATTTTTCTTGCTATCCACCTTTTAGGCCACATTATTCTCTTTCTCCTTAAAAACAACTTGATGACATTTAGGTCCAACTACAGTCTGTTAAATTGGCTGTCATACTAGCTTTCATACCAATCGCTGTGGGCACCTGTCTACTGGATATTGATACTCAGAAAGAGTCACACAGAGTTTATTCATTTTAAAGGTCCTTCTGCTACTAAGTTCCTAACTTATCACAAGGAGTGTTGGTAGCACTGTAGTGTGAGTTACAGTACCAGTCAAAAGTTTGGACACACCTACTCATTCCAGGGTTTCTCTTTATTTTTTACAACTATTTTCTACATTATAGAATAATGAAATAACTATGAAATAGCACATATGGAATCATGTAGTAACCAAAAAAGTCTTAAACAAATATATATATATTTTATATTTGAGATTCTTCAAAGTAGCCACCCTTGATGACAGCTTTGCACACTCTTGGCATTATCTCAACCAGCTTCATGAGGTAGTCACCTGGAAAGCATTTCAATTAACAGGTGTGCCTTGTTAAAAGTTAATTTGTGGAATATCTTTCCTTCTTAATGCGTTTGAGCCAATCAGTTGTGTTGTGACAAGGTAGGGTTGGTATACAGAAGATAGCCCTATTTGGTAAAAGACCAAGTCCATATTAATGCAAGAACAACTCAAATAAGCAAAGAGAAAGGACAGTCCATCATTACTTTAAGACATGAAGGTCCGTCAATCCGGAACATTTCAAGAACTTTTAAAGTTTCAAATGCAGTCAAAAAAAACATCAAGCGCTATGATGAAACTGGCTCTCATGAGGACCGCCACAGGAAAGGAAGACCCAGAGTTACCTCTGCTGCAGAGGATAAGTTCATTAGAGTTACCAGCCTCAATTTTTTTACATTTTAGTCATTTAGCAGACGCTCTTATCCAGAGCGACTTACAGTTAGTGAGTGCATACATTTTTCTGTCACGGTTTCGGCCGAGGCTGCTCCTCCTCCTTGTTCGGGCAGGCTTCGGCGGTCGTCGTCCCCGGAGTACTAGCTATCACCGTTTGATGTTTTCGATGTCTGTTTGGTTTTGTCTGATTGTGTACACCTGTTTCCTGTTTGGTTAATTATGTCTCCTATAGGTTTCTCGTTTGGTTAGTCGTGTTGTGTTGTGTGTTATTGTTCGCCTGTCATCAGGTCGGCTCATTGTTTGTTTGTTGTTTTCCCTGTCGTCGCACTGTACTGTTTTCGTGCGCCTTGGAATACTAGCCTTTTGCGCATTGTTACGCATCGTCCGCCTCTTGTTTGTTTTGAGGCCAGTGTTTTGTATGTTTTTGGTCGTGTTCAGTAAAGTATTGGACTTAGCTTCTGTGTCTGTGTTTGACTCCTTCACCACATCTACATCAGCCGTTGTGACAGAATAACACACCACCATGGAGTCAGCAGAAGCAGCGGCGGCACCCAAGTCGCTGGAGGAACGGATCAGCCATCAAGACACCATGATCTGGCGACGTGAGGCCGCCATGAACGAGGTGGCGAACACTCTGCACCGTTTGGTCACCAGAGAGGTGCGCACACCTCCGCACACCTTACCATCAACATCAACTCAGCGGTATTCGGCTCTCGCTCCCGAGGGCATATGATGGTACCGCAGCCGGATGTCAGGGGTTCCTCCTGCAGGTGGAACTCTACCTGGCCACCATACACCCGGCGCCCTCGGGATACGAGAGCGTCTCCGCCCTCATCTCCTGTCTCACCGGCAAGGCGTTAGAGTGGGCTAACGCCGAATGGAGGGGAATAGACGCCGCCACCATCACCTACGCGGAGTTCTCCCGCCGCTTCAGGGCAGTGTTCGACCATCCACCAGAGGGGAAGGCGGCGGGGGAGCGTCTGTTCCACCTTCGACAGGGGAGGAGGAGCGCACAGGAGTTCGCCCTGGAGTTCCGGACTCTAGCAGCGGATGCAGGGTGGAATGAGCGGGCCCTCATCGACCACTACCGATGTAGTCTATGGGAGGACGTCCTTCGAGAGTTGGCCTGCAGGGATTCCCATCTTACCTTCGACCAGCTGGTGGACATGTCCATCCGGCTTGACACCCTGCTGGCTACCCGCGGACGCACCGAGTGGGGGTTGTCCATTCCACCCTCCAGCACCTCCGAGCCGAGCCCTATGGAGCTCGGAGGTGCTGGCGCTAGAGAGAGGAGGAGGAGGAGCCCGAGGGGGGCTGTTCCCTGCACCAACTGTGGCCGTGGAGGGCACACTGCGGTTCGGTGCTGGGGAGGGTCTCCTAGGGGAGAGGACGACAGGCCACACACTGGGGAGTCATTCCAGGTGAGTAGGCGTCCCACTTACCCAGAGCTCTCTGTTGTGCACCTCTGTTTACCTGTACATTTTCCACAGATTGCACCTCATTCCCAGCATAAGGTGCTAGTAGATTCAGGCGCAGCTGGGAATTTTGTTGATCGACATTTTTGTTTAAAACTAGGAATTCCCCTTCTTCCAGTCGACGCCCCATTTCCTGTCCATGCTTTAGACAGCCGTCCCTTGGGATCGGGGTTGATTAGGGAGGTCACAGCGCCACTTAGGATGAGGACGCAGGGGGGTCATGAGGAAACTATTCAGCTATATCTGATTGACTCTCCTGCGTATCCGGTGGTGTTGGGGCTTCCCTGGTTGATTACCCATAATCCTTCTATTTCGTGGCAACAGAGGGCTCTTAAGGAGTGGTCTGCCCAGTGTGTGGGGCGATGTCTAGGTGTTTCCGTTGGGGCGACCTCGGTGGAGAGTCCAAACCAGGTGCCCGCACTGCACATTCCCCCTGAGTATGAGGATTTGGCAATCGTGTTCAGTAAATCGAGGGCGACGCAGTTGCCTCCTCATAGGCAGGGAGATTGTGCGATAGACCTCCAGGCAGGAGCAGCGCTTCCACGGAGCCATGTGTATCCTCTGTCTCAAGAGGAGAAGAGAGCTATGGAGACTTACATAGCCGAATCTCTGAGACAAGGATACATACGGCCATCCACTTCCCCTGCGTCCTCAAGCTTCTTTTTTGTGAAGAAGAAGGATGGAGGTTTGCGCCCGTGCATTGATTACCGTAGTCTCAATCAGATCACGGTGAAATACAGTTATCCACTCCCGCTGATTGCGACTATGACGGAGTCATTGCACGGGGCGCGTTTCTTCACAAAACTAGATCTCAGGAGCGCATACAACTTGGTGCGCATTAGAGGGGGCGATGAATGGAAGACAGCATTTAGTACCACCTCAGGTCATTACGAGTATCTCGTCATGCCATACGGGTTGATGAACGCTCCTTCAGTCTTCCAGTCCTTCGTAGATGAGATCTTCAGGGACATGCAGGGGCAGGGTGTGGTCGTGTACATTGATGACATTCTTGTGTACTCTTCTACCCGAGCCGAGCATGTAGCCCTGGTGCGCCGAGTGTTGAGGAGGCTGTTGGAGCACGACCTGTATGTCAAGGCAGAGAAATGTCTGTTTTTCCAGGAGTCGATCTCCTTTTTGGGTTATCAGTTGTCTGCGTCAGGGGTGAAGATGGAGGTTGACCGAGTGTCAGCCGTGCGTAATTGGCAAACTCCAACCACTGTTAAAGAGGTGCAGCGGTTTTTGGGGTTTGCAAATTACTACCGGAGGTTTATCCGGGGTTTTGGACAGGTGGCAGCTCCCATAATGTCTCTGTTGAAGGGGGGTCCGGTGCGTTTGCAGTGGTCAGCCGAGGCGGACAGGGCTTTTGGGAGACTGAAGGACCTGTTTGCTTCGGTGCTGGCGCATCCGGATCCCGCTTTACCATTTCAGGTAGAGGTTGACGCGTCAGAGGCCGGTATTGGGGCCATACTTTCGGAACGGTCCGGCACGCCACCTAAACTCCGCCCCTGTGCTTTTTACTTTAAAAAGCTCAGCCCGGCGGAGCGAAATTATGACGTAGGGGACAGGGAGCTGTTAGCCGTGGTACAGGCCCTAAAGGTGTGGAGGCATTGGCTTGAGGGGGCTCAACACCCTTTTCTCATTTTGACTGACCACCGTAACCTGGAGTACATCCGGGCAGCTAGGAGATTGAACCCTTGCCAGGCGCGGTGGAACATGTTTTTAGCCCGGTTCGTATTTAAGATGACGTACATCCCTGGGTCCCAGAACGGTAAGGCAGACGCACTGTCTCGGTGGTATGACACGGAGGAGAGGTCCGTTGAGCCCACTCCCATACTGCCGGAGTCTTGTCTGGTGGCACCGGTAGTGTGGGAGGTCGATGCTGAAATCGAGCGGGCGTTGCGTACCGACCCTAGTCCTCCACAGTGCCCGGTGGGTCGGACGTACGTTCCGCTCGAGGTTCGGGATCGACTGATATATTGGGCTCACACGTCACCCTCCTCTGGACATCCTGGTATTGGCCGGACTGTGCACTGCCTTAGCGCTAAGTACTGGTGGCCAACGTTAGCCAGGGATGTGAGGGTTTATGTCTCCTCCTGCTCGGTGTGCGCCCAGTGTAAGGCGCCTAGACACCTGCCCAGGGGAAAGTTACAACCCCTGCCCGTTCCACAACGACCATGGTCTCACCTCTCGGTGGATTTCGTCACAGACCTTCCCCCCTCACAGGGGAATACTACTATACTGGTCGTTGTGGATCGGTTCTCAAAGGCCTGTCGTCTGCTCCCAATGCCGGGTCTTCCTACTGCCCTACAGACCGCCGAAGCACTATTCACCCACGTGTTCCGGCACTACGGGGTACCCGAGGATATAGTGTCTGATCGAGGTCCCCAGTTTACCTCCAGAGTCTGGAGGGCGTTTATGGAGCGTTTGGGGGTCTCGGTGAGCCTGACCTCGGGTTACCACCCGGAGAGTAATGGGCAGGTGGAACGTGTGAACCAGGATGTGGGTAGGTTTCTTAGATCGTATTGCCAGGGCCGGCTGGAGGAGTGGGCGAGGTATGTCCCCTGGGCAGAGATGGCCCAGAACTCTATCCGCCACTCCTCAACCAATCTAACCCCTTTCCAATGTGTGTTAGGTTACCAGCCGGTTCTGGCACCGTGGCAGCAGAGCCAGATCGAGGCTCCTGCGGTGGATGAGTGGGTGCGGCGCTCGGAGGAGACGTGGAACGCTGCACACGTCCACTTGCAGCGGGCCATCCGTCGTCAGAAAGCGAGCGCCGATCTCCACCGCAGTGAGGGGCCGGTGTACGCACCTGGTGATCGAGTCTGGCTCTCTACCAGAAACCTACCCCTCCGCCTGCCCTGCCGGAAACTGGGTCGGCGGTTTGTGGGGCCCTTTAAAGTCCTGAGAAGATTGAACGAGGTGTGTTACAGGTTACAACTGCCTATTGATTATAAGAATATTAACCCCTCGTTCCATGTGTCTCTTCTCAGGCCGGTGGTAGCTGGTCCACTCCAGGACGATGAGATAAGAGAGACTCCTCCGCCCCCACTGGACATCGAGGGGGCTCCGGCGTACACAGTTCGGTCCATCTTGGATTCGAGACGTCGGATGGGGGGTCTCCAATATCTCGTGGAGTGGGAGGGGTACGGTCCGGAGGAACGGTGCTGGGTGCCGAGGAGAGACATCCTAGACCCGTCTCTCCTGACGGAGTTCCACCGTGGACACCCTACGCGCCCTGCTCCGCGTCCTCCTGGTCGTCCCCGAGGCCGGGGTCGGCGCACGGCTGGAGCCGCGCGTCAAGGGGGGGGTACTGTCACGGTTTCGGCCGAGGCTGCTCCTCCTCCTTGTTCGGGCAGGCTTCGGCGGTCGTCGTCCCCGGAGTACTAGCTATCACCGTTTGATGTTTTCGATGTCTGTTTGGTTATGTCTGATTGTGTACACCTGTTTCCTGTTTGGTTAATTATGTCTCCTATAAGTTTCTCGTTTGGTTAGTCTTGTGTTGTGTGTTATTGTTCGCCTGTCATCAGGTCGGCTCGTTGTTTGTTTGTTGTTTTCCCTGTCGTCGCACTGTACTGTTTTCGTGCGCCTTGGAATACTAGCCTTTTGCGCATTGTTACGCATCGTCCGCCTCTTGTTTGTTTTGAGGCCAGTGTTTTGTATGTTTTTGGTCGTGTTCAGTAAAGTATTGGACTTAGCTTCTGTGTCTGCGTTTGACTCCTTCACCACATCTACATCAGCCGTTGTGACATTTTCATACCGGCCCCCCGTGGGAATCGAACCCACAACCCTGGCGTTGCAAGCGCCATGCTCTAGCAACTGAGCTACAGGAGGCCCAAATAATGCTTCACAGAGTTCAAGTAACAGACACATCTCAACATCAACTGTTCAGAGGAGACTGCATGAATCAGACCTTTATGGTTGAATTGCTGCAAAGAAACCACTACTAAAGCACACCAATGAGAATAAGATACTTGCTTGGGCCAAGAAACACAAGCAATAGACATTAGACCTGTGGAAATTTGTCCTTTGGTGTGATGAGTCCAAATTAGAGATTTGTGAGATGCAGAGTAGGTGAACGGATGATCTCCGCATGTGTGGTTCCCACCGTGAAGCATGGAGGAGGTGAGATGGTGTGGGGGTGCTTTGCTGCTGACACTGTTAGTGATTTATTTAGAATTCAAGGCACACTTAACCAGCATGGCTACCACAGCATTCTGCAGCGATACGCCATCCCATCTAGTTTGCACTTAGTGGGACTATCATTTGTTTTCAACAGGACAATGACCCAACACACCTCCAGGCTGTGCAAGGGCTATTTGAACAAGAAGGAGAGAGATGAAGTGCTGCATCAGATGACCTGGCTTCCACAATCATCCGACCTCAACCAAATTGAGATGGTTTGGGATGAGTTGGACCGCAGAGTGAAGGAAAAGTGCTCAGCATATGTGGGAACTCCTTCAAGACTGTTGGAAAAGCATTCCAGGTGAAGCTGGTTGAGAGACTGCCAAGAGTGTGCAAAGCTGTCATCAAGGCAAAGGGGTGGCTACTTTGAAGAATCTCAAATATAAAATATATTTTGATTTGTTTAACACTTTTTTGATTACTACGTGATTCCATATGTGTTCTTTCATAGTTTTGATGTCTTCACTATTATTCTACAATGTAAAAATAGTAAAAATAAAGAAAAACCCTGGACTGCTACTGTATATATACAGTGCCTTTGGAAAGTACCCCTTGACTTTTTCCACATTTTGTTTGTGTCAAGAGAATTTCTATCTCTAATTCAACCTAAGCTTGAATCATTACCAGAGGTTGTAAGGCTCTGGTTTTAATCATAAATGATTCAAGGTCCACAACCAGCAAGAATGATCTGTATTTTTATTCATGGAGAGCTCTGGCGCCAAAACCCATACACTCCTGTTTTATACCCCTTGACACGCAAAGGCATTTTGCTCCGCCCACCTTTAGGAGGCTTTTTGTAACCTGTTTTCTCAGTCCCCTTCACCCTGGAATGTTTAGTCCCGCCCCCCTCTGTTAGTAGGTTGGCAATACATCATAATTCTAACACAGTTTACACATTTATACTGTATTTGGGGTGAAATCCTTTAGTCATTATTCTTAAAATACAAATTAATCTAACAGTTATGTTATAGCCTTCTTCTAAAATGTATTAAAATATGTTTCTTTCCCCCTCATCAATCTACACACAAATCCCCATAATGACAAAGCAGAAACAGGTTTTTAGAAATGTTGGCAAATTTTATTTATTAATAATAATAATAATAATAATAATAATAATAATAATAATATTTACATAAGTATTCAGACCCTTGACTCAGTACTTTGTTGAAGCACCGTTGGCAGCGATTATAGCCTCGAGTCTTCTTGGGTATGATGCTACAAGCTTGGCACACCTGTATTCATATTAATCAAAGATCTCTCTGTACTTTGCTCCGTTCATCTTTGCCTCGATCCTGACTAGTCTCCCGGTCCCTGCCGATGAAAAACATCCCCACAGCATGATGCTGCCACCCCCATGCTTCACCGTAGGGATGGTGCCAGGTTTCCTCCAGATGTGACGCTTGGCATTCAGGCTAAAGAGTTCAATATTGGTTTCATCAGACCAGAAACTCTTGTTTCTCATGGTCTGAGAGTATTTAGGTGCCTTTTGGCAAACTCCAAAGTGGGCTGTCATGTGCCTTTTACTGAGGAGTGGCTTCCGTCTGGCCACTCTACCATAAATACCTGATTGGTGAAGTACTGCAGAGATGGTTGTCCTTCTAGAAGGTTCTCCCATCTCCACAGAGGAACTCTAGAGCTCTGTCAGAGTGACCTTCAGGTTCTTGGTCACCTCCCTGACCAAGGCCCTTCTCCCCTGATTGTTCAGTTTGGCCGGGCAGCCAGCTTGGTGGTTCTAAACTTCTTCCATTTAAGAATGATGGAGGCCACTGTGTTCTTGGGGACCTTCAATGCTGCAGACATTTTTTGCTACGCTTCCCCAGAACTCTGCCGACACAATCCTGTCTCGGAGCTCTTCGTACAATTCCTTTGACATCATGGCTTGGTTTTTGCTCTGCCATGCACTGTCAACTGTGGGACCTTATGTAGACAGGTGTGTATATTTCCAACTCATGTCCAATCAATTGAATTTACCACAGGTGGACTCCAATCAAGTTTTAGAAACATCTCAAGGATGATCAATGGAAACAGGATGCAGCTGAGCTCAATTTCGAGTATTTGTATGTATTTAATCCATTTTAGAATAAGGCTGTAACGTAACAAAATGTGGAAAAAGTCAAGGGGTCTAAATACTTTCCGAAGGCACTGTATGTGTGTATGTGTGTGTGTGTGTGCGCGCGCGTGTGTGTGTGTGTGTGTGTGTGTGTGTGTGTGTGTGTGTGTGTGTACGCTGTCCACATTAAGACAGTCTCAGTCTCAGTACAACTTTCAATTTCTGCAGAACTAATAGTATTATGTAGTTCAATAGTTCAGCTGGTATGGACCAGGATCCAGAATCCTCATAAAGTAGAATGTGAAATCTTCTTTCATATTTAAATAATATACTAAATTGCATTATGGAAGAAATAGGATGAACATTTTACTAACCCCTGACTCTAAATTTCTAATGCACTTTTAAAGACCAATAATTCTGAAGTGCCTTCAGAAAGTATTCATACCCCTTCACTTATTCCACATTTTGTTGTGTTACAGGCTGAATAAAAAATGGATTCAATATAAAATACATGCTCACCCATCTACATACAATACCCCATAGTGACAAAGTGAAAACATGGTTTTAGAAAATAAATTCATAAATATCTCATTTACATAAGTATTCACACCCCTGAGTCAATACATGCTAGAATCCCCTTTGGCAGCGATTACAGCTGTGAGTCTTTGTGTGAAAGTCTCCAACAGCTTTGCACACCTTGATTGTATAATATTTGCCTATTCTTTTTAGGAAGGTTCTTCAAGCTCTGTCAAATTGGTTGTTGATCTTTGCCAGAAAACCATCAAGTCTTGCCATAGATTTTCAAGCAAATTGTAACGGGTGATTTGGACGGAGTCAGGCGCAGGAGGTGTAAATCACAGAATAATGGTTTATTCGGCCAATACAGCGGTTCGCAGCAATGCGTAAAACAACTACAGTGCGACTTAATGGAGCATTGGGAAAAACAAAACACACGGGTGAATATCCCGGCGATAAAGTACATAATGCTCCACCGAGCTATTGACACTTCCACATGGAAACAATCACACACAAAGACATGGGGGCAGAGGGAATACTTATACAGGGACTGATGAGGGGATATGAACCAGGTGTGTGTAAAAAACAAGACAAAACAAATGGAATGATGAGAAGAGGAGCGGCAGTGGCTTGAAGGCCGGTGACGACGAACGCCGAAGCCTGCCCGAACAAGGAGAGGAGGCAGCTTCGGAGGAAGTCGTGACACAAATTTAAGTCAAAACTAACTCGGCCACTCAGGAACATTCACAGTCTTCTTGGTAAGCAACTCCAGTGTAGATTTGGTCTTGTGTTTTAGGTTATTGTCCTGCCGAAAGGCGAATTTGCCTTCCAGTGTCTGTTGGAAAGAAGACTGAACCAGGTTTTCCTCTAGGATTTTGCCTGTGCTTAGCTCCATTCCGTTTTTTTTTTATCCTGAAAAACTCTTCAGTCCTGAAGGATTAAAAGCATGATACAGCCACCACTATTCTTGAAAATATTTGTGAGTGGTATTCAGTAAATGTGTTGCATTGGATTTGCCCCAAACATAACACTTTGTATTCAGGACAAAAAGTTTATTGCTTTGCCACATTTTTGCAGTATTACTTTAGTACCTTGTTGCAAACATGATTCATGTTTTGGAATATTTCTATTCGGTACAGACTTCCTTCTTTTCACTCTGTCAATTAGGTTAGCATTGTGGAGTAACTACAATGTTGTTGATCCATCCTAAGTTGCTATTAAACTATTTTAAAGTCATCATTGGCCTCATGGTGAAATCCCTGTGCAATTCCCTTCCTCTACGGCAACTGAGTTAGGAAGGACGGCTGTATATTTGTAGTGACTGGGTGTATAGATACACCATCCAAAGTGTAATTAATAACTTCACCATGCTGAAAGGGATATTCAGAGTCTGCTTTTTTTTTTTACCCAGTCCATGCAACTTTTTCTGTGACTTCTTAAGCACATTTTCACTCCTGAACTTATTTAGGCTTGCCATAACAAAGGCGTTAAATACTTATTGACTCAAGACATTTTAAATTCAGGCTATAACACAAAAAATGTGGAAAAAGTCAAGGAGTGTGAATACTTTCTGAAGGTACTTGTAACGAGTGTCAGTGTAATGCGGTGGATCGAAGTCAGGCGCAGGACACAGAACTCGAGGAAACGTACTTTACTGAACTTGAGTAAAGAAAACAACACAGCAATACCTTCACGCAGGAAGGAACTAACCCGCTCACCAAACGACACACGAAACGAAAAACAACCACACACAAGACACATTGGGAGCACCTGGGTTAAATAGGGTAGGCGTGATTACACAAATGTGAAACAGGTGTGTGACATAGACAACAGGTGCAACATAGACACATATAACATAGATCGGCAGTAGCTATTATTCCGGTGACGACGAATGCCGCAGCCTGCCCGAGCAACGAGGAGGGGCAGCCTCGGCAGAATCCGTGACAGTACTGTATATCCAGTATATACCATGTATTATATTTACATACAAATAGTAATCAGTAGTACATATACCATAATAGTATGTTTGTCTTCAGCACGGTGTGTTTTAACCCTTCACTTCTGCCCAGAAATGGTCTACCGAGCAGTAAAGATGCTGAGAGAAGCAGTCCTGGTTTACTTCGGACAGTGAGATGCTCACGAAAACACATTCTCCTGGAAGGGAAACTCGAGTTAGGTCACATTAGATTTGGATAGTCCGGATAGTCCATCTGTAAATGCTCTACAGACAGTCATACTATCAACAAACTATCTGAGATAAGTAACTGCTTGCTAAATTTAGGGTTAGGGTTAGATTAAGGGTTAAACTAAGGGTTAGGACTAGGGTTAGAGTTAAGTTAGCTTAGTGGTTAAGAGCGTAGTGGCAGTAACCGAAAGGTCGCTGGTTCTAATCCCAGAGCCGACTAGGTGAAAAATCTGTCGATGTGCCCTTGAGCAAGGCACTTAACCCTAATTGCTCCTGTAAGTCGCTCTGGATAAGAGCGTCTCCTAAATGACTAAAATGTAAAAATGTACGTTTAGGGTTAGAATAAGGGTTAAGGGTTAGTGCTAGGGTAGGGTTTAGTAGATAGTTAGTTGAAACGTTACTGGTAGTCTGTAGATAGTCCATCTGTAGATGCTCTACAGACTATCTAAATAAAGTGTTACCGACTTGGCAAGGTGTTAGCTTGAAGCACGACCCTTCCATCACGATGTAAAAAAAGAAGTTGTACCTTGAAGAACTGTCCGAGATTCCATGAGTTGTCTCCACACTCCTCTACAAAGCTGAATTCAATATTTAATCTTCGCTCTCAACAATACCAATGTGAAAACTTCTAAAACACTGGGTAGGTATTTCAACCACTTCGTCACAAAAACTATGTGTCAACTCCTTATATCCCTTTAATAAATCTAAACTCAACCATCGCTATAAACTATTTGTGTTTTTTGAGCAACACAAAAAAAATGCACTCATTATGTACTACACCTCCTCCACCCCCTCCTCTCCTCCAGGTCCCCTCTCTCTCTCTCTCTCTCTCTCTCTCTCTCTCTCTCTCTCTCTCTCTCTCTCTCTCTCTCTCTCTCTCTCTCTCTCTCTCTCTCTCTCTCTCTCTCTCTCTCTCTCTCTCTCTCTCTCTCTCTCTCTCTCATTCTTTCTAATTTTCTCCCCATCCAATTAAAAGGGAACTCGGCGTCTGAGTAGAGCAGATATTTTTGACACTAACCGCTAGATGCGCTCTGAGAAGTCTCAACAGCGGATTATGGGGGTTTGTGTTGCGGTAGCAGAATACATTTCGTTCTCAGATCAGAGAGTTGGAAGGGCACGCCAAACTCAACTCAATACTTTTTTATGCTGCCCTTTTTTTTTACCGTTCTCTTTAGATTATATTTTCACTTGGGCCACCCAACATATATTAGGGCAGCGGAATTCAGGGGACACAGGCCAGGTATTGTTTACTATCTCTTAATTTGCTATTGTAACCAGCTGCTGTCAGTCTGCTTTGTGAGCACCATGATATTACAGTGGCTGGGGCAGTGTGTTAAACGTTGTTCATAAAAAGAAAGAAGGAAAAAAAAGACAAGTTGAACCAGAACCAAATACCTACACTGAAGCAGAACGAGGATGTATGGTAGACTGATATGTTTTGACTAGAGCAACAGCCAGCACTACTTTAGGAAAGCACTCCCAACATACAGTATGGCATTTCAGTATGAGGTATATGGGCCAGTGCCAACATGACGTACTGTAGTCATTCCTATGGCTATTGATATGGTGTTACCCCACTGGGCACAAACTGGTTGAATCAACGTTGTTTCAACGTAATTTGTCAATAGATTGTGACATGGAATCTTCGTCAACATACATTATTGCGACGTGGATTTGTAAAAAGTCATCAATTGTTGTTCTGAGGGTGAAATCTCAACCACAGAAATTGTTTTTTGAACATAGACAAATCTTGCATAGCCGCAGGAAGTAGGGGTGCTGAGGGTGCAGCAGCACCCCATGATAAATGTCATGACTGTCCACGAGAATCCAAATAGGTCAGATCAGGTTTGCAATATAAAACTTAAAATCAGACCCCCTCTCACCCGTTAACAGCTCTTCCTCTCAAGATCCCCAAAGGAATGTCTTTGTTTAACATACTTTTTCCCACTGAAACTTTAACACATTAAAAAGCGAATACTGGAACAATATTTCTAACATAGAACGTGGGGAATGGTCGGAGGCGATCTATAGAACACTAATGACATATTGGTTGTTATTTTGTGATGTCATTAAAAACGTTATAAAGGAAGTACTGTAACTTGGAAAGTATACCCACTATACAGTGGGGGAAAAAAGTATTTAGTCAGCCACCAATTGTGCAAGTTCTCCCACTTAAAAAGATGAGAGAGGCCTGTAATTTTCATCATAGGTACACGTCAACTATGCCAGACAAAATGAGAAGAAAAAATCCAGAAAATCACATTGTAGGATTTTTAATGAATTTATTTGCAAATTATGGTGGAAAATAAGTATTTGGTCAATAACAAAAGTTTCTCAATACTTTGTTATATACCCTTTGTTGGCAATGACACAGGTCAAACGTTTTCTGTAAGTCTTCACAAGGTTTTCACACACTGTTGCTGGTATTTTGGCCCATTCCTCCATGCAGATCTCCTCTAGAGCAGTGATGTTTTGGGGCTGTCGCTGGGCAACACAGACTTTCAACTCCCTCCAAAGATTTTCTATGGGGTTGAGATCTGGAGACTGGCTAGGCCACTCCAGGACATTACTGCTTCACAGTAGGTATGGTGTTCTTTGGATGCAACTCAGCATTCTTTGTCCTCCAAACACAACGAGTTGAGTTTTTACCAAAAAGTTATATTTTGGTTTCATCTGACATTCTCCCAATCCTCTTCTGGATCATCCAAATGCACTCTAGCAAACTTCAGACGGGCCTGGACATGTACTGGCTTAAGCAGGGGGACACGTCTTGCACTGCAGGATTTGAGTCCCTGGCGGCATAGTGTGTTACTGATGGTAGGCTTTGTTACTTTGGTCCCAGCTCTCTGCAGGTCATTCACTAGGTCCCCCCGTGTGGTTCTGGGATTTTTGCTCACCGTTCTTGTGATCATTTTGACCCCACGGGGTGAGATCTTGCGTGGAGCCCCAGATCGAGGGAGATTATCAGTGGTCTTGTATGTCTTCAATTTCCTAATAATTGCTCCCACAGTTGATTTATTCAAACCAAGCTGCTTACCTATTGCATATTCAGTCTTCCCAGCCTGGTGCAGGTCTACAATTTTGTTTCTGGTGTCCTTTGACAGCTCTTTGGTCTTGGCCATAGTGGAGTTTGGAGTGTGACTGTTTGAGGTTGTGGACAGGTGTCTTTTATACTGATAACAAGTTCAAACAGGTGTCATGTCATGAACCCTGCGTCCTGAGTCTGTTCCTGCCTGTGTTGCCGTTTTTCTGCTCGGTATCTCCTGTTTCCTGTAGGTGCCTGAACGCACCCTGTCCGGTTGCCGGGCGACGTTGCTAGGCGGGTGATCTCTCGATTAACCGCACCTGCTTCTAATCAGCCTCGGCACACCTGGTCCTGATCATCACCCCTTCTTAAGCTCTGACCTGACATCCATTCCCTGCCGGATCGTTAGCCATTAACAGTATGTTTGTCAGCGTATCAGCCTCTGAGTACTAGCGTTAGTTTTGTTGTTTTTGCACCTTGTTGATCTGCCTTGTACTTACCTCCGTTTTTTCTGTCTACAGTCATTCTCCCGGAACCTTCACCCAACCCCTGCCGTGCCATCATTTAATCTGCCACTTCACCTCCATCTACTCATCTCCGCCACCCACTCCGTCTCCTGGATTATTCTGCATCTTTTGAATCTGTAAATAAACACTCACCTTCGTTCAACTCACCTTGTCCTGGTCTGCTTCTGGGTTCTGTCTTTGAGAACCGTGACAGAACGATCCGGCCAGAAATGAACCCAGCGGACCTGGACTCTGTTCGCCATGCCACTACCCATCAGGAGAAGATGTTGGGACAACATAGCACGGCGCTACAGGAGATAGCGTTGTCAGTTCGGAACTTTTCTACCAGTCTGACGAAGATCCAGGCTCAGCTCAGTTTGCCGGTGGAGAATCCACCACCGGTTTCACCCATCTCGCCTGCCGCTTCTGGAGCTGTGCCCTTCCGTGAGCCCAAGGTTCCGACGCCTGATAAGTATGAGGGGGATTTGGGAAGATGCCGTTCCTTTCTTATGCAGTGTGGATTAGTGTTCGATCTACAGCCCCACTCTTATGCCACAGACAAGGCTAGGATAGCCTTTGTCATTGAATTGCTGCGTGGTAGAGCCCTGGAGTGGGCTTCAGCCGTATGGGAACGACAGGACACCTGCATGGCTTCATACCAGGAGT
This sequence comes from Coregonus lavaretus, assembly GCF_964263955.1. Lineage (NCBI taxonomy): Eukaryota > Metazoa > Chordata > Actinopteri > Salmoniformes > Salmonidae > Coregonus > Coregonus lavaretus. The sequence goes on from NC_139993.1 coordinate 19,931,308, forward strand.
TCACGGCAGAGATGAGGAAGCTGTTTGACCATCATGTCCAAGGTAAGGACGCAGCTAAGCGCCTGTTTTCTCTTCGCCAAGGAGCTCGCGGAGTTGCTGACTTCGTAATCGAATTCAGGACATTGGCTGTGGAGAGTGGGTGGAATGAAGAGTCACTGCAAGCGGCCTTTTATCAGGGGTTGTCGGAGCAACTCAAGGATGAGCTGATCTCCTATCCGGAGCCTAGTGACCTGGACAGTTTGGTCGCTTTGTCTATTCGGGTGGATAACAGAGTTAGAGAGAGAAGGAGGGAGAAGCAATGGGGCCCGTCCAATCAATCAGCTTCTCGGTTCCCAGTCGGGTCAGGAGGTGGACCAGAATGCGTCGATCATTGTCCACCACACGGGATTAGTGGAGAGGTCCTGCCTCCAGATTCTGAACCCATGCAAGTGGGGCGGCATGGGTTAACCAAGGAGGAGCGCCAACATAGACGTGAGACCAACCGCTGCCTCTACTGTGGTAGTTCGGGACATTACATCTCCACTTGTTCCCAGCGGCCGTCAAACTGCCCGGCTTTCAACCTCTCAATACCCCTGTCAGACCCCGTTTCCCGGCTACCCTTATGAACAGGAATCAGAGTTTAGCGATTAACGCTTTCATCGATTCAGGTGCCGATGGCAGCTTTATTGATGCCGACGTGGTGGAACAGCTGGGGCTTCCCAAGGAGCGACTACCGGAAGCCATTGAAGTGACCACTCTGAACGGCAGTAGTCTGGCACGTATCACGATGAGGACTGAACCGGTTAAGATGCTGTTGTCAGGGAATCATTCTGAGGTTATCTCATTCTTCAATCTGCCTTCTCCCCATGTTCCTCTGGTCCTTGGATACCCCTGGCTGAAGGAACACAATCCCACATTCGATTGGGTGACTGGCAAGGTAACTAGTTGGGGCATTGATTGTCATGCTAACTGCCTCAAGACTGCCTGTCCCCATTCTGTTCCCAGTCAGGTCATTGAGGCTAACCCCCCAGATTTGTCCCTGGTCCCCGAAACATATCACGATTTGGGGGAGGTGTTCAGTAAGCAGAGGGCTCTGTCACTCCCTCCCCACCGACCATATGATTGTGCCATAAACCTGTTCCCTGGAGCTGTCTATCCCAAGGGAAGGTTATATAGCATCTCCCGACCTGAACGTGAAGCGTTGGAGACCTACATAAAGGAGTCCCTAGCTGCTGGTCTCATTCGTCCCTCGTCATCACCCCTGGGGGCAGGATTCTTCTTTGTGAGTAAGAAGGATGGCTCTCTTCGACCTTGTATTGATTATCGGGGGTTGAATGATATCACGGTCAAGAACAAGTATCCCCTGCCCTGGATGAGCTCTGCTTTCGACTCCTTACAGGGTGCTACGGTGTTCACCAAGCTGGACCTACGCAATGCGTATCATCTGGTCCGGATCAGAGAGGGTGACGAGTGGTTGACTGGTTTCAATACACCGATGGGTCATTTCGAGTATCAGGTGATGCCGTTTGGACTGACCAATGCTCCAGCAGTGTTCCAGAGTATGGTGAATGACGTCCTGAGAGATATGATCGGTCTTTTTGTGTTCGTTTACCTGGATGACATTCTTATCTTCTCTAAGGAGCCTTCCAGCCATGTCCAGCATGTCAAGCAGGTTCTGCAGCGATTGTTGGAGAATCGCCGGTTTGTGAAGGCCGAGAAGTGTGAATTTCACGCCCACACTACATCCTTCCTCGGGTACATCATCTCCAGGGGAGAGATTAGGATGGACCAAGAGAAGGTTAGGGCGGTTCTGGATTGGGCCAAGCCCGGTACGAGATTGCAGATTCAGAGGTTTCTGGGGTTTGCGAATTTCTATCGTAGATTTATCCGTGATTACAGCCGTGTGGCCGCTCCTTTAACTGCCCTGACTTCTAGTACCAGAACCTTCAGTTGGAATCCTGAGGCGGACCAAGCATTTCTGGATTTGAAGAGGCGATTCACCAACGCTCCGATTCTCTCTCAACCTGACACTGCCCGTCAGTGGAGCATCCTGTCCCAGCGATGCTCCACTGATGGTAAACTCCATCCCTGCGCCTACTACTCTCGTCATCTTTCGTCTGCGGAGAGGAACTACGATGTGGGTAACCGGGAGCTTCTCGCAGCGAAACTTGCCTTGGAGGAGTGCCGCCACTGGTTGGAGGGGGCGGAGCAACCGTTTGTTGTCTGGACTGACCACAAGAATCTTGCTTACGTGCAATCGGCTAAACGTCTCAACTCCCTTCAGGCCAGGTGGTCGTTGTTTTTTGGATGCTTTAATTTTTCCTTGACGTTCCGACCGGGGTCAAAGAACGGCAAGGCGGACGCCTTGTCCCGGATGTTCTCCAAGATGGAGGAGAGTGGGGCCAAGACTGAGACGATTCTTCCCCGGAACCTTGTCGTAGGAGCCGTTATGTGGAGGATTGAGGAGGAGGTTATGGCGGCCCTTCGGACGCAGCCCGGCCCCAGTAACGGTCCACCCGGTCGGTTGTTTGTGCCTGAGTCGGTCCGACTTCTTCACCCCCTACCTATCCCCCGGCGACCATGGTCGCATCTGGCCCTGGACTTTGTCACTGGGTTTCCCTCTTCTGAGGGGAACACGGTCATTCTGACTATTGTGGACAGATTCAGCTAGTTCGCCCACTTTGTGCCCATCTCCAAGCTTCCCTCTGCCTCTGAGACGTCCAAGATCCTGATTAGGGAGGTTTTCAGGGTTCACGGATTGCCCAGTGACATAGTTTCCAACCGTGGTCCTCAGTTCACCTCTGCTGTCTGGAAGTCCTTCTGTTGGCCATTGGAGCTACAGTCAGTCTCACATCTGGATTTCACCCCCAATCCAATGGACAGGCGGAGAGAGCCAACCAGAAGATGGAATCCACGTTGCGCTGCCTTGTTTCCTCCAACCCCACCTCTTGGGTCTCTCAGTTGCCTTGGGTTGAGTATGCCCACAATACTCTACCTACTTCTGCCACTGGGATGTCTCCCTTCCAGTGCCTATACGGCTACCAACCCCCCTTGTTTCCTTCTCAGGAGAAGGATCTCTCGGTTCCCTCTGTCCAGGCCCACATTCGTCGTTGCCACCGGACCTGGCATCGTGCCAGAAAGGCCCTCCTTCGAGTTTCTGACCGGTGTCAGCTCCAGGCGAATCGTCGCCGTATTCCAGCCCCCGCTTATGCCATCGGAGATAGGGTCTGGTTGGCTACACGGGACCTTCCTCTGCGGACTGAGTCAAGGAAACTGTCGCCGAGGTTCATTGGTCCGTTTGTGGTAGAGAGAGTGATTAATCCGGTTGTGGTTCGACTCAAGTTGCCTAGGACGCTCAGAGTCGATCCCACCTTCCATGTCTCCTGCCTCAAGCCTGTTCTCCTCAGCCCTCTGTTGCCCCCTCCGCCCCCTCCTCCTCCTCCTCGGATGATCGGAGGAGGTCCTGTCTACACGGTACGCCGCATCATGGATTCCAGACGGCGGGGCCGGGGTTTCCAGTATCTCGTGGACTGGGAGGGGTATGGACCTGAGGAGAGGAGTTGGATTCCTCGGCGTCAGATCCTTGATGCTGACCTCCTTCGTGACTTCTACCACCTCCATCCTGGCGCTCCGGGTAGTCCGCCCGATGGCGTTCATCGGAGGGGGGGTACTGTCATGAACCCTGCGTCCTGAGTCTGTTCCTGCCTGTGTTGCCGTTTTTCTGCTCGGTATCTCCTGTTTCCTGTAGGTGCCTGAACGCACCCTGTCCGGTTGCCGGGCGACGTTGCTAGGCGGGTGATCTCTCGATTAACCGCACCTGCTTCTCATCAGCCTCGGCACACCTGGTCCTGATCATCACCCCTTCTTAAGCTCTGACCTGACATCCATTCCCTGCCGGATCGTTAGCCATTAACAGTATGTTTGTCAGCGTATCAGCCTCTGAGTACTAGCGTTAGTTTTGTTGTTTTTGCACCTTGTTGATCTGCCTTGTACTTACCTTTGTTTTTTCTGTCTACAGTCATTCTCCCGGAACCTTCACCCAACCCCTGTCATGCCATCATTTAATCTGCCACTTCACCTCCATCTACTCATCTCCGCCACCCACTCCGTCTCCTGGATTATTCTGCATCTTTTGAATCTGTAAATAAACACTCACCTTCGTTCAACTCACCTTGTCCTGGTGTGCTTCTGGGTTCTGTCTTAGATTACCGTGACATGCCATTAATACAGGTAACGAGTGGAGGACAGAGGAGCCTCTTAAAGAAGAAGTTACAGGTCTGTGAGAGCCAGAAATCTTGCTTGTTTGTAGGTGACCAAATACTTATTTTCCACCATAATTTGCAAATAAATTCATTAAAAATCCTACAATGTGATTTTCTGGAGAAAAAAATTCTCAATTTGTCTGTCATAGTTGATGTGTACCTATGATGAAAATTACAGGCCTCTCTCATCTTGGGAGTGAGAGAATTTGCACAATGGGTGGCTGACTAAATACTTTTTTTCCCCACTGTACCTTGGTTTCACAGTAACTATTTGCAGTTACTGCTAATATGACCCCAAATTTCTCCAAAACACAATACAATAGAGGCAGGATATTTGTCCACATGATTAAGCATGTATTTAATAAAAATAAAAATGACATTAACTAATTTTCCACCAAATGAGCAGTTACTGCCTTTTTGCTTGGTAGGGCAGTATAAAAGGAGCGGGAGCTATACATTTAAAATGGTTGGAACTTTGAATCTCAACACGAGGTGGAGAGAATACTCTCCCCTCCCGGACAATCACTGGTATGGCTGATTAGCTGTCCTAAGTAAAGTATCTTCGAAAGTGAATTTAAGTAGGACCATCCTCTGTTACTCTGCTCAAGCCATCGTGTGATGCTACTCTCGTCCCCCCACTGGGGACCATCGATACGGCTGGCTAGCCTATCTTCAAAGAAGCAATTTCAAGAGCGAATGGAAGGAAAATCCATTCTGTAGTTCAAGTCACCGGATACCGGACAACTACAGAGGAGATCAACAGTAGAAGAATTGTTGGAACTTTTTGGACAATCAGAGCCTTCCAGGGCGGTCCTGTCCACCGAGAGATACATGGCGAACCAGGCCTTGTACGTAAATACATTCATGATTTCATACTCAAAGAGGGCGGCGGTTCGTGTGCAAAGTATATGGGTACCGTAGGTGAGCGTAGTTTCTAATGTATCAAAGTATTATCTCTGTCCCTCTCTCTCCCTCTCTTCTTGTTAACAAGCAACCATGTTGTTGTCATTCCGCTAGGGACCTGTTTTCTCCAGTCAATAACCGGTGCAGAGTGTGTATGTTTATCCTGTGTTCCCATTTAATTAGCTAGTATATAAATAATTAAACCAGGTTACGACGTTCAGAATGATGATATGATACAAGGTTATGATTAATAAGTTGACTGTTTATATGTCACGTCTCCTCCCGTTGCTCCCCTCCGGCGCCCTGATTCGCTGGTCTACTGAGCCACCGGTCTGAGCGCACCACCTTGGCAACACAGGAATGAAAACCCAACGCACCCTAATCACCTCCAGCGCACCTGCACCTCATCATCTCATCACCACCACTATATAGCCCTGGACTGTTCAGTCATTGTTGTGTGTAATTGTTAGCGTTGTGACGTTTACTTTTTGTTATTCGCTTTCTCATTGTTAAGTAAACCTTTACCTTGTTGATTCCTGCGTCTGCGTCCTGCCTCTTTGTATCCTCAGTACTCAACACATTATAGATGTGATAGGTAATTTGGGAAATGGTAACTCTTTAAAGAACCGCTCTCGTGGTGCCCCAGATCCTAATGAGTTAATTGTTACATGATTAATTTAAATCGGGTAACAATGAAACATAGTTAATTAATTAAAGATAACAGGCTTCAGATTCATGTTAAAGTCACGTCATGACATAAATCACAATAGAAAATTGTATAATATAATTGGGAAAAAACTGTATAGGAAGTTCTGGGACAGGTCGTCTGGATACTGGACAGGCAATAAATTAGCAGATGCAAACAGATGATCATCTTTATCGGACAACAGTTATTGAGGGCTCAAACAAAAAAAGCGGTTTGATTTTGGTCATACTGGTGAACTGGCGTTTGAGTTGTGTGGTTGCAATATCAACAGTCCCTTATTTCTGGTATATCTTGACATGCATCATTCAAGGCTAAGTTTAAATTGTGTGCAGCGCAATGTGTGCAGCTCAATTAATAATGTGTCAGGAAAGACTATCTGGGTTGTCAATATTCAGTATAAAAAACAGTCGGGCCCACAACCTGGACCTACAGGCCATGGTGAAAACATTTGCACACAAAAATGCGAGGGGATGCAGTCGCATAAGGTAGTTACTATAGGCCTTTACATAGAAAGAGAGAGACAAGCACAGACTCAGAGAGGCTTTTTCTACGAGAAACAGTGAGAAAAAAGCAAGGAGGACTTCAGAAGACCAGAGGAGTCTCAAATTGGATTTAATTTAATTTACCTTGATTGCAGCCCATTTGTGTAGGCTATTAGCCAGACAAAACCTGCTGAGCTCAACAATAAATAGTCGCTACATTTATCCTCAAGCCGATTATTTTTTTCCCTCATTGTTAGGCTATTTGATGTGTAATTTATATAAAAGTTTATTAATAGCAGTTACCCCAGTGCTTGGGGAAAATGACCCTTTTCTAAAAACAACATTTTATTAAATAAAATAAAAGAGTGTCATCTTTAGCCACTTATTCCCCTTCATAATTTGTTTGCCTAAGCATGATCATCACCCACAAACCTAATTTTTACTTAACTTTGCTTTTTTGTGTCAGCAATTGGACATTGTTCTAGGTGGGGCTTGTTACCCCACCTTACCCTATTACAGAAATGTCCACATTGAAATGACGTGGTGTGCCCAGTGGGACGTTACTAATATTGAATGTTTCTGGACTATTTCATCAACATACTACTTTCTGTATGTCATAATGAGATGGAGAATTATTGAGACGTCAATAAAGATGAATTGCTTATCCCCTGGTTGCTTCGACGGCATTTGCATAAATCTTGTAATGCACGAACACGCTGTGCGTTCGGTCGAAAAGAGGATCAACATGAAGCATGATCATACACACACCAAAGACAGAGAGAAATCTGTTCCCTCGCACATCCTCCTTCCCCTCGCCGCAAAGCCCTCTCTCCTCTATTCGTTTTTTCCCTTAAGACTATTTTCCTCCCACTCCCTCTCTCTCTCTCCCTCTAGTTGTTCATCCTTTCCAATCTCTTCTGGTATAATCCCTTTATTTCTCTTTTGCTGGGTGTGACTAATTAGCCACATCTGTACTGTGACATGGGGACCTGACATAATTGCTGGACAAATAGTGTAGCGTTTAGCATTGGACCTGTCGGAGCTAAGCTGTGCACAGACACCAACTGACTGGAAAGCCTTAATTACAGCTTCGCAGCTGCAACTTGCTAATTGGCAATGACTTCGAACAAAGACTGGGCTAAGAGTGTGAGTGTGTATGTGTTAGAGACCAAAAAAGAGTTTGTGAGTGTGTGTGTGTTTGTAAAAAAGAGAGAGAAATAGAGTATTTGTGTGTGTGTGTGTGTGTGCATGCGCTTGCATGCACAGGGGATGCTGGTAGACAGAGGCCTATGAAATCTCCAAGCTTGCTACAGCAGAAACCTAAGCCAAGACCAGAGAGGAAATATGCACACTACTGATCCAACAGGGAAATATGCCTACAAGTGTGAGAAAATGTGTGTCTAATTGCTTTTCCAGTGGTCATCTGTTAAATGTCAGCGAATGAATAGCATGAAAACAAATCATAGGTCTTATTATCATTTTATTATTTAGTATGTCATTATGTTATCTGTCCTGTACCTGACAACAGTAATGGGTGTAGGAGGGGGAGGTGCCAAGCATTTATTACATGCCTGCCTGATTAGCGACGGTCCTTTCTTTATTCATGACCTGCCATAAAGACAGTATGCTTTTAATACATGCATCCCCCTATGATTTTGAAGGAAATTAAAGAAGGCTCCCCTCTACAGCCCTGTAAGGTGTCAGTGACATTAAAGCTGTATGTGTTAGCCTGTTAAACCCATACAAAGTTATACACCGAGTGTACAAAACATTAGGAACACCTTCCTAATATTGAGTTGTACCCCCTTTTGCTCTCAGAACAGCTTCAATTTGTTGGGGCATGGACTCTACAAGGTGTCGAAAGCATTCCACAGAGATGCTGGCCTATGTTGACCAATGCTTCCCACCGTTGTTTCAAGTTGGCTGGATTTCCTTTGGGTGGTCGAGCATTCTTAATACACTCAGGTAACTGTTGAGCGTGAAAAACCCAGCAGCATTGTATTTATTTTTATTTTGGGGGGTGGATCAGCTTTAATATTGTAAATAGATTGATCAGAAATACAGTGTAGACATTGTTAATGTTGTAAATGGCTATTGTAGCTGGAAACGGCTGATTTCTAATGGAATATCTAAATAGGCGTACAGAGGCCCATTATCAGCAACCACCAGTCCTGTGTTCCAATGGCACATTGTGTTTGCTAATCCAAGTTTATCATTTTAAAAGGCTAATTGATCATTAGAAAACCCTTTTGCAATTATGTTAGCACAGCTGAAAACTGTTGTGCTGATTAAAGAAGCAATAAAACTGGCCTTCTTGAGACTAGTTGAGTATCTGGAGCATCAGCAATTGTGGGTTCGATTGCAGGCTCAAAATGGCCAGAAACAAATAACTTTCTTCTGAAACTCGTCAGTCTATTCCTGTTCTGAGAAATGAAGGCTATTCTATGCGAGAAATTGCCAAGAAACTGAAGATCTCATACAACGCTGTGTACTACTCCCTTCACAGAACAGCGCAAACTGGCTCTAACCAGAATAGAAAGAGGAGTGGGAGGCCCTGGTGCACAACTGAGCAAGAGGACAAATACATTAGAGTGTCTAGTTTGAGAAACAGATGCCTCACAAGTCCTTAATTGGCAGCTTCATTAAATAGTACCCGCAAAACACCAGTCTCAACGTCAACAGTGGAGAGGAGACTCCGGGATGCTGACCTCCTAGGCAGAGTTGCAAAGAAAAAGCCATATCTCAGACTGGCCAATAAAAATAAAAGTTTAAGATGGGCAAAAGAACACAGACACTGGACAGAGGGAGATTGGAAAAAAGTGTTATGGACAGACAAATCGATGTTTTAGGTGTTCGGATCACAAAGAAGAACATTTGTGAGACACAGACCAAGTGAAAAGATGCTGGAGGAGTGCTTGATGCCATCTGTCAAGCATGGTGGAGGCAATGTGATGGTCTGGGGGTGCTTTGGTGGTGGTAAAGTGGGAGATTTGTACAGGGTCAAAGGGATCTTGAAGAAGGAAGGCTATCACTCCATTTTGCAAAACCATGCCATACCCTGTGGACGGCGCTTGATTGGAGCCAATTTCCTCCTACAACAGGACAATGACCCAAAGCACAGCTCCAAACTATGCAATAACTATTTAAGGAAGAAGCAGTCAGCTGGTATTCTGTCTATAATGGAGTGGCCAGCACAGTCACCGGATCTCAACCCTATTGAGCTGTTGTGGGAGCAGCTTGACCGTATGGTACGTAAGAAGTGCCCATCAAGCCAATCCAATTTGTGGGAGGTGCTTCAGGAAGCATGGGGTGAAATCTCTTCAGATTACCTCAACAAATTGACACCTAGAATGCCAAAGGTATGCAAGGCTGTAATTGCTGCAAATGGAGGATTCTTTGACGAAAGCAAATTTTGAAGGACACAATTATTATTTCAATTAAAAATCATTATTTCTAACCTTGTCAATGACTACATTTCCTATTCAAACTCATTTCATGTATGTTTTCATGGAAAACAAGGACATTTCTAAGTGACCCCAAACTTTTGAATGGTAGTGTGTGTATTTATATATGTATATATGTGTGTATATATATATATATATATATATATATATGCACACACACACTACCGTTCAAAAGTTTGGGGTCACCTAGAAATGTCCTTGTTTTCCATGAAAACATACATGAAATGCAATGAAATAATATATTTAAATACACTACCGGTCGAAAGTTTTAGAACACCATTCTCATTCAAGGGTTTCCTTTATTTTTGCTATTTTCTACATTGTAGAATAATAGTGAAGACATCAAAACTATAAAATAACACATATGGAATCATAGTAGTAACCAAAAAAGTGTTAAACAAATCAAAATATATTTGAGATTCTTCAAATAGCCACCCTTTGCCTTGATGACAGCTTTGCACACTCTTTGCATTCTCTCAACCAGCTTCCTGAGGTAGTCACCTGGAATGCATTTCAATTAACAGATGTGCATTCTTAAATGTTAATTTGTGGAATTTCTTGTATATAGCCTCCCTACTGTTATTTTTATATTTAGCGTCTGCTAAATGACTAAAATGTAAATGTAATGTAAAATGATAAAATCCATTTATATATTGAAATGTAGGAACTGGGTTCTACAGTTTGAACCCAAGCTGTCTCTGGCTCCACACCCACCCCCGCCCGGCCATCTAGATGTGTGAAAGTTAGTGTATAAGCTAATGTTCCATCATGTACAGTATGACATTCCTGGGAGTGTGTAAACTTACATTTTGTATTACCATATAATTTGTGTATGTTCTCTATAGTTATGTACTTGAAAATGTATCAATTGACCAATTCGGCACATTTGGACAGACTTGATCCAAAATAGTCCAGTATTGCAATGCTTCACTGGATTAATCTGAAACTTTGCACACACATTGCGCCTAAACTGCAATATTATATTGTGGCCTTTCTCTTGCATTTCAAAGATATTTTACCAGATGTAATGTGTAATATTCTCCTACATTAATTTCACATTTCCCCAAACTTCAAAGTGTTTCCTTTCAAATGGTATCAAGAATATGCATATCCTTGCTTCAGGTCCTGAGCTACAGGCAGTTAGATTTGGGTATGGCATTTTAGGCGAAAATTGAAAAAAATCTGAAATCAAACTGTCCACTTAGGAAGCAACACTGATTGACAATCAATTTCACATGCTGTTGTGCAAATGGAATAGACAACAGGTGGAAATTATAGGCAATTAGCAAGACACCCCCAATAAAGAAGTGGTTCTGCAGGTGGTGACCACAGACCACTTCTCAGTTCCTATGCTTCCTGGCTGATGTTTTGGTCACTTTTGAATGCTGGCGGTGCTTTCACTCTAGTGGTAGCATGAGACAGAGTCTACAACCCACACAAGTGGCTCAGGTAGTGCAGCTCATCCAGGATGGCACATCAATGCGAGCTGTGGCAAGAAGGTTTGCTGTGTCTGTCAGCGTAGTGTCCAGAGCATGGAGGCGCTACCAGGAGACAGGCCAGTACATCAGGAGACGTGGAGGAGGCCGTAGGAGGGCAACAACCCAGCAGCAGGACCGCTACCTCTGCCTTTGTGCAAGGAGGAGCAGGAGGAGCACTGCCAGAGCCCTGCAAAATGACCTCCAGCAGGCCACAAATGTGCATGTGTCTGCTCAAACGGTCAGAAACAGACTCCATGAGGGTGGTATGAGGGGCCGACGTCCACAGGTGGGGGTTGTGCTTACAGCCCAACACCGTGCAGGACGTTTGGCATTTGCCAGAGAACACCAAGATTGGCAAATTCACCACTGGCGCCCTGTGCTCTTCACAGATGAAAGCAGGTTCACACTGAGCACATGTGACAGAGTCTGGAGACGCCGTGGAGAACGTTCTGCTGCCTGCAACATCCTCCAGCATGACCGGTTTGGCGGTGGGTCAGTCATGGTGTGGAGTGGCATTTCTTTGGGGGGCCGCACAGCCCTCCATGTGCTCGCCAGAGGTAGCCTGACTGCCATTAGGTACTGAGATGAGATCCTCAGACCCCTTGTGAGACCATATGCTGGTGCGGTTGGCCCTGGGTTCCTCCTAATGCAAGACAATGCTAGACCTCATGTGGCTGGAGTGTGTCAGCAGTTCCTGCAAGAGGAAGGCATTGATGCTATGGACTGGCCCGCCCGTTCCCCAGACCTGAATCCAATTGAGCACATCTGGGACATCATGTCTCGCTCCATCCACCAATGCCACGTTGCACCACAGACTGTCCAGGAGTTGGCAGATGCTTTAGTCCAGGTCTGGGAGGAGATCCCTCAGGAGACCATCCGCCACCTCATCCGGAGCATGCCCAGGCGTTGTAGGGAGGTCATACAGGCACGTGGAAGCCACACACACTACTGAGCCTCATTTTGACTTGTTTTAAGGACATTACATCAAAGTTGGATCAGCCTGTAGTGTGGTTTTCCACTTTAATTTTGAGGGTGACTCCAAATCCAGACCTCCATGGGTTGATACTTTTGATTTCCATTGATCATTTTTGTGTGATTTAGTTGTCAGCACATTCAACTATGTAAAGAAAAAAGTATTTAATAAGATTATTTCATTCATTCAGATCTAGGATGTGTTGTTTAAGTGTTCCCTTTATTATTTTGAGCTGTGTATATATATCATTTTTTAAATATATAGATTTTCCTTTTATTTTCCCATAACCCTACCACCCTTCCCCTAATTGGAGTAAACTAATGGACAACAACACTTAGGCTTCTACTTCCAGCTTATACATACTATATACATTTTAATGACAGTATATTTTACATGCATTTATTTTACATGCGTTTATACCGATATTTTGATCAACTGAATTAACCATGATTGTTATACAAAAATCTGGGGAAAAAATTTGTTTTATCTTGCTCTAAAATCAAATGTTTTAGATACACAGATTGTATATGTGAACAATAACCATTTGATACATTTGAGAGGAGGATAAACACACTGTGGCCACATGTATATCACATTCAATTTGTCTGACTAGTCTATCAAATAGTAAATCTTGGCCAATGAAGAACAATAAAAAGGATCTGATATACTGTATATCAGCCATAGAGAGCTGTGGAAATTATGAACATCAAAAGAGACCAACTATCAAACCTGGCATATGTGTTATTTTGTTACTTTGTGACAGAGGAATATATACAGTGGGGGAAAAAAAGTATTTAGTAAGCCACCAATTGTGCAAGTTCTCCCACTTAAAAAGATGAGAGAGGCCTGTAATTTTCATCATAGGTACACTTCAACTATGACAGACAAAATGAGAAAAAAAATTCCAGAAAATCACATTGTAGGATTTTTAATGAATTTATTTGCAAATTATGGTGGAAAATAAGTATTTGGTCAATAACAAAAGTTTCTCAATACTTTGTTATATACCCTTTGTTGGTAATGACACAGGTCAAACGTTTTCTGTAAGTCTTCACAAGGTTTTCACACACTGTTGCTGGTATTTTGGCCCATTCCTCCATGCAGATCTCCTCTAGAGCAGTGATGTTTTGGGGCTGTCGCTGGGCAACACAGACTTTCAACTCCCTCCAAAGATTTTCTATGGGGTTGAGATCTGGAGACTGGCTAGGCCACTCCAGGACCTTGAAATGCTTATTACGAAGCCACTCCTTCGTTGCCCGGGCGGTGTGTTTGGGATCATTGTCATGCTGAAAGACCCAGCCACGTTTCATCTTCAATGCCCTTGCTGATGGAAAGAGGTTTTCACTCAAAATCTCACGATACATGGCCCCATTCATTCTTTCCTTTACACGGATCAGTCGTCCTGGTCCCTTTGCAGAAAAACAGCCCCAAAGCATGATGTTTCCACCCCCATGCTTCACAGTAGGTATGGTGTTCTTTGGATTCAACTCAGCATTCTTTGTCCTCCAAACACGACGAGTTGAGTTTTTACCAAAAAGATCTATTTTGGTTTCATCTGACCATATGACATTCTCCCAATCCTCTTCTGGATCATCCAAATGCACTCTAGCAAACTTCAGACGGGCCTGGACATGTACTGGCTTAAGCAGGGGGACACGTCTGGCACTGCAGGATTTGAGTCCCTGGCGGCGTAGTGTGTTACTGATGGTAGGCTTTGTTACTTTGGTCCCAGCTCTCTGCAGGTCATTCACTAGGTCCCCCCGCGTGGTTCTGGGATTTTTGCTCACCATTCTTGTGATCATTTTGACCCCACGGGGTGAGATCTTGCGTGGATCCCCAGATCGAGGGAGATTATCAGTGGTCTTGTATGTCTTCCATTTCCTAATAATTGCTCCCACAGTTGATTTCTTCAAACCAAGCTGCTTACCTATTGCAGATTCAGTCTTCCCAGCCTGGTGCAGGTCTACAATTTTGTTTCTGGTGTCCTTTGACAGCTCTTTGTTCTTGGCCATAGTGGAGTTTGGAGTGTGACTGTTTGAGGTTGTGGACAGGTGTCTTTTATACTGATAACAAGTTCAAACAGGTGCCATTAATACAGGTAACGAGTGGAGGACAGAGTAGCCTCTTAAAGAAGAAGTTACAGGTCTATGAGAGCCAGAAATCCTGCTTGTTTGTAGGTGACCAAATACTTATTTTCCACCATAATTTGCAAATAAATTCATAAAAAATCCGACAATGTGATTTTCTGGATTTTTTTCCTTCTCAATTTGTCTGTCATAGTTGACGTGTACCTATGATGAAAATTACAGGCCTCTCTCATCTTTTTAAGTGGGAGAACTTGCACAATTGGTGGCTGACTAAATACTTTTTTCCCCCACTGTACATACTATATACATTTTCCGGACACAGTATATTTTACATTAGTTATCTTTTGTTTGTTTTTAGTCCAATCCTTCAGCTACCCTCAACCCTTCCCATCTATCTCTGAAAACCATCCAGTTTTAATTTCTATTTGCCATATATTTTTCAACTGTGCTGTGATGTTTCACAAAAGTTCTTGACACACTCAAACCGGTGCGCCTGGCACCTACTACCAAAGACACTTAAATATTTTGTCTTGCCCATTCACCCTATGAATGGCAAACATACACAATCCATGTCTCAATTGTCTCAAGGCTTCAAAATCCTTCTTTAACCTGTATACTCCCATTCATCTACAGTGATTGAAGTAGATTTAACAAGTGACATCAATAAGGAATCATAGCTTTCACCTGGATTCACCTGGTCAGTCTATGCCATGGAAAGAGCAGGTGTTCCTAATTTTTTGTACACTCAGTGTATTAGATATGCATCTTCATTGGTTTCATCTTGTCAAATAAACGTTTCTCCAATAGAAACCTAGTCCGGGGCGGTCGCCTCCATTCAAAGTAACATCATCACAAGGGATTATCCGATCCCAAAACCCCTCAAAATATTTTAACCCCCCCCCCCCTTGTCTTCTCTCCAAAGGGGCACCCTGTATTCTCTGTCCCCAGAAAAAGTGACCCATTGTTGGGTGTTTTGGTGCAGCTGGATCACCGTTGATGGTGGGTATCCCTGCCAAGGAAAAATATTCCACAGGATTATGGACGTGCACAGAGATGCTTTGAATCAACAGTTGAATGACAGGAACCCTTTATGTAATAAACTAGCAAAGGATGTATATTTGCGAGATGAACTCCACAAACAGAATATGGGACGTGTTTCAATAGGACAACACATAAAAGAGAGAAATCACATTGACTTTGGGCCTGCCAAGCTGGTGAATACAACACACACAGAAACCCACGGCGCACAAGATGGACCTCAAGATAATGAAGCACACGCGCTGATACACCCTGCTGAGCTAACGTCCTCATCAGAGAGGAACAGACGTCTCTTGGGCCTGTGTGTTCTGTCTGTCTGTCTACTCGTCTGGGTGAAAATGTAGCTGTTTACATTGTGGAATCTGGGTGGCGTAGTCAATATTAGACTAACCAAATTGCATATGAGCTCCTTTAGGAGATCCCCATTACTAATACATTCCACAACTTTTTGACTTTAAGCCTCATGTCGGACATTGGGTCGAAGGAACAGTTGTTCAATCGATTTGAGGTAAACATGGATGATTATCTTTTAATTAACAAATTGTACCTTGAGCCTCTTCTCACAGTACACCACGGGGGGAGTTGAACGTGCGGATGAAGAAAAAAACGAGACTGAACACACATTAATGATAATTCCTTCTTTAACAAACATAATTATGAAAGATAACAACCAGCACAGCATCTGTTAGGGACTATTTCCTAGACCGGAGGTTCAACACATTCCCTTCTCTCCCATGTAGTCAGTTGAGGATAATTAATAGCCTGTTCTTTATGCCAATGAAAGACGTTCATGACATTGCTGAGTGTAGGTCATTTTTTTCATTATTGGTGGCAGTGGTGGGCTTCGAGGGAGGGGCTATCTTCTGTTTGACATCTCATTAGCTGCCCGTCGATATTTATCAGTCTTAATCAGAAGTATGGCAGGTCCGATGTGATTACTTCCTTGGTGAGAAAGCAATCACGCTGCGTCCTCCTCGGCGTCCTTGATATAGCAGAAAAAAAAGGTCTTCCAAAGGAGAGAAGTGGGAGAAGGTAGTGAAAAACATAAAATTATCTGTCCTGACTGCAAACACAGAGGACAGTATGAAGTGCATCAGGGTCTGAACCTTTGAGATAATGGCCCATTATGTGTGTTTTCTCATGAAGACAGTAAGCTGGTTCCTTGGGGGGTATATTAAGTGTGTTGATAAAATTACAGGATGCCAATCTTTGGTATTTGGGCTTAAAAGTTAGTTACATTACCAAAATAATGTCTTCTCAATGTCTTCTCGATTTTTACCTGGTAAAATAAGAGCTGAATTTAAGAACTACTGGACCTATACCGACAATGGTTTTTTGTAATACAATCTATAATTTGTATAACTTTTTTGTTAGTTATTGACATAATTGTCAACATCATTCATGGAAATAATTGTACAATATCGAATGCGGACATTAGCTCGATCATCGTTCTATATGGGGGGGATGATATGGTTAATATCATTCTCTATCCAAAGCAGATGAACCATAATATATTTCAGTTGGAGACATTAATTAAACGGCTGATGTTGAGCTATATGTCATAGCCTCTAACATTTTATCCACTGATGAACATGTCATGTAGCATACTGCCAGGTGTCCCCTGCTCTCGCTTCCCTCTCTACCCTCGAAGAGGTTCCTAGTGAAGCCACCTAATGCCAGGTGACAAGCAGACAAAGGCAAGGGCAATGGGGGGGTCGTTGATAATGTGTTAACATTCTTCAGGGCTTCGCAGCTGTGTAAGTTGGACAGAGAGGGAGGTGTTTTTATGATCCCCAAAGTGTCAACTCATTACGAACCAGGCTTCACCATTCTGCACTGCCGTTGACCTGTAAACACCAAGAGAACCCAAAGTTGTCACAAAACAAAGTGGCCAATGTGAAAAAGTATGAGTCGAACACAGCGGGAAAGAGAATAGTTTCTCGCCAACAAAGGATATTGAAGGAAAAAGATCTTGAAAAGTGGGACATCTTCCATTAGGCGAGCGAGAGAGCGAGTGAGAGGCTGGCCATATTAGGTCTGGTGTTATGCCATTAATTTCGTTGCTTCCGCTACTAATTTCTTTACCGACGCTACTCCAATGGTGTTGGCAAACTCATGCTTAGCACTAGTGTCAGCCAGACGAAGTTGGCACAGACGAATTTGATTGGACAAAAGTGACCTAGCTGTGACCCCGCCCGCGGTTAGACTGTGACATCATTGCGGATGGGGTCAGTCAAAGGACAGAATGAGTTGCATGCTTGGAAATATTTCCGGAGGGCGGGGGCAAGTTAAGAGGGAGGGCGAGAATGTAGGAGATAGGGTAAACATAGAAAACATTCCGTATTCCTGTAAAACTTGGTTCCGATATTTTTGCAATAGTTTGTGTTCATATACAGTTGAAGTCGGAAGTTTACATACACCTTAGCCAAATACATTTAAACTCAGTTTTTCACAATTCCTGACATTTAATCCTAGTAAAAATTCCCTGTCCTAGGTCAGTTAGGATCACCACTTTATTTTAAGAATGTGAAATGTCAGAAAATGATTTATTTCAGCTTTTATTTCTTTCATCACATTCCCAGTGGGTCAGAAGTTTACATACACTCAATTAGTATTTGGTAGCATTGCCTTTAAATTGTTTAACTTGGGTCAAACGTTTCGGGTAGCCTTCCACAAGCATCCCATAATACGTTGGGTGAATCTTGGCCCATTCCTACTGACAGAGCTGGTGTAACTGAGTCAGGTTTGTAGGCCTCCTTCCTCGCACACGCTTTTTCAGTTCTGCCCAAGTACGATCTTTGGCCCCATGTGCAGTTGCAAACCATAGTCTGGCTTTTTTATGGCGGTTTTTTGAGCAGTGGCTTCTTCCTTGCTGAGCGGCCTTTCAGGTTATGTCGATATAGGACTCGTTTTACTGTGGATATAGATAATTTTGTACTTGTTTCCTACAGCATCTTCACAAGGTCATTTGCTGTTGTTCTGGGATTGATTTGCACTTTTCGCACCATAGTACGTTCATCTCTAAAAGACAGAACGCGTCTCCTTCCTGAGCGGTACGACGTCTGCGTGGTCCCATTATGTTTATACTTATGTACTATTGTTTGTACAGATGAACGTGGTACCTTCAGGCGATTGGAAATTGCTCCCAAGGATGAACCAGATTTGTGGAGGTCTACAATTTATTTCTGAAGTCTTGGCTGATTTATTTTGATTTTCCCACGATGTGAAGCAAAGAGGCACTGAGTTTGAAGGTAGCCCTTGAAATACATCCACAGGTACACCTCCAATTGACTCAAATGATGTCAATTAGCCTATCAGAAGCTTCTAAAGCCATGACATCATTTTCTGGAATTTTCCAAGCTGTTTAAAGGCACAGTCAATTTAGTGTATGTAAACTTCTGACCCACTGGAATTGTGATACAGTAAATTGTAAGTTAATTAATCTGTCTGTAAGCAATTGTTGGAAAAATTACTTATCATGCACAAAGTAGATGTCCTAACCAACTTGCCAAAACTATAGTTTGTTAACAAGAAATTTGTGGAGTGTACACTCTTAGAAAAAAGGGTTCCAAAAGGGTTCTGCGTCGGTCCCCATAGGATAACCCTTTTTGGTTCCAGATATAATATTTTGGGTTCCATGTAGATCCCTTTGTCCAATGGGGACAGGTGAACAACCAATTTTGGTTCTAGATAACACCTTTTTTATAACACCTTTTTTTCTAAGAGTGTACAGTACATCATGTTATTGTGTATCTGTCTGTGTGTGTTTGTTTGTTTGTGTGTGTGTGCGTGTGTATGCGTCCATGTTACTATGTGTGTTACTGTATGTGTTTGTGTTTTCCGAGGGGAGGGATGCTGCCACGTTAACATCTAAACAACATCCCACCTGACGGAGCAGAGAAGAAGAGGATTCAAAAGCAGGTAGAGAAATCTGCCCCTCCAAGACAATATGCTCCACTGGCCCGGTGTGATATGATCAAGTCCGTCACGTTGCTTGGAAGGGGCGCTCGACGGTTACAGACATGCACCGATACAGCACAATCACCCAGTCAACACCTATCACAATTACTTACATATCATCTCCTATTTCCTGCGGTCTAGCTCTTTTGCCATGCCTCAAAAACACTTTTTTGTGCGCAAATTTGTTTTCTGTTCTCACCCTGCGAGTCTATACTTTCAACACAATTTTCAGGCCAATTTATATACTGTGTCCCTGATTTTTATTTTAAAGAGAGTTGGAACATCATGAGAGGACAATTCATGCAATATGAAAGGTTCTATGAGAACAGAGAGTTCTGTTGAATCTGGATCAAATATCAAACATAGTTTATATTTTATTGTCCCCAATGTGTATTGTAGAGAATGCTTGATAGTCTGTTTGAAGTTTAACAACTATTTAAGTCTGTAATCTGTAATATCTACTCTCACTCTCTTCCCCTTTTTTTCTACCCCCTTTTTGCTCCGCCATGCCTATAGCCTCTTAATCCGCGCATCCATCTGCCCCTTCCGAGAGGTCAGGGGACGGTCATGTTTTCCTAATATATTTTCACTAGTGGTGAGAAATCATGATGTAGGACTACTGTACTCCTCTCCTCCTCTCCCTTTCTTGTTTTCCCATCTTCCGTTGTCTCCACCCCTCTTCCCTGCGGATACAAACACATGACTGAGGGAATTAAGTGTGCGTGCTATTAGCATATATAGGATCCACATTGCACATGTTCACTGCATTGTACTCTATTCTCCTCCCTCCCCATCATGCTCTGGCTCCAACTCTCATTTGATGTGACTATGCTCTCATGAATATATTCCTATAACTACACTTCTCTTTCTCTCACTTTCAAATTTGTTGTGATTATATGCACACATTATCATCGCTCTTTCACTCTATCATATAATCATCGCTCTTTCACTCTATCATATGTGCACACACACACACAAACTCACGTTCTCAATACCCTTCTAAACCAGTACCGGTACATGTGTGTGAGCCATGATCTACAATGCAAATGCTTCTGTTTCCTTGCATATACGGAGTAATTCAATATGTATTCAGATGTGAATGATAATAACACAATGTAGGGAAATCCTGAAGTCTTTAATTACAGTACGTTAGTGGATTGGCGGTTATTATTATCTTATACAATCAGCACATTATCAAAGTCAAATCTACATACTGTAGGCCTAGGGAGATGAGTTAGTAGTATTAACACTAACAGTACATTAAATATCACAGCTGTATGATGCAACGCTGTATGCCATTATTCATGTGGTTTGTCGCGTGTTTACTCCCTAGGTGCTGTGTATTTGTCACACACAAGCTAAAAGGCCTTTCACACTTGCCTTGCACAGCAAATAAAGACACAGACCATTATGCTTCGCCTCAGATCTCTAAGTACCCTACATTGTGCAGAGGGGCTCAATTGCACCGTACACCATGTGCAGTGACAGAGCTGCTAGCTGTGATGAATAGCTTTCAATCTGAGCACCGAATGGGTTCAGGAACCTTTCAGAAAGGGTTTGGTTACCTAATTGCTATTGGGAGGAAAGGCTATTTGGGTTGCTTTGTAGGACAATCATTAGAATCTGATGGGGTGCTTAGTTTGTATGCATAAAAAAAGAACATTTAACCTTGTGAAAGTTGGAATATGTTTTTTGAACCATGTCGGTTTGGCCTTCATTTGAATTCACTTAGTGGCTGCAAATTGACGTTTTTGTGCAAGGGGAAGTTTGAATAGTTTATATAGTTAATTTAATGGCTGGTGTGGTGGACATACTCTACTGCCTCATAGTGTGGTGGCTATTAGCCTGTTAGTGAGTTAGCCTGTTAGCTTGCGGTGGAGCAGAACTGATATATTCATAACCAAGGAGGCCAAATCTCCCAGCCACCTAACCCCAGTCATCAAGTGGCAATACTGGGCCTAAAAGTGGCTGTAAGGAAACTGTGACATTTTGTTGTCTAAATTGATGTATTTTGTGTTGCCCAAGAAAACCTGCAAAATGTGTTTTGTTACAACAACAAAACATTGATTTTTAAGGGGCATGCAGGGATTGCCAAATATGTTGGGATTATTGTTCCATTTATTTATTTGTAGAAAAAAATGCTTCACCATTTCAATTTTTTGGGGTTTTCAACAAGCTCATGATGTCATCCAGCCCTATAGCCCTGCTGTAAGCCCCTGTCAAAGCCCTATGGTCCGGGACGGCGGCTGGCTGGCTGGTTTAGGCTCAGATCAGTGGCCTCCCTGAAGCAGCGGGAGAGCAGCAGAGCCCAAACGAAGCAAAATTGTGGTTGGGTCACTGTGCAGAGGACAGTGATTTGACCCCCAGCGGAGTTAGCGATTGTTTGAGCTGTGCTGCTGGCCCTATACAGCTCGTTGAGTGTGGTCTTAGTGCCAGCGTCGGTTTGTTGTGGTAAATAGACAGCTACAAAAATATAGATAAACTCTCTTGGTAAATATTATGGTCAGGCAGCTTATCATGAGGTATTCTAACTCAGGAGAGCAAAGACCCGAGATGTCCTTAACATTAGAGATTGCACACCAGCTGTTGTTAACTAAGAGACACACCCCTCTCCCTCTCAGCTTACCCGAGGCTGCTGTACAAAAAAGTTAAGATCAGCGTAAAAAAACACACACAAAATAGGTACTTAATTGTTACCCAAAAATGATTTGGTATTGAGATAAAAAAAGATTGCATTGGACTTTTAATAATATTCTATTTTAAAGCCTATGGGTGGGACGGTAATACAAAAAATATTATGTACCTATAGTTTTTCTTTCAGGCATTTCAATAGGCCAAAACACTTTTTTTTTAAACAGCAACCTGGCCAAGATAAAGCAAAGCAGTGCGATAAAAACAACAACAACACAGAGTTACAAATGGGATAAACAAAAACATACAGTCAATAACACAATATAAAATCTATATACAGTGTGTGCAAATGTAGTATGTTATGGAGGTAAGGCAATAAATAGGCCATAGCGCAAAATAATTACAATTTAGTATTAACACTGGAGAGATAGATGTGCAGAAGATGATGTGCAAATAGAGATACTGGGCTGCAAATGAGTAAAATAAATAACAATATGGGGATGAGGTAGTTGGGTGGGCTAATTACAGATGGGCTGTGTACAGGTGCAGTGATCGGTAAGGTGCTCTGACAACTGATGCTTAAAGTTAGTGAGGGAGTTTTGAAGTTCGTTCCAGTCATTAGCAGCAGAGAACTGGAAAGAGGTGCGGCCAAAGGAGGTGTTGGCTTTGGGGATGACCAGTGAGATATACCTGCTGGAGTGCATACTACGGGTGGGTGTTGCTATGGTGACCAATGAGCTAATATAAGGCTGGGATTTATACATGACCTGGAGCCAGTGGGTTTAGCGACTAATATGTAGTGAGGGCCAGCCAACGAGAGCGTACAGGTCACAGTGGTGGGTAGTATATGGGGCTTTGGTGACAAAACAGATGGCACTGTGATAGACTACATCCAATTTGCTGAGTAGAGTGCTGGAGGCTATTTTGTAAATGACATCGCCGAAGTCAAGGATCGGTAGGATAGTCAGTTTTACGAGGGCATGTTTGGCAGCATGAGTGAAGGAGGCTTTGTTGCGAAATAGGAAGCCGATTCTAGATTTAACTTTGGATTGGAGATGCTTAATGTGAGTCTGGAAGGAGAGTTTACGGTCTAACCAGACACCTAGGTATTTGTAGTTGTCCACACATTCTAAGTCAGACCCGCCGAGAGCAGTGATTCTAGTTGGGCGGGCAGGTGCAAGCAGCGTTCGATTGAAGAGCATGCATTTAGTTTTACTAGCATTTAAGAGCACTTGGAGGCTACGGAAGGAGTGTTGTATGGCATTGAAGCTCGTTTGAAGGTTTGTTAACACAGTATCCAATGACGGGCCAGATATATACAAAATGGTGTCATCTGCGTAGAGGTGGATCTGAGAGTCACCAGCAGCAAGAGCGACATCATTGATATACACAGAGAATAGAGTCGGCCCGAGAATTGAATCCAGTGGCACCCCCATAGAGACTGCCAAAGGTCCAGACAACAGGCCCTCCGATTTGACACATTGAACTCTATCTGAGAAGTAGTTGGTGAACCAGGCGAGGCAGTCATTTAAGAAACCAAGGCTATTTAGTCTGCCAATAAGAATGCAGTGATTGACAGAGTCGAAAGCCTTGGCCAGGTCGATGAAGACGGCTGCACAGTACTGTCTTTTATAGATCGCGGTTATAATATCGTTTAGGACCTTGAGCATGGCTGAGGTGCCCCCATGACCAGCTCGGAAACCAGATTGCATAGCGGAGAAGGTATGGTGGGATTCGAAATGGTCGGTGATCTGTTTGTTAACTTGGCTTTCAAATACTTTCGAAAGGCAGGGCAGGATGGATATAGGTCTGTAACAGTTTGGATCTAGAGTGTCACCCCCTTTGAAGAGGGGGATGACCGCGGCAGCTTTCCAATCTCTGGGGATCTCAGATGATATGAAAGAGAGGTTGAACAGGCTAGTAATAGGGGTTACTAGAAAGAAAGGGTCCAGATTGTCTAGCCCAGCTGATTTGTAGGGGTCCAGATTTTGCAGCTCTTTCAGAACATCAGCTATCTGAATTTGGGTGAAGGAGAAGCGGGGGGGGGGGGGGGGGCATGGGCAAGTTGCAGCTGAGGGGGCAGAGCTGGTGGCCGGGGTAGTGGTAGCCAGGTGGAAAGCATGGCCAGCCTTAGCAAGATGCTTATTGAAATTCTCAATTATCGTAGATTTATCGGTGGTGACAGTGTTTCCTAGCCTCAGTGCAGCAGTGGGCAGCTGGGTGGAGGTGCTCTTATTCTCCATGGACTTTAAAGTGTCCCAAAACTTTTTGGAGTTAGTGCTACAGGATTCAAATTTCTGTTTGAAAAAGCTAGCCTTTGCTTTCCTAACTGATTGTGTATATTGGTTCCTGACTTCCCTGAAAAGTTGCATATCGCGGGGGCTGTTCGATGCTAATGCAGTACACCACAGGATGTTTTGTGCTGGTCAAGGGCAGTCAAGTCTGGGGTGAACCAGGGGCTATATCTGTTCTTAGTTCTGAATTTTTTGAATGGGGCATGCTTATTTAAGATGGAGAGGAAAGCACTTTTAAATAACAACCAGGCATCCTCTACTGACGGAATGAGGTCAATATCCATCCAGGATACCCGGGCCAGGTCAATTAGAAAGAACTGCTCGCTGAAGTGTTTTAGGGAGCATTTGACAGTGATGAGGGGTGGTCGTTTGACCGCGGACCCATTACGGACGCAGGCAATGAGGCAGTGATCGCTGAGATACTGGTTGAAGACAGCGGAGGTGTATTTAGAGGGTACATTTGTCAGGATGATATGACAGGTTTAGAAATGTTTACTAATTTATTACAAATATAAAACTGAAAATACACATTTACATAAGTATTCAGACCCTTTACTCAGTACTTTGTTGAATCACCTTTGTCAGTGATTTTAGCATTGATTCTTCTTGGGTATGACACTTCAAGCTTGGCACACCTGTATTTGGGGAGTTTCTCCCATTCTTCTCTGCAGATCCTCTCAAGCTCTGTCAGGTTGGATGGGGAGCATTGCTGCACAGCTATTTTCAGGTCTCTCCAGAGATGTTCGATTGGGTTCAAGTCGGGCTCTGGCTGGGTCACTCAAGGACATTCAGAGACTTGTCCCGAAGCCACTCCTGCGTTGTCTTGGCTGTGTGCTTAGGGTCGTTGTCCTGTTGGAAGGTGAACCTTCGCCCAGTCTGAGGACCTGAGCACTCTGGAGCAGGTTTTCATCAAGGAGCTTTCTGTACTTTGCTCCGTTCATCTTCAATCCTGACTAGTCTCCCAGTCCTTGCTGCTGAAAAACATCTCCACAGCATGATGCTGCCACCATCATGCTTCACCATAGGGATGGTGCCAGGTTTCCTCCAGACGTGACGCTTGGCATTCAGGCCAAAGAGTAAAATCTTGGTTTCATCAGACCAGAGAATCTTGTTTCTCATGGTCTGAGCGTCTTTAGGTGCCTTTTGGCAAACTCCAAGTGGGCTGGCATGTGCATTTTACTGAGGAGTGGCTTCCGTCTGGCCACTCTATCATAAAGGCCTGATTGGTGGAGTGCTGCAGAGATGGTTGTCCTTCTGGAAGGTTCTCCCATCTCCATAGAGGAACTGTAGAGCTCTTTCAGAGTGACCTTTGGGTTCTTGGTCACCTCCCTGACCAAGGCCCTTCTCCCCCGATTGCTCAGTTCGGCCGGGCGGCCAGCTCTAGGAAGACTCTTGGCGGTTCCAAACTTCTTCCATTTAAGAATGATGGAGGCCACTGTGTTCTTGGGGACATTCAATGCTACAGAACATTTTTGGTTCCCTTCCCCAGATCTGTGTCTCGACACAATGCTGTCTCGGAGCTCTACGGACAATTCCTTAAACCTCATGGCTTGGTTTTTGCTCTGACATGCACTGTCAACTGTGGGACCTTATATAGACAGGTGTGCCTTTCCAAATCATGTCCAATCAATTGAATTTACCACAGGTGGACTCCAATCAAGTTGTAGAAACATCTCAAGGATGATCAATGGAAACAGGATGCACCTGAGCTCAATTTCGAATCTCATCGCAAAGGGTCTGAATACTTATGTAAATAAGGTATTTCTGGTTTTATTTGTAATATATTTACAAACATTTCTAAAAACCGGTTTTCGCTTTGTCAATATGGGGTATTGTGTGTAGATTGAGGTTAAGGGCAGAGAAAGCTTGTTGGACACTAAGAAAGCTTTGTTGTAGAGCGTTTCACACAAAATCCGGGGAGGGGCCAGCTGAGTATAAGACTATAATCTGCATATAAATGTATGAGAGTGCTTCCTGCTGCCTGAGCTATGTTGATGTTAATTGAGAAGAGCGTGGGGCCTAGGATTGGGCCTTAAGGTACCCCCTTGGTGACAGGCAGTGGCTGAGACCGCAGACATTCTGACTTTACACATTGAACTCTTTGAGAGAGGTAGTTTGAAAACAGACACCAATACTCTTTAGCTGACCCACAAGAATGGAATCAAATCAAATCGAATTGTATTTACCACATGTGCCGAATACAACAAGTGTAGACCTTACAGTGAAATGTGCAACCAGAGGAAAAAATTACTCTAGACCACCTTTACACAGAGACGCATTCAAAGCTCTCCCTCGCCCTCCATTTTGCAAATCTGACCATAACTCTATCCTATTCATCAATAAGTGCATCAATGACATCGTACCCACAGTGACCATACGTACATACCCCAACCAGAAGCCATGGATTACAGGCAACATCCGCACTGAGCTAAAGGGTAGAGCTGCCGCTTTCAAGGAGCGGGACTCTAACCCGGAAGCTTATAAGAAATCCCGCTATGCCCTCCGACGAACCATCAAACAGGCAAAGAGTCAGTACAGGACTAAGATTGAATCGTACTACACCGGCTCTGACGCTCGTCGGATGTGGCAGGGCTTGAAAACTATTACAGACTACAAAGGGAAGCACATCCAGGAGCTGCCCAGTGACACAAGACTTCCAGACGAGCTAAACCACTTCTATGCTCG
Organism: Coregonus lavaretus; assembly: GCF_964263955.1. Classification (NCBI taxonomy): domain Eukaryota; kingdom Metazoa; phylum Chordata; class Actinopteri; order Salmoniformes; family Salmonidae; genus Coregonus; species Coregonus lavaretus. The sequence continues at coordinate 19,958,250 of NC_139993.1, forward strand.
CTTCGAGGCAAGCAACACTAAAGCATGCATGAGAGCACCAGCTGTTCCAGATGACTATGTGATCACGCTCTCCGTAGCCAATGTGAGTAAGACTTTTAAGCAGGTCAACATTCACAAGGCCGCAGGGCCAGACGGATTACCAGGACGTGTACTCCGAGCATGTGCTGACCAACTGGAAAGTGTCTTCACTGACATTTTTATACATGTCCCTGACTGAGTCAGTAATACCAACATGTTTCAAGCAGACCACCATAGTCCCCGTGCCCAAGGACACTAAGATAACCTGCCTAAATGACTACCGACACGTAGCACTGACGTCTGTAGCCATGAAGTGCTTTGAAAGGCTGGTCATGGCTCACATCAACACCCTTATCCCAGAAACGCTAGACCCACTCCAATTTGCATACCGCCCCAACAGATCCACAGATGATGCAATCTCTATTGCACTCCACACTGCCCTTTCCCACCTGGACAAGAGGAACACCTACGTGAGAATGCTATTCATTGACTACAGCTCAGCATTCAACACCATAGTGCCCTCAAAACTCATCACTAAGCTAAGGATCCTGGGACTAAACACCTCCCTTCTGCAACTGGATCCTGGACTTCCTGACGGGCTGCCCCCAGGTGGTAAGGGTAGGTAACAACATATCTGCCACACTGATCCTCAACACGGGGGCCCCTCAGGGATGCGTGATCAGTCCCCTGCTGTACTCCCTGTTCACCCATGACTGCATGGCCAGGCACAATTCCAACACCATCATTAAGTTTGCCGACGACACAACAGTGGTAGGCCTGATCACCGACAACGATGAGACAGCCAATAGGGAGGAGGTCAGAGACCTGGCCGTGTGGTGCCAGGATAACAACCTCTCCCTCAACGTGACCAAGACAAAGGAGATGATTGTGGACTACAGGTAAAAAAAAAGAGGACTGAGCACGCCCCCATTCTCATCGACGGGGCTGTAGTGGAACAGGTGTCCACATCACCAACAAACTATCATGGTTCAAACACACCAAGACAGTCGTGAAGAGGGCATGACAAAGCCTATTCCCCCTCAGGGTCCTCAGATCCTCAAAAAGTTCTACAGCTGCACCATCGAGAGCATCCTGACTGGTTGTATCACCGCCTGGTATGGCAACTGCTCGGCCTCCGACCGCAAGGCACTACAGAGTGTAGTGCGTATGGCCCAGTACATCACTGGGGCCAAGCTTCCTGCCATCCAGGACCTCTATACCAGGCGGTGTCAGAGGAAGGCCCACAAAATTGTCAAAGACTCCAGCCACCCTAGTCATAGACTGGTCTCTCTGCTACCACACGGCAAGCGGTACCGGAGTGCCAAGTCTAGGTCCAAAAGACTTCTGAACTCCTGAATAGCTAATCATGGCTACCCGAACTATTTGCACTGCCCCCCCCCCACCCCCACCCCATATTTTTACGCTGCTGCTACTCTGTTAATTATTTAACTCTACCCACATGTACATATTACCTCAACTACCTCAACTAGCCGGTGCCCCCGAACATTGACTCTGCACCGGTACTCCCCTGTATATATAGCCCCCCTACTGTTATTTTATTTTACTTCTGCTCTTATTTTCTCAAAACGTTTTTGTTGTTGTTTTATTTTACTTTTTTTTATAATAAAATAAATGCATTTTTGGTTAAGGGCTGTAAGTAAGCATTTCACTGTTGTATTCGGCGCATTCTGCTGTAGCCGGCCGCAACCGGGAGACCAATGGGGCGGCGCACAATTGGCCCAGCGTCGTCCAGGGTAGGGGAGGGAATGTCAGGCAGGGAGGTAGCTCAGTTGATAGAGCATGGTGTTTGCAACACCAGGGTTGTGGGTTCGTTTCCCACGGGGGGCCAGTATGAAAATAATAATGTATGCACTAACTGTAAGTCGCTCTGGATAAGAGCGTCAGCTAAATGACGTAAATGTAAATGTAAATGTGGCCAATACAATTTGATTTGATTTGATTTACTTACAAGCCCTTAACCAACAATGCAGTTTTTAAAAAGTGTTAAGTAAAAAATAGATAAATAAAAAACAGAAAATAACAAATAATTAAAGAGCAGAAGTAAAATAAAAAAACAGTAGGGAGGCTATATACAGGGGGTACCGGTGCAGAGTCAATGTTCGGGGGCACCGGCTAGTTGAGGTAGTTGAGGTAATATGTACATGTGGGTAGAGTTAAATAATTAACAGAGTAGCAGCAGCGTAAAAATATGGGGTGGGGGTGGGGGGGGGGCAGTGCAAATAGTTCGGGTAGCCATGATTAGCTATTCAGGAGTTCAGAAGTCTTTTGGACCTAGACTGATTGTGTATATTGGTTCCTGACTTCCCTGAAAAGTTGCATATCGCGGGGGCTGTTCGATGCTAATGCAGTACACCACAGGATGTTTTGTGCTGGTCAAGGGCAGTCAAGTCTGGGGTGAACCAGGGGCTATATCTGTTCTTAGTTCTGAATTTTTTGAATGGGGCATGCTTATTTAAGATGGAGAGGAAAGCACTTTTAAATAACAACCAGGCATCCTCTACTGACGGAATGAGGTCAATATCCATCCAGGATACCCGGGCCAGGTCAATTAGAAAGAACTGCTCGCTGAAGTGTTTTAGGGAGCATTTGACAGTGATGAGGGGTGGTCGTTTGACCGCGGACCCATTACGGACGCAGGCAATGAGGCAGTGATCGCTGAGATACTGGTTGAAGACAGCGGAGGTGTATTTAGAGGGTACATTTGTCAGGATGATATGACAGGTTTAGAAATGTTTACTAATTTATTACAAATATAAAACTGAAAATACACATTTACATAAGTATTCAGACCCTTTACTCAGTACTTTGTTGAATCACCTTTGTCAGTGATTTTAGCATTGATTCTTCTTGGGTATGACACTTCAAGCTTGGCACACCTGTATTTGGGGAGTTTCTCCCATTCTTCTCTGCAGATCCTCTCAAGCTCTGTCAGGTTGGATGGGGAGCATTGCTGCACAGCTATTTTCAGGTCTCTCCAGAGATGTTCGATTGGGTTCAAGTCCGGGCTCTGGCTGGGTCACTCAAGGACATTCAGAGACTTGTCCCGAAGCCACTCCTGCGTTGTCTTGGCTGTGTGCTTAGGGTCGTTGTCCTGTTGGAAGGTGAACCTTCGCCCAGTCTGAGGACCTGAGCACTCTGGAGCAGGTTTTCATCAAGGAGCTTTCTGTACTTTGCTCCGTTCATCTTCAATCCTGACTAGTCTCCCAGTCCTTGCTGCTGAAAAACATCTCCACAGCATGATGCTGCCACCATCATGCTTCACCATAGGGATGGTGCCAGGTTTCCTCCAGACGTGACGCTTGGCATTCAGGCCAAAGAGTAAAATCTTGGTTTCATCAGACCAGAGAATCTTGTTTCTCATGGTCTGAGCGTCTTTAGGTGCCTTTTGGCAAACTCCAAGTGGGCTGGCATGTGCATTTTACTGAGGAGTGGCTTCCGTCTGGCCACTCTATCATAAAGGCCTGATTGGTGGAGTGCTGCAGAGATGGTTGTCCTTCTGGAAGGTTCTCCCATCTCCATAGAGGAACTGTAGAGCTCTTTCAGAGTGACCTTTGGGTTCTTGGTCACCTCCCTGACCAAGGCCCTTCTCCCCCGATTGCTCAGTTCGGCCGGGCGGCCAGCTCTAGGAAGACTCTTGGCGGTTCCAAACTTCTTCCATTTAAGAATGATGGAGGCCACTGTGTTCTTGGGGACATTCAATGCTACAGAACATTTTTGGTTCCCTTCCCCAGATCTGTGTCTCGACACAATGCTGTCTCGGAGCTCTACGGACAATTCCTTAAACCTCATGGCTTGGTTTTTGCTCTGACATGCACTGTCAACTGTGGGACCTTATATAGACAGGTGTGCCTTTCCAAATCATGTCCAATCAATTGAATTTACCACAGGTGGACTCCAATCAAGTTGTAGAAACATCTCAAGGATGATCAATGGAAACAGGATGCACCTGAGCTCAATTTCGAATCTCATCGCAAAGGGTCTGAATACTTATGTAAATAAGGTATTTCTGGTTTTATTTGTAATACATTTACAAACATTTCTAAAAACCGGTTTTCGCTTTGTCAATATGGGGTATTGTGTGTAGATTGAGGTTAAGGGCAGATAAAGCTTGTTGGACACTAAGAAAGCTTTGTTGTAGAGCGTTTCACACAAAATCCGGGGAGGGGCCAGCTGAGTATAAGACTATAATCTGCATATAAATGTATGAGAGTGCTTCCTGCTGCCTGAGCTATGTTGATGTTAATTGAGAAGAGCGTGGGGCCTAGGATTGAGCCTTAAGGTACCCCCTTGGTGACAGGCAGTGGCTGAGACCGCAGACATTCTGACTTTACACATTGAACTCTTTGAGAGAGGTAGTTTGAAAACAGACACCAATACTCTTTAGCTGACCCACAAGAATGGAATCAAATCAAATCGAATTGTATTTACCACATGTGCCGAATACAACAAGTGTAGACCTTACAGTGAAATGTGCAACCAGAGGAAAAAATAACTCTAGACCACCTTTACACAGAGACGCATTCAAAGCTCTCCCTCGCCCTCCATTTTGCAAATCTGACCATAACTCTATCCTATTCATCAATAAGTGCATCAATGACATCGTACCCACAGTGACCATACGTACATACCCCAACCAGAAGCCATGGATTACAGGCAACATCCGCACTGAGCTAAAGGGTAGAGCTGCCGCTTTCAAGGAGCGGGACTCTAACCCGGAAGCTTATAGGAAATCCCGCTATGCCCTCCGACGAACCATCAAACAGGCAAAGAGTCAGTACAGGACTAAGATTGAATCGTACTACACCGGCTCTGACGCTCGTCGGATGTGGCAGGGCTTGAAAACTATTACAGACTACAAAGGGAAGCACATCCAGGAGCTGCCCAGTGACACAAGACTTCCAGACGAGCTAAACCACTTCTATGCTCGCTTCGAGGCAAGCAACACTAAAGCATGCATGAGAGCACCAGCTGTTCCAGATGACTATGTGATCACGCTCTCCGTAGCCAATGTGAGTAAGACTTTTAAGCAGGTCAACATTCACAAGGCCGCAGGGCCAGACGGATTACCAGGACGTGTACTCCGAGCATGTGCTGACCAACTGGAAAGTGTCTTCACTGACATTTTCAACATGTCCCTGACTGAGTCAGTAATACCAACATGTTTCAAGCAGACCACCATAGTCCCCGTGCCCAAGGACACTAAGATAACCTGCCTAAATGACTACCGACACGTAGCACTGACGTCTGTAGCCATGAAGTGCTTTGAAAGGCTGGTCATGGCTCACATCAACACCCTTATCCCAGAAACGCTAGACCCACTCCAATTTGCATACCGCCCCAACAGATCCACAGATGATGCAATCTCTATTGCACTCCACACTGCCCTTTCCCACCTGGACAAGAGGAACACCTACGTGAGAATGCTATTCATTGACTACAGCTCAGCATTCAACACCATAGTGCCCTCAAAACTCATCACTAAGCTAAGGATCCTGGGACTAAACACCTCCCTTCTGCAACTGGATCCTGGACTTCCTGACGGGCTGCCCCCAGGTGGTAAGGGTAGGTAACAACATATCTGCCACACTGATCCTCAACACGGGGGCCCCTCAGGGATGCGTGATCAGTCCCCTGCTGTACTCCCTGTTCACCCATGACTGCATGGCCAGGCACAATTCCAACACCATCATTAAGTTTGCCGACGACACAACAGTGGTAGGCCTGATCACCGACAACGATGAGACAGCCAATAGGGAGGAGGTCAGAGACCTGGCCGTGTGGTGCCAGGATAACAACCTCTCCCTCAACGTGACCAAGACAAAGGAGATGATTGTGGACTACAGGTTAAAAAATAGAGGACTGAGCACGCCCCCATTCTCATCGACGGGGCTGTAGTGGAACAGGTGTCCACATCACCAACAAACTATCATGGTTCAAACACACCAAGACAGTCGTGAAGAGGGCATGACAAAGCCTATTCCCCCTCAGGGTCCTCAGATCCTCAAAAAGTTCTACAGCTGCACCATCGAGAGCATCCTGACTGGTTGTATCACCGCCTGGTATGGCAACTGCTCGGCCTCCGACCGCAAGGCACTACAGAGTGTAGTGCGTATGGCCCAGTACATCACTGGGGCCAAGCTTCCTGCCATCCAGGACCTCTATACCAGGCGGTGTCAGAGGAAGGCCCACAAAATTGTCAAAGACTCCAGCCACCCTAGTCATAGACTGGTCTCTCTGCTACCACACGGCAAGCGGTACCGGAGTGCCAAGTCTAGGTCCAAAAGACTTCTGAACTCCTGAATAGCTAATCATGGCTACCCGAACTATTTGCACTGCCCCCCCCCCACCCCCACCCCATATTTTTACGCTGCTGCTACTCTGTTAATTATTTAACTCTACCCACATGTACATATTACCTCAACTACCTCAACTAGCCGGTGCCCCCGAACATTGACTCTGCACCGGTACTCCCCTGTATATATAGCCCCCCTACTGTTATTTTATTTTACTTCTGCTCTTATTTTCTCAAAACGTTTTTGTTGTTGTTTTATTTTACTTTTTTTTATAATAAAATAAATGCATTTTTGGTTAAGGGCTGTAAGTAAGCATTTCACTGTTGTATTCGGCGCATTCTGCTGTAGCCGGCCGCAACCGGGAGACCAATGGGGCGGCGCACAATTGGCCCAGCGTCGTCCAGGGTAGGGGAGGGAATGTCAGGCAGGGAGGTAGCTCAGTTGATAGAGCATGGTGTTTGCAACACCAGGGTTGTGGGTTCGTTTCCCACGGGGGGCCAGTATGAAAATAATAATGTATGCACTAACTGTAAGTCGCTCTGGATAAGAGCGTCAGCTAAATGACGTAAATGTAAATGTAAATGTGGCCAATACAATTTGATTTGATTTGATTTACTTACAAGCCCTTAACCAACAATGCAGTTTTTAAAAAGTGTTAAGTAAAAAATAGATAAATAAAAAACAGAAAATAACAAATAATTAAAGAGCAGAAGTAAAATAAAAAAACAGTAGGGAGGCTATATACAGGGGGTACCAGTACAGAGTCAATGTGCAGGGGCACCGGTTAGTTGAGGTAATTGAGGTAATATGTACATGTGGGTGGAGTTAAAGTGATAAAAGAGGGGGTTGGGGTGGGGTGGGGTGGGGTGGGGGGTAATGCAAATAGTCTGGGTAGCCATGATTAGCTGTTCAGGAGTCTTATGTCTTGGGGGTAGAAGCTGTTGAGAAGCCTTTTGGACCTAGACTTGGCGCTCCGGTACCACTTGCAGTGAGGTAGCAGAGAGAACAGTCTATGACTAGGGTGGCTGGAGTCTTTTACAATTTTTAGGGCCTTCCTCTGACACCGCCTGGTATAGAGGTCCTGGATGGCAGGAAGCTTGGCCCCAGTGATGTACTGGGCCGTACGCACTACCCTCTGTAGTACCTTGCGGCCAGAGGCCGAGCAGTTGCCATACCAGGCGGTGATGCAACCAGTCAGGATGCTCTCGATGGTGCAGCTGTATTACTTTTTGAGGATCTGAGGACCCATGCCAAATCTTTTCAGTCAAACACGCATAATAGTACAATTGGTTAGAAGGCTGTAAAATGGCAGCCATCTTCTCCGCCCTATTACCATATCAAAAGCTTTGGCCAAGTCAATAAAAATAACAATGCAGACATTCAAGAGAGTGGTGACTAGGGCTGTGGCGGTCATTACATTTTATCAGCCGGTGATTGTCATGCAAATAACTGACGGTCTCACGGTAATTGACCGGTAATTAACATAAACACATTTAGCATCTCCTGGCTTCCACACACAGCCTACAAGCCACTGATGAAGACATTTGGCAGACATTTTAATAAGTCTAATAAATCCATGTAATATAGCCTACACATCACAATAAATCCGTTTTTTATTTTCGACAGGTCTAAAGAAACACGATATGCAGAAAAAGTTGTCTATTTCAGAAGAACAGAATTGCATACTCTGAGTTGTCCTTATGTTACGCCTTGATCTGTCTATGTCATATGGCTGTGGGCTACACTAGTTCATTTAACAGACAAGATTTGCTTAGAATTCCATGGCATTATTTTTATATTATTTTATAGTATGAAGAATACAATTGAACATAGCTGAATAAAATAGAAAGGATATTTTCTCAATTATTTGAGAGAGTGCGCAAATGCGGCTATTCTGTGTTGAGCGGTTAAGAAAGAAACAGGTACTCCTATATGCTTAATTTAGAGTCATTTATGTAACTTTCGATGTGATACAAACATTGGGCTATATGTTTAGATTGGTTATACATTCTAAGGTTGCATTGATGCGACTCTAATGATGATTTGAAAAAAGTCACATGAAAGGCATGAGCTCTGCTTTGTTTTTTTGCGCAGACTGAACACACTTCATCAGTCTCTCATTCACAATTTGACAAGCACTTAATAATGCCTCGAATTTTCCATCTGCGTCCCCTTTGTGTGGCCATAATGCCAACTCAAAATATCCCTGCCTTTTTCGGCCAGTGGTTGTTGTTCACATGGGCTAAATATAATAATTATAATTCCCTTCTCCCGGCTGCTCTCTGTCACCTGATCGGGTCTTTCTCACAGGCTACAAGTGAAGACCGACACATGCTTATCCAATTCCGAGGCGCATATTGAAGATATTGGAAGAACTGTCCACATTTACTTTTCGTCAGCCATCAAGATGAGTATGCCTAACGAACAGCAAAAGCACTAGCCTATGTTAATCTACTATCCCCCATAGTACAAAAGTTGACCTATTCTATGCAAGAAATAAATATTCCAGTCATAGTATGGGACAGTTGTGGGATGCGGTAGATCCCAAATTAATACAACCACTAGCATAAAAAAATAACTTTTTTAAGCAATGAGCCTGACGCATCAGATAATAAAGTTTAGCTTAAAATGTTGATAACCTATTAGGCTATATCTTCCCATAAGCACAGCAATGTGCACATTGGAGTAGGCTATAAGCGCAAATGTTCCATTAGCAGGAAAACACCATTCTCAAAAGTGACCACAAATGCAAATATACAAATATGCAAATATATTATAAAGGTGCATTTTTATGGTGAAAATGATCTTCCCTAAACTTGAAACTCACGCAAAGCATATTTATTCCAGTTAGGCTCTACACTTGTAAAGCGGATTAATGTGCTTCATTTTAAGAAGTTATTTTGCCACTTTAGATGTGATGCAATCCTTATGAAAACGTATAGGCAGTGGTGTAAACTACTTAAGTAAAAATACCTTAAAAGTACTACTTAAGTCGTTTTTTGGGGTATCTGTACTTTACTTTACTATTTATATTTTTGACAACTTTTACTTTTACTTCACCACATTCCTGAAGATAATAATGTACTTTTTCTCCATACATTTTCCCTGACACCCAAAATACTCGTACATTTTGAATGCTTAGAAGGACAGGACAAGGGTCCAATTCACACACTTATCAAGAGAACATCCCTGGTAATCCCTACTGCCTCTGATCTAGCGGACTCACTAAACATAAATGCTTCATTTGTAAATGATGTGTAAGTGTTGGAGTGTGCCCCTGGCTATCCGTACATTAAAAAAACAAGAAAATGGTGCCGTCTGGTTTGCTTAATACACTGCTCAAAAAAATTAAGGGAACACTAAAATAGCACATCCTAGATCTGAATGAATGAAATAATCTTATTAAATACTTTTTTCTTTACATAGTTGAATGTGCTGACAACAAAATCACACAAAAATTATCAATGGAAATCAAATGTATCAACCCATGGAGGTCTGGATTTGGAGTTACCCTCAAAATTAAAGTGGAAAACCACACTACAGGCTGATCCAACTTTGATGTAATGTCCTTAAAACAAGTCAAAATGAGGCTCAGTAGTGTGTGTGGCCTCCACGTGCCTGTATGACCTCCCTACAACGCCTGGGCATGCTCCTGATGAGGTGGCAGATGGTCTCCTGAGGGATCTCCTCCCAGACCTGGACTAAAGCATCCACCAACTCCTGGACAGTCTGTGGTGCAACGTGGCGTTGGTGGATGGAGCGAGACATGATGTCCCAGATGTGCTCAATTGGATTCAGGTCTGGGGAATGGGCGGGCCAGTCCATAGCATCAATGCCTTCCTCTTGCAGGAACTGCTGACACACTCCAGCCACATGAGGTCTAGCATTGTCTTGCATTAGGAGGAACCCAGGGCCAACCGCACCAGCATATGGTCTCACAAGGGGTCTGAGGATCTCATCTCGGTACCTAATGGCAGTCAGGCTACCTCTGGCGAGCACATGGAGGGCTGTGCGGCCCCCCAAAGAAATGCCACCCCACACCACGACTGACCCACCGCCAAACTGGTCATGCTGGAGGATGTTGCAGGCAGCAGAACGTTCTCCACGGCGTCTCCAGACTCTGTCACGTCTGTCACATGTGCTCAGTGTGAACCTGCTTTCATCTGTGAAGAGCACAGGGCGCCAGTGGCGAATTTGCCAATCTTGGTGTTCTCTGGCAAATGCCAAACGTCCTGCACGGTGTTGGGCTGTAAGCACAACCCCCACCTGTGGACGTCGGGCCCTCATACCACCCTCATGGAGTCTGTTTCTGACCGTTTGAGCAGACACATGCACATTTGTGGTCTGCTGGGGGTCATTTTGCAGGGCTCTGGCAGTGCTCCTCCTGCTCCTCCTTGCACAAAGGCGGAGGTAGCAGTCCTGCTGCTGGGTTGTTGCCCTCCTACGGCCTCCTCCACGTCTCCTGATGTACTGGCCTGTCTCCTGGTAGCGCCTTCATGCTCTGGACACTACGCTGACAGACACAGCAAACCTTCTTGCCACAGCTCGCATTGATGTGCCATCCTGGACGAGCTGCACTACCTGAGCCACTTGTGTGGGTTGTAGACTCCATCTCATGCTACCACTAGAATGAAAGCACCGCCAGCATTCAAAAGTGACCAAAACATCAGCCAGGAAGCATAGGAACTGAGAAGTGGTCTGTGGTCACCACCTGCAAAACCAGTCCTTTATTGGGGGTGTCTTGCTAATTACCTATAATTTCCACCTGTTGTCTATTCCATTTGCACAACAGCATGTGAAATGTATTGTCAATCAGTGTGGCTTCCTAAGTGGACAGTTTGATTTCACAGAAGTGTGATTGACTTGGAGTTACATTGTGTTGTTTAAGTGTTCCCTTTATTTTTTTGAGCAGTGTATAAGGAATTTGAAAATATTTATATTTTTACTTTTGATACCTAAGTATAGCAATTACATTTACTTTTGATACTTAAGGATATTTAAAACCCAATACTTTTAGACTTTTACTCAAGTAGTATTTTACTGGGTGACTTTCACTTTTTCTTGAGTAATTTTCTATTAAGTTATCTTTACTTTTACTCAAGTATGACAATTGGGTACTTTTCCTACCACTGCATATAGGCCTATGGGCTAGGCTACATGAGGTGTGCGACTTGGATTTGAAAAAGTCGCAAAAAAAAGCATGCGCTGTTCTTGCCTTAAGCTGGGCATAATTCCCCCATCACACTATTCTTGATTTAATTTTGTCTTTACATTTACTAAATAATATACATTACCAGTCAAAAGTTTGTACACACCTACTCATTCAAGGGTTTTTTCTTTATTTGTACTATGTTTTGCATTGTAGAATAATACTGAAGACATCAAAACTATGAAAAAACACATATGGAACCAAAAAAGTGTTAAACAAGTCAAAATATATTTTATATTTGAGATTCTTCAAATAGCCACCATTTGCCTTGATGACAGCTTTGCACACTCTTGGCATTCTCTCAACCAGCTTCATGAGGTAGTTACCTGGAATGCATTTCAATTAACAGGTGTGTCTTCTTAAAAGTTAATTTATAGAATGTCTTTCCTTCTTAATGTGTTTGAGGCAATCAGTTGTGTTGTGACAAGGTAGGGGGGGTATACAGAAGATAGCCCTATTTGGTAAAAGACCAAGTCCATATTATGGCAAGAACAGCTCAAATAAGGAAATAGAAACGACAGTCCATCATTACTTTAAGACATGAATACACAGTGGTGCGAATCACCTCAAGAAAAAAACATAATATTCAATATCAGTAAGTTAGACTAAATATTAGCACTTCATATATTCGTGGGTAATAACATTCAATCTGGATAATAACACAAAACAAATCATAAGGCTAGAGAAATGTATTGACAAATATTACAACAACAAGCAACACTCAAACATGACGGAGGATAAACGAGGAGAATCAATCTCCAAGAGAAATCGCGACTCCTCGACTGATACAGATGATTTATGCTTTTCACCACTGGGACTGGTAAGTGTGGAAAGTGATCTGTTGAAGTCGATAAATGACAAACTTGGCATACTAGATTTGGTCAGTAATGATGTAAAAGAGTTGAAGGTGAGTCTTGAAATGAGTGACGCTGCGATAATGGAGAACGATACAAAAAAACTAAAAGGGACAGTCACTAAGATAGAAACGGACGTTAAGGAACTTAAAAAGGAGAACAACTTTCTGAGAGAAGCCTTACTAGACATACAAACTAGATAGATGAGAGAAAATCTAGTACTTTCGGGTATCTAAGAAAAAGAAGTTGAGGTTACCCGAAAAAATTGTGAAGGACTTCTTTCTTACAGAGCTTCAAATCCAACTCGAACGTGTACACAGTTTCAGACAAAAAGGACAGAGATATGAGCGTCCAATCGTTGCCAAATTTGCTTTCTTTAAGGATAAAGTAATGGTTAAAAGCCTAGGTAAAAGACTTGCTGGCACGAAAATAGCCATGAATGATCAGTTCCCGAGGGAGATTGCAGAACGACACAAAGTTCTGTACCCAATCGTCAAGGAAAATAGATTAAAAGGGAAGCGTGTTGCTCTAGTTGTCGATAAACTGTATATTGACAACCAAATGTTCCACGACACTAAGACTACTCCATGGCTATTCTGAAAGTTCTAATAGAGGAGTCGAATAATGGAACACCCAATACTAGTCATGGTAGGGATTGTAATAATAAAGCACATTTATAGTATTTATAGTATTTTATAAAGGGATAAGACGGTATTATAAGAAAAGATAACAAACAAAATAATACATCTTCAAATACAACTAATTAGAACACAAGTACTCAATCAACATAGTGGAGATAAAAACATAGCAGAAGACATAGAAGACACAGTATGTGGGTATGTATGGATGTATTGTGATGGAAGTTGTGGTGTTTGTTTTTGTGTTTGAAAAAGTGTGGCTTTAAGTGAGTGAGAAAGGAAATGGTTGCATATCCCAGAACCAACGTGTGTCTGTGAGCAGGGTGTCACGCCCTGGCTCTGGGGACTCTTAAATGTTGAGCCAGGGTGTGGAGTTTCTATGTCATATTTTCTATGTTGTGTTTTCTAGATCGTGTAGATCTATGTTGGCCAGGGTGGTTCCCAATCAGAGGCAGCTGTATCTCGTTGTCTCTGATTGGGGACCATACTTAGGTAGCCTGTTTGGCACTAGTCGGGGTGGGATCTTGTTCCGTAAAGGTTTGTGTTGTGTAACCTAGGACTTCACGTATCGTTTGTTTGTTGTTTTGTGTCGTGTTAAGTACGTAATAAAATGTACGCTTATCACGCTGCGCCTTGGTCCGTCTCATCAGTAAACAATCGTGCCAGAAGATCCCACCAAAAGAGAACCAAGCAGCGTGTCCAGGAACAGACAGCCTGGACCTGGGAGGAGATCCTGGACGGGAAGGGATCCTGGACTTGGGAGGAAATTCAGGCCGGAATGGATCGCCGTCCTTGGGAGGAGACTGTGGAGGCGCGCTATAGAGAGGAGCAGCAGCAACGCAGAGGGTACCAGCCGAGGAGGAAGCCCGAGAGACAGCCCCAAGAAAATTTGGGGGGGGGGGGGGGCTAAAAGGGTGGTTGGCGGAGCCTAGGGTTAGAGCAGAGCCAACTCCCCATACTCAGGCTAGGAAGCGTGTGACTGGGCAGGCTCCGTGTTATGCGGAGCCACGTACTGTGCCGCGAGTGTTCCGGCACAGTCCTGTACGTCCTGTGCTAGCACCACGCACGTGTCGTGCAAAGATGGGCATTCAGCCAGGACGGGGTGTGCCGGCTCAACGCTCGTGGTCTCCAGTACGCCTCCTCGGTCCCGTATATCCTGCGCCAGTGCCACGTGCTGTAGCGCCAGTACGAGTGCACAGCCCCGTACGTCCTGTGCTGATGCCTCACACGTATTGTGTGGAAGTAGGCATTCAGCCAGGACGGGTTGTGTCAGCTCTTCCCTCCAGTCCGCCTCCACAGTCCGGCCCGGCCCGTTCCGGCTCCCCGCACCAAGCCAGTGGTGCGTTTTCCCAGTCCAGACCGGCCTGTTCCTGCTCCCCGCACCAAGCCAGTGGTGCGTGTTCCCAGTCCAGCCCGGCCTGTTCCTGTCCCTCGCACCAAGCCAGTGGTGCGCGTCGCCAGCCCGGTCCGGCCTGTTCCTGCCCCTCGCACCAAGCCAGTGGTGTGCGTCGCCAGCCCGGTCCGGCCTGTTCCTGCTCCCCGCACCAAGCCAGTGGTGCGTGTTCCCAGTCCAGCCCGGCCTGTTCCTGTCCCTCGCGCCAAGCCAGTGGTGCGCGTCGCCAGCCCGGTCCGGCCCATTCCAGCTCCCCGCACCAAGCCAGTGGTGCGCGTCGTCAGCCCGGTCCGGCCCGTTCCTGCTCCCCGCACCAAGCCAGTGGTGCGCGTCGTCAGCCCGGTCCGGCCCGTTCCTGCTCCCCGCACCAAGCCAGTGGTGCGCGTCGTCAGCCCGGTGCGGCCTGTTCCTGCTCCCCGCACCAAGCCAGTGGTGCGCGTCGTCAGCCCGGTCCGGCCCGCTCCTGCTCCCCGCACCAACCCAGTGGTGCGCGTCGTCAGCCCGGTCCGGCCCGCTCCTGCTCCCCGCACCAAGCCAGTGGTGCGTGTGTCCAGTCCGGCACGGCCCGTGCCTGTTCCACCGGTTTCTGGTCCGGCACCGGTCAGCTGCTCCACTCCGGAGCCAGAGCAATCCGCTCCACCGGGGTCCGGTCCAACTCCTGTCAGCGGATCCACTCCGGAGCCAGAGCAATCCGCTCCACCGGTGCCCAATCCAGCTCCGGCCAGCGGCTCCAGTCCGGAGCCTGTACAGATCGATCCACCGTCGTCGGGTCCAGCTCCAGTCAGCGGTGCCAGACCAGACCAGGGGCGCAACGGGGAGGTGGAGAGAAAGTGGTAGTCACGCCCGGAGCCGGATCCACCTCCGAGTCGGAATGCCCACCCGGCCCCTACCCTGTTGTGTTTGTGTGGCGCGGTCGCAGTCCGCGCCTTTGGGGGGGGGGGGGTACTGTCACGCCCTGGCTCTGGGGACTCTTAAATGTTGAGCCAGGGTGTGGAGTTTCTATGTCATATTTTCTATGTTGTGTTTTCTAGATCGTGTAGATCTATGTTGGGCTGGGTGGTTCCCAATCAGAGGCAGCTGTATCTCGTTGTCTCTGATTGGGGACCATACTTAGGCAGCCTGTTTGGCACTAGTCGGGGTGGGATCTTGTTCCGTAAAGGTTTGTGTTGTGTAACCTAGGACTTCACGTATCGTTTGTTTGTTGTTTTGTGTCGTGTTAAGTACGTAATAAAATGTATGCTTATCACGCTGCGCCTTGGTCCGTCTCATCAGTAAACAATCGTGACACAGGGGTTGTGAGAGAGAGCTTTCAATTTTGTGCAGATGAGGGATATACATTTTAAAATAAAGTATTCATCTAATCTATTTTTTTATTGTCCTATCATGATGGAACAATCCCCAACCCTATATCCTAGACACCCATCTGAGCGACCCATACACCAAAGAGAAGTCCCCATCTGTTTTATGGCCCTGCTGTGAGTTGCCTATATGCAGCCAAAACAGAAACATGTATGTGGTCAGAGACCTACTTGAGCAGCACCACCCCCTCAAGATTCTGAGCTTGCCTGGCAGGGTTGGTCCTACAAAGTCAGAGCCCCCTGATGGGAGAGCATAATATACAAGGAAATTCTCAAAGCTGCTAATGAGAACCTTGATGACCTTGTACCTATCCGGTGGGGATTGCGGTGGGGTACCCCCACCCAGGTAGTGGCAGTGCTGGCAACACTGGCTGCAGTAACCCATGGGGAGAGGGTCACACTCGGACAATCAGAGAGGGGGCATATTATTGTGGCCCTGGTGGCACAAAATAATCAAAGGTATGAATGCACAGAGATGCTTGGGAAAAATGATTACAACAGGGGACCAGAGTGTTTGTGTCTCAGGGGAAGAGTGTGGATCTGATCTCCATCACCTAGGACTTGACATAGATTAATAAAATCTCACATTGTTGTCAAGTTTTGTTCAATCTTGCAGGCTTTCTCAAACAGCTGTAACTGTATATGCATTCGTAAATCAGGTCCTTTCTTGAATTGGGCTCTGGGATGTTACAACTGTTGAGCATCTGATCTTATGGTTAATTGTGGAGGAAAGGGGTTGAGTGTGTTAGAGTATGTGCGTGTGTGTTTATCCCACATCTGTTGCAAGGGGGTAAGGATGTTAGGAAGAATATAGGATGAACCACAATAATTGTTTGCTAAAATAATAATTGCTTGACAAAAATGCAATGTAATACAATGGCAATCCGGGTTAGAGGTAACAATCCTACGCATGAACTGCCTACATTACTACGCATATTAATTGATCATGATGGAAATTAAGATATGCAAGATATTTGAATAGATATATTTTTTAATAGCTAAATATATATTGAGGTGAGAGCATTTGAAATGCTTTTGGCGGTTGACCTTCTGTTTTGTGGGTGGCACTGTGTGCTGTTTTCGATGGATGGGTCCTGGCCTCTCGGGGGCCTAGGGATCTGAAGGGACGGGGGTGGTATGACGGCCCAACTTGAGATGGGGAGGGCTTTAGCGTTGGGAATAGTGGAGAACAATTGGAGGGTTTCTTAGTAGCAATGCAAATATCATGGTACAGCTATATGGACACTCAATCACTATGGTATTTTTTATTGGTAAATTTACAAACATATATAATGATAAATAGATTTGAAACTTGTATCTCATTATGGTATGTGGTGAAATAAGTATAGCCAGTTATAATTGTAATGGCTTAGCAGATAATAACAAAAGAAGAACAATATTTACATGGCTCAAAGAGAAGGAATATAATATCTATTGTTTACAGGAAACTCATTCAACAATTCTAGATGAAGTTGCGTGGAAAAAGGAATCCGGGGGTGAAATATACTTCTCCCATGGGCAAAGAAACTGAAAAGGGGTGATGATATTAATTAACAGTAATTTCGATCTGAATATGCAAATTGTCCAAACAGATCCGCAAGGTAGATTGGTTATTTTAAATATGTTATTGGACCATACACAGATATGGCTCATTAACATTTACGGACCAAATAATGATGATCCACACTTCTTTGACAATATATATAATACATTATCAACCCTGCAAGCAATACAAGACTCTGTTATTATGGTGGGAGATTATAATACCGTTTTTAAATAGCTCAATGGACCGTAATGGAAATCACACTACAAACTATCACCCTCATGCTCTTAAGGAAATAGTGAATGTCATGGATACATTAGAACTAGTAGATATATGGAGGCTTAAATATCCTGCTCTAGTGAGATATACACGGCGGAGACTCAATCAAGCTAGTCGTCTTGACTTCTTTCTTATGTCATTCTCGTTGGCACCAAACATTTAAAAAGTGTTGATAGGGGACAGAATGCGGTCGGACCATCATATAATTGGCATATACATTACTCTTACTGAATTTCCACGTGGGCGAGGATATTGGACATTTAATCAAAGCCTATTGGATGATAACTTTTTTAACTAGGACAGAGGAACTGATTTTTTCCGACATAACATAGGTACAGCAAATCCCCTTATTGTATGGGCCACTTTTAAATGTGCCTTTAGAAGCCATGCAATTCAGTACTCATCTCAAAAAACTAAAGCAATTTAGGTCAAAAGAGTCCATACTAACAAAGGAAATAGAAGGTCTAACAGAACAGATAGATAGCAATAAAAACTGTAACATAGAGGCTTAGAATAAATTAGAGGAAAAACAAAAAACAAAAACAAAAGAAAGATCAAGTGTGATATATTATAAAAATAAATAAAACTGGATGGAATATGGGGAAAAAATGCACCGAATTCTTTTTAATCTTCAACATAGAAATGCTACCAAAAATAATTTACTGAAACTTGTTACAAATGATGGAGTCACCCATGATTCACCAAATGATATTTTGAAGGAGGAGGCAAAGTACTTTAAGCGTATGTTTTCATTTCAGTCGCAACCATTTCCTCTAACTGAAGCTAATTGTAGAGTTGTTTTAATTTATTGATATTGTCAAATTAACAGCCATGCAGAAAGACTCATGTGAAGGTGAAATTACAGAGGAGGAACTTCTGGATGCAATTAAAGACTTTAAGTCCGGGAAAACTCCAGGGTTGGATGGCATATCAGTCGAGGTATACCAAACCTTTTTTTAAATACTCAGAGGACCGTTATTAGCATGTTTTAACCACTCCTATGTAAATGGTAGATTATCAGACACTCAAGAAGCAGGTCTGATTTCACTATTACTGAAACAGGATACAAGTGGAAAATATAAAGATCCAGTTTATTTTAAAAAATGGAGACCCCTTACACTTCAGTGTTGTGATGCAAAAATTCTAGCAAAATGTAAAAAGGTATTGTCAGACATTATTCATTCTAATCAGACAGGTTTTTTACATGGACGATACATTGGAGATAATAAAAGGCAAGTACTGGAAACAATAGAACACTATGAAAAATCTGGTAAACCAGGCCTGCTATTCATAGCAGACTTTGAAAAGTCATTTGATAAAGTATGACTGGGGTTTATATATAAATTCCTGGAGCATTTCAATTTTGGAGAATCTCTTATAAAATGGGTTAAAATCATGTATAGTAACCCTTGGTGTAAAATAGTAAATAATGGCTATTTCTCAGAAAGTTTTAAACTGTCAAGAGGAGTGAAACAAGGTTGTCCACTATCGGCATATCTATATATTATGGCCATCGAAATGTTAGCTATTAAAATCAGATCCAACAATAATATCAAGGGATTAGAAATCCAGGGCTTAAAAACAAAGGCGTCATTGTACGCTGATGATTCATGTTTTCTTTTAAATCCACAACTTGAATCCCTCCACAGCCTCATAGAGGATCTAGATACATTTCCTAACCTCTCTGGATTACAACCAAATTATGATAAATGTACTCTATTACGTATTGGATCACTACCATATACAATTTTTACATTACCATGTAGTTTACCAATAAAATGGTCTGATGGTGATGTGGATATACTCGGAATACATGTCCCAAATGAAATAAATCATCTCACTCCAATACATTTTAATAGAAAGTTAGCAAAATTAGATAAGATCTTGCTACCATGGAAAGGTAAATACCTGTCAATTTGTGGAAAAATCACCCTGATTAACTCTTTAGTATTATCCCAGTTTACCTATTTGCTTATGGTCTTGCCTACGCCTAGCGAAGTTTTTAAAATTATATGAGAAAAAGATATTCCATTTTATTTGGAACGGCAACCCAGACAAAATTAAACGGGCCTATTTATATAATGAAAATGAATTCGGAGGACAGAAATTATTAAATATTAAAGCATTAGACCTATCACAGCTTCAGTAAAATAAAAGTTATACTTAAATCCAAACTGGTTCTCTAGCAAATTAGTAAGATTGTCTCACCCAATGTTCAAGAATGACCTTTTTTGCTTTATTCAGATTACATCCTCTCACTTTCAGTTATTGAAAAGGAAATAATCTCCCAAATATCACTATTTCTGAAACAAGCCATAGAAAGTTTGTTGCAATTTCAATTTAATCCTCCAGAAACGACAGAACAAATAATGCAACAAATATTGTGGTTAAACACAACTATACTAATTGATAAAAAACTATTATTTTTTGAAATATTGTTTAAAAAAGGTATAATCTTCATAAATGAAAACCTTTTTTTTGTACAAAATGTTAAAAAAAGTTCTAATCTTCGTAAATTATATCATCGGTAGGACTGTTATGTCGCACATGCAGCTAACAAAGACATATGGAAATGTCTACTCTACCCAAAATTACAACCAAATAATTGCAGAATTACCACAAAAATGGAAGAGGAAAGTGGAAGGGGGAAAAAGTAAGGAACTTGTCTGTCAGCCCTGCATTAAAGAACATAATTGGTTAAAGAAAATTGTGATAAACAAAAAAGTATACCAGTTTCATTTCAGGACCAAAGGATTGAAAGCCGTCCCATATCGATTGCAAAATAGTTGGGAAGAGAATTTTGACGTACTGATTCCATGGCATAGCGTTTATGAACTGATGCCGGATTAAAAACGTAGAATTTTTGTTACCAATAGAATGTTATTTATAGGGAGGATACAATCTTCCCAGCTCTGCGGATTTTGCTGCAAAGAGACAGAATCATTAGATCATTTGTTTTGGTACTGTCCATTTGTAGCTTTTTTTTGGACACAGGACCAGTAATGGCTAAAGGATTGCAATATTTACCTGGACCTAACCCTGCAGATAGCACAACTGGGTGATCTGAAAAGTAATAGTCAATAAATCAATAATATAACAATACTTTTAGCAAAAATGTTTATTTTTACAGTTGAAAAATATATGGCAAATAGAAATCCAATATGAATGGTGTTAAGAGATAGATGGGAGGTTTTGAATGGGTGTCATGCGTCAGTGTGTAGCGGTAGGACGGAGTCAGGCACAGGACACAGAACTTACTTGTCAAAAGTAAATCTTCCACACAGGGAAGAAAAATACCGACTCACATGTCAATGACAACAAAACAACGAACAATCACGCACAACACCATGAGGGAACCAGAGGGTAAAATAGGGAAACAAATTATCGTAATTGGAACCAGGTGTGTACAATATAGACAAAACAAGTAGAACACAGAAACATAGATCGGTGGCAGCTAGTACTCTGGTGACGACGAACACCGAAGCCTGCCTGAGCAAGGAGGAGGAGCAGCCTTGGCTGAATTCGTGACAGTACTCCCCCCTTGACTCGCGGCTCCAGCCGTGCGCTGACACTGGCCTCGGGGACAGCCAGGAGGACGCTGAGCAGGGCGAGTCGGATGACGACAGTGGAAATCCCTCAACTGGGAGGGATCGAGGATGTCCCTCCTAGGAACCCAGCACCGTTCCTCCTGACCGTACCCCTCCCACTCCACGAGATACTGCAGGCCCCCCACCCGACGCCTCGGATCCAGGATGGAAAGGACCGAGTACGCCGGTGACCCCTCGATATCCAGTGGGGGCAGAGGGACCTCCCGCACCTCAGACTCCTGGAGCGGACTAGCTACCACTGGCCTGAGGAGATACACATGTAACGAGGTGTTAATACGGTAATCAGGAGGGAGCTGTAACCTATAACAAACCTTGTTCAATCTCCTCAGGACTTTAAATGGCTCCACAAACCGCCGACCCAGCTTCCGGCAGGGCAGGCGAAGGGGCAGGTTTCGGGTCGAGAGCCAGACCCGGTCCCCCGGTGCATACACCGGGGCCTCACTGCGGTGGCGATCGCCTTCTGTCGCCTGATAGCCCGTTGCAGGCGTACATGCGCAGCGTTCCAGGTTTCCTCAGAGCGCCAAAACCATTCATCCACCGCAGGTCCTCGATCTGGCTCTGATGCCATGGTGCCAGGACCAGCTGATAACCTAGTACACACTGAAATGGAGACAGGTTAGTAGAGGAGTGGCAGAGGGAGTTTTGGGCCATCTCTGCCCAGAGGATGTAAACCGACCAATCCCCCGGCCGGTCCTGGCAATAGGACCTCAGAAACCTACCCACATCCTGGTTTACTCTCTCCACCTGCCCATTACTCTCGCGGTGAAATCCCGACAAGAATCCGGAAGTATGGGAGTGGGCTCCCTGGACCGCTGCAATGTCATACAGCCGGGACAGAGTGTCTGCCTTAGCATTCTGGGAACCTGGTCTGTACGAGAGAGTGAAAACAAAACGTGTGAAAAACATGGCCCACCTTGCCTGGCGAGGGTTCAGTCTCCTCGCCGCTTGGATGTACTCCAGATTGCAGTGGTCAGTCCAAATGAGGAAAGGGTGTTTTGCCCCCTCAAGCCAATTTCTCCATGCCTTCAGAGCCTTAACAAAAGCTAACAGCTCCCGGTCCCCCACATCATAGGTACGCTCCGCCAGACTGAGCTTCTTCGAAAAGAAAGCACAGGGGCAGAGCTTTGGTGGCGTACCCGAGCGCTGAGACAGTACAGCTCCTATCCCAGCCTCGGATGCGTCCACCTCGACTATGAATGCCAAGGAGGGATCCGGATTAGCCAGCACGGGAGCCAAGGTGAACAGAGCCTTCAGGTGACCAAAAGCCCTGTCCGCCTCAGCTGACCACTGCAGGCATACCGGTCCCCCCTTCAGCAAGGCGGTAATGGGAGCCACTACCTGACCAAAGCCCCAGATAAACCTCCGGTAGTAGTTGGCAAACCCTAAGAATCGCTGCACTTCCTTAACCGTGGTTGGTGTCTGCCAATTACGCACGGCTGAAATGCGGTCATTTTCCATCTCCACCCCTGACGCAGACAGGCGGTAGCCTAAGAAGGAGACGGACTGTTGAAAGAACAGACATTTCTCAGCCTTGACGTACAGGTCATGTTCCAACAGTCGACCAAGCACCTTGCGCACCAGGGACACATGCTCGGCTCGTGTAGCGGAGTATATGAGAATATCATCTATATACACCACTACACCCTTTCCGTGCAGGTCCCTGAAAATCTCATCGACAAAGGATTGGAAGACTGAAGGAGCATTCATCAACTCGTACGGCATGACGAGGTACTCATAGTGCCCAGAGGTGGTACTAAATGCCGTCTTCCACTCATCCCCTTCCGGGATACGCACCAGGTTGTACGTGCTCCTGAGATCCAATTTTGTGAAGAAGTGCGCCCTGTGCAATGACTCCGTCATACTAGCAATGAGAGGTAGTGGATAACTGTACTTATAGTCAATGCACGGGCGTAAACCTCCATCCTTCTTCTTCACAAAAAATAAACTCGAGGAGGCAGGGGAAGTGGAAGGCCGAATGTATCCCTGTCCCAGAGATTCGGAGACATATGTTTCCATAGCCACCGTCTTTTCCTGTGAAAGAGGATACACGTGACTCCGAGGAAGTCCAGCGCCCTCCCGGAGATTTATCGAACAATCCCCCTGTCGATGGGGTGGTAATTGAGTCGCCTTCCTTTTACAGAAGGCGAGAGCCAAATCGGCATATTCGGGAGGAATGTGCATAGTGGAGACCTGGTTTGGACTCCCCACCGTAGTTGCACCTACGGAAACACCTACACACCTCCCCGCACTGACGGGACCATCCCTTGAGAGCCCTCTGTTGCCACGAAATATTGGGGTCATGAGAGGCTAACCAGGGAAGCCCCAACACCACAGGAAATGCAGGAGAAACTAATTTTCTCCTCATGACCCTCCTGCGTTTTCATCCAGAGTGGAGCTGTGACCTCCCTAATCAGGCCTGACCCTAAAGGCCGACTATCTAAGGCATGTACAGTGGGGAAAAAAAGTATTTAGTCAGCCACCAATTGTGCAAGTTCTCCCACTTAAAAAGATGAGAGAGGCCTGTAATTTTCATCATAGGTACACGTCAACTATGACAGACAAAATGAGAAAAACAAATCCAGAAAATCACATTGTCGGATTTTTAATGAATTTATTTGCAAATTATGGTGGAAAATAAGTATTTGGTCAATAACAAAAGTTTCTCAATACTTTGTTTTATACCCTTTGTTGGCAATGGCACAGGTCAAACGTTTTCTGTAAGTCTTTACAAGGTTTTCACACACTGTTGCTGGTATTTTGGCCAATTCCTCCATGCAGATCTCCTCTAGAGCAGTGATGTTTTGGGGCTGTCGCTGGGCAACACGGACTTTCAACTCCCTCCAAAGATTTTCTATGGGGTTGAGATCTGGAGCCTGGCTAGGACACTCCAGGACCTTGAAATGCTTCTTACGAAGCCACTCCTTTGTTGCCCGGGCGGTGTGTTTGGGATCATTGTCATGCTGAAAGACCCAGCCACGTTTCATCTTCAATGCCCTTGCTGATGGAAGGAGGTTTTCACTCAAAATCTCACGATACATGGCCCCATTCATTCTTTCCTTTACACGGATCAGTCGTCCTGGTCCCTTTGCAGAAAAACAGCCCCAAAGCATGATATTTCCACCCCCATGATTCACAGTAGGTATGGTATTCTTTGGATGCAACTCAGCATTCTTTGTTCTCCAAACACGACGAGTTGAGTTTTTACCAAAAAGTTATATTTTGGTTTCATCTGACCATATGACATTCTCCCAATCCTCTTCTGGGTCATCCAAATGCACTCTAGCAAACTTCAGACGGGCCTGGACATGTACTGGCTTAAGCAGAGGGACACGTCTGGCACTGCAGGATTTGAGTCCCTGGCGGCGTAGTGTGTTACTGATGGTAGGCTTTGTTACTTTGGTCCCAGTTCTCTGCAGGTCATTCACTAGGTCCCCCCGTGTGGTTCTGGGATTTCTGCTCACCGTTCTTGTGATAATTTTGACCCCACGGGGTGAGATCTTGCGTGGAGCCCCAGATCGAGGGAGATTATCAGTGGTCTTGTATGTCTTCCATTTCCTAATAATTGCTCCCACAGTTGATTTCTTCAAACCAAGCTGCTTACCTATTGCAGATTCATTCTTCCCAGCCTGGTGCAGGTCTACAATTTTGTTTCTGGTGTCCTTTGACAGCTCTTTGGTCTTGGCCATAATGGAGTTTGGAGTGTGACTGTTTGAGGTTGTGAACAGGTGTCTTTTATACTGATAACAAGTTCAAACAGGTGCCATAAATACAGGTAACGAGTGGAGGACAGAGGAGCCTCTTAAAGAAGAAGTTACAGGTCTGTGAGAGCCAGAAATCTTGCTTTTTTGTAGGTGACCAAATACTTATTTTCCACCATAATTTGCAAATAAATTCATAAAAAATCCTACAATGTGATTTTCTGGATTTTTTTTTCTCACATTTTTTTGTCATAGTTGACGTGTACCTATGATGAAAAGTATAGGCCTCTCTCATCTTTTTAAGTGGGAGAACTTGCACAATTGGTGGCTGAC
The DNA here is from genome assembly GCF_964263955.1 of Coregonus lavaretus. Lineage (NCBI taxonomy): Eukaryota > Metazoa > Chordata > Actinopteri > Salmoniformes > Salmonidae > Coregonus > Coregonus lavaretus. The sequence continues at coordinate 19,983,495 of NC_139993.1, forward strand.
TAAATACTTTTTTTCCCCCACTGTATAGGGAAGGGCACATCAACAGGCACAATAGGGATCCGTAATCTATGTGCAAATAGACGGTCCTTAAAATTCCCAGCTGCGCCTGAATCTACGAGCGCCTTATGCTGGGAATGCGGGGAAAACTCAGGAAATTCTACGTGAACACACATGTGCGCAACAGGGATCTCTGTGTGAGTCGGGTGCCTACTCACCTGCGATGGTCCACCAGTGCCCTGCCTGCTGCCTCGACTCCCTGAGGACCCTTTCCAGCACCGACCAGCAGTGTGTCCTCTGCGGCCACAGTTGGTGCAGGAAACAGCCCCCCTTCCGGTCACCCTTAGCTCAGCACCTCCGAGCTCCATCGGTGTAGGGTCGGAAGTGCTGGGGAATGGACTGGATGGACCCTGATCCGGACATACACGGGTGGCCAACAGGTTATCGATAAATCCACCAGCTGGTCCAGGTTAAGGGTGGTGTCCCGACGAACGTCCTCTCGTAGGCTGCATCGGTAATGGTCGATTAGGGCCATCTCATTCCATCTTGCGCTGGCTGCCAAGGTCCTGAAGTCCAGTGCGAAGTCCTGTGCGCTCCTCTTCCCTCTTCCATTGCCCCGCCGCTCTCCCCTTCGGTGGATGATCAAATACTGCCCGGAAACGGCGGGTGAAATAGCGCACCGATGCCACGTCTATTCCTCCCCACTCAGCGTTGGCCCACTCAAGCGCTTTCCCCGACAGACAGGAGATGAGGGCGGACACGCTCTCGTATCCCGAGGGAGCCGGGTGGATGGTTGCCAGGTAGAGCTCCACCTGGAGCAGAAACCCCTGGCACCCGGCAGCTGTTCCATCATATGCCCTCAGGAGCGAGAGCCGAATCCCACTGGATCCAGGTGGGGAAGGGGTGGACAGCGGTGTGGGGTGAATAGTAGTGGAAGGAGGTGTAGAAAAAAAAAAACTCTCCCATCGCTCCATAGTCTGTACCACTCGATCCATGGCTGTGCCAAGAGTCTGTAGCATGGTCGACTGCTGCTGGATGCGTTCCTCCACTGATCCTGGAGGAATGGATGTACATGCTGACTCCATAATGGTGCGTGATTCTGTCAGAGTCAGGTGCAGGACACAGAACTTAGTCAACAACGTACTTTACTTGTCAAAAGTAAATAAACATATCTTCCAAGCAGGGAAGAAAATATTGACTCACATGTCAATGACAACAAAACAATGAACAATCACGCACAACACCATGAGGGAACCAGAGGGTAAAATAGGGAAACACATTATCCTAATTGGAACCAGGTGTGTGCAATATAGACAAAACAAGTAGAACACAGAAACATAGATCGGTGGCAGCTAGTACTCCTCTGACGACGAACGCCGAAGCCTGCCCGAGCAAAAAGGAGGAGCAGCCTCGGCTGAATTCGTGACAATGGGGTTGAAGGATGGGACTAATAACAGCTAACAACAACTAATAACAACAAGATAACTAATGTAAAGCATACTGTGTCCATAATAAGTATGTAGGTTATAGGTTGAGAGCTTTTGTGAAAGAAAACAGTTAGAAAGATATGGCATATAGAAGCAAACCGGATGGACATCATGAAAATGATCGAAGAGGTTGAGGGTAGAGGAAGTTCAGGAGTAAAAACAAACAAAATAGAATTATTGTAAAATTGACTGTGTCCATAAAATGTACAGTGGGGAGAACAAGTATTTGATGCACTGCCGATTTTGCAGGTTTTCCTACTTACAAAGCATGTAGAGGTCTGTCATTTTTATCATAGGTACACTTCAACTGTGAGAGACGGAATCTAAAACAAAAATCCAGAAATTCACATTGTATGATTTTTAAGTAATTAATTTGCATTTTATTGCATGACATAAGTATTTGATACATCAGAAAAGCAGAACTTAATATTTGGTACAGAAACCTTTGTTTGCAATTACAGAGATCATACGTTTCCTGTAGGTCTTGACCAGGTTTGCACACACTGCAGCAGGGATTTTGGCCCACTCCTCCATACAGACCTTCTCCAGATCCTTCAGGTTTCGGGGCTGTCGCTGGGCAATACGGACTTTCAGCTCCCTCCAAAGATTTTCTATTGGGTTCAGGTCTGGAGACTGGCTAGGCCACTCCAGGACCTTGAGATGCTTCTTACGGAGCAACTCCTTAGTTGCCCTGGCTGTGTGTTTCGGGTCGTTGTCATGCTGGAAGACCCAGCCACGACCCATCTTCAATGCTCTTACTGAGGGAAGGAGGTTGATGGCCAAGATCTCACGATACATGGCCCCATCAATCCTCCCCTCAATACGGTGCAGTCGTCCTGTCCCCTTTGCAGAAAAGCATCCCCAAAGATTGATGTTTCCACCTCCATGCTTCACGGTTGGGATGGTGTTCTGGGGGTTGTACTCATCCTTCTTCTTCCTCCAAATACAGCGAGTGTTTAGACCAAAAAGCAGTATTTTTTTCTCATCAGACCACATGACCTTCTCACATTCCTCCTCTGGATCATCCAGCTGGTCATTGGCAAACTTCAGACGGGCCTGGACATGCGCTGGCTTGAGCAGGGGGACCTTGCTTGCGCTGCAGGATTTTAATCCATGACGGCGTAGTGTGTTACTAATGGTTTTCTTTGAGACTGTGGTCCCAGCTCTCTTCAGGTCATTGACCAGGTCCTGCCGTGTAGTTCTGGGCTGATCCCTCACCTTCCTCATGATCATTGATGCCCCACGAGGTGAGATCTTGCATGGAGCCCCAGACCGAGGGTGATTGACGGACATCTTGAACTTCTTCCATTTTCTAATAATTGCGCCAACAGTTGTTGCCTTCTCACCAAGCTGCTTGCCTATTGTCCTGTAGCCCATCCCAGCCTTGTGCAGGTCTACAATTTTATCCCTGATGTCCTTACACAGCTCTCTGGTCTTGGCCATTGTGGAGAGGTTGGAGTCTGTTTGATTGTGTGTGTGGACAGGTGTCTTTTATACAGGTAACGAGTTCAAACAGGTGCAATTAATACAGGTAATGAGTGGAGAACAGGATGGCTTCTTAAAGAAAAACTAACAGGTCAGTGAGAACCATAATTCTTACTGGTTGGTAGGTGATCAAATACGTATGTCATGCAATAAAATGCAAATTAATTACTTAAAAATCATACAATGTGATTTTCTGGATTTTTGTTTTAGATTCCGTCTCTCACAGTTGAAGTGTACCTATGATAAAAATGACAGACCTCTACATGCTTTGTAAGTAGGAAAACCTGCAAAATCGGCAGTGTATCAAATATTTGTTCTCCCCACTGTATGTATGTGTATATGTATGTACAGTTGAAGTCGGAAGTTTACATACACCTTAGCCAAATACATTTAAACTCAGTAAGTTAGGATCACCACTTTATTTTAAGATTGTGAAATGTCAGAGTAATAGGAGAGAGAATTATTTATTTCTGCTTTTATTTCTTTCAGATGTTTACATACACTCAATTAGTATTTGGTAGCATTGCCTTTAAACTGTTTAACTTGGGTCAAATGTTTCGGTTAGCCTTCCACAAACTTCCCACAATAAGTTGTGTGAATTTTGGCCCATTCCTCCTGACAGAGCTGGTGTAACTGAGTCAGGTTTGTAGGCCTCCTTGCTCGCACACGCTTTTTCAGTTCTGTATTTTCAATTTCATATGCTTTATCGGCATGACTATAACGGTCGGTAAGCACTAAACCCAACGCTGTATGTTCTATTTTTTGAACTGTAAAATGTTACTAGCATTCTCAGTCGAAGACTGGCTTTGGAATTTAGCATTTTTCGCTTGGGACGTTTTTATCTGCTCCACCACGCACCTGTCTGGTAAGGTTGAAGGCCTCCTCTCCTACTCAGCCTCCCAACAAAAGCTTCTCCCAAGCAGATGTGACACCTACTCCCGTTGCCTGCTGCTTGCTCCCCATCTGTCCTGGCATGTCTCCCCCTGTCTGGTACAGGTACCCCCGCCACACTCTCTCCCATCCAACACACACACACGACTTTGGACTGATCTGAATTTTATGTGAATGTTATTATGTGAGCTTTACTCAGAAATGCTTTAATTAACTAGCATAGGCCTACTATTTATTTATTTTATCTCAGACTTTTATAGCCTACTGGACTCCAAGAGCTACTCTCTCACATTATTTTGTTGGGGCGTGTGACTCTTTGAACTTACAATAGCTAGCCCCAAGCAGTTTAACTTTTTTTCTTCTTCTTTGTGCTACTTGCTCCATGACTCCAGCGCACTTTGTTGACTATGAACTTGCTCATTTACTCGAACGTGGGACAGACAATGTTTGTTCCCACATTCGAGACTCTGACTCTCTATCGGTTACACAGACTCTTGGCCTCTCATCCTATTTTAACCCTCTCTTGCCGGCTTTGAATTAATGTAACCTGATGAAATTGCTGTACAATATGATCTTGTTGCCATCAAAATCAACACTGCAAAGCTCTCCCTGTCCTCTGCCTTGCCCTGATTGTATTACTGCTGATGATATCTGGAAATGTGCATGTACACCCTGGCCACAAAAACAGGGTTTTCTGCACGTTAACACTAGGAGCTTATTACCTAAAATGTATCAATTGAAAGAAGTGTGGGTTCACAGCTCCAATCGAGATGTGTTGGTCATTACTGAGACATGGTTAAGAAAGAGTGTTCTGAACACTGATGTTAACCTTTCTGGTTATAACCTTTTTCGGCAAGACAGATCTTCCAAAGTGGCACCTTCAGTGCTCGGTTGTCTCCATCAAGTCTGTCCCCAAGCAATTTGATTAGCTGGTTTAAAGCATTAAGCTTTTAAATATATCTTTGTTGACTGTTGCTGGGTGTTATTTTGCACCATCAGCACCGGCCTGTACCCTACCTGCCCTAAGCTCTCTCCTGGCCCCTAAGTCTGAATTTGTCCTGCAAGGTGCCCTAAACTGGGACATGTTTAAACCACCTAACAAAGTCTTAAAACAATGGGACTCCCTAAATCTTGGTTATTACTCCAAACACCCAGAAAAGGCTACTCTCCTTGATGTTATCCTCACAAATAATCCTGGTAGTTATCAGACTGGTGTTTTCTGTAATGACCTTAGTGATCACTGTTTTACGGCCTGTGTTGGTAATGGCTGCTTAGTTAAATGACCTGTACTGATTTGTCATAGACACTTGCTGAAAAACTTTAATGAGCAAGCCTTCCTTCATGACCTGGCCTCTGCAAAGTGGTATTGTTTACAAGGATGCCCCCATAAAGAAAATGAGAATTAAAAACAGGTTCAGCCCCTGGTTCAACCGTGATCTGGCAGAGTTACTCCACTTCAAGAACACCATTTGGCGAAAGGCTCGGCACACAAATACTCAGGCTTACTGGCTGTCATTCAGGCAAATGAGAAATAAGTGAATTCAGGCTATCCGGAAGGCCAAAGTTAGTTACTTTAACCCTTTGACACGTACAAACACATGGGTGTGATCATTCTACAGTGGTCCCTACAGCATACGCTAAAACCTGTGTGATTAGAACACTTATTTAGAACGTCCAGTTACAATTGACGCAACAGTCAGCGTACACTGTTTTTTCACAGAAATATTTTGCACAAACACAGTCTTTACAACGTTATGTCCTCAATGTGAGCAGTTTATTTTTGGATGCAATGTTCAGACATTCACAGAAGTACCGATAGCATAACAATTCTCATCCAAAGCGGAAAATGTAGGCTACATTACTCATAGCGCTAACTGAGGAAAGAGTGATATTTAGCTAACTCTCGGCTGACAGAAACCATCATATTAATTAGCTATTAGCAATTACTATTTACAATTCCTCACATCACGGATGTAGCTCAGTTGGTAGAGCATGGCGTTTGCAATGCCAGGGTTGTGGGTTCGTTTCCCACGGGGGGCCAGTATTAAAATGTATGCACTCACTAACTGTAAGTCGCTCTGGATAAGAGTGTCTGCTAAATGACTAAAAATGTTTTAAAAAATCACGGGTGACCTCACCAGTGATCAAAATAATGTAGTAAAACACTTTCTAACATATTTAAGTAAGCCGAAGATGGGTAGTTTGTACACGCCATCATATGTTTTTTTTTTTTGCGTCAACCAAAGATAAGAGGTTACAAGATGAGTTTGGTATGTTTGCAGTATGCATGTTAAAGGGGGTGTGTCGTCTACCATCATTCACTTCCATCATTCACTTCCGGAAGTTTACTCAAAAGACGAGTGAACCATCCCTTTACCTCGTTTTGTTATAACATCTTTGATCTTATAACATCTTCGATCTGACGGACGTTTACGTGACAACCAGAATGCATTGTATGATGTCAACAAACATGGCGCCAAACATAGCTGGCAATTAGCTTAGCATTAGCTCATCATAACCAGTACAACCTTCAAAAAATATTTTACACACATCATACAGTATGTGTCCATTACGATCTATGCAAGAATCAGTGTGAATAAAACCATAAATACTGTACATTATGCTACATTCATACATACATACATACATATGGTGTGCTACAGTAGAAACGACAACACGATATACAGAAACTATAATGATAGCAAAATAAGGCATTTACTTCGATAGGAACGCACACATGTCCAAAGTTATTATTAGTAGTGAAGGCAATGTGGGCGCAAGCTGGAAAATGTGCCAGGGAGGAAAAAGTTGTGCTTGGGCTCTTGTTGAAGAAAGAAGTTTGTCCTGCTCAGTAATGCCTCAAATGTAAATTATCCTCAACAGTGAAATGGGCTACTTCTATGTGAATTAATGAGGAGGCCGAATATACCTCAATTCAAACTGTTAGAAAATAAAACTTGTTAGAAAATAATTTGAAATTGACAACTTGAAACATAGCCTATATCTATTAAATTCGCAGTCAGCATGCCTTGGTTTGAGGGCAGTGTGGGTTAACTGTCCTGTTGCGTAACAATCACGTAAAAAAAACTCACGCTGGGGCGACCGTTAAAGATATTTGGAACTCACGCGTGAAAAGGTTAAGAAACAGTTCTCTCTCTGTGGGTCTAACCCCTAAGAAGTTCTGGAAAATGGTGAAAGACCCGGAGAATAAACCCTCCTCCTCACAGCTGCCCATGGCCCTTAATGTTGATGATGTGGTTGTTACTGAGAAGGAGCGTATGGCTGAGCTCTTGAATCAACACTTCATTAACTCAGGATTCCTATTTGACTCAGCCATGCCTCCTTGCCTGTCCAAAAATTCCTAATTTCCCAGCCCTTCTAATGATACTAGCCCTATTGCTCTTCCCTCTTTTTCCCCTGCCCCGCTACACAGCTTCACCCTGCAGGCGGTCACTGAGTATGAGGTGTTAAAGCAGCTCCTTAAACTTGATCCCCCCAAAAAAATCTGGGTCAGAGGGTTTAGATCCTTTCTTCTATAAGGTTGCAGCCCCTATCATCGCCGAGCAGGTCTCTCCTCTCTGGGGAGGTTCCCAGTGCTTGGAAGACAGGCACAGTTCATCCTTTATTTAAAGTGGGAGATCAAGCTGATCCTAACTTATCTTGCCCTGTTTTTCAAAAATGTTGGAAAAACTTGTCAATAATCAACTGACTGGTTTCTTGATGTCTATAGTATTATCTCTGGTATGCAATCTGGTTTCCGCTCAGGTTATGGATGTGTCACTCCAACCATAAAGGTCCTAAATGATATCACCACTAGGGCTGTTACAGTGACCGTATTACCGCCACACCGGCAGTCATTAGTAATGATGGAAGTCAAATTCCATATGATCGTTTAGGCTTCTCCAAGCTCTGATGCTACTGATGGTCATTAGTAGCCTACCAAATTTGCTAACTGCCTGGTACTCAGCACTCTACTGTCCCTCTAATCAGTCTGACTTTAATGCAAATGTAATTGAAAATCTAATCAAACACTTCATGAGAGCCCATGAGATAATGTTGCACAACTTTTCTATAGGCTATGCAATTGCTTGAGAAAACAGAGTGATGGTGTCACATTGTATAATAATTAGAAGACAGGCGCAGGAATACGTATTAGGGTTTTTTATTACTCCACCCAACACAAGGTACGTCATAAAAAAACTATGGGGACAAAGCCCAAAACAAACACGTATATACAGTCCCAGTCAAAAGTTTGGACACACCTACTCATTCAAGGGTTTTTCTTTATTTTTAGTACACTGCTCAAAAAAATAAAGGGAACACTAAAATAACACATCCTAGATCTGAATGAATTAAATAATCTTATTAAATACTTTTTTCTTTACATAGTTGAATGTGCTGACAACAAAATCATACAAAAATAATCAATGGAAATCAAATTTATGGAGGTCTGGATTTGGAGTCACCCTCAAAATTAAAGTGGAAAACCACACTACAGGCTGATCCAACTTTGATGTAATGTCCTTAAAACAAGTCAAAATGAGGCTCAGTAGTGTGTGTGGCCTCCACGTGCCTGTATGACCTCCCTACAACACCTGGGCATGCTCCTGATGAGGTGGTGGATGGTCTCCTGAGGGATCTCCTCCCAGACCTGGACTAAAGCATCTGCCAACTCCTGGACAGTCTGTGGTGCAACGTGGCGTTGGTGGATGGAGCGAGACATGATGTCCCAGATGTGCTCAATTGGATTCAGGTCTGGGGAACGGGCGGGCCAGTCCATAGCATCAATGCCTTCCTCTTGCAGGAACTGCTGACACACTCCAGCCACATGAGGTCTAGCTTTGTCTTGCATTAGGAGGAACCCAGGGCCAACCGCACCAGCATATGATCTCACAAGGGGTATGAGGATCTCTTCTCGGTACCTAATGGCAGTCAGGCTACCTCTGGCGAGCACATGGAGGGCTGTGCGGCCCCCCAAAGAAATGCCACCCCACACCATGACTGACCCACCGCCAAACCGGTCATGCTGGAGGATGTTGCAGGCAGCAGAACATTCTCCATGGCGTCTCCAGACTCTGTCACGTCTGTCACATGTGCTCAGTGTGAACCTGCTTTCATCTGTGAAGAGCACAGGGCGCCAGTGGCGAATTTGCCAATCTTGGTGTTCTCTGGCAAATGCCAAACGTCTTGCACGGTGTTGGGCTGTAAGCACAACCCCCACCTGTGGACGTCGGGCCCTCATACCACCCTCATGGAGTCTGTTTCTGACCGTTTGAGCAGACACATGCACATTTGTGGCCTGCTGGAGGTCATTTTGCAGGGCTCTGGCAGTGCTCCTCCTGCTCCTCCTTGCACAAAGGCGGAGGTAGCAGTCCTGCTGCTGGGTTGTTGCCCTCCTACGGCCTCCTCCACGTTTCCTGATGTACTGGCCTGTCTCCTGGTAGCGCCTCCATGCTCTGGACACTACGCTGACAGACACAGCAAACCTTCTTGCCACAGCTCGCATTGATGTGCCATCCTGGATGAGCTGCACTACCTGAGCCACTTGTGTGGGTTGTAGACTCCGTCTCATGCTACCACTAGAGTGAAAGCACCGCCAGCATTCAAAAGTGACCAAAACATCAGCCAGGAAGCATAGGAACTGAGAAGTGGTCTGTGGTCACCACCTGCAAAACCAGTCCTTTACTGGGGGTGTCTTGCTAATTGCCTATAATGTCCACCTGTTGTCTATTCCATTTGCACAACAGCATGTGAAATGTATTGTCAATCAGTGTTGCTTCCTAAGTGGACAGTTTGATTTCACAGAAGTGTGATTGACTTGGAGTTACATTGTGTTGTTTAAGTGTTCCCTTTATTTTTTTGAGCAGTGTATTTTCTACATTGTAGAATAATAGTGAAGACATCAAAACTATGAAATAACACATATGGAATCATGTAGTAACCCAAAAATTGTTCAACCAATCTAAATATATTTTATCTTTGAGATTCTTCAAATATCCACCCTTTGCCTTGATGACAGCTTTGAACACTCTTGGCATTCTCTCTAGCAGTTTCATCTGGAATGCTTGTTGCAACAATCTTGAAGGAGTTCCCACATATGCTTAGCACTTGTTGGCTGCTTTTCCTTCACTCTGCCGTCCGACTCTTCCCAAACCATCTCAATTGGGTTGAGGTCGGGGGATTGTGGAGGCCAGGTCATCTGATGCAGCACTCCATCACTCTCCTTCTTGGTAAAATAGCCCTTACACAGCCAGTGTGTTGGGTCATTGTCCTGTTGAAAAACAAATGAAAGTCCCACGAAGCCCAAACTAGATGGGATGGCATATCGCTGCAGAATGCTGTGGTAGCCATGCCGGTTAAGTGTGAAGAATTCTAAATAAATCACAGACAGTGTCACCAGCAAAGCTACCCCCACACCAAAACACCTCCTCCTCCATGCTTTACGTTGGGAACTACACATGCGGAGATCATCCGTTCTCAAATGTGGACTCATCAGATCAAAGGACAGATTTCCACCGGTCTAATGTCCATTGCTCGTGTTTCTTGGCCCAAGCAGGTCTCTTCATATTGGTGTCCTTTAGTAGTGGTTTCTTTGCAGCATTTTGACCATGAAGGCCTGATTCACACAGTCCCCTCTGAACAGTTGATGTTGACATGTGTCTGTGACTTGAACTCTGTGAAGCATTTCTTTGGGCTGCAATTTCTGAGTCTGGTAACTAATCAACTTATCATCGCAAATATATACAGTGAGGGAAAAAAGTATTTGATCCCCTGCTGATTTTGTACGTTTGCCCACTGACAAAGAAATGATCAGTCAATCATTTTAATGGTAGGTTTATTGGAACAGTGAGAGACAGAAGAACAACAAAAAAATCATGAAAAACACATGTCAAAAATGTTATAAATTGATTTGCATTTTAATGAGGGAAATAAGTATTTGACCCCTCTGCAAAACATGACTTACTACTTGGTGGCAAAACCGTTGTTGGCAATCACAGAGGTCAGACGTTTCTTGTAGTTGGCCACCAGGTTTGCACACATCTCAGGAGGGATTTTGTTCCACTCCTCTTTGCAGATCTTCTCCAAGTCATTAAGGTTTCGAGGCTGATGTTTGGCAACTCGAACCTTCAGCTCCCTCCACAGATTTTCTATGGGATTAAGGTCTGGAGACTGGTTAGGCCACTCCAGGACCTTAATGTGCTTCTTCTTGAGCCACTCCTTTATTGATTTGGCCGTGTGTTTTGGGTCATTGTCATGCTGGAATACCCATCCAAAACACATTTTCAATGCCCTGGCTGAAGTAAGAAGGTTCTCACCCAAGATTAGATGGTACATGGCCCTGTCCATCGTCCCTTTGATGCGGTGAAGTTGTCCTGTCCCTTTAGCAGAAAAACACCCCCAAAGCATAATGTTTCAACCTCCATGTTTGACAGTGGGGATGGTGTTCTTGGGGTCATAGGCAGCATTCCTCCTCCTCCAAACACGGTGATTTGAGTTGATGCAAAAGAGGTCTCATCTGACCACAACACTTTCACCCAGTTCTCCTCTGAATCATTCAGATGTTCATTGGCAAACTTCAGACTGCCCTGTATATGTGATTTCTTGAGCAGGGGGACCTTGCGGGCGCTGCAGGATTTCAGTCCTTCATGGTGTAGTGTGTTACCAATTGTTTTCTTGGTGACTATGGTCCCAGCTGCCTTGAGATCATTGACAAGATCCTCCCGTGTAGTTCTGGGCTGATTCCTCACCGTTCTCATGATCATTGTAACTCCACGAGGTGAGATCTTGCATGGAGCCCCAGGCCGAGGGAAATTGACAGTTATTTAGTGTTTCTTCCATTTGCGAATAATCGCACCAACTGTTGTCACCTTCTCACCAAGCTCCTTGGCGATGGTCTTGTAGCCCATTCCAGCCTTGTGTAGGTCTACAATCTTGTCCCTGACATCCTTGGAGAGCTCTTTGGTCTTGGCCATGGTGGAGAGTTTTGAATCTGATTGATTGATTGCTTCTATGGACAGGTGTCTTTTATATAGGTAACACGATGAGATTAGGAGCACTCCCTTTAAGAGTGTGCTCCTAATCTCAGCTCGTTACCTGTATAAAAGACACCTGGTAAAAAGAAATCTTTCTGATTGAGAGGGGGTCAAATACTTATTTTCCTCATTGAAATGCAAATCAATTTATAACATTTTTGACATGCGTTTTTCTGGATTTTGTTGTTGTTATTCTGTCTCTCACTGTTCAAATAAACCTACCATTAAAATTATAGACTATATTATAGGGCAAATGTACAAAATCAGCAGGGGATCAAATACTTTTTTCCCTCACTGTATATAGATATACAGTTGAAGTCGGAAGTTTACATACACTTAGGTTGGAGTCATTAAAACTTGTTTTTCAACCACTCCACAAATTTCTTGTTAACAAACTATAGACTATGGTTGGCAACTGCACATGGGGACAAAGATCGTACTTTTCGGAGAAATGTCCTCTGGTCTGATTAAACAAAAATAGAACTGTTTGGCCATAATGACCATGGAGGAAAAGGGGGGTTGCTTGCAAGCCGAAGAACACCATCCCAACCGTGAAGCACGGGGGTGGCAGCAATATACACAAGCAGTTAGGAAAGCAAAGGCTAACTTTTTCAAACAGAAATTTGCATCCTGTAGCACTAACTCCAAAAAGTTTTGGGACACTGTAAAGTCCATGTAAAATAAGAGCACTTCCTCCCAGCTGCCCACTGCACTGAGGCTAGGAAACACTATCACCACCGATAAATCTACAATAATCGAGAATTTCAACAAGCATTTTGCTACGGCTGGCCATGCTTTCCACCTGGCTACCACTACCCCGGCCACCAGCTCTGCACCCTCCGCTGCAACTTGCCCATGCCCCCCCCGCTTCTCCTTCACACAAATCCAGACAGCTGATGTTCTGAAAGAGCTGCAAAATCTGGACCGCTACAAATCATCTGGGCTAGACAATCTGGACCCTTTCTTTCTAAAACTAGCCGCCGAAATTGTAGTAACCCCTATTACTAGCCTGTTCAACCTCTCTTTCGTAACGTCTGAGATCCCCAGAGATTGGAAAGCTGCCGCGGTCATCCCCCTCTTCAAAGGGGGTGACACTCTAGATCCAAACTGTTACAGACCCATATCCATCCTGCCCTGCCTTTCAAAAGTTTTTGAAAGCCAAGTTAACAAACAGATCACCGACCATTTCGAATCCCACCGTACCTTCTCCGCTATGCAATCCGGTTTCCGAGCTGGTCATGGGTGCACTTCAGCCACGCTCAAGGTCCTAAACGATATTATAACCGCGATCGATAATAGACAGTACTGTGCAGCCGTTTTCATTGACCTGGCCAAGGCTTTCGACTCTGTCAACCACCGCATTCTTATTGGCAGACTAAATAGCCTTGGTTTCTCTAATGACTGCCTCGCCTGGTTCACCAACTACTTCTCAGATAGAGTTCAATGTGTCAAATCGGAGGGCCTGTTGTCTGGACCTATGGCAGTCTCTATGGGGGTGCCACAGGGTTCAATTCTTGGGCCGACTCTTTTCTCTGTGTATATCAATGACGTCGCTCTTGCTGCTGGTGACTCTCAGATCCACCTCTACGCAGACGACACCATTTTGTATACATCTGGCCCTTCATTGGACACTGTGTTAACAAACCTCCAAACGAGCTTCAATGCCATACAACACTCCTTCAGTAGCCTCCAACTGCTCTTAAACACTAGTAAAACTAAATGCATGCTCTTCAACCGAACGCTGCTTGCACCCGCCCACCCGACTAGAATCACTACTCTCAACGGGTCTGACCTAGAGTATGTGGACAACTACAAATATCTAGGTGTCTGGTTAGACTGTAAACTCTCCTTCCAGACTCACATTAAGAATCTCCAATCCAAAGTTAAATCTAGAATCGGTTTCCTATTTCGCAACAAAGCCTCCTTCACTCATGCTGCCAAACATGCCCTCGTAAAACTGACTATCCTACCGATCCTTGACTTCGGCGATGTCATTTACAAAATAGCCTCCAACACTCTACTCAGCAAATTGGATGTAGTCTATCACAGTGCCATCCGTTTTGTCTCCAAAGCCCCATACACTACCCACCACTGTGACCTGTACGCTCTTGTTGGCTGGTCCTCACTACATATTCGTCGCCAAACCCACTGGCTCCAGGCCATCTATAAATCACTGCTAGGCAAATCCCCGCCTTATCTTAGCTCATTGGTCACCATAGCAACACCCACCCGTAGTCTGCGCTCCAGCAGGTATATCTCACTGGTCATCCCCAAAGCCAACACCTCCTTTGGCCGCCATTCCTTCCAGTTCTCTGCTGCCAATGACTGGAACAAATTGCAAAAATCTCTGAAGCTGGAGACACTTATCTCCCTCACTAACTTTAAGCATCAGTTGTCAGAGCACCTTACCGATCACTGCACCTGTACACAGCCCATCTGAAATTAGCCCTTCCCAACTACCTCATCCCTATATTGTTATTTATTTTGTTCATTTGTACCCCAGTATCTCTATTTGCACATCATCTCTTGCACATCTATCATTCCAGTGTTAATACTAATTGTAATTATTTTGCACTATATCCTATTTATTGCCTTACCTCCATAACTTGCTACATTTGCACACACTGTATATATATTTATTTCTGTTGTATTTTTGACTTTGTTTTGTGTTACCCCATATGTAACTCTGTGTTGTTGTTTTTATCGCACTGCTTTGCTTTATCTTGGCCAGGTCGCAGTTGTAAATGAGAACTTGTTCTCAACTGGTTTACCTGGTTAAATAAAGGTAAAAAAAAAAAAAAAAAAAAAAAAAAATGCTGTGGAGGTGCTTTGCTGCAAGTGGGACTGGTGCACTTCACAAAATAGATGGCATCATGAGGAAAGAAAATTATGTGGATATAATGAAGCAACATCTCAAGACATCAGTCAGGAAGTTAAAGCTTGGTCGCAAATGGGTCTTCCAAATGGACAATAACCCCAAGCATACTTCCAAAGTGGTGGCAAAATTGCTTAAGGACAACAAAGTCAAGGTATTGGAGTGGCCATCACAAAGCCCTGACCTCAATCCTAGAGAACAGTTGTGGCAGAGAGAGAAAGAGACATAAGAGCGAGATGAGTGAGAGATTGCGAGAGAAACATTTGCAACTGGAGAAAAATGTATTTCTAAACTGAGTGTTGGTTTGGGAACATACACAGTGGTGTGCCATAACCACTGGCAAATGGTACAGCAGCAGAGCATATGAGCGGAGTGGAGCGGTGAGAATCTCAGCTCCTCGCTCACGGAGTTGTTCACCCCTCCGCTCCCCCCGCTCAAAGCCACATCAGGCCAGTCTGCTCATTATCGCTCAGCGCTCAACGCAGTTTGCATCGCGCTCCACTCAAATCGCCCCCGCTCACTCCAAAAAAGGAACGAAATCTGCATGTATTTCACTTTTAGCTTAAACCACAGCCTTACTTTATCTCCCCGAATTTGTTGCATACAGACTCATCTCGGATTATCCATTCTGTCTTGAAACGGGGATCTAACACTGACGCTAAAATGAGATGTTAATCAGTATAGTATATTCCATAGCGAATTGACACGTTGTTTGCCAATGTTTCTGCAAAAGCAGCGATGCCCATTGGAAGTGCAGCGTGAGTGTAATCGGTGAGCAGGGATTTGATTTATGTGACAGCAGGGAGGATCATCCCCAGGTTCCCCAGCTCCTTCTGCATTTTGTCTGTGAGGTCTGCTAGTGGTGTCAGCACACGGACAAGGTGCGTCAGCTGCGGTACTTGATTCAGGGTGATGTTAGCAACATTAGACTTGAGTTTGTTTTGCCATAACGGGTCTTTTTGGAACAACCGGATGAACGACTGAATCATCCGCAGCTGGCTGCTCCATCAAATGGCGCAGGCATTTGTGGGGCGGACACCTAATTGGTCGGTTTCCTCTGTGCTCTTGCGTACACTTTTCACCAGGTGCCCGACTTTCACTAACAGCCTATTAATGTTGTCGTGCTCGTTAACGGCGTTTTTGATCGCCAGCTGAAGCATGTGAATGGGGCATCTCAGATGTAAATTTGACAAAGTAAAGTACTGATTTATCATAGTTTCTTGGGGGGGGGGGGGGTGTAGCCCGGTTGAGCTGCGCTGGCGAAGTGTTGCATCCCTTCGCGTTCTCCTTTACTCAGCGGTTCATAGTCCATGAAAATCATTTTTTTAAATGCTACATCCAGCTCTCTTTTTCTCTCCCTTGTTATGGTTGGGCCTTTGCCTGCAGTGAATAAACTTTTGAATTCCTCAACGCTTTTCTCTTGTTGCTGCTGCTGCTCCTCGCTCTATAAAATACAAATTCTTGGACGACACAAATTAAATTAAACAGATGGATTCTGGGTCAGGCTTGAGCATGCTTCAGACTCTTGGTGTGAGCGAGCGAAATTGGAGCGGGACATAGGGCGACGCTCCGTCCTTTTAAAAATGCCGCTCTGCGCTCTGTTCAAAATCCGTCCGCTCACGCTCCACGCTTGCTCCCGCTCCACTCCGCTCATATGCTCTGTACAGCAGGTGGGCCTAGGTGAATGTGAGCTCATGGTAATGTGTGTTCCAAGCAGTTAAAGAGGGATCCAGTCATCCTATTGTGGTACGCTTTTAGGACAAGGTCCCCGGAGGACATTATGAATATTAATGGAATAGAATAAAAAGACATGCAAATCCAATGCTGCCCACCATTTCTCTGTAGGTCTACTGGCTGCCTAGAAAAATTCACCAGGATACTAGGACTGCATTGGACAAATGTACTGTAAATGTAATCTTATTTTGGTGTTATTTTATTTACTTGATGTATTCCAATGCTATTTTTATAAGCTGATGACATTATCCAAATATTTTTGCCATGGCACAAGACCTTTGGAATACCAGCTATGCACATTATTTGTGGTAATTCGTATCTCTATACCTACGTTTGTCATTATTCGTTTACACTAAGTCTCCGCTAAGGTGTTATTTCCCATTGTAAGATATCGTCACCTAGTCATTGAATGTGAGGATTTCTGTGACACATACTGATTGTCAGGTCCACACAACCTACAGCTCTGTCATTCACCAGCCGTGTCAAGTGTGGGTATGCTCGACAATTATTACACCTGGAAAAACAGGTGTCTCTCGTCTAGACCCTACTTCAAAGAGCTTGGTTGCCCTTTGAAGTTTAGCGTGCCAATACCTGGACGGCAACAGATAGAAAAGTAATCCTATTTGCCAGTAATTCCTCCCCTTTCAAAATGGCAAATAAATAATAATAATGTGTTAAGTGGATTCTTTCATCGCCTGTAATCTTCCCACCGCTTGAAACCGCGAACACAAACTCAACCGCGGCAGTCGGACACAACAATGTCCTTTTCAGCGAGTGGTGAAAGAGTTCCATGTCGATCCCTATTCTATGTGATCCTTTGTGCTTTATCCAGTTATTCAAATCAGTATAAATGGCAATGTGTCATTTTAGGAGGGAGAAAAAACTGAAATGCTTTGATATGGGGAGACAAAAGAGGGGAGAACAGACTTAAAACAAAATGAAAAACACACAATCCACTGATCCTTTCTAGTCTGGTTTAGCATTCCTCTGTGGTAGAGGTTGGAGAGACCGAGAAGCTCAATTTGGACTCTGCTTCAGGCCTTGTTGTTGTAACTCAAGGGGAAACCACATACAGAGGCCCCCCGGCTTGAAGGATAAAATGAAGGATTCTGGGAGTGCCAGTCAGTGGGGCTGGCATGACACATGCACACAGGGCTTATGGCGAATGATGAGGAGAGATGAGGCCTTCAGGACAACACTGGATTCTGAAAATGTCAGCACCATATCCATCATCCTTAAGTATTATTGAATGCAAAAACCCAAGTAGCATAATCGCTAATTAGGTAGGGCATGAACTCGCCATTAAAAAAGTGCACATTCCACAGCCTGCTCCCTCTGGCCCTATCTGTTCACATTTGGGGATTGAGGGATAAAGATGCCCCTTCTGAAAATCCACCCTCCATCATTCCGGAGAAACAAAAGAGAGGGAGGAGAAAAGAGAGGGAAGGGGAAAAAAGGCCATTCATGGATTTCTGAGTGTCGCTAAACAGGATTAGGGATCGGATAGAATGAGGTAAACACCGCCATCCTGAATGGGGGAGCCAATGGGACGGGTGTTAGCTGAGGGGTGGCTGAGAAGACAAAGGCTAGATTAGCCATCTGTGGGGCTTGGGGTGCCATCATCATTAACAGGTTTAGGCCCCCACAGCCTCCCGTTTACATAAAGAGTCAAGACTAGGCAGGGTTACGGGGTGAGGGGGAACCCAGTGAAGGAGATTACCCCCCTCACACTCCCTTCCTCGAACCCCACCTTGCACTCTTCTTCCTAACACCATCTCCACTACCAAAGGACATTTTAAAAAATCAGTTGAATTGGACACTTGTGACTCACTGGGAGCACTGGGACCTGATTCAAGTTTTTACAGCAAGGCAAAATGAGTGGATAGGGCAGTGGAAAATGTAGTCTGTTCACGTTGGACGGTCTGTGCTCCTTGCTCTGTCATGTCTGTTCATTCCCAACTGAGAATATGATGTGGTCTGCGATCTGCATAAAGGCCTTGGGACAGAGCGACCGTGTCAAGTTCAATGGCCATGATCTTTACCATAGTGCAGGGTTCCCCAACTGATTCAAAAAAGTATCTATACATAAATACATTTCCACAATGAGCACTTGTTGTCTCTCAAATACATTGTTACAGTTGTTGAATTTCAGCCATATTAGCATTGACATGAAATCAGTCAAAACATCTCAAAACAAGGCATGATGGTATCAAGAACAAGATGAAACTAGCTGAAACAAATCACTTACAATTCCCCACATGGCAGTTTCTTGACATTACTGCTAGCTATCTGGCCATCCAGAATCACAACAACACACAGCCTTCTGCCCTATTGAAGTGAGCGTATCATTTTCTTGACATTGTCAGCTAACCCATCTATAAAGAAGGGCACTGACACAAATTACTGAAAGAAATTGATAAGAAGAAGATTGTGGGAGCAGTACTGTTTGACTTCAGCGCAGACTTTGATATCATTGACCATTATCTGTTAGTGGAAAAACTCTCTGCCATATCGTGGATTGAAAGCTATACATCTAATAGAACACAGAGGGTTTTCTTTAATGGAAGCCTCTCCAAAGTAAAACATGTAAATGTTGTATTCCGCAAGGGAGCTGTCTTGGCCCTTCACTGTTTTCTATTTTTACTAATGATCTACCACTAGCCTTAAACAAAGCCTGTGTGTCTGCTGATGATTCAACCGGCCACAGCTAGTGAAATCACTGAGTTGCAGTCAGTTTCGGAATGGGTGGCCAGTAATAAACTGGTCCTGAACATATCTAAGACTAAGAGCATAGTATTTGGTACAAATCACTCAATAAGCTCTAAACCTCAGCTGAAATTGATCATGAATGACGTGGCTGTTGGGCAAGTTCAGAAGACTAAACTTCTCTTAGACTGTAAATTGTCGTGGTCAAGGCATATTGATTCAATTTTTTATTAATTTTTTATTTTATTTCACCTTTATTTAACCAGGTAAGCCAGTTGAGAACAAGTTCTCATTTACAACTGCGACCTGGCCAAGATAAAGCAAAGCAGTGCGATAAAAACAACACAGAGTTACATATGGGGTAAAAAAAGATAAAGTCAAAAATACAACAGAAAATATATATACAGTGTGTGCAAATGTAGCAAGTTATGGAGGTAAGGCAATAAATAGGCTATAGTGCAAAATAATTACAATAGTATTAACACTGGAATGCTAGATGTGCAAGAGATTATGTGCAAATAGAGATACTGGGGTGCAAAAGAGCAAAATAAATAACAATATAGGGATGAGGTAGTTGGGTGGGCTAATTTCAGATGGGCTGTGTACAGGTGCAGTGATCGGTAAGGTGCTCTGACAACTGCTGCTTAAAGTTAGTGAGGGAGATAAGAGTCTCCAGCTTCAGAGATTTTTGCAATTCGTTCCAGTCATTGGCAGCAGAGAACTGGAAGGAATGGCGGCCAAAGGAGGTGTTGGCTTTGGGAATGACCAGTGAGATATACCTGCTGGAGCGCAGACTACGGGTGGGTGCTGCTATGGTGACCAATGAGCTAAGATAAGGCGGGGATTTGCCTAGCAGTGATTTATAGATGGCCTGGAGCCAGTGGGTTTGACGACGAACATGTAGTGAGGACCAGCAAACAAGAGCGTACAGGTCACAGTGGTGGGTAGTGTATGGGGCTTTGGAGACAAAACGGATGGCACTATGATAGACTACATCCAATTTGCTGAGTAGAGTGTTGGAGGCTATTTTGTAAATGACATCGCCGAAGTCAAGGATCGGTAGGATAGTCAGTTTTACGAGGGCATGTTTGGCAGCATGAGTGAAGGAGGCTTTGTTGCGAAATAGGAAGCCGATTCTAGATTTAACTTTGGATTGGAGATTCTTTATGTGAGTCTGGAAGGAGAGTTTACAGTCTAACCAGACACCTAGATATTTGTAGTTGTCCACATACTCTAGGTCAGACCCGTTGAGAGTGGTGATTCTAGTCGGGTGGGCGGGTGCCAGCAGCGTTCGATTGAAAAGCATGCATTTAGTTTTACTAGTGTTTAAGAGCAGTTGGAGGCTACTGAAGGAGTGTTGTATGGCATTGAAGCTCGTTTGGAGGTTTGTTAACACAGTGTCCAATGAAGGGCCAGATGTATACAAAATGGTGTCGTCTGCGTAGAGGTGGATCTGAGAGTCACCAGCAGCAAGAGCGACATCATTGATATACACGGAGAAAAGTGTCGGCCCAAGAATTGAACCCTGTGGCACCCCCATAGAGACTGCCATAGGTCCAGACAACAGGCCCTCCGATTTGACACACTGAACTCTATCTGAGAAGTAGTTGGTGAACCAGGCGAGGCAGTCATTTGAGAAACCAAGGCTATTTAGTCTGCCAATAAGAATGCGGTGGTTGACAGAGTCGAAAGCCTTGGCCAGGTCGATGAAGACGGCTGCACAGTACTGTCTATTATCAATCGCGGTTATAATATCGTTTAGGACCTTGAGCGTGGCTGAAGTGCACCCATGACCAGCTCGGAAACCGGATTGCATAGCGGAGAAGGTTTGTTAACTTGGCTTTCAAATACTTTCGAAAGGCAGGGCAGGATGGATATAGGTCTGTAGCAGTTTGGATCTAGAGTGTCACCCCCTTTGAAGAGGGGGATGACCGCGACAGCTTTCCAATCTCTGGGGATCTCAGACGTTATGAAAGAGAGGTTGAACAGACTAGTAATAGGGGTTGCGACAATTTCGGCGGCTAGTTTTAGAAAGAAAGGGTCCAGATTGTCTAGCCCAGCTGATTTGTAGGGGTCCAGATTTTGCAGCTCTTTCAGAACATCAGCTGTCTGAATTTGTGTGAAGGAGAAGCGGGGGGGGCATGGGCAAGTTGCAGCGGAGGGTGCAGAGTTGGTGGCCGGGGTAGTGGTAGCCAGATGGAAAGAATGGCCAGCCGTAGCAAAATGCTTGTTGAAATTCTCGATTATTGTAGATTTATCGGTGGTGATAGTGTTTCCTAGCCTCAGTGCAGTGGGCAACTGGGAGGAAGTGCTCTTATTCTCCATGGACTTTACAGTGTCCCAAAACATTTTGGAGTTAGTGCTACAGGATGCACATTTCTGTTTGAAAAAGTTAGCCTTTGCTTTCCTGACTGCTTGTGTATATTGGTTCCTAACATCCCTGAAAAGTTGCATATCGCGGGGGCTATTTGATGCTAATGCAGTACGCCACAGGATGTTTTTGTGCTGGTCAAGGGCTGTCAAGTCTGAGGAGAACCAGGGGCTATATCGGTTCTTAGTTCTGTATTTTTTGAATGGGGCATGTTTATTTAAGATTGAGAGGAAATTACTTTTAAGGAACAACCAGGCATCCTCTACTGACGAAATGAGATCTATATCCATCCAGGATACCTGGGCCAGGTCAATTAGGAAGGCCTGCTCGCTAAAGTGTTTTAGGGAGCGTTTGACAGTGATGAGGGGTGGTCGTTTGACCGCGGACCCGTTACGGACGCAGGCAATAAGGCAGTGATCGCTGAGATCCTGGTTGAAGACAGCTGAGGTGTATTTAGAGGGTATGTTAGTCAGGATGATATATATGAGGGTACCCATGTTTACGGATTTAGGGTTGTACCTGGTAGGTTCGTTGATAATTTGCGTGAGATTGAGGGCATCTAGTTTGGATTGTAGGATGGCCGGGGTATTAAGCATATCCCAATTTAGGTCACCAAGCAGTACGAACTCTGAGGATAAATGGGGGGCAATCAATTCACATATGGTGTCCAGGGCACAGCTGGGGGCTGAGGGGGGTCTGTAGCAAGCGGCAACAGTGAGAGACTTATTTCTGGAAAGGTGGATTTTTAGAAGTAGAAGCTCAAACTGTTTGGGCACAGACCTGGATGGTATGATAGAGCTCTGCAGGCTATCTCTACAGTAGATTGCAACTCCACCCCCTTTGGCAGTTCTATCTAGACGGAAAATGTTATAGTTGGGGATGGACATTTCAGAATTTTTGGTGGCCTTCCTGAGCCAGGATTCAGACACTGCTAGAACATCAGGGTTGGCGGAGTATGCTAACGCAGTGAATAACTCAAACTTAGGAAGTAGACTTCTGATATTTACGTGCAAGAAACCAAGACTTTTGCGATTACAGAAGTCAGCAAATGATAGCGCCTGGGGAGTAGGAGTGATACTGAGGGCTGCAGGGCCTGGGTTAGCCTCTACATCACCAGAGGAACAGAGGAGGACTAGAATAAGGATACGGCTAAAGGCTTTAAGAACTGGTCTTCTAGTGCGTTGGGTACATAGAATAAAGGGGGCAGATTTCCGGGTGTTGTAGAAAAGATTCAGGGCATTATGTACAGACAAGGATATGGAAGGATATGAGTAAAGTGGAGGTAAACCTAAGCGTTGGGTAACAATGAAAGAGATAGCATCACTGGAGGCACCAATTGAGTCGGTCTCCGCGTGTATGGGGGGTGGGACAAAGGAGCTATCTAAGGCAGGTTTAGCTGGGCTGGGGGATCTACAGTGAAATAGTACAATTAGAAATAACCGAAACAACAATAAGCTAACCATGTTTGGGCTGAGGCTAAACATAAACAGGATGTAGTACCGTAAAAAGGAACAGTCCAGCAGACATCAGCTGTATAGCTGAGTTATCATAAGGTCCGGTGAACAGCAATAGGATAGTTCGGAGGCCGCTAAAGCACTAGCGAGTAAGAGGCCACGGCTAGCGTGTGCTAGCGGGCCGGGGCTAGCAGATGGAATCTTCGTGGTCGACGTCGTAACCACATCAGACGATTTCTTCGGCAGACCAGTCGTGTAGGATCGGCGGGGCTCCGTGTCAACACTAGGTGGTCCCGTCCGGTTGACAGAGAGGTAGATAGCCGGGAGATGGGCCTAGCTCAGGATGATTAGCCAGACCACAGCGTCCATTTTGTTGCAGCTAGCTGGTAGCGATGAATCCGGAGTTAAAGGTCCAGTGATTCAGTGATTCTGGCAGAAAAACTGATATGTTCTGGGTCGATAACGCGCTGTGCAGACTGGCCGAATAATAGTCCAGACTAGAGCTGGCTGGTGAGTGGTGCAGGCCACGGACAATGGTGAAAAACCGCTAACGGTAGCTGATAGCAAGTAGCTAGTTAGCTGGCTACTCCCGTCCGGTAGACCTAGAGGTAGATATGAGCCTGGATCTAGGCTAGCTCGAGGCTAACTGGTGCTTGCATCGGGGGCAGTGGTGATTAGCCAGACAGCAACATCCATTCGGTTGCGGCTAGCTAGTTGCGATCCGGTGATTAATGTCCAGTGATTAAATTAATCCCGCAGAAAAAAAATCCAATGTTCTGGGTGAAATACCGCTAACTGTGGCTAATAGCAAGTAGCTAGTTAGCTGGCTAGCTAGTTTCAACTGGAGATTCTAGATAAAAGGTAAGTCAATAATAGAATCCGTTCCACATTGAGTGAGGCGGGTTGCAGGAAAGTATATTTTGTAGAATGATGAAAAGTCTGATAGGGAAATATGTACGAAAAAATAAAATAAAAAAACAGGGTATTTACAGGCTATTTACAGACACATGACAAAAACAGAACTGCACTACTACGCCATCTTGGATTCTTTGTTGAAAAGATGGGGAGAGGTCTGTCTGTGATAAAGAGAAGCTCAGCATTCTTAACACCACACTCAACCAAACAAGTCCTGCAAGCTCTAGTTTTATCATATCTTGACTAGTGCCCAGTGATCTGGTCAGGTGCTGCAAAGAAGGACATAGGAATGCTGTAGCTGGCTCAGAACAGAACAGCACGTCTTGCCCTGCAATGTTCACAGAGAGCTAATGTCAACTAAATGCATGTAGATCTCTCCTGGCTTAAAGTATAGGAGAGGTTGACTGCATCACTTCTCGTTTTTGTAAGAAATATTATAATGTGTTGACAAAAAATTGTCTATGCAATTAACTAATATACAGCTCTGACAGACATGCGTATCCCATGAGACAAATTAAAAGCAATGAACAATAATATACTGTATATAGAGCCATGATCACATAGAAATCTCTGCCATCTCTAATCACTCAAGCTAACAGCAATTAAAACAATTAAATAATAATAATAATAATTAAAACAGCACATCACAGCACAACGCCTTTCCCCTTTCTAACCTAAATAGCTTGTTGTATCCAGTCCTGTCCCTCCCAAGCACATCTGTTGTTTGGGTTAAATGTAAGATGTACCCTCGGCATTAGGATATCAGTGCCTGCTTGGAGAAATAATGACCAAACTCTGATGTATGGGACCTTATTCATTTTATAAATGGCTCCACCCCAGTGTGACTGTACATTTTTATGAACTGTTTCACCGAGTTACACTTCACTGTAAAGAGAACCCACGGTGGGAAAAAAAGTATTTGATCCCCTGCTGATTTTGTACGTTTGCCCACTGACAACGAAATGATCAGTCTATCATTTTAATGGTAGGTTTATTTGAACAGTGAGAGACAGAATAACAACAACAAAATCCAGAAAAACGCATGTCAAAAATGTTATAAATTGATTTGCATTTTAATGAGGGGAATAAGTACAGTATTTGACCCCCTCTCAATCAGAAAGATTTCTGGCTCCCAGGTGTCTTTTATACAGGTAACGAGCTGAGATTAGGAGCACACTCTTAAAGGGAGTGCTCCTTATCTCAGTTTGTTACCTGTATAAAAGACACCTTTCCACAGAAGCAATCAATCAATCAGATTCCAAACTCTCCACAATGGCCAAGACCAAAGAGCTCTCCAAGGATGTCAGGAACAAGATTGTAGACCTACACAAGGCTGGAATGGGCTACAAGACCATCGCCAAGCAGCTTGGTGAGAAGGTGACAATAGTTGGTGCGATTATTCGCAAATGGAAGAAACACAAAATAACTGTCAATCTCCCTCGGCCTGGGGCTCCATGCAAGATCTCACCTTGTGGAGTTGCAATGATCATGAGAACGGTGAGGAATCAGCCCAGAACTACACAGGAGGATCTTGTCAATGATCTGAAGGCAGCTGGGACCATAGTCACCAAGAAAACAATTGGTAACACACTACGCCGTGAAGGACTGAAATCCTGCAGTGCCCGCAAGGTCCCCCTGCTCAAGAAAGCACATATACATGCCCATCTGAAGTTAGCCAATGAACATCTGAATGATTCAGAGGAGAACTGGGTGAAAGTGTTGTGGTCAGATGAGACCAAAATGGAGCTCTTTGGCATCAACTCAACTCGCCGTGTTTGGAGGAGGAGGAATGCTGCCTATGACCCCAAGAACACCATCCCCACAGTCAAACATGGAGGTGGAAACATTATGCTTTGGGGGTGTTTTTCTGCTAAGGGGACAGGACAACTTCACCGCATCAAAGGGACGATGGACGGGGCCATGTACCGTCAAATCTTGGGTGAGAACCTCCTTCCCTCAGCTAGGGCATTGAAAATGGGTCGTGGATGGGTATTCCAGCATGACAATGACCCAAAACACACGGCCAAGGCAACAAAGGAGTGGCTCAAGAAGAGGCACATTAAGGTCCTGGAGTTGCCTAGCCAGTCTCCAGACCTTAATTCCATAGAAATTCTGTTGGTTCGAGTTGCCAAACATCAGCCTCGAAATCTTAATGACTTGGAGAAGATCTGCAAAGAGGAATGGGACAAAATCCCTCCTGAGATATGTGCAAACCTGGTGGCCAACTACAAGAAACGTCTGACCTCTGTGATTGCCAACAAGGGTTTTGCCACCAAGTACTAGGTCATGTTTTGCAGAGGGGTCAAATACTTATTTCCCTCATTAAAATGCAAATCAATTTATAACATTTTTGACATGTGTTTTTCTGAATTTTGTTGTTGTTATTCTGTCTCTCACTGTTCAAATAAACCTACCATTAAAATTATAGACTGATCATTTCTTTGTCAGTGGGCAAACGTACAAAATCAGCAGGGGATCAAATACTTTTTTTCCTCACTGTATATGAGCTGGAGGTGAAGGACTTTGGTGAAGCCCCATCCATTGAATTGTTCTGGTCATTTATAAATTGAACAGGAGAGAAGGACGTTACAATAAGCTCCATCTGATATATTTTACTGTTCCTTTTATGAACTGAACAGGAGTGAAGGACCTTTGGTGAAAGTCCGTCTGAAGCAAATGTTTGGTATACTCAGCGTATTTCAGACACTTTCACTATCCTGCTTATATGTCATAAACAAAACAGTGCATCAGACGGAGTTTCACCAAAGTTACTTCCCTCCTGTTCACTTCATGAAAGGAACAGAACAATTCATATGATGCGGCTTCACGTACTGTCCTTCACTCCCGTTCAGTTCATAAAGGAGCAGAACAATTCACTTCAGAAAGTATTCACAGACCTTTTTCTACATTTTGTTGTGTTACAGCCTGAATTTAAAATGGATTCCATTGAGATGTTTTGTCACTGGCCTACAAACACTACCCCATAATGTGAAAGTGGAGTTATGTTTTTCAAAAGGTTTACAAATTAGTAAAAAAATGTAAAGTTGAAGTGTCTTGAGTCAAAGTATTCAACCACTTTGTTATCGCAAGCCTAAATAAGTTCAGGAAAAAAATATTTTTTAACAAGTCACATAATAAGTTGCATGGACTGACTCAATAATAGTGTGTAACATGATTTTTGAATGATTATGTCATCTCTGTACCCCACACATACAATTATCTATAAGGTCCCTCAGTCGAGCAGTGAATTTCAAACACAGATTCAACCACAAGACCAGGGATGTTTTCCAATGCCTCTTCACACTGGTAGATGGGTCAAAATAAAAACAGTATACATTGAATATCCCTTTGAGCATGATGAAGTTATTAATTACACTTTGGATGGTGTATCCATACACCCAGTCACTACAAAGATAAAGGGGTCTTTCCTAACTCCGTTGCCGGAGAGGAAGGAAACCGCTCAGGGATTTCACCATGAGGCCAATGGTGACTTTAAAACAGTTACAGAGTTTAATGGCTGTGTTAGGAGAAAACTGAGGATGGATCAACAACATTGAAGTTACACCACAATACTAACCTAAATGGCAGAGTGAAAAGAAGGAAATGTGTACAGAATAAAAATATTCCAAAACATGCATCCTGTTTGCAATAAGACACTAAAGTGATACTGCAATTAATGTGGCAAAGAAATTAACTTTTTGTCCGGAATACAAAGCATTATGTTTGGGGCAAATCCAACACATTACTGAGTACGACTCTTCATATTTTCAAGCATGGTGGTGGCTGCATCATGTTATGGATAAGCTCATCATCGGCAAGGACTAGGGAATATTTTTCAGGATAAAAAATAAACCTAATGGAGCTAAGCACAGGCAAAATCCTAGACGAAAACCTGGTTCACCTTTCACCAGGACAATAACCTAAAACACAAGGCCAAATTTATACTGGAGTTGCTTACCAGGAAGACGGTGAATGTTCCTGAGTGTCTGAGTTAGTTTTGATTTAAATATACTTGAAGTTCTATGGCAAGGGTTGAAAATGGTTGTCTAGCAATGTTCAACAACCAATTAGAGCTTGAAGAATAATGTTTAAAATGTTGCACAATCCAGGTGTGGAAAGCTCTTAGAGACTTTCCCAGAAAGACTCACAGCTGAAATTGCTGCCAAAGATTCTACTAACAAAGTATTGATTCAGGGGTGTGAATACTTATGTACATGAGATTTCTGTATTTCATTTTCAATACATTTGCAAAAATGTCTAAGAACATATTCTCACTTTGTCCTTGTGGGGTATTGTGTGTAAATGGCTGAGAAAAAATGAAAAAGTTATCCATTTTGAATTCAGGCTGGAACACAACAACATGTGGAATAAGTCAAGGGGTATGAACACTTTCTGAAGGCACTGTACACATGTAGACGGAAGATAGAGAAAAGCTGACCTCCGATTTTTTATTTGGCATGCCTTTGAAGCGTACATTAGGGGAATGATCATCTCATACTCGTCAGAAGTTAAATCTGAGTTAGAAATATAAATCATAGGAAATAAATCACAGTTTTAGAAAAAGCCCATAAAATGTACAAGTTAAGAATTAAATAAATGTTTTGAATTTAAGCAAGAATATGATATTTTCCTTTTGAAGAGAGCCAACAACTACAGGTTAAACTCAAATAAAGCATACTACTTAATGGGAAATAAATATCTCGCAGCCCTAACAAAACAAATACACACCAAACCAAACTCAAAAGATAAAGATAGATGCGTTAATTAGAAACAACGCAATTAATTACCATTTTAAAAGGTTCTATGAACATCTATATTAATCTGAATTAAACATCAGGACTGATCCTACAGCCTTCTTAGACTCAACAACCCTGAAGCAGACTCAACAACCCTGAAACCGAGATCACCCAAAAATAAATATTACACTGTTAAAACATTTGCACTGAGAAAAGCACCAGGAATGGACGGCTTTCCCATCTAATTCTATTTAACATTTTGGGACAAAATAGCTCCCCTATTTACACAAATGACAACACACATCATTCAATTCAGTGATTCCTAGTTCCATGTATCACAGTTATTTCAGTTATATTAAAACCAGTAAAATCTGGAGAGTCCCCTGTTGATTACAGACCCATACGTTTAATAAATTGTTACAATAAAATAATAACAAACCTAAAAAAAATCCTACGTTTTACCAAACATATCAATCAAACAGGGTTTGTTAAAAATAGACCCTTTCAAACAAATACATGAACATGTTTCAGTTTAATACAATACGCTAATAAACAAGATATAGATGTATTATTAATGGCTGATGCCGAAAAGGCTTTCAACCATCTTCATTGGCCTTTTCTATTCAAAATGTTGGACGCTTTCAACTTTCCAGCTCAAATAATACATTTAATAAAAATATTATATAAATGTCCTAAAGCAAAAATGTACATAAATAATACATTATCGGATTAAATTGCTTTAGAAAGTGGGCACAAGACAGGGATATCCTCTCTCCCTCCTGTTTGCACTGGCAATTGAACTACTTGCAGAAAGAATTAGACTGGACCCAAACGTAACAGGTATCAGTATTGGTAAACATGAATATAAACCGAACTTATTTGCAAACAATCTCCTGATTATACCTGACCAATATTATAGATATATTTTGTACAATTTTAATTGAAAACAATCACAGTAAGGTACTTAAAAGTTCCAATGCAGCCATTTTTATCACTATATAAAATCATTTCTGGATAACAATTAAGTACCTTACTGTGATTGTTTTCAATTAAAATGGTCAAAAAGAAACAAAAATAGCTTCCTAGCAAAGATACAGTGAGGGAAAAAAGTATTTGATCCCCTGCTGATTTTGTACGTTTGCCCACTGACAAAGAAATGATCAGTCTATAATTTTAATGGTAGGTTTATTTGAACAGTGAGAGACAGAATAACAACAAAAAATCCAGAAAAACGCATGTCAGAAATGTTATTCAGATGTTCATTGGCAAACTTCAGACGGCCCTGTATATGTCCTTTCTTGAGCAGGGGGACCTTGCGGGCACTGCAGGATTTCAGTCCTTCACGGCGTAGTGTGTTACCAATTGTTTTCTTGGTGACTATGGTCCCAGCTGCCTTGAGATCATTGACAAGATCCTCCCGGGTAGTTCTGGGCTGATTCCTCACCGTTCTCATGATCATTGCAACTCCACGAGGTGAGATCTTGTATGGACCCCCAGGCCGAGGGAGATTGACAGTTATTTTGTGTTTCTTCCATTTGCGAATAATTACATTTTACATTTTACATTTTAGTCATTTAGCAGATGCTCTTATCCAGAGCGACTTACAGAATAATCGCACCAACTGTTTAGGGATGGTCTTGTAGCCCATTCCAGCCTTGTGTAGGTCTACAATCTTGTCCCTGACATCCTTGGAGAGCTCTTTGGTCTTGCCCATGGTGGAGAGTTTGGAATCTGATTGACTGATTGCTTCTGTGGACAGGTGTCTTTTATACAGGTAACAAGCTGAGATTAGGAGCACTCCCTTTAAGAGTGTGCTCCTAATCTCAGCTCGTTACCTGTATAAAAGAAACCTGGGAGCCATACATCTTTCTGATTGAGAGGGGGTCAAATACTTATTTCCCTAATTAAAATGCAAATCAATTTATTACATTTTTGAAATGCGTTTTTCTGGATTTTTTTGTTGTTATTCTGTCTCTCACTGTTCAAATAAACCTTCCATTAAAATTATAGATTGATAATTTCTTTGTCAGTGGGCAAACGTACAAAATCAGCAGGGGATCAAAAACTTTTTTCCCTCACTGTAGATGGGGTATACAGAAGGTAGCCCTATTTGGTAAAAGACCACGTCCATATTATGGCAAGAACAACTGAAGTAAGCATAGAGAAATGACAGTCCATCATTACTTTAATACATGAAGGTCAGTCAATCTGGAAAGTTTCTTCAAGTGCAGTCGCAAAAACCATCAAGCACTATGATAAAACTGGCTCTCATGAGGACCGCCACAGGAAAGGAATACCCAGAGTTACATCTGCTGCAGAGGATATGTTCATTAGAGGTAACTGCACCTCAGATTGCAGCCCAAATAAATGTTTCACAGAGATCAAGTAAAAGACACATCTCAACATCAACTGTTCAGATGGGACTGTGTGAATCAGGCCTTCATGGTCGAATTGCTGCAAAGAAACCACTACTAAAGGACACCAATAATAAGAAGAGACTTGTTTGGGCCGAGTAGGTGAACGGATGATCTCCGCATGTGTGGTTCCCACCGTGAAGCATGGAGGAGGAGGTGTTATGGTGTGGGGGTGCTTTGCTGGTGATACTGTCAGTGATTTATTTAATATTCAAGGCCCACTTAAACAGCATGGCTACCACAGCACAGATGTAACTGCTGACGTGTATGAGATGATCATTCCCCTAATGTACGCTTTAAAAGCATCCCAAATTATAAATCGGAGGTCAGCTTTTCTCTATCCTCCATCTACATTTGTACAGTGCCTTCAGAAAATATTCATACCCCTTGACTTATTCCACATGTTGTTGTGTTACCGCCTGAATTCAAAATTGATAACTTTTTATTTTTTTCTCAGCCATACCCCATAATGACAAAGTGAAAATATGTTTTTAGTCATTTTTGCATATGTATTGAAAATGAAATACAGATGTCTCATTTACATAAGTATTCACACACCTGAATCAATACTTTGTTAGTAGAATCTTTGGCAGCGATTGCAGCTGTGAGTCTTTCTGGGTAAGTCTCTAAGAGCTTTCCACACCTGGATTGTGCAACACTTTTACCATTATTCTTCAAGCTCTAATTGGTTGTTGATCATTGCTAGACAACCTTTTTCAGGCCTTGCCATAGAATTTCAAGTAGATTTAAGTCAAAACTAACTCGGACACTCAGGAACATTCACAGTATAGATTTGGCCTTGTGTTTTATGTTATTGTTCTGGTGAAAGGTGAATTCATCTCCCAGTGTCTGGTGGAAAGCAGACTGAACCAGGTTTTCCTCTAGGATTTTGCCTGTGCTTAGCTCCATTAGGTTTCTTTTTTATCCTGAAAAAACCTCCCTAGTCCTTGCCGATGATGAGCATATCCATAACATGATGCAGCCACCACCATGCTTGAAAATATGAAGAGTCGTACTCAGTGATGTTTTGGATTTGCCCCAAACATAATGCTTTGTATTCCGGACAAAAACGTAATTTCTTTGCCACATTTATTGCAGTTTCACTTTAGTGTCTTATTGCATGTTTTGGAACATTTTTATTCTGTACACACTTCCTTCTTTTCACTCTGTCATTTAGGTTAGTATTTTGGTGTAACTTCAATGTTGTTGATCCATCCTCAGTTTTCTCCTAACACAGCCATTAAACTCTGTAACTGTTTTAAAGTCACCATTGGCCTCATGGTGAAATCCCTGAGCGGTTTCCTTCCTCTTCGGCAACGGAGTTAGGAAAGACGCCTTTATCTTTGTAGTGACTGGGTGTATTGATACACCATCCGATCTGGTTTGCGCTTAGTGGGACTATAATTTGTTATTCAGCAGGACAATGACTAAAAACACACCTCCAGGCTTTGTAAGGGCTATTTGACCAAGAAGAAGAGTGATGGAGTGCTGCATCAGATGACCTGGTCTCCACAATCACCCGACCTCAACCCAATTGAGATGGTTTGGGATGAGTTGGACCGCAGAGTGAACGAAATTCAGCCAAGAAGTGCTCAACATATGTGGGAACTCCTTCAAGACTGTTGGAAAAGCATTCCTCATGAAGCTGGTTGAGAGAATGCCAAGAGTGTGCAAAGCTGTTATCAAGGCAAAGGGTGGCTACTTTGAAGAATCTAAAATATCAAATATACTTTTATTTGTTTAACACCTTTTTGGATACTACATGATTCCATATGTGTTATTTCATCGTTTTGATGTGTTCACTATTATTTTACAATGTTGAAAATAGTAAAAATTAAGAAAAATCCTTGAATGAGTAGGTGTGTCCAAACTTTTGACTGGTACTGTATATATAAAACACACACAGGAAAATCATGTTTTTAACTGCAATGGACTTTTAATTGTTAGCCAGAAATTATTTGATATTGAGGTAAAAAAACGGATTCATTGGACCTTTTAATGTTTAACATTGTTTTATGTATTTAACAATTTGCGATTTTAACCCACTTTAGCAGGCATTTTTGAGCACAGTGCTCATTCCTCTAGCAGTAACTGGAGGTAGAGCCTTTAAGAATTACAAGATGCTTCATTAAGCCTTCCGCATGCTTCGGTTTGCCTGGCGTCTAGCCGAGTGCGAACTGAATGAGTGTGCTCGCATTCTCCCTTAAAAGACCATTGCTTGAAAAACTAGAAAAAAGCAGCAATAGTACTGTTTGTCCATCTAACTAATATGTTTGGTTCAGTATTTCTCAAGTTAAAAAATGTGCATGGAAACTTTTAGTCTCTCGTTGAATGACAACAAACACTTCATTGAAGAATCCCTACTGCTGACTAATCACAGACCAATCATAGACCTCGACTACCGACTTAGGCTACCGGCATCCGACTTTGGTTTACCTCGAGAAAACATTTTATTTGCACGAACAGCCAAAAACACCCCTGCCGAAGAACAAAATGAACAAAAACGTCACAAAATGTCATAATATATGGATGAACTGTTCCAAACTGTTTCAGATGGTGTTATGATGATTTGTGATACAAGATTAATTAATGTATGAAGCTGTATGTGGACAGAGAACAAGGACACATCATGTGTTATTGGTGTCACGAGTGAGGAACAGAAGGTCAGTGTGCCAAGATAGATTGGGGGCCACTGTTGCTAATCTTAGGATGGGTGCGTGATGGAATGGCCTGGCTAGGGTGCCACATGATACCAAGTAGGTGGATGATATGGTGGTGGATGAGTGACACTCAATGAGGGTTAGTAGCAACTGTGTGGGATAAAAGTAGATTGGAAGGGCATTATATAAACTGAGAGATTTTGTATGGAAGTCATTCAGATGGCAGGAGGCTATGTCCGTACCCCCTGTCATTGAATCCAATATTGTGACCATTAAATGATGACTGAAACCAATCTCCATCTGTGTAACATACTCTCTTGCATTCTGAACTTCTCAATACCAGAAACTCATCATAACAGATGGGAAGTATGCGGATGTCTTTAGCCGCTGGCATTAACCTTTTCATGTGTGAGTTCCAAATATCTCTAACGGTCGCCACAAGCATGAGTTTTTTTACACGCTTGATGTCAGAATGCACTCACTGTTCCAAAATGTGATTGTTATGCAACAGGACAGTTAACCCACACTGCCGTCAAACCATGGCACGCTGCCTGCTAATTATCTATGGGCTATGTTTCAACTTCTCAATTTTCTAACAAGTTTTATTTTCAACAACAGTTTGAACTGAGGTGTGTTCTGCCTCCTCATTAATTCACATAAGAAGTAGCCCATTTTACTGTTGCGGACAATTTATGTTTGAGGCTTTACTGAGCCAGACAAACTTCTGTCTTCAACGAGAGCCCAAGCACTTCCCCAGTGTTTCCCCAGATCAAGTATGAAGACATTGCACATCTGTAGTCAGAACAGGCCTTGCACAAACTTTTCCACTGGTACTTTTTCTGTCTGGCTTCCACATTGCCTTCATTGTTGTTTTACTTAGAAATAATAACTTTGGACATGTGTGCGTTCCTATCAAAGTAAATACCTTATTTTCTGTATAGGGCATTGCCATTTCTACTATAGAATACTGTATTTATGGAGCATAATGTATTTACTGTTTTATTCACGTTTTCAAGTACTAGTGACATATCATGCATTCCGATTCTTGCATAGATTGTAATGGACACATGATGTGTGTAAAATACGTTTTTGAAGGTTGTACTGATTATGATGAGCTAATGCTAAGCAATTTTCCAGCTATGTGTGTCGCCATTGTTGTTGAAATCATACAATGCATTCTGGTTGTCACGAAAGTGTCTGTCAGACCAAAGATGTTATAACATTTACATTTTAGTCATTTAGCAGACACTTATCAAGAGCGACTTACAGTTAGTGAGTGCATACATTATTTATTTATTTTATTTATTTTCATACTATATAACAAGGGATAGTTCACTCGACTGAGTTATGGTGCTTTCAAGACAACTGGGAATTCCCGAGTTGGAATTCCGAGTTAGATGACCGTTCAAAAAGATTTTCCCCAGTCGGAGATCGTTTTTCACTAGTTCCCAGTTGTCTTGAATGTACTGAAGTGGAAGTCTGAGATTTCCAAGTTCCCAGTCCCCAGTTGTTTTGAACGTGGCATTAGATTGTAACTATGGGTTGCCAGCTCAGGGGTATATCTTTATTTAGCGTAGCAACTTCTCCTGTGGTTGCCCCCCATTTATTGATAAATCCCCCATCATATTAATATTTCCTGCATCATATCCCCCCACGATACCTTCCTTGATTTCTACCCCCCATCAACTAAACAAAAAATAAAAAATAAATTATGAACCCCCCCACAAACCCCCCTAAAATGGTTTCATCCCTGTTTAGCTTTCGCGCCACGGTTACGCTTGGAAGTAGGCTTGTATTTGAGGTGATGATGTGTGAGGTGATATTTTATTTGCTTGTGATTTTTCAAAAACGGTAAACAATTTGTCAAGTCATGTGCTCCGGTTCTTGTATACACTGTAACACTTAGTTCGAAGATTTGTAATATGCTGAAAAGTAGCCAAACTAAGTTAATATTTTTC
Organism: Coregonus lavaretus; assembly: GCF_964263955.1. NCBI lineage: Eukaryota > Metazoa > Chordata > Actinopteri > Salmoniformes > Salmonidae > Coregonus > Coregonus lavaretus. Next base: position 20,019,211 of record NC_139993.1, read on the forward strand.
GGGCAATGGGCGCAGCCATCTTTGACTTTGACATTGTTTATTTGCATCTTTTAGTGAATGGCAACATAAACAAACATGGCTGCCATCATAAAGAATTTAGCTGCTGTTAGCTTTGCTGACACGCATCTCTTTTTTAAACAATACTGTACTACATTTCTCCCTTGTGCTCACCAGAGATGTGGTACATTGTAAACAAGTCTAGCTGTTAGGTCGCTAATTTATGTTTTGTCAGCGCAACCTGTTATTTAGACTGGTTTATGGAATGAGTTTGGCTGTGGATGTGTTCCGTGTGATGTTTAGATGATGAAGTTCGCATTTACCTTTTACAATAAAAGGTGAAATTGAGGAATAAAGTTGTGAAGACCTTTATTTCCCAGCAGTACAAAACATTGTTTAGATGCTTTTTAGACAACAATGCTATTTAGAAGCGTTTGTAGCATCAAATGTTCTGTTGCTGTCACGCTCGTTATAATGATTGGACCAAGGCGCAGCGTGATATGCGTACATCTTTTTAATAGTGTACTGGCAACACGATACAAAATACAAAACAACCAAACGAAACGTGAAGTCCTCGGTTAACAACACAAACCAACACGGAACAAGATCCCACAAAACACAAGTGCACAACAGGCTGCCTATGTATGGTTCCCAATCAGAGACAACAAGCAACAGCTGATTCTCGTTGTCTCTGATTGAGAACCACCCCGGCCAACATAGAAACACATAACCTAGAACAGAACATAGAAAACAAAACATAGACACTACACAAAGAAACTAACACCCTGGCTCAACATACAAGAGTCCCCAGAGCCAGGGTGTGACAGTTGCTACTGTTCCAATCACATATGTGTGATGGTACACTGCAGGGACCAGTCAACAATGATTACAGATATGTGATCGTATGCGTCAATGGGTTATGAGTGGTGCACATGAAGTTAAAACAGTGTTGATAGGGGACAGAATGCGATCAAATAATTTGCATACACATTACTCTTACAGAATTTCCATGTGGGCAAGGATATTGGAAATGTTATCAACTCCTACTGGATAACATCTTGTTTTTGACCCCCTCTTCCATTTTTGCGGTAATGCTGCAATCAGTTGGTTGTAATTTTGTATAAAGCAGACGTTTCCATACATTTTTGTTAGTTGCATGTGTGACATAACTCCACCAGTCCTATTTCTGATATCATTAACAAAGATTATACACATTTTTTGACGCAGGTGGTAAATATAAAGATCCAACAAAAGAAATAAAGGAACTAACAGTACTGATAGATAACAATATAAACTGTACCATAGAGGCGCAGAATAATTTAGTGGAAAAACTAAAATAACAGGAGGAACTTATGCAAGAAAGATTAAGTGTAATATATTATAAAAAATTAAGCGTACTGAATGGAATATGGGGAAAATTATTTGTAAATCTTCAACATAGAAATGCTACCAAAAAGAATTTACAGAAACTTGTTACAAATGATGGAGTCATCGATGATTAACCAAACAATATTTTGAAAGGTGAAGCAAATTACTTTAAGGATGTGTTTTCATTTCAGTCTCCTCCATCTCCACTAACTGAAGGTAATTGTAAGGATTTTTAACAGCTGTACAGAAAGACCCATGTAATGGCCAAATTACAGAGGAGGAACTTCTTGATGCAATTAAAGCCTTTACGTCCGGGAAAACCAATCAAACCTTTTTCCATGTACTCAGATGTCCATTATTAGCATGTTTTAACCACTCCTATAAAAATGGTGGACTATCAGATACTCTGCAAGAAGGTCTGATTTCACAGTTACTGATGTAGGACCCATGTGGTAAATATAAAAGATCCAGTCCACATAAGAAACTGGAGGCCTCTTACACTTCATTGTTGTGATGCAAAAATTCTAGCAAAATGCAAAGAAAAGTATTGTCGGATATTATTCATCCTAATCAGACAGGTTTTTTACATGGACAATACATTGGAGATAATATAAGACTGAAAACATTAGAACACTATGAAAAATTTGGGAAACCGGGCCTAGTAGTCATAGCTGATTTTGAGGCCTTTGATAAAGTACGACTAGAATTTACAGTCATCAAAACTCATTTTTCAACCACTCCACAACTTTCTTGTTAACAAACTATCGTTTTGGCAAGTCGGTTAGGACAGCTACTTTGTGCATGACACAAGTAATTTTTCCAACAATTGTTTACAGAAAGATATTTGCACACAGCTGTCATACCGCTCAGGAAGGAGACGCGTTTTGTCTCCTAGAGATGAACGTACTTCGGTGCGAAAAGTGCAAATCAATCCCAGAACAACAGCAAAGGACCTTGTGAAGATGCTGGAGGAAACAGATACAAAAGTATCTATATCCACAGTAAAACGAGTCCTATATTGACATAACCTGAATGGCCGCTCAGCAAGGAAGAAGACACTGCTACAAAACCACCTTAAAAAAGACAGACTACGGTTTGCAAATGCACATGGGGACAAAGATCGTACTTTTTGGAGAAATGTCCTCTGGTCTGATGAAACAAAAATAGAACTGTTTGGCCATAATGACCATCGTTATGTTTGGAGGAAAAAGGGGAAAGCTTGCACGCCGAAGAACACCATCCCAACCGTGAAGCACGGGGGTTGCAGCATCATGCTGTGGGGTGCTTTGCTGCAGGAGGGACTGGTGCACTTCACAAAATAGATGGCATCATGAGGAAGGAGAATGATGTCAGGAAGTTAAAGCTTGGTCGCAAATAGGTCTGACCCCAAGCATACTTCCAAAGTTGTGGCAAAATGGCTTAAGGACAACAAAGTCAAGGTATTGGAGTGGCCATCACAAAGCCCTGACCTCAATCCTATAGAAACGTTTGACCCAAGTTAAACAATTTAAAAGCAATGCTACCAAATACTAATTGAGTGTATGTAAACTTCTGACCCAATGGGAATGTGATGAAATAAATAAAAGCTGAAATAAATAATTCTCTCTACTATTATTCTGACATTTCACATTCTTAAAATGAAGTGGTGATCCTAACTGACCTAAGACTAGGATTAAATGTCATGAATTGTGAAAAACTGAGTTTAAATGTATTTGGCTAAGGTGTATGTAGACTTCCGACTTCAACTGTATATATAAATGCCTGGACTATTTTAATTTTGGAGAATCTCTTATACAATGGGTTAAAGTTATGTATAGTAACCCCAGTTGTAAAAGAGTAATTAATGGCTACTTCTCAAAGTATTAAACCTTCAAGAGGAGTGAAACAAGGTTGTCCACTATCGGCATATCTATTTAATATGGCCATCGAAATGTTAGCTATTAAAATTAGATCCAACAATAATATCAAGGGTTTAGAAATCCAAGGCTTAAAATCAAAGGCGTCATTGTACGCTGACAACTCCTGTTTTCTTTTAAATCTGCAATTTGGATCCCTGCACAGCCTCATAGAGGATTGAGATAATTTCTCTAAGCTCTCTGGATTACAACTGAATTATGATAAGTGTACCATATTATGTATTGGCTCACTAAATAATACAACTTTTACATTACAATGTAGTTTACAGATCAAATGGTCTGACGGTGAAGTGGACATACTCAGTATTTATATCCTGAAAGAAAGAAATGTCACTACAATTTTAATTTTAAGAGAAAGTTTGCAAAAATAGATAAGATCTTGCTACCATGGAAAGGAAAATACCTGTCTATTTGTAAAAAAAATCACCCTGATTAATGATTTAGTCATATCCCAGTTTACCTATTTACTGATGGCCCTGCCTACACTGAATTACTTGTTTTTGAAATGATATGAGCAAAAACTATTCCACTTTATTTGGAACGGCAAGGCAGACAAAATTAAACTGGTGTATTTATATAATTAATATGAATTCGGAGAGCTGAAATTATTAAATGTTGAAGTTCTCACTAAAGGCCACAAAAGTTATACTTAAATCCGAACTTGTTTTCCAGCAGATTAGTAAGAATGATTCACCTGTGTTCAAAAATTGCCTTTTCACCTTTATTCAGATTACAACCTCCCACTTTCAGTTATTTGAAAAGGAAATAATCTCCAGAATATTGCTATTTTTAAAACGAGCCATATGGGGAAAGCCATATAGTAAAGCTGGTTGCAATTTCAGTTTAATCTACCAGAAATGCAGAACAAATATTACAACAAATATTATAGTTAAACTCAAATATACTAATTAATTAAAAAAATTACATTATTTTTTGATAAAAAAAAAATGGTATAATCTTTGTTAATGATATCAGAAATAGGACTGGTGGAGTTATGTCACACATGCAGCTAACAAAAATGTATGGAAACGTCTGCTTTATCCAAAATTACAACCAACTGATTGCAGCATTACTGCAAAAATGGAAGAGTCAAGTGGAAGGGAGAGAAGGTCAGGAACTTGTCTGTCGGCCCTACATTTTAAAGACCAAAATTGGTTAAAGAAAATTGTGATACAAAAAAAAGTATACCAGTTTCATTTAAAAACCAAAATATTTACAGCCGCACCATACAGGTTGCAAAATAGTTGGGAAGAGATTTTTTATGTGCCGATTCCATGGCACATGGTTTACAAACTGATACACAAAACAACACCGGATACAAAATTCTTACAACCAATCGAATGTTATGTACTGTATATGGGGGATACAACCATCCCAGCTCTGCAGATTTTGTTGCAAAGAGACAGAATCATTAGATTACTTGTTTTGGTACTACCCATATGTAGCTTGTTTTTGGTTGCAGGTTCAGGAATTGCTGAAGAATTGCAACATTTACTCTGAAAATACTGTAGCACTGCCGGGTGATTTGAAAAGCCATAGTCAGTCGATCAATAATATAATAACACTCCTAGTAAAACTGTTCATCTTTAATTTACAATTAAACTATGAGAATAGAAAGGTTCAGAACTTTAGTGAAACATTACAGCACAGTTGAAAAATATATGAAAAACTGGATGGTTTTCAGAGATAGATGGGAGGGGTTGAGGGTAGCTGAAGGGTGGGACTAAAAACAAATAAAAACAAATAAAGATAACTAATGTAAAATATACTGTGTCCGTAAAATGTATATAGTATGTATAACCTATAAGTAGAAGCCTAAGTATTGTTGTCCATTAGTTTACTCCAATCAGGTAGGGTTAGGGGAAAAAAATAAAGATTGTGTAAAAGTATCATAGTCTCAATGTTGAATTACCCACAATCCTCTAAAAACAGACCTATGTGGCACTATTAAGTATTTATAACTTGCACAATCATAATAATTCTATATCAGTGCAACACAGATAAATCATGTTTTTTACTCATATCAATGTGTCTGACTACTACTTTATTATTTTAAGTAAAGACCTAAAACATAATAGAATCAAGTAAAAACAACTTATTTAATAAATGTTACATTGACCTTAAAATATTAAATATCTTGTAAAAACTCTAACTTAAGCAGAACGCAAATAAATAAAGTTGTATTTACTCAATCCCCTAATATTTGTTAGTAGTACTCAAAAACATTAAGTGTACCACTTTTATGATTTGAGTTCTACTGACCATCGGAGATGTTTGAGTAGCCATGACTTAATTTCTTTAATGGTTTAGGCAATTCATTTTTATAGTGTATTATCCACACTGTTACCCATCAATCACCAGCTGCCATTCAACATACGGCTCCCTAGCAGCATGTGGTTATCTAACAGTGTGGCCATTAGGCCAGCTTGTCTCCCTCTACTGCCTTTGTGTGTGTGTGTGTGTGTGTGTGTGTGTGTACATCACTGGGGCCAAGCTTCCTGTCATCCAGGACCTCTATACTAGACGGTGTCAGAGGAAGGCCCTAAAAATTGCCAAAGACTCCAGCCACCCTCGTCATAGACTGTTCTCTCTGCTACCGCACGGCAAGCGGAACCGGAGCGCCAAGTCTAGGTCCAAAAGGCTTCTTAACAGTTTCTGCCCCCAAGCCATAAGACTCCTGAAATGGCTACTCAGACTATTTTTACGCTGCTGCTACTCGCTGTTTATTATCTATGCATAGTCACTTTACCTCTACCTACATGTAAATATTACCTCAATTACGTCGACTAACCTGTGCCCCCGCACATTGACTCTGTACCGGTACCCCCTTTATAAATTGTTTTATTTATTTTAGTAAATACTTTGTTAACAGTTTTGTTGGTTAAGGGCTTGTAAAATTTGATTTGATTTGATTAGAGTTTGGAGTGCCAGCTATGAGGAGAGTAGATTATGTAATATAGGAGGAATGCTACAGTGTAGTATTGGCTTACATAGTGGATGGAAGTTAGATGTCTCTCGCTTGTTGGGAGTTAGACGAAGTCCGCGGTAAAATGTTTTTAGGTTCAATTTCAGCCCCCAAAATTGTCACAGCCAAAAATATGGCAGTTATTAAGCTAGAATGTGTGAGGTGTATTTTGTTGCAGTGTTGGTGGGGGTAAAATGACACCCCTCCCCAACACACATCACTTTTGCTCTCCCTCGGGGGACAGTGTGGTTGTCATTCACAGAGGAAGATATAATTCCCTGATGAGTAATGGCAATTATGTGACCAAATTAAATGATTATGGGACTGAAAGCAGGTTTATTGCAATGCTTTCAACCCATCCTCCTCTTTCCTCCTCCCATCCCCTTTTTCATAAATCACCTCCTGTGTGTGTGATCTGGCGGCTTGTCGTTCGAAAGTGTCAAGTGCTTAATTATTTCTGTTGACCTGATCCGGGGGGCCGCCGTAATTTTGCTACCATTGATTCAAATGTTCCATTTAACCAAACCACTCAATGCATTGTCATTACCTGCCTGGGGGCCTGGTTGAATTTACAGTGTTAGGAAAAGTTGTTTTCTTTAGACTGATTAGTGAGTGCCATTGTCTGCATTAGGCGCTGACGGAATTTTGCATGTGAAGTGGCCCTCATCTGACTGCCACCATTTTGCAAATTAGCTTCCGGTTTAATGGATGATCCAATTGTTCATTAGGCCACTACATGTGACCAAATTAAACAATATGCTGCTTCGGTAATGCAGATTGGTTGTGGTTTAAGTAATCGTTCGAGTGTGGCTTTCAAACATGACAGTGTTGTGTGAGCTGTGAGTCAGCGCTTTGGGATTGTGAGCTCTAGTAGTTCACAAAATGCCCTTGAATAATCGATAATAAAGCATTTGTGTTACCTAATTTGTGTTACCCAATAGCTACATCTTCAAACCATACAATGCCTGAAAATGAGTTAACATTTACAAAAAAGCCCTTTAATTTTTTGTTTCAATATCCTTATCTGGTCTACTCCAAAACATGCTTTCCCTAGCATTGTAACACCCCTGCATGTGTTCAGTTCTGGGTGGTGATTTTGTGGTGTAGAGAAACCCATACAAACTGAGCTCAGCTCTGCGTCCTACGGTAACGGCCTATTAAATTATTAACCTACAACGTCACAGAGCGTCTGATTGTGCAGCTTGGAAGCAAGGTTGTACAAAGATTCTGTCACACCCTGGCTCTGGGACTCTATTTGTTGAGCCAGGGTGTGTTTATTCTATGTGTTTATTTCTATGTTGGGGGTTCTAGTTTGTTGATTTCTATGTTTTGCCTGAGTGACTCCCAATCAGAGGCAACGAGTGTCAGCTGTTGGCTGGTTGTCTCTGATTGGGAGCCATATTTAAACTGTCTGTTTTCCCTTTGTGTTTGTGGGTTTTTGTTCCGTGTTCGGTCATTGTCACCGTGGACTTCACGAGTCGTTTATTGTTTTGTTCGTGCTTTAATTAAATAAAGTAACATGTTCGTTCATCACGCTGCGCATTGGTCTACTTCTCTCCCTGACGATCGTGACAGATTCAGAGGAATTTTATATTTATTATCCCTCCCCCTTCCCCTCATACAGACATGAATATCAATGTACTCATGAGGGGGAGCATGAGAAAACATTTATGACCAACTGGCCACATAGAATTCGAGCTTTGCTTTCGCAGTGGGAACACTTAACTTGATCCCTCCATTGAAAGCCTACTTTATGCTGTCATAAGCATTGATGTAAAACAAAGTCATAACTTATCCATTGGAAACAGCTGTAATATAATTTGGAATCTACGCTTTGTAGTTGGGCTTAGTAATGTGTTCCCTCAAGAACTCCTTTCAGTTGGCACTTATACAATATGGGCTGGTTTCCCAGACCCAGGTTAAAGGGATAGTTCAATGATTTTACATACACCATCCTAATATTGAGTTGCACCCCCTTTTTCCCTCAGAACATCCTCAATTCGTCAGGGCATGAACTCTACAAGGTATCAAAAGCGTTCCACATGGATGCTGGCCTATGTTGACTCCAGTACTTCCCACAGTTGTGACAAGTTGGCTGGATGTCCTTTGGGTGGTGGACCATTCTTGATGCACACGAGAAACTGTTGAGCGTGAAAAATAAAGCAGCGTTGCAGTTCTTAACACACTCAAAATGGTGTGCCTGGTACCTTTCATACTATTTTATTTTATTTTATTTTTTTATTTCACCTTTATTTAACCAGGTAAGCCAGTTGAGAACAAGTTCTCATTTACAACTGCGACCTGGCCAAGATAAAGCAAAGCAGTGCGATAAAAACAACACAGAGTTACATATGGGGTAAAAAAACATAAAGTCAAAAATACAACAGAAAATATATATACAGTGTGTGCAAATGTAGCAAGTTATGGAGGTAAGGCAATAAATAGGCTATAGTGCAAAATAATTACAATAGTATTAACACTGGAATGCTAGATGTGCAAGAGATTAAGAGATTATGTGCAAATAGAGATACTGGGGTGCAAAAGAGCAAAATAAATAACAATATAGGGATGAGGTAGTTGGGTGGGCTAATTTCAGATGGGCTGTGTACAGGTGCAGTGATCGGTAAGGTGCTCTGACAACTGATGCTTAAAGTTAGTGAGGGAGATAAGAGTCTCCAGCTTCAGAGATTTTTGCAATTCGTTCCAGTCATTGGCAGCAGAGAACTGGAAGGAATGGCGGCCAAAGGAGGTGTTGGCTTTGGGAATGACCATATAAGCTATATGGACTTTTTGAAGGAGGTCATACCAAGGATCATTTTGCTATTTGATTTTGAAAATAAGACCCTTTTAAAGTAAAATTGATTTATTTTTATTTTATATACAATTATTTTTGGCCTTACTGCTATTAGCCCATAATAACAGATTCACTACATGGAGCAATAGATAGTCCCAACAAAAAATCTAAAGGAAGTTTGTTCTGAAGTGTCTGTCCTAAATCTGAGAGATCCAGATTCATTTATAATTTTTTACATGTATTTAACCCCTTATTTTTGGCACTAAACAGTCCTCCTATACAATATAGGTCCATATATTTTTTTCAACTGGTACCGGGGGACCTTCAGACGAGTCTTGTGAGGCCTGTGGGCGTCCTAGAGTAAAACAATGTGTTCATGAGAGTCTCACCTTTCCACCGAGGGGTCATATTAGTGTGTAGCCAGAAATATTCGGATGCTACGGACAGAAGTTGGCTGATCAGCTGTTCTGACTTCAGACGAGTCCCAAGACTCTAGTGGGGTTCGTAGAGCAAAACGACTTCGTGTTCGTGAGAGTCTCATCTTTCCATAGATGGGTCATAATAGTTTGTAGGCCAAACCATTCGGACGCTACAAACGATTTTTTGAGATGACCGATTTTCAGGATGTCTCATGGTCTGACAAACACCGCTCTAGCTCTGTCACCTTTTACCGCAGATGCGGAAGTGCAACATAGGTGGATTGAGACGCATCCAATGCAAAAAATAGATATCTCTAGTGTAAACTGACAGATCTTTATGGGAATTTTTTTCTTATGCGGACATCCATCATAAGGGGTTAACTAAAAAGCATGTATTTTCTCCATTGAAGGTGCTTTTTAGTCCACCACTAGGCCTGATCTTTGTCTGGGAAACCGGACCTATGAGTTGTTGTTCGACTCTAAAATGTAGGTACAGTGTTATGTATATGCAAATGGAAAAAGCCTCACAAAATCGTATCTGGGGGTCAATTCCACACTGATACAGCATTATCATAGACTCTTTCTCTATCAACATCAAGCTCCTCAAACCTCCCTCCTCCAACATGCTCTATAGGAGCTCAGACGCAAAGGCTCAGTTGGAATACAAAAATATTCCCTCATGGTCCAGTGCATTGGGGAAGATATTATCACTTCTCCGCTTCTGCTTCAGTTGAGGTCCTTTCCATATTGGAGCAATAAAACAGGCTCCGTAGGGATTCCCAGGGTCTCGTGGTCCATTTGCGTTCCAGATTAGGTGTCTCTACAGATTAGCTTTGACAGGATGCCACAGCTCATACCTCTCTCTGTCCTGGTGTTTATGCGCTGCTCAGCTGCTCCCTCTCTCAGCCCCTTGGCTCCCACAGAGCCAGAGTAAGAGCCAAAGACACCGGCACACACACACTAAACCACCTTTCTCACACAGCTAAGCGGACATTTACAGTGCCTTGCAAAAGTATTCATCCCCCTTGGCGTTTTTTCTATTTTGTTGCATTACAACCTGTAATTTAAATTGATTTTTATTTGGATTTCATGTAATGGACATACACAAAATAGTCCAAATTGGTGAAGTGGAATCAAAAAAATAAATAACGGAAAAGTGGTGCGTGCATATGTATTCACCCCCTTTGCTATGAAGCCCCTAAATAAGATCTGGTGCAACCAATTACCTTCAGAAGTCACATAATTAGTTAAATAAAGTCCACCTGTGTGCAATCTAAGTGTCACATGATCTGTCACATGTTCTCAGTATATGTACACCTGTTCTGAAAGGCCCCAGAGTCTGCAACACCACTAAGCAAGGGGCACCATCAAGCAAGCGGCACCATGAAGACCAAGAAGCTCTCCAAACAGGTCAGGGACAAAGTTGTGGAGAAGTACAGATCAGGGTTGGGTTATTAAAAAATATCTGAAACTTTGAACATCCCACAGAGCACCATTAAATCCATTATTAAAAAATGTCAAGAATATGGCACCACAACAAACCTACCAAGAGAGGGCCGCCCACCAAAACTCACGGACCAGGCAAGGAGGGCATTAATAAGAGAGGCAACAAAGAAACCAAAGATAACCCTGAAGGAGCTGCAAAGCTCCACTGCGGAGATTGGAGTATCTGTCCATAGGACCACTTTAAGCCGTACACTCCACAGAGCTGGGCTTTACAGAAGAGTGGCCAGAAAAAAAGCCATTGCTTAAAGAAAAAAATAAGCAAACACGTTTGGTGTTTGCCAAAAGGCATGTGGGAGACTCCCCAAACATATGGAAGAAGGTACTCTGGTCAGGTGAAACCAAATTGAGCTTTTTGGCCATCAAGGAAAACGCTATGTCTGGCGCAAACCCAACACCTCTCATCACCCCGAGAACACCATCCCCACAGTGAAACATGGTGGTGGCAGCATCATGCTGTGGGGATGTTTTTCATCAGCAGGGACTGGGAAACTGGTCAGAATTGAAGGAATGATGGATGGTGCTAAATACAGGGAAATTCTTGAGGGAAACCTGTTTCAGTCTTCCAGAGATTTGAAACTGGGACAGAGGTTCACCTTCCAGCAGGACAATGACCATAAGCATACTGTTAAAGTGGTTTAAGGGGAAATATTTAAATGTCTTGGAATGGCCTAGTCAAAGCCCAGACCTCAATCCAATTGAGAATCTTTGGTATGACTTAAAGATTGCTGTACACCAGCGGAACCCATCCAACTTGAAGGAGCTGGAGCAGTTTTGCCTTGAAGAATGGGCAAAAATCCCAGTGGCTAGATGTGCCAAGCTTATAGAGACATACCCCAAGATACTTGCAGCTGTAATTGCTGCAAAAGGTGGCTCTACAAAGTATTGACAAGTTTTCTGTTTTTTTTTGTCTTATTTCTTGTTTTTTTCACAATAAAAAATGTTTTGCATCTTCAAAGCGGTAGGCATGTTGTGTAAATCAAAAGATACAAACCCCCCAAAAAACGATTTTAATTCCAGGTTGTAAGGCAACAAAATAGGAAAAATGCCAAGGGGGGTGAATACTTTCGCAAGCCACAGTATTGACGCTGATATACACTCATACCAAACAGAGGGCTCTATTTTCGGCTGGCGTTAAGGCGGGCGCTAGTGTCACACACATTAGTTTGCAATTTTGTCATGTAAAAACTGGCGCACTGGCATTTTCCAGCCCTAACGCCAAGTTGGGCAATTTCACTGTCTAGCATCAGCACGCGCTCAGATGGGAGGGGTGGAAATATTTGAGATGTGTCCTTAAAAACATTATCCAAAGTGCTAATTTCTGGCAGCACTGGTAGGGATATTTAAGACCAACCAAAAGCTGGTTTTAGCGGTAACTGAGTTGATTATGGCATGAATTTTGACAGCAGAAACGCAACCTATCCAGCCGTGACGCACACTGCCCATATGCCCATGGAACAAGATGTGATTTGGTGCCTGTATACTACATATTTAGAAACATAAAACACATGTTTTCCCCCATTTTATTTGATTAAAAACCAAGCATAGCCTCCTGTCTGTTTTATTTTTGTCCTGCCCAATGTCACCAAGTAGGCTAGTCAAGACCGTCTATAAAGTGTTTGGCTCGTGAGACTGCTTGGAAATAAATCTTAATCACCAAAGCTTTATTAAAATATCAATTTTGAGAGGAGCAAAACAGTTAGCTAACATTCAATTTTTACCGGTGAACATCATATTTTAAAGTTATTTTCCTGTAACAATTGTTGGTTTTCCGATAATTATTTTTTAAATCCAAGCCCTCTGAAGGCTACCCTTACTATAACGAAGGCTGGTTCAACAGCAATGTCTCGTCTTTTTTTATGCTGCCGATTTTATGATATCATTACATTTTACATGTATTTATTTGAGTTTTATTAACCCTCCCGTTGTCCTAGGGTCAAAATGACCCGCCACTGTGTTGAACCAACTTTATTTAATTTTTATATTTTTGGGATAATTTGTGAGAAGGAGGCAGTGAGACTTTAAAGAAAGTATCACTGCCTCCTTCTCACAAATGATCCAAAAAATATAACAATTAAATAAAGTTGGTTCAACACAGTGGCGGGTCATTTTGACCCTAGGACAACGGGAGGGTTAAAACCAAACTTATTAGAATGATTCACTGTCCTGGTTTTATGGCGAGAAAGTCCGTGGCACACACGCAATGCAACTTCTGGAGAAGTGTGAATGTAATCTGTAAGATGGTTCCAGTATGTACAGTACCAGTCAAAAGTTGACACATCTACTCATTCAAGGGTTTTTATTTTTACTATTTTCTAAACTGTAGAATAATAGTGAAGACATAAACACTATGAAATAACACATATGGAGTTATGTAGTAACCAAAAAAGAGTTAAAGAAATCAAAATATATTTTATATTTGAGATTCTTCAAAATAGCCACCCTTTGCCTTGATGACAGCTTGGCAAACTCTTGGCATTATCTTAACCAGCTTCATGAGGTAGTCACCCGGAAAGCATTTCAATTAACAGGTGTGCCTTGTTAGAAGTTAATTTGTGGAATTTCTTTCCTTCTTAATGCGTTTGAGACAATCAGTTGTGTTGTGACAAGGTAGGGTTGGTATACAGAAGATAGCCCTATTTGGTATATTTGAGATTCTTCAAATAGCCACCCTTTGCCTTGATGACAGCTTTGCACACTCTTGGCATTCACTCAACCAGCTTTACCTGGAATGCTTTTCCAACAGTCTTGAAGGAGTTCCCACATATGCTGAGCACTTGTTGGCTGCTTTTCCTTCACTCTGCCTTCCGACTCATCCCAAACCATCTCAATTGGGTTGAGGTCGGGGGATTGTGGAGGCTAGGTCATCTGATGCTGCACTCCATCACTCTCCTTCTTGATAAAATAGCCCTTACACAGTCCAGAGGTGTGTTGGGTAATTGTCCTTTTAAAACACAAATGATAGTCCCACTAAGCACTAACCAGATGGGATGGCGTATCGCTGCAGAATGCTGTGGTAGCCACGCTGGTTAAGTGTGCCTTGAATTCTAAATAAATCACAGACAGTGTCACCAGCAAAGCACCCCCACACCATAACACTTCCTCCTCCATGCTTTACAATGGGAACTACACATGCAAAGATCATCCGTTTCACCCACACCGCGTCTCACAAAGACACAGTGGTTGGAACAAAAACCTCAAATTTTGACTCCAGACCAAAGGAAAATTTCCACCGGTCTAATGTTCATTGCTCGTGTTTCTTTGCCCAAGCAGGTCTCTTCTTATTATTGGTGTTCTTTAGTATCAACTCAAATCAAATGTTATTTGTCACATACACGTGTTTAGCAGATGTTATTGCAGGTGTAGGGAAATGCTTGTGCTTCTAACTCCGACAGTGCAGTAATATCTAACAAGTAATATCTAACAATTTCACAACATATACCCAATACACACAAATCTAAGTAAGGAATGGAATTAAGAATATATACATATATGGACGAGCAATGACAGAGCGGCATGGACTAAGATACAGTAGAATATTATAGAATACAGTATATACAGTGGGGAGAAAAAGTATTTGATACACTGCCGATTTTGCAGGTTTTCCTACTTACAAAGCATGTAGAGGTCTGTAATGTTTATCATAGGTACACTTCAACTGTGAGAGACGGAATCTAAACAAAAATCCAGAAAATCACATTGTATGATTTTTAAGTAATTAATTTGCATTTTATTGCATGACATAAGTATTTGATACATCAGAAAAGCAGAACTTAATATTTGGTACAGAAACCTTTGTTTGCAATCACAGAGATCATACGTTTCCTGTAGGTCTTGACCAGGTTTGCACACACTGCAGCAGGGATTTTGGCCCACTCCTCCATACAGACCTTCTCCAGATCCTTCAGGTTTCGGGGCTGTCGCTGGGCAATACGGACTTTCAGCTCCCTCCAAAGATTTTCTATTGGGTTCAGGTCTGGAGACTGGCTAGGCCACTCCAGGACCTAGAGATGCTTCTTACGGAGCCACTCCTTAGTTGCCCTGGCTGTGTGTTTCGGGTCGTTGTCATGCTGGAAGACCCAGCCACGACCCATCTACAATGCTCTTACTGAGGGAAGGAGGTTGATGGCCAAGATCTCACGATACATGCCCCCATCCATCCTTCACTCTGCCTTCCGACTCATCCCAAACCATCTCAATTGGGTTGAGGTCGGGGGATTGTGGAGGCTAGGTCATCTGATGCTGCACTCCATCACTCTCCTTCTTGATAAAATAGCCCTTACACAGTCCAGAGGTGTGTTGGGTAATTGTCCTTTTAAAAAACAAATGATAGTCCCACTAAGCACTAACCAGATGGGATGGCGTATCGCTGCAGAATGCTGTGGTAGCCACGCTGGTTAAGTGTGCCTTGAATTCTAAATAAATCACAGACAGTGTCACCAGCAAAGCACCCCCACACCATAACACTTCCTCCTCCATGCTTTACAATGGGAACTACACATGCAAAGATCATCCGTTTCACCCACACCGCGTCTCACAAAGACACAGTGGTTGGAACAAAAACCTCAAATTTTGACTCCAGACCAAAGGAAAATTTCCACCGGTCTAATGTTCATTGCTCGTGTTTCTTTGCCCAAGCAGGTCTCTTCTTATTATTGGTGTTCTTTAGTATCAACTCAAATCAAATGTAATTTGTCACATACACGTGTTTAGCAGATGTTATTGCAGGTGTAGGGAAATGCTTGTGCTTCTAACTCCGACAGTGCAGTAATATCTAACAAGTAATATCTAACAATTTCACAACATATACCCAATACACACAAATCTAAGTAAGGAATGGAATTAAGAATATATACATATATGGACGAGCAATGACAGAGCGGCATGGACTAAGATACAGTAGAATATTATAGAATACAGTATATACAGTGGGGTGAAAAAGTATTTGATACACTGCCGATTTTGCAGGTTTTCCTACTTACAAAGCATGTAGAGGTCTGTAATGTTTAGCATAGGTACACTTCAACTGTGAGAGACGGAATCTAAACAAAAATCCAGAAAATCACATTGTATGATTTTTAAGTAATTAATTTGCATTTTATTGCATGACATAAGTATTTGATACATCAGAAAAGCAGAACTTAATATTTGGTACAGAAACCTTTGTTTGCAATCACAGAGATCATACGTTTCCTGTAGGTCTTGACCAGGTTTGCACACACTGCAGCAGGGATTTTGGCCCACTCCTCCATACAGACCTTCTCCAGATCCTTCAGGTTTCGGGGCTGTCGCTGGGCAATACAGACTTTCAGCTCCCTCCAAAGATTTTCTATTGGGTTCAGGTCTGGAGACTGGCTAGGCCACTCCAGGACCTAGAGATGCTTCTTACGGAGCCACTCCTTAGTTGCCCTGGCTGTGTGTTTCGGGTCGTTGTCATGCTGGAAGACCCAGCCACGACCCTTCTACAATGCTCTTACTGAGGGAAGGAGGTTGATGGCCAAGATCTCACGATACATGGCCCCATCCATCCTTCACTCTGCCTTCCGACTCATCCCAAACCATCTCAATTGGGTTGAGGTCAGGGGATTGTGGAGGCTAGGTCATCTGATGCTGCACTCCATCACTCTCCTTCTTGATAAAATAGCCCTTACACAGTCCAGAGGTGTGTTGGGTAATTGTCCTTTTAAAAAACAAATGATAGTCCCACTAAGCACTAACCAGATGGGATGTCGTATCGCTGCAGAATGCTGTGGTAGCCACGCTGGTTAAGTGTGCCTTGAATTCTAAATAAATCACAGACAGTGTCACCAGCAAAGCACCCCCACACCATAACACTTCCTCCTCCATGCTTTACAATGGGAACTACACATGCAAAGATCATCCGTTTCACCCACACCGCGTCTCACAAAGACACAGTGGTTGGAACAAAAAATCTCAAATTTTGACTCCAGACCAAAGGAAAATGTCCACCGGTCTAATGTTCATTGTTCGTGTTTCTTTGCCCAAGCAGGTCTCTTCTTATTATTGGTGTTCTTTAGTATCAACTCAAATCAAATGTTATTTGTCACATACACGTGTTTAGCAGATGTTATTGTGGGTGTAGGGAAATGCTTGTGCTTCTAACTCCGACAGTGCAGTAATGTCTAACAAGTAATATCTAACAATTTCACAATATATACCCAATACACACAAATCTAAGTAAGGAATGGAATTAAGAATATATACATATATGGACGAGCAATGACAGAGCGGCATGGACTAAGATACAGTAGAATATTATAGAATACAGTATATACAGTGGGGTGAAAAAGTATTTGATACACTGCCGATTTTGCAGGTTTTCCTACTTACAAAGCATGTAGAGGTCTGTAATGTTTATCATAGGTACACTTCAACTGTGAGAGACGGAATCTAAACAAAAATCCAAAAAATCACATTGTATGATTTTTAAGTAATTAATTTGCATTTTATTGCATGACATAAGTATTTGATACATCAGAAAAGCAGAACTTAATATTTGGTACAGAAACCTTTGTTTGCAATCACAGAGATCATACGTTTCCTGTAGGTCTTGACCAGGTTTGCACACACTGCAGCAGGGATTTTGGCCCACTCCTCCATACAGACCTTCTCCAGATCCTTCAGGTTTCGGGGCTGTCGCTGGGCAATACGGACTTTCAGCTCCCTCCAAAGATTTTCTATTGGGTTCAGGTCTGGAGACTGGCTAGGCCACTCCAGGACCTAGAGACGCTTCTTACGGAGCCACTCCTTAGTTGCCCTGGCTGTGTGTTTCGGGTCGTTGTCATGCTGGAAGACCCAGCCACGACCCATCTACAATGCTCTTACTGAGGGAAGGAGGTTGTTGGCCAAGATCTCGCGATACATGGCCCCATCCATCCTCCCCTCAATACGGTGCAGTCGTCCTGTCCCCTTTGCAGAAAAGCATCCCCAAAGATTGATGTTTTCACCTCCATGCTTCACGGTTCGGATGGTGTTCTTGGGGTTGTACTCATCCTTCTTCTTCCTCCAAACACGGCGAGTGGAGTTTAGACCAAAAAGCTCTATTTTTTGTCTCATCAGACCACATGACCTTCTCCCATTCCTCCTCTGAATCATCCAGATGGTCATTGGCAAACTTCAGACGGGCCTGGACATGCGCTGGCTTGAGCAGGGGGACCTTGCGTGCGCCGCAGGATTTTAATCCATGACGGCGTAGTGTGTTACTAATGGTTTTCTTTGAGACTGTGGTCCCAGCTCTCTTCAGGTCATTGACCAGGTCCTGCCATGTAGTTCTGGGCTGATCCCTCACCTTCCTCATGATCATTGATGCCCCACGAGGTGAGATCTTGCATGGAGCCCCAGACCGAGGGTGATTGACCGTCATCTTGAACTTCTTCCATTTTCTAATAATTGCGCCAACAGTTGTTGCCTTCTCACCAAGCTGCTTGCCTATTGTCCTGTAGCCCATCCCAGCCTTGTGCAGGTCTACAATTTTATCCCTGATGTCCTTACACAGCTCTCTGGTCTTGGCCATTGTGGAGAGATTGGAGTCTGTTTGATTGAGTGTGTGGACAGGTGTCTTTTATACAGGTAACGAGTTCAAACAGGTGCAGTTAATACAGGTAATGAGTGGAGAACAGGAGGGCTTCTTAAAGAAAAACTAACAGGTCTGTGAGAGCCGGAATTCTCTAAATATATTTTGATTTGTTTAACACTTTTTTGGTTATTACATTATTTGGGTGTGCATGAAACCCTCCATAGTCTGCGTTGTTTTAATATTCTATGCCCACGGGAAGCAATTACGGTGCTTGTAAGTGTATTTAGACATAGCCTTCTTAAAACAAGTTGTTTCATTTTGTTTAGAATTTGATTTTATGCCTTATCAATAATCAATGTAATCTTGCTTATTGAAAACATTTGGCATGTCCATGCTCAGCCACAATGCAATTTACAGTATGCCTAGCCCCTATATCAGTGCGAATGCTGTGTATATATTTCCACATTTAAGCCATGCAATTACTTAGAATGATGAGGACTGCAAACAGGTTCAAGTTAACATATTTAGCAAAGATGGGATAGGTACATTTTGTTATTGTCACGATCGAGGTAAGGAGTAGACCAAGGCGCAGCGTGATGAACAAACATACTTTAATTAGTTAAAGCATCAAAATACAAAACAAAACACGACTCGTGACGTCCACGGTATCAATGACCGAACACGGAACAAAAACCCACAACCACAAAGGGAAAACATACAGTTTAAATATGGCTCCCAATCAGAGACAACCAGCCAACAGCTGACACTCGTTGCCTCTGATTGGGAGTCACTCAGGCAAACATAGAATACAACAAACTAGAATGAACACCAACATAGAAATACACACATAGAAATGAACACACCCTGGCTCAACATAATGAGTCCCAGAGCCAGGGTGTGACAGTACCCCCCCCTAAAGGCGCGGACTGCGACCGCGCCTCAACTAAACAAACCAAGGGAGGGCTGGGCGGGCATACCTCCTCGGCGGCGGTTCTGGCTCCGGCCTTGACCACCACCCTCCAATACACCCCCCATAGTACCCCTGGTCCAGTCTGGCCCCGCCGGCTGGAGCAGGACTGGACTTAACAGGAGCGATCCTTACCAGGCTGTCGACTCGCACCCCTGGCTTGGTGCGTGGAGGAGGAACGGGCCTTACCAGGCTGACGACGCGCACCCCTGGCTTGATGCGTGGAGGAGGAACGGGCCTTACCAGGCTGACGACTCGCACCCCTGGCTTGGTGCGTGGAGAAGGAACGGGCCTTACCAGGCTGACTACTCGCACCCCTGGCTTGGGGCGTGGAGGAGGAACGGGCCTTACCAGGCTGACGACTCGCACCCCTGGCTTGGTGCGTGGAGAAGGAACGGGCCTTACCAGGCTGACTACTCGCACCCCTGGCTTGGTGCGTGGAAGAGGGACGGGCCTTACCAGGCTGACTTCTCGCACCCCTGGCTTAGTGCGAGTGGCAGGAACAGGCCGGACCGGGCTGGCGACGCGCACCGTAGGTTTGGTGCGAGTGGCAGGAACAGGCCGGGTCGGGCTGGCGACGCGCACCGTAGACTTGGTGCGGGTGGCAGGTACAGGCCGGACCGGGCTGGCGACGCGCACCGTAGGTTTGGTGCGAGTGGCAGGAACAGGCCGGGTCGGGCTGGCGACGCGCACCGTAGACTTGGTGCGGGTGGCAGGAACAGGCCGGACCGGGCTGGCGACGCGCACCGTAGGTTTAGTGCGTGGAGCAGGGACAGGCCGGGCTGGGCTGTCGACGCACACCGTAGGCTTGGTGCGTGGAGCAGGGACAGGCCGGGCTGGGCTGTCGACGTACACCGTAGGCTTGGTGCGTGGAGCAGGGACAGGCCGGGCTGGGCTGTCGACGCACACCGTAGGCTTGGTGCGTGGAGCAGGGACAGGCCGGGCTGGGCTGTCGACGCACACCGTAGGCTTGATGCGTGGAGAAGGGACAGGCCGAACCGGGCTGTGGAGACGGATAGGAGGCCTGGAGTGAAGAGCGGCCACCACCCGTCCTGGCTGAATGCCTACCCTCACACACTCTGTGTGAGGCATCCGCACAGGACGTACAGGGCGGTGTACCCCTGGCCTGGTGGCCTTCTGGATCCGCCCCCTTTTCTCCTCCGTCAGCCCCGTCGTCCATGCCGTGTGCCCCCCCCTAAACATTTTCTGGGGTTGCCTCACGACAGTCCGACGACGACCCTGATCACGCCGTAGCTCCTCTCTACGGCGCGCCTCCACCGTCTCTTCTCCCGGCGCTTCCTCCCATGTCCAGCCCAAGAGCTGCCCCTGGACACGCTGCTTGGTCGTTGCATGGTGGGTTTTTCTGTCACGATCGAGGTAAGGAGTAGACCAAGGCGCAGCGTGATGAACAAACATACTTTAATTAGTTAAAGCATCAAAATACAAAACAAAACACGACTCGTGACGTCCACGGTATCAATGACCGAACACGGAACAAAAACCCACAACCACAAAGGGAAAACATACAGTTTAAATATGGCTCCCAATCAGAGACAACCAGCCAACAGCTGACACTCGTTGCCTCTGATTGGGAGTCACTCAGGCAAACATAGAATACAACAAACTAGAATGAACACCAACATAGAAATACACACATAGAAATGAACACACCCTGGCTCAACATAATGAGTCCCAGAGCCAGGGTGTGACAGTTATTTTGTTTCTGTAAGCTTTTAACAAACTATAACGGACTAACATTCGAATTGGAGTTGATTCCAAGGCAATACATTAAAAAAAACGTAAATACCCAACTTGAAGCAACCACATATTTAGCCATGGAGCAGGTTCTGATTGGCCAGTGAGGGGCCAAGCCTTGACACACCCACAACTTGTTTATTCATCAAAATCCAGCCCTTTCACGCCAATGCCAGCAATTGTGCCAATAATTGTGGTTGTGAAAATAGCACACCCCAAACCTATAGCGCTACCACCAGCTCTTAGATTGACCATTGCATTAGGTTTGTTAAAATAGAGCCCAGAGACAGACACACACACACACACACACACACACACACACACACACACACACACACACACACACACACACACACACACACACACACACACACACATTATCTTCATTTCTTTTACTTATAGCCATCCTGTTGAGCGAGGCAGAGCCTTGAAATAGAATCAGCAAAATACTAATTTGTGTGCATGTGTCTGTCTGTGTGTGTGACACAAAACTAACACGTGGTAAACTTTGCCGCATTGGCCAGTGCTAATGGGCTTGTGGTGTCCCCTTAGTCCCCAAGGTTTTTAATCATAAGCAATAATTTCATCTGTGTTTATTTTAAGTGCCTAGCATTGTAATACATCATCTTGAGTAAGTGCAGCTTCTGTTTTACTCTGTGTTTAAATCCATTACAAGTGTAGTTTTAAACTGTGTGGATGATAAAAGGCATGCAAAGCTGGGAAACACTAGGGACTCTTATGTACACAGTGGCATAATGGCGAAAGATAAAGAGGGGGATTTCCTTGAATGTTTTAAGTTTAGATAACATACAGTACTGGCTTTTTATAGCGAGCGAAGAAGGGAAAGTGAGAACTTTAGACCGACGAGGGCCAATGGAATTTGTAATATTGATTTGATTAATATTTCCTATTTTTAAACTTTTGGTAAATCCATTTAATATATTTTCCTGTTAGTTTATCTTACTACTGATAGTGGCTTGCAAAATAATTAAACCCCCTTGGCATTTTTCCTATTTTGTTGCCTTACAACCTGGAATTAAAACAGTTTTTTGGGGGGGGTTGTATCATTTGATTTACACAACATGCCTACCACTTTGAAGATGCAAAATATTTTTTTTGTGTGAAACAAACAAGAAATAACACAAAAAAAAAAGAAATCTTGAGCTTGCATAACTATTCACCCCCCCCCAAAGTCAATACTTTGTAGAGCCACCTTTTGCAGCAATTACAGCTGCAAGTCTGTAGTGTGGTCCTCTGTAGCTCAGCTGGTAGAGCACGGCGCTTGTAACGCCAAGGTAGTGGGGTCGAACCCCGGGACCACCCATATACAAAAAAAAAATGTATGCACGCATGACTGTAAGTCGCTTTGGATAAAAGTGTCTGCTAAATGGCATATTATATTATATTATAAGTCTTTTGGGGTATGTCTCTATAAGCTTGGCACATCTAGCCACTGGGATTTTTGCCCATTCTTCAAGGCAAAACTGCTCCAGCTCCTTCAAGTTGGATGGGTTCCGCTGGTGTACAGCAATCTTTAAGTCATACCACAGATTCTCAATTGGATTGAGGTCTGGGCTTTGACTAGGCCATTCCAAGACATTTAAATATTTCCCCTTAAACCACTCTAGTGTTGCTTTAACCGTATGCGTATGGTCATTGTCCTGCTGGAAGGTGAACCTCCGTCCCAGTCTCAAATCTCTGGAAGACTGAAACAGGTTTCCCTCAAGAATTTCCCTGTGTTTAGCGCCATCCATCATTCCTTCAATTCTGACCAATTTCCCAGTCCCTGCTGATGAAAAACATCCCCACAGCATGATGCTGCCACCACCATGCTTCACTGTGGGGATGGTGTTCTCGGGTGATGAGAGGTGTTGGGTTTGCGTATACATTATATGTAATGTGTTCAGTAAAAACCACTACCGATCATGAGCTCTTTAATCCCACCCCTCAGCTACTCTCAGCCCATCCCACCTATCACCGTAGACCACCCTCATTTGATTTAAACTGTGATGTGATGTTTTGCATACATTTTTAACCTTTCTACTCACGTAGTCTCCACAGATTGTGAGCTAATGATGAAAACCTTTCCTACGAGTATTATTATACAGTGCCTTCAGAAAGAATTCACACCTCTTTACTCTTTATTTTGTTGTGTTACAGCCTGAATTTAAAATGTATTGTTTTGTCACTGGCCTACACACAATACCCTACAATATCTAAGTGGAATTACTTTTAGCTTTTTTTTTTATTAATAGAAATATAAAAGCTAAAATATCTTGAGACAATAAGTATTCAAACCATTTCTTATGGCAAGCATAAATACGTTTAGGAGTGAAAATGTGCTTAACAAGTAACATAAGTTGCATGGACTCACTATGTGCAATAATAGTGTTTAACATCATTTTTAAATGACTATCTCATCTATGTACCCAACACATACAATTATTCTGTAAGGTCCCTCAGATTCAACCACAAAGACAAGGGAGGTGTTCCAATGCCTCACCAAGAAGGGCACCTTTTGGTAGATGGTGAAGTTATTAATTACATTTTGGATGGTCTATCAATACACCCAGTCACTACAAAGATACAGGAATCCTTCCTAAATCAGTTGCCGGAGAGGAAGGAAACAGCTCAAGGATTTCACCATGAGGCCAATGGTGACTTTAAAACAGTTACGGAGATGAATGGCTGTGATAGGAGAAAACTGAGGATGGATCAACAACATTGTAGTTACTATACAATACTAACCTAAATGACAGAGTGAAAAGGAAGTCAGTACAGAATACAAATATTCCAAAACATGCATCTTGTTTGCAATAAGGCACTGCAAAACATGTGGCAAAGAAATGAACTTCATGTCCTGTATAAAAAGCGTTAACACATCACTGAGTATCACTTTTCATATTTTCAAGTATGGTAGTGGCTGCATCATGTTATGGGTAAGCTTATCATCGACAAGTACTAGGGAGTTTTTTAGGATAAAAAGAAACAGAATAGAGCTAAGCATAGGCAAAATCCTAGAAGAAAACCTGGTTCAGTCTATTTTCCAACAGACACTGGGAGACAAATTCACCTTTCAGCAGCACAATAACCTAAAACACAAGGCCAAATATACACTGGAGTTGCTTATCAAGACGACATTGAATGTTCCTGAGTGGCCTATAACAGTTTTGACTTAAATCGGCTTAAAAATCTATGGCACAATTTGAAAATTTTGTCTGTCTAGCAATGAACAACAACGAACTTGACAGAGCTTGAAGAATTTAAAAAATAATAATGTGCAAATATTGTACAATCCAGATGTGCAAAGCTCTTAGAGAAAGACTCACAGCTATAATCTCTGCCAAAGGTGATTCTAACACCCAGGGGTGTGGATACTTATGTAAATGAGATATTTCTAAAAACATGTTTTCACTTTGTCATTTTGGGGTATTGTGTGTAGATGGGTGAGAAAAAAAAATCAATTTAATCCATTTTTAATTCAGGCTGTAACACAACAAAATATGGAATAAGTCAAGCGGTACGAATACTTTCTGAAGGCACTATTGTTGATTGATTAATTATGACTTTCCAAATCGCCCAGAATTGCTATTTATAGGGTTAATTTTAAATGAAAGTTGTGATTTTTTTAGCCATTGAACCTGAACCTGTGTCCAGAAACAAGCTGCATTGGGGCAATACCAGAATAAATGATCTAATGATTGGCTTTTTGCAGCAAAATCTGCAGAGTTGAGATTCATGTATGTCCCATATATAGTGAACAAAAATATACAACGCAACATGTTTCATGAGCTAAAATAAAAAATACCTGAAATTTTACATACGCACAAAAAGCTTATTTCTCTCAAATGTTGTGCACAAATTAGTTTACATCCCTGTTACTGAGCATTTCTCCTTTGCAAGATAATCCATCCTACTTACAGGTGTGGTATATCAAGAAGCTGATTAAAGAGCATAATCATTACACAGGTGCACCTTGTGATGGGGACAATAAAAGGCCACTCAAATGTGCAGTTTTGTCAGACAACACAATGCCACAGATGTCTCAAGTTTTGAGGGAGTGCACAATTGGCATTTTGACTGCAGGATTGTCCATTAGAGCTGTTGCCAGAGAATTGAATGTTCATTTCTCTACCATAAGTCATTTTAGAGAATTTGGCAGTACGTCCAACCAGCCTCACAACCGCAGACCATGTGTAACCACGCCAGCCCATGACCTCCACATCCAACTTCTTCACCTGTGGGATTGTCTGAGACCAGCCACACGGACAGCTGATGAAACTGTGGGTTTGCACAACCGAAGACTTTATGCACAAAATGTCAGAAACCGTCTCAAGGAAGCTCATCTGCCTGCAGGTTGTCCTCACCAGGGTCTTGTCCTGACTGCAGTTCGCCATCGTAACCGACTTCAAATGCTCACCTTCGAAGGCCACTAGCACCCTGGAGAAGTGTGCTCTTCACGGCTGAATCCCGGTTTCAACTGTACCGGTCAGATGGCAGACCTGTGGGCAAGCGGTTTGCTGATGTCAACGTTGTGAACAGAGTGCCCCATTATGGCGGTGGGTTTATGGTATGGACAGGCATAAGCTGCGGACATAGAACACAATTGTATTTTATCGATGGCAATTTCAATGCACAGAGATACTGTGACGAGATCCTGAGGCCCACTGTCATGCAATTCATCTGCCGCCATCACTTCTTCATGTGTCAGTATTATAATACACAGCCCCATGTCGTAAGGATCTGTACACAATCCCTGGAAGCTGAAAATGCTCCAGTTCTTCCATGGCCTGCATACTCACCAGACATGTCACCCACTGAGCTGTTTGGGATGCTCTGGATCGACGTGCACGACAGCATGTTCCAGTTCCCGCCAATATCCAGCAACTTCGCACAGCCATTGAAGAGGAGTGGGACAACATTCCACAATCAACAGCCTGATCAACTCTATGTGAAGGAGATGTGTTGCACTGCATGAGGCAAATTGTGTTTTTTTATCCAGGCCTATACCTTTTTTTAAGGTACCTGTGACCAACATATGCATATCTCTATTCCCAGTCAAGTGAAATCCATAGATTAGGGCCTAATTTATTTATTTCAATTGAATGATGTCCTTATATGAACTGTAACTCAGTAAAATATTTGAAATTGTTGCATGTTGCGTTTATATTTTTGTTGTGTTTATATTTAAGTGTATATAACATTCTGTTGGTGTTAAATTCAAAAACATGAAGTGTTGAATCAAGTGTTGTTTTTTGAATCAGTTCATACACTATGTGCCATGGAATCGGTACATTGAAAATCTCTCTTCCCAGCAAGTTCCCTATCTTCTCCCTCTTCCATTTGCCTCCTCCATTTTTCCGGTAGTGCTGCAATCAGTTGGTTGTAACTTTGGATTGAGCAAATATTCCCATATATTTTCGATAGCTGCATGTGTGACAAGTCCTCCACCATTCCTATTCATAATATCATTAATAAATATAATACCATAAAAAAACAAAAACAAAAAAAAACATAAAGAATGGTTTTTAATCAATCAGTATATTTGAGTTTAACCATTATATTTATTGTAAAATTTGTTCTGTATTTTCTGGAGATTAACATTTTAATTGCGACCAACTTTGTATGGCTTGTTTAAGAAACGGGCGATTCTTTGAACATTTTTCCATTTTCTATTAATTGAAAATGAGAAGTTGTAATCTGTATACAGGCAAAAAAGCAATTTTTGAACAAAGGATGAACATTTCTTAGTAATCTACTGGAGAACCAGTTCGTGTTTAAGTATAACTTATGTATGAGTGAAGCTTTTAGTGAGAGGTTTAATACTTTAATATTTAATCATTTCAGCCCCCCAAATTAATATTCATTATATAAAAATGTACGTTTAATTTTGACAGGCTTAGCGTTCCAAACAAAGTGAAATATATTTTTCTAATATGATTTAAAAACGAGTCATCTGGAGTAAGAAGCACCATAACTAAGTAAGTAAACTAGGATAGGACTAAAGAAATCAAATCAATGTGATTTTTCCATAAATAGACAGGTATTTACCTCTCCACGGTTGCAGAATCTTGTCTATTTTTGCTAACTTTCTAATTAAATTGGTTGTGGAAAGTTCATTTATATCTTTAGGGATAAGAATACCAAGTATTACTACTTCACCATCAGACCATCTTATTGGTAAACTACAAGGTAATGTCAATATTGTGTATTTTCACCATCCATTTCGTAATATGGTACACTTATCATAATTGGGTTTTAGTCCAGAGAGGCTAGAAAAGTGATCTAGATCTTCAATGAGACTGTGCAGGGATCCAGATTGCAGACTTGAGACAACGGCATACATTGACAAAAGTGGAGGCTCCTCAGAGGAGGAAGGGGAGGACCATCCTTCTCAGTGAATTTCATAAAAATTAGAACTATACTAATGATATTCACATATCACCAAATAATTTATTAAAACACACTGTTTTGCAATGAAGGTCTACAGTAGCCTCAATGGCATTCTGTAGGGTAGCACCATGTTGTAGCCGGAGGACAGCTTGTTTTCGTCATCCTCTGGGTACATTGATTTCAATACAAAACTTTGGAGGAAAGTAGTTCTCATACCCTTCCATAGACTTACACAGTAATTATGACAACTTCCAGAGGACGTCCTCCAACCTATCAGAGCTCTTGCAGCATGTACTGACATACAGTGCCTTGCAAAAGTATTCATCCCCTTTGGCGTTTTTCCTATTTTGTTGCATTACAACCTGTAATTTAAATGGATTTGTATTTCAATTTCATGTAATGGACATACACAAAATAGTCCAAATTGGTGAAGTGGAATGAAAAAAATAACTTGTTTCAAAAAATTCTACAAAATAAATAACGGAAAAGTTGTGCGTGCATACGTATTCACGCCCTTTGCTATGAAGACCCTGAATAAGATCTGGTGCAACCGATTACCATCAGAAGTCACATAATTAGTTAATTAAAGTCCCACTGTGTGTAATCTAAGTGTAACATGATCTGTCACATGATCTCAGTATACACCTGTTCTGAAAGGCCCCAGAGTCTGCAACACCACTAAGCAAGGGGCACCACCAAGCAAGCGACACCATGAAGACCAATGAGCTCTCCAAACAGGTCAGGGACAAAGTTGTGGAGAAGTACAGATCAGGGTTGGGAAACTTTGAACATCCCACGGAGCACCGCTAAATCCATTATTAAAAAATGGAAAGAATGTGGCACCACA
Organism: Coregonus lavaretus; assembly: GCF_964263955.1. NCBI lineage: Eukaryota > Metazoa > Chordata > Actinopteri > Salmoniformes > Salmonidae > Coregonus > Coregonus lavaretus. The sequence goes on from NC_139993.1 coordinate 20,047,672, forward strand.
ACAAACCTGCCAAGAGAGGGCCGCCCACCAAAACTCACGGACCAGGCAAGGAGGGAATTAATCAGAGAGGCAACAAAGATAACCCTGAAGGAGCTGCAAAGCTCCACAGCGGAGATTGGACTATCTGTCCATAGGACCACTTTAAGCCGTACACACCACAGAGCTGGGCTTTACAGAAGATGGCCAGAAAAAAAGCCATTGCTTAAAGAAAAAAAATAAGCAAACACGTTTGGTGTTCGCCAAAAGGCATGTGGGAGACTCCCAAACATATAGAAGAAGGTACTCTGGAGATGAGACTAAAATTGAGGTTTTGGCAATCAAGGAAAACGCTATGTCTGGCACAAACCCAACACCTCTCATCACCATCCCCACAGTGATGATTCATACTGGCCCCCCATGGGAAATGAACCCACAATCCTGGTGTTGCAAGCTCCATGCTCTACCAACTGAGCTACAGGGGATGCTGGGGGGTGTTTTTCATCGGAAGGGACTGGGAAATTGGTCAAAATTGAAGGAATGATGGATGGCACTAAATACAGGGAAATTCTTGAGGGAAACCTGAACAGTTATGCATGCTCAAGTTTTATTTTTTGGGTCTTATTTCTTGTTTGTTTCACAATAAAAAATATTTTGCATCTTCAAAGTGGTAGGCATGTTGTGTAAATCAAATGATACAAACCCCCCAAAAAATCAATTTTAATTCCAGGTTGTAAGACAACAAAATAGGAAAATGCCAAAGGGGGTGAATACTTTCACAAGCTACTGTATGTAACTTGATAAATAATTTCCCTATATCTAATTAATTAATTGATGTATACATTCTTAATTAACATATAATGGGATTAATATCAACGTCAGATTAACCAAACAAATCATCATTCCTCAATTAAGTAAAGCAGACGGATGTGTAACTATCCAACAAATGTTGTTAGTCTTCTCTGCGTCACCAGTGTTGGTCTCAAAACAATTGCATTTTGCTGTAAGGGATTTTGCTGCTTGAAATACATGGAAAACTAATTCTACATGTGTAAACATCCTACATAACCCCTATTACTGCATATCCTCTTTGCTGTGATATATTTGAGAATGATGAACCCACTGGCCGCAATACAGACTGAGGGCAAGTCCCCAACATGTGCATGTACACAGCTAAATCAATGGTGTACATTCCACTCTGAAGGTGTAAAATGTACACTATTTTCAGTGAACATATGAGTCCCACTGTACTGGTGTAAAATAAGTATTTTGAAAGTGTTAAAGATGCTGTTACACTTTCTCAGTGTAAGAAATTAACACCTGTAGTCTTACAGTAAATCATTTTGGGGTGTTTTAACATCATATGGTGTAAAGCCTAATTTGCATATTTCCCAGGGTGCCTTTTCTTTTTGAGTAAATTGTAGAGTTAACACTTTGACTGTATGTGTTAGTAACAGAGACATAGTTGTTTAATTATTTACTTTTAACACTAGATCCGCCATAGTCCAGTGGCCACTGACGTTTGATTTTGTAAATTAAAAAAATCTGCCAAAAAAAGCTATGTCCTGCTCCTTCCCTGACTTTTCCTAAATGTTTGCGTTTTACACTGCTCATTTGTCAGAAATTTGAAATCAGAAACAGATAAGTATTTAGAGCCTTTTTACCTGCTATTTCACACCTATTCCTAATTTAATCTGCCAAGACAATGTGCTGTAGAACATTGGTACTCAGCCAGGCACTAAATACTTAGTGTGTAATGATGAGTTTGTGTTATGCCTATTTATCAGCATTGGCACTCATTTTAATAATTTGAAGGTGCACCTTGCAAGTTGATACCATTCTCTTTAACGCTTTACTTTGTAAAAATAACCTGTTACAGAACTGTTTATTTACTGTAACTCTATTACTAATCACATTTATTTTAAGGGAAACGAAAACATGCTATGTCTTGCAGTAGGCCTTTAGAATAATGCAAAACATATCCTTGACGCTATCCAACAATGCCAGTCAGCCTGCACAGCCGGCCCATCGAACTACACCTAAAATATACCAAAACTAATTTCACACATAATAAGAGTTGGCCCATAGACAAGACTAAATTCAGTGATAATATTAGGCCTATCAGTTGTCTATCAGTTGTCAAATTGTGCATGAAGAGATGGGCACATCTTGGAATTGACAGATGCAGGGAAAGGAGCATTGCTTTATCAAATCCTCCTTCAGAGTCACATACAGGTAAAACACTATCTGAAAGAGCATATTCTGCAGTTTCTATGACACTTACCTTTGACAAATAACTCTCAAAATTCAAGAGGTGCAGCTCTTTTTCCAAATGTCACTTTTCCCAAGAATATCCATGCTGTCCATGCATTCAGCATATGACCACTCTCACAGCAGCATTGCTCTGGCTACTAAGCAAAAACAAGTAACATACTAAACATAAATATTAAATATGCTATTCTGTCGTCAATGGATGAATGTGCGATAGAAACCAGATAAAAACTGATAATGGTGCATGTGACATCAGTTAAGTTTTGGTTAGTGTCACGACTTCCGCCGAGGCTGCCTCCCCTCCTTGTTCGGGCAGGCTTCGGCGTTCGTCGTCACCGGAGTACTAACCACTGCCGCCCCAATCATCATCACAATTGTCTTGTCAATCACACACACCTGGTTCTATTCCCCTAATTAGTCTGTGTATAAGTGTTCCCTCTGCCCCCTTGTCCTTGTGGGTGATTGTTTATTTGTGGAGGTTAGTGAAGCTCGGTGGAGCTCGTGTATTGTGTATCGATGGGAGTATTCAACTATGCTAGCCAGCTTGGGTGAAGCGATGGGTCGGGTTCTTCAGAGCAGCTGGTCAACCGGATCCCGCCACCTACACCCCAGCACCCGGAGGGATCCAGATATCCCGACCAGGGGAGTTTGACGGGACAGCGGCGCTGTGCCAAGGATTCCTTCTCCAACTGGAACTCTTCTTCTCCAGCATCCGGCCGGTTCCATCGGAGCAGGAGAAGGTGTCCGCCCTCGTCTCCTGCCTCTCGGGGAAAGCCCTGGAGTGGGCCAACGTGGTGTGGAACGAAGGAGGAGCCGCGTTGGAGAACTACGGGTAGTTCGCTCGCCTATTCCGGGCGGTCTTCGATCACCCGCCCGAGAGTCGAGAGGCGGGGAAGCGGCTGGTACACCTAAGGCAGGGGACGAGGACTGCGCAGGACTTCGCATTGGAGTTTCAAACTCTGGCAGCTGGGTCCGGGTGGAACGAGCGGGCCCTGATCGACCAGTTCCGGTGCCATCTGCAAGAGGACGTCCGACGGGAGCTAGCCTGCTGTGACACCATGTTGTCCTTCTCGCAACTGGTGGACATGGCCATTCATTTGGACAACCTGCTGGCAACCAGAGGACGTCCTGGAGGAGGTCTGCCCATTTACACCCCGGACGACTTGGATCCCGAGCCGATGGAGCTGGGTGGAGCCGCCAGCCGAGAGAGCGGAGGAGGACAGAAACAGTGCCACACTGGTGGCGCGAAGGGACATTTCACCACACGTTGTCGTCAATGCTCTTCTGGGTTTGGAGGCGGCAGGCAGGGCACTCTCGCATCACCCCAGGTATTGAACACCCACACTTGTTCAGAGCCCTCTGCTGTGCACTGTAAAATAATAGTCTCTTTTCCTGAGCACACGGTAGTTCCCCAGTGTAAGGCGCTAGTCGATTCAGACGCAGCTGGGAACTTTATGGACAGGGCATTCACACACTGTATAGGCATTCCATTGATTCCCCTATTCATTCCACGCCCCATCAGAGCACTTATACACGGACTAATTAGGGGAATAGAACCAGGTGTGTGTGATTGACAAGGCAATTGTGATGATGATTGGGGTGGCAGTGGTTAGTACTCCGGTGACGACGAACACCGAAGCCTGACCGTACAAGGAGGGGAGGTAGCCTCGCCGGAAGTCGTGACAGTTAGCTGCTGATGTCAAAACCAAGTACTTGCTCAATGGCTTTCCATATCTGGGGAAAGGCCAGGCCAGCGAGTGAGCGACTGTCTGACTGTGGTTTTGAGACTCGTGGAGCCTTACATGGGCAAAGACAGAAACGTGACCATGGACAACTTCTTCACATCAATTTCCCTGTCAGATAAGTTGATTGCAAAGAAGACTAGCCTGCTCGGAACAGTGAACAAACAAAGGCGGGAGCTGCCCCCCTCTGCACAAAACAACATACCAGCAGAACTGTATTCCACGTCAGTGATGGAGAGTGGTAAAGCAACACTCACGGTGTACAAATGTAAAATAAATAACAGTGTTTGCATCCTCCCACTGGATCTGGCATGTTAGCGTCGGACAACCACATGAACGCCAAGAAAGAAGCTACAGCCGCCAAGCAGGCTGCTAAGGCAGCAGGTCCTGCTCTCCCTCTTCCCCAAGCACCACAGCTCCCACTCAGATAAAATAAGACACAATGTCAAGTTGGAAGGTGCACATGAAACAAGGCCCATTAAAACAGTTTGCAGTGCAACCAATTTGTTTGTGGGGCTTGCACACACAAAGGGAAAGGGGGATACCTAGTCAGTTGTACAACTGAATGCATTCAACTGAAATGTGTCTTCTGCATTTAACCCAACCCCTCTGAATCAGAGAGGTGCGGGGGGATGCCTTAATCGACATCACGTCATCGGCGCCCGGGAAACAGTGGGTTAACTGCCTTGCTCAGGGGCAAAACAACATATTTTTACCTTGTCAGCTCAGGGATTCAATCCAGCAACCTTTCGGTTATTGGCCCAACGCTCCTACCCGCCAAAGCCATGAAGCTGTGTGCTGACTGTGGACTCAAAGTATAAAGACAAGACACGATTGATTCATGTGTAAACGCACGGGTATAAGGGCACAATACAGTGTGTGATACAATCAACAAATTACTGTTTTTATATCTTGTCATTAATATATTTCCACGAATATTTCTTTATGCTATGAATCCTTTACAATTGTTCATGCACTCGTGCTTTTGTTTAGGAATACAGCAAATAATTTCACCTGGGCACTTGGCTGGTTATATTATTATTATCATTATTATTATTATCATCTTTTTCATTTCTACTTTGTCAAAAGAAGCTGTAACTGAACTTTATTAATTAGTATAACTCTATTGCTAATCGAATCTACAAATAAAGTTGATAAAATGGATTACACTGTAATGTTTTTATTGTAAGGGGTACGAAAATAGGCTTACATGTTTTCTAGGAATTTGTAGAATTATACAAAATATATCCTTGATGCTATCTTAACAAATAACTATTGTTGTGTTTTTAAATATATATTTTTCCATTAATACATTTTTTTACATTTTAGCAGACGCTCTTATCGAGAGCGACTTACAGTTAGTGCATACATTTTCATACTGGGCCACCGTGTGAAACGAACCCACAACCCTGGCGTTGTAAGCGCCATGCTCTACCAACTGAGCTACAGGGGACTTTACAAATGTTTATGCACTATTTATCAAGCATGTATTTATCAAGCATGTTTGCGCACCCTGTAGGTTGATATACATCTGATGCATATGCTAAAGGGGACATGTGTAGAATAAGTGTACGTGCAAAAACAGATATTAAAAACAATCCTAAAAAATCTACCTGCAATAGAGCATTCTGGGAAATATGATAATGATTGGTGTGGTTTTGATGGACTGTTTTACTCTCCACAGTGTAAAACAATAACTATGGTTATTAACACCAACACCGTGGGTTCTTTTACACCACTGATTGTTAATTTCACTTTTACAGAGAGAATTTCACACCTGAATCAAAACATTTACTCTGAAAAATCCAACACTGGCCACTTTGCTGTGTACAGCTTTACACATCTTCAAACATCATTACTATTGATTCAGGCTTGGCTAAAGCATTAGCTCACTGGGTAGGCGAAGTCCTAATGTTTAGCAGCCAGCAAGCAAAAGGATGCAAGTCAGGCATGTCTGATTCCAGCTCTGTCTACTGCCAAAACAAACAGGTTGGAGATTAACCTTCACTGAAAACATCTCTGATTGCCAAAACGATAACATTCTTAAGTGCAGAGGAAAGGATGGTATTTTCTCCCACCTTTAAAGACTCCCAGGTCTTAATATTTAAGAACAAAATGTATGCATAGCTTCAAGAGCTTTGTCCAAATACTGGTGTACTTAACTAACAGAATGGACGATCTGACCGGAGAGGTCCAAGAACATAACAGTTTGCAGTTTTCACAGGAAGAGGTGGATATCCTGAAAGAGACTTGCAGCAAGATGACAACAAACCGTACGTCCATGAGATGACATCAGCACTGCCTGTGAATCATTATTACAGATGACTGGGTAAACAGACTATCTAGAAGGACAATCCAGGAGGAATAACATTGTTGTGGATGGCATACCAGAGTCTCGACATGAGAACTGGACGGAGTCTGAGGAGAATGTGAGAAAGATTATCACAGAAAAGCTGCAGATGGCTCATAGGAAGATTGAGGTGGAGCGCACCCATAGGTCTGGGAAAACCTGTAACCTGCCCAGGTGACAGACCCAGACCAATAGTGGTAAAGTTCCTAAGGTTCAATGACAAGATGGCTGTTCTGGAGAGAGCCAGTAACTTGAGAGGAACCAACATCTTCCTCAACAAGGACTTCTCTGAACCTGTGCGCCAGAGGTGGAAAAAACGTATCCCCACTATGAAAGCTGCATGAGGACATTGCTTACATCCGCTGCGACAAGCTCATTGTCCACCCTCCCTACCAAAAGCCTAGGAGGAGTGAGCGAGCCAAGCTTCTGGGTTAGTAGCTTCAGCCCAAAATCACACACACACGCACACACATACACCAACTGACACTCACAAGTGCCTGATTGACTGACTCTATAAGCCACATTTTTTTTTATTTTACTTATTTTTTTATTTTACTGATCTCCGATAAGCTACCCAGGAAATGGCTAAGCATAGCCCATATTAATATATGTAGCCTGAGAAATAAGGTTCATGAAATCAATAACTTCCTAACATCGGACAACATTAATGTACTAGCCATGTCTGAATCTCACTTAGATCATTCCTTTGATGATACAGCAGTAGCAATACAAGGATATAACATGTACAGAAAAGACAGGAATGCATATGGGGGAGGTGTTGCTGTATATGTTCAGAGCCCTATTCCTGTAAACTTAGAGAGGATCTCATGTCAAATGTTGTTGAATTGTTGTGGTTTTAAGTTCACCTGCCTCATCTATAGCTTCTTCTTTTGGGGTGCTGCTATACTGTAGGTCAATAAGTGCTAACAGTCAGTAGTTGGATGATATGTGTGCAATGCTTGATGGTGTGTGATGATAACAGAGAGGTCTATTTTCTGGGTGACCTGAACATTGACTGGTTAGCAACTAGCTGTCCTCTCAAGGACGCTTCTAACTGTGACTGATGCCCTTTAATATGAGCCAGGTTATCACTCAACCAACTAGAGTGCATACCAATAGTGTTGGATCTGTGTCATCCACTTGTATTGATCATATCTTCCCTAATGCTGCAGAGCTTTGCTCCAAAGCAATGTATGTTCCCATTGGCTGTAGTGACCATAACATTATGGCAATAACAAGAAAAGCCAAAGTGCCAAAGGTTGGGCCTAAAATAATTTATAAGAGATAATGCAGAATGTTTTCTCAGGACTCTTTTGTTCAAAATGTAAAAAAATATATGTTGGGCTGATGTGTAGGAGTAAGTGAATCTAGATGCAGCACTGAAAGTATTTGTACAATTATTCATTCCAATTGTTGACATTCATGCACCTATTAAGAAATTAACTGTGAGAACTGTTGGAGCCCCCTGGATTGATGCTGAATAAACAATTGTATGCAAAAGAGATGGCAAACAAGTCAGGCTGCTCAGCTGATTGGTTGACATACTGTAAATTGAGATATTTTGTGACTAAACTTAACAAAAATAATAAATTATATTACCAAACCAAGGTAAATGACATAAAACACAATGGAAAAAGACTTTGGAGTACCTTAAATGAAATCATGGGCAGAAAATCAAATTAATCTCAATTGTTCATTGAAGGTAATGCGTCATTTATTACAAAACCTTTTAATATTGCCAATCATTTTAATGACTATTTCACTAGTACAGTGGAACAACTCAATGAAATGACAACATTGAACAGTGAACCATCATATTTGTGTGTAAAAGATCTAATAATGAAAGAAAAGGAATGCTGTTTTGAATGTGTTCAAATTAGTGTGGGAGATGTGGAAAAACTTGTTGTCCATCAATAATGATAAGCCACCAGGTCTGTATATGCAACCTTGAGGGGAAACTATTGAGAATGGTAACAGACTGTATTGCTACCCCTATTTGCTATATCTTTACATTTTAGTCATTTAGCAGACACTCATATCCAGAGCGATTTACAGTTAGTGAGTGCATACATTTTCATACTGGCCCCCCATGGGAAACGAACCCACAACCCTGGCGTTGCATGCCATGCTCTACCAACTGAGCTACAGGGGGACACTTATCCAAAGCCTAAAGGAGTGTGTCTGTGCTGAAGGAAGCTAAAGTAATTCCACTGCCTAAAAACAGTAAAGCTTCCTTTGCTGGCTCTAACAGCCGCCCAATCAGTTTGTTGCCTGTTCTTAGTTAACTGATGGAGAGAATTGTGTTTGACTGAATACAATGCTATTTTTCTGAGAACAAGTTAACGACTGACTTTCAGCATGCGTATAGAGGACACTCAACTTGTACTTCACTAACTGAGATGACTGATGATTGGTTAAAATAAATGGATAATAAGATGATAGTTGGAACTGTATTGTTAGATTTCAGTGCAGCCTTTGATGTTATTGATCATAAATTGTTATTGAAGAAACTCACTTGCTATGGCTTTACATCACCTGCCATCACATGTTTGGAGAGTTACTTATCCAGGCATTGTTCTGTCCCATCCTTGATTACTGACCGGTAATATGGTCAAGTGCAGCAAAGAAAGACCTAGCATTGTCATGCCCTGACTCTGGGGATTCTTATTTGTTGAGTCAGGGTGTGATTTTCTATGTGGTGTAGATCTATGTTTATAGTCTAGTATGTCTAGATCTATGTTGGCCGGTGTGGTTCCCAATCAGAGGCAGCTGTCGCTCGTTGTCTCTGATTGGGGACCATACTTAGGCAGCCTATTGGCACTAGTGGGTTGTGGGATCTTGTTCCGTATAAGGTATGTTGTTTGTGTCTACCTTGGACTTCACGTTTCGTTTCGTTTATTATTTTGTCGTTGTTTATTAAGTTTAAATAAACATGTATGCATATCACGCTGCGCCTTGGTCTGACCCGTCTATGAACGAACGTGACAAGCATAGCTGCAGCGTGCTCAAAACAGAGCATTACGCCATGCCCCTAACTGCACATACAGAACTAACATCTACAACATGCTTCCTAGTTGAGGGATGGATGCTAGTCTTTCCTGGTTGAGGTTTGACAAGAGACTAACTGCTTCTCTTCTAGTTTTTATGAGAAATATTACTGTGATGAAAATTCCAGGTTGTCAAATAACATTCAGCTCAGACACCCATACATACCCTACAAGCAGTGATGTAAAGTACTTACGTTAAAATACTTTAACGGACTACTTTAGTAGTTTCTTGGGGTGTCTGTACTTTACTATTTATATTTTTGACAACTTTTACTTTCATTTCACTACATTCCTAAAGAAAATAATATACATTTTACTCCATACATTTTCCCTGACACCCAAAAGTATTAGTTACAGTTTGAATTCTTAGCAGGACAGGAAAATGGTCCAATTCACACACTTATCAAGAGAACATCACTTGTCATCCCCACTTCCTCTGATCTGGCAGACTCAGTAAACACACGTGCTTCGTTTGTAAATTATGTGTGCCCCTGGCTATCCGTAAATTAAAAAAAAGGAAAAAAAATGGTGCCTTCTGGTTTGCTTAATAAAAGGAATTTGAAATGATTTCCAAATATACTTAAGCATATTTAAAACCAAATACTTTTACTCAAGTGGTATTTTACTGGGTGACTTTCACTTTTACTTGAATCATTTTCTGTTAAGGTGTCTTTACTTTTACTCAAGTATGACAATTGGACCCTTTTTCCACCACTGCCCATAAGACATGCCACCAGGGCTCTCTTGACAGTCCCTAAGTCCAAAATGAATTCACGGCAACGCACAGTATCATACAGAGAGCCATGATCGCACAGAACTCCCTTCCATCTTCAATTACTCAAGCAAACAGCAAAATCGCCTTTAGAAACGGATTAAACAACATCTCATGGAATGGTGGGGACTGTGAGGGGACACACACAAACACACGTCCACACAGACACACTTTAACACACACATCATTTTTGTTGTTGAATTGTTTGTATAATTTTTTGGTTGTATTGTTTGTATATCGTTTTATTTTAAATTTGTGTGACTGTCCTTGTCTATCAGTGTATCAGTGTTTTGTTACTAGTTTTGTTTTTTTGGACCCCAGGATGAGTAGCTGCTGCTTCTGCAAAAGCTAATGGGGATACAAATAAACAAGCATACATCTCTCGCAAGGCGTTGTCTGTAGCAAATATTTTTATAGAGCTGTTTGTTTGTTTTGCTATCAAACAAGACACCCTGGCAGTACCCAGCAGTCCTTGCTCTCCGCGTTGTTGCTGTGTAGCCTCAGTTTGCCATTCGTGATCGTCGCCGTGTGCAACAACACACAAATCAAATCAAATTGTATTTGTCACATACACATGTTTAGCAGATGTTATTGCGGGTGTAGCGAAATGCTTGTGCTTCTAGCTCCGACAGTGCAGTAATATCTAACAATTTCACAACATATACCCAATACACACAAATCTAGTAAGGAATGGAATTTAAGAATATATACATATGTGGACAAGAAATGACAGAGCGGCATGGACTAAGATACAGTAGAATATAATAGAATAGAATACAGTATATGCATATGAGATGAGTAGTGCAAGATATGTAAACATTATTAAAGTGACTAGTGATTTCAATAGGCAGCAGCAGCCTCTAATGTGCTTGTGATGGCCTTGAGATAGAAGCTGTTTTTCATTCTCTCGGTCCCAGCTTTGATGCACCTGTACTGACCTCGCCTTCTGGATGATAGCGGGGGGAACAGGCAGTGGCTCGGGTGGTTGATGTCCTAGATTATCTTTTTGGCCTTCCTGTGACATCAGGTGCTGTAGGTGTCTTGGAGGGCGGGTAGTTTGCCCCCGGTAATGCGTTCAGCTGACCGGACCACCCTCTGGAGAGCCCTGAGGTTGCGGGCGGTGCAATTGCCACAAACAGATGGGAACGTTCAAGCTTTAGCCTACGTTGGGTAAATAGCTTCACATTGCAGCCGATACATTGCAAAGGCATCGTTACATTGCAAAGGCAAATTTCTCTGCAGCGAGGCCACTGCTGAAAATGCTTGAGACACACACACACACACACACACACACATACAGCCGTGGCACCTTGCATACTGGGAAATGTGCAATGGGTGGAAATGAGAGAAAGTGAGAGGGTTCTCTTTTTGTGTGTGTGTGTCTCTCCTGTGCTCATGGCGGGGAGACATTAAGCTAACGATGGGCCCAGATAATCATAGGAAGAGTGATGATGATGATAATAACCATTACTGGATCCATTTCGGGCCCCATGGTGATACTTGTTTACCGTTATTACTATGATGCCGCTACAGATGTAGATGTATTAATGTGTGTGTGTGTGTGTGTGGAACAGGCAATCTCTGTGTGTGTGTGTGTGTGTGTGTGTGTGCATGTGCCATTTCCCCACACAGTGCTCTGCTTCTGCTCAATGTCCAGCTCGAGTCAGAACATCCATCAATCTGTCGTCTCCAAAGCCATCCGTATCGCCTCCCCTCTTTCTCTACACATTCCTCTCACCCCTTGCTTTGTTTATCTTGTTTTGCTTTCTGCCGAGGCCCTCATCCATGTCACCCCCTCGCAGTCCGACCAACCTCACTTCATGGCTGCCCATATCCCATCATTCTGACTCCCATCCACCCTGGAAGGGTCCTAAATGGCACCCTATTCTCTAAATAGTGCACTACTAGTGTACTTTGTAGAGAATAGGGTGCCATTTGGGATGCAATCCTTGACTAACCACCCAGGCCATTTCCTCCACTCTAGGGGGCACCCGGTAAGGATTTAGCTGAGATCAGTGTAATTTTAGACCCCTTGATCAATGCTCATTTGCTGCTAGGCCGCTTCTCCCCCACAGCCAAACTCCAGCCGGGCATGCATCATTCATAAGATTTGAAAGAAAGAGCACCTCAGCACTCTGCTATTTTGGCTGGAACGTCCTGCTAAGACTACTGACTAGGACTCGTGCCCTTTGTGCTTTCTGCACCACTAGCCCCGTTTATACCTGGTTCTAACATGCGTCCAATGTCCTGATCTTGTCCACATTCTGATTGTGCTCACATTTGTTGACAGGTGTAGATAATCAAAATACGCATTGTGATCTGATTGTGATTAGATCTTCCCGACCACCTCCGGAGGTAGTCGGAGATGCATCTAGTACGGATATCATTGAAGTGTGAACGAATCCTGACAACGAAACCATATACATTTAGCCAATGTCGCGGTTGTCCAGCCCTCTTTAAAAAATCACACTGGCCAGTTGAGGTAGTAATTATGGACAATAACTCTACCATTCCTCCAGAATTAAGATCATGGTCCTCATTAGAAACCAAGTGCTTACTGTCAGTGTGGTCGGATGCCACAGTCCAATCAAAATTAGATCAAACATAGGCTATAGAAATAAATATATTTATGAAGAGATATCATCCCGAATTAGAGAAAAAAGGTTCTCCCTTTCCAACGTCCAATGCCAGTACAAAACCAAATATTTGAAAACATCATACAGAAAGTCTAAATGTAATAGCAGTAGTGGGAACAGGAGAACCCAATGCCCATTTTATTCAGAGCTGGACGTGGTATTGGGTGACCATCCCACCATCCCATGCATCCCCAATACATTTGTAGTTCAGTGTAAATGATGGTGCTAATGCTAATACAGTATATCAGTCTATCAACCCTTGATGAGTGAAAGCGACTCCGTTAGTGAATTATCATTGATCAATGATTTGGAGCAAACCAAACCACAGTCGTTCTTCCAGAATGTCGCATATTTCCTTTGGTACCATTTAGGCCTATACCAAATAAGAATCTGACCTCTGGACTATAATGCAATGCTGTATATTATATTCTGTGAATCTTTCAGCATTCTCCAGACAAATCGCTATAGCAATAAAGTGCAAAAGATGTTCAAACTGATGTGTAAAGGCGCATAGCTTTCTGTAAGCATGTAAGTGAGGCCAGTGTCCAATATAATGTACAATACGAAGGACTCTTTAGGCTACTTTTAGATTTACACTTTATTCCTTTATACAGCCATAGTATTTGCTTTACATGCATGCTCCTTTGTAGGCCTACGTGCATGGTAGTTTCTTTAGAGGGCATCAAATATTTGCCTTTTCAATCATGAACATTATTATAAAGACAATGTATATAAACACCCATGCATAAAGATCAACCCTGTCCAGACCTGCTTGGATAAATGCATTGGGCCATTCAGAGATGCACTTTCTAGCCTACTCTGTAACTTAACCTGTTTCTACTGTGGGTAATTTTGAATTTATATTGTGCGTTAATTGTATTTTGTACACACATCCAGATACTCAGCTCATTTGTGACTTTTTAAGGGATAGGAGAGATTCCTGGAATATTTATGTGTACGGCTGTGGACAGGTTGAGTTTATCGGGACAGTAGCCTATCACGCCCAGTCTTAAATCATTGTATAACAAAAGTAGGCTGTAATGATGAGTATAAAACTATTGACTATAAAAGTGTGTTGTTTTCTGTCGATTTTAACAGCTTGTGTCAGAAGGGGTGGTCCAAGGCAGATTGTAATAATTTGCATACAGGGAGGGACCAGGGAATCTGGTCACAATACAGAGCAGTAGGCAGATAAGAGACACATTTTATTATCATATGTAGATGCAACAAATCTCAAAAAGATAGAGATAACCACAGCTTCTGAGATGGACAATGTGGTTGGAACTGGTCAGATGCTGGTCAAGAGTGTCGACTGAAACCATTAAGTAGGGAGAGGAGTTGTTTCTTGACCACGTGAAGTGAGAAAAAATCTGTTGGTCCTATTTAGAGTAGATGCTTTACTTAGAGCCTAGATTTATTTCCTGGTCAGGTCAAGAAAAACTCCTGGCCCTTTCCATACGAATTGAATGCAAATATGACCAAAAAAATAAATAAATGCTGGGTCAAAAACAACCCAGCGCTGGGTAAATAGTGGACAGAACAACTGTTGGGTTATTTTTGCCAGTTGGGTCACTTAGTTGAGTTATTGAGCTGTGATCCACCGAGTCAGATCAGAAGACTAGAGGCGTGGCATAGTAGAGGCGTGGCTTTCAGATAGTTATTTTTGGCCACCTGTGAGAGTAAATGTAATTTCAGTTAATCTGTTCTGTTGTACTGTAAATACAGGTTAAGGTTGAGCACCGACACTTTTGTAGCTTAATAAAGCTTAGACAAGTGCCTATGGGATAGTTGCCAATTTATGATATATAAAAAACAAATGCTAAAGGGAAATAAAAATTTGCAGTGTACAAGCATAACATGATGAACATGAATGACAGTTACTCAGACAGGTGGCCAAAAATATTTATATCTAAGCCACTCCCCAATAGGCCACGCCTCCTGACAATGTACTCCTGAGTGGCGCAGTGGTCTAAGGCACTGCATCGCAGTGCTAACTGTGCCACTAGAGATCCTGGTTCGAATCCAGGCTCTGTCGCAGCCGGCCGCGACCGGGAGACTCATGGGCGGCGCACAATTGGCCCAGCGTCGTCCAGGGTAGGGGAGGGAATGGCCGGCAGGGATGTAGCTCAGTTGATAGAGCATGGCGTTTGCAACACCAGGGTTGTGGGTTCGATTCCCACGGGGGGCCAGTATAAAAAAAAAAGAAAACAAATATGTAATCACCAACTGTAAGTCGCTCTGGATAAGAGCGTCTGCTAAATGACTGAAATGTAAATGTAAATGTATAACCAATGGATTGCATTAAAGACCAATCTGCTGGGTCAACCCAGCATGGAAATGACTAAAAACCCAACTGATGGTGAAATCAACCCATGTTTGGATATTACACATTAATAACGTTATTATTTAAATATTATAACAAAGAACTATTCCAACATTGGGATATGCATAGGCACTTAAGGAACTCATACTCTTGTGTAAGCCTTATTATAGCTACAAAAGTGTCAGTGATCAACCTTAACATGTGTTGACAATATAACAGAACAGATTAACCGGAATGACATTTTTCTCTCAAGGGAGGCCGAAAATAACTACCTGAAAGCCACGCCTCCTGTCTTCTGATCTGGCCCAGTGGATAATAGCTCAATAACCCAGCATCAACAAGCCAACTTAAAGAACACAATGGGTTGTTTGTGACCCCACTGGCTGGGTCAAAATAACCCAATGTGTGTTCAATATTTACCCAAATTGGGTTGTTTTTAACCCAACATTTTTTTGAGTGCATGTCAAGTGTTATTATAGATATGATAGTTGATTTGAAAAAGAAATGCACACACATGATACAAAGCATGTTTGCTCAAATCAAGTCTTCCTCCTAATGATGGCATACGAGGGAAACCGAATCCAGCTACTTCTATAGTGAACAGTATATACCGTTACGGCAAGGGTTATACTGTAGATTAATGCCTCATTAGTATATTCTACTTTGCAGTAAATCAGGACATTTTTGCCCATTTCCCCTTTTTACTCTCCTCTCGCTACAGCATGCCAAGACCAACACATAAACAACATAAAAAAGCAGGCATGCATTATGCAAATGTATTCCCCCGCCGCCACGGAGGGAGCGATATGTATTTAAACTTTCCTGCTGCTCTCTCGTTTGACATCGGCTGGCATCTGCTCATTAGCCAGGCAACCCAGTCAGATGAGGAAATAGTGAAACGCATTACGGCGGTGGAAGATCAGTTGACAATTCTTCGAAACCACCAGCTTGATCGGGGTAACAAGGCGAAGCGTGGAGGCGCACAGTGTGCCATTTGCGCCCACGTCTTTTGTACCATGCTTCCCGCCTGGCGGATGGATTTAAAGTTTGGGAAAAGGAGGGGGAATCATGAAAGTAAATGTAGGCTACTCACATAGGCACACACAAACACCGGCATGGGTATACAGTACACAACAGTTTCCAGTAATCGGTAGCAATCTGAAAGGTGCTATCTCTGCAACTGCCTTTGGTTCTCTCTCTCTGTATCTTCTCCCTCCCTTGCTCTATCATCTCTCCTTTGATCACTGCCCCTTCTCTTGCAGACGTCTCACCCTCTGTCCCCCTCTCGCTCTCTTTCTCCCTCTCTTCCTCTATTCTCCTCCCTCGCTTGGTCTCATTTCGTCTTTGATCAGTATTGCAGGCTCAGACATTGAACCCCCCCCCCCCCCCCCCCTCCGCCTCCCTCTTTCTCTCTTTCATGCATCTTGAAAGTATGCAGTTTGGTTCCTCTCTGGGGATTTTTCCACCTTCCTTCGCTCCATCCCCTGGACCCCCTCTCGCTCTCATTCATCTACCCTGCGTCCGACAGATTCTATCAGTTTGATACCCTGCTCTAAGGCCAACTCTGATATGTTCAAAGCTTTGACTTGGTCATCAACTCTACAAAGGATAAAAACTGCATCGTAAAAAACAAATGGCCCTGGCACTGAACCTGAGTCAGTAATGACTTGGACTGTCTATATCTAAGCCCTATAACAATGAGTTTTTTAAGAGCTCACTGACCCCAGCCCAGTGAGTATGACACTTACACATCCAAGGGTACGACATACAGAAAGGTCACTTGTCCGCCATCTTTCCTTTACTTTAATTGAAGACTAGAATATGATAAAAGAGAGAAATAAGAGACAAAATGAAAGGCAAGGGTATTATGAGCCCTGGTCTCTTCCGAACCTCTACACCCCATCCCTAGGTCCCCTATATCTCTGCCATAGAAAACAGTAGTCATGGTAACAGAAGAAGGAGAGAGAAAGGGGGGAGAGGTGGAGGAAGAAAGGGGTGCGACAGAAGGGTCATCTCTTCAGGGGAGTGACCCCCAGTAAAAAATAGGTCCTTCCTGTTGAGTTAAGACACCAACCCCATGGGGAGAGTGACATTACCATGCGTTAAGTCCCACGGGGAGCAATTTCACGGACACCGTGCCCCGGCTATGAAAGTTTCGATTTACTAAATTCCACCCTGGCGATAATGTGAGTGACTTCAGTCTCTGTGCTCGCCATTTTCTCCAGTTCTGCTCTATTTTTCCTCTCTGTTTATCTCTGCAGTGTCTCCTATGGTTGTGATACCTGCTATCATCTCTGACACACACTCACAGGCACTCACACACATTTATATATCCTGAACAAAAATATAAACGCAACACGGAACAATTTCAAAGATTTTACAGAGTTACAGTTCATATAAGGAAATCAGTCAATTGAAACACATTCATCAGGCCCTAATCTATGGATTTCACGACTGGGAATACAGATTTGCATCTGTTGGTCACAGATACCTTTAAAGAAAAATGTAGGGGTGTGGATCAGAAAACCAGTTAGCATCTGGTGTGACCAACATTTGGCTCATGCATTGAGACACTTCTCCTTCGCATAGAGTTGATCAGGCTGTTTGGGACCTGTGGAATGCCCCACTCCTCTTCAATGGCTGTGCGAAGGTGCGGGAACTGCAACACGCTGTCGTACATGACAATCCAAAGCATCTCAAACATGCTCAATGTGTGACATGTCTGGTGAGTATGCAGGCCATGGAAGAACTGGGACATTTTCAACTTCCAGGAATTGTGTACAGATCGTTGCGACATGGGGCTGTGGCGGCGGATGAATTGACACGAAAATGAGCCTCAGGATCTCATTACGGTATCGCTGTGCATTGAAATTGCCATCGATAAAATGAAATTGTGTTCATTGTCCGTAGCTTATGCCAGCCCATACCATAACCCCACCGTCACCATGGGGCACTGTTCACAACGTTGACATCAGCTAACCGGTCGCCTACAATACACCATACACGTAGTCTGCGGTTGTGAGGCCGGTTGAACGTACTGCCAAATTCTCTATAACGATGTTGAGGCGACTTATGGTAGAAAAATTTACATTCAATTCTCTGGCAACAGCTCTGGTGGACATTCCTGCAGTCAGCATGCCAATTGCACGCTCCCTCAAAACTTGAGACATTTGTGACATTGTGTTTTGATACACAACTGTACATTTTAGAGTGCCTTTTATTGTCCCCAGCACAAGGTGCACGCTTGTAATGATCATGCTGTTTAATCAGCTTCTTGATATGCAACACTTGTCAGGTGGATGGATTATCTTGGCAAAGGAGAAATGCTTACTAACAGGGATGTAAACACATTTGACACTGACACGTGCGCAACGATGGGGTAAAACAGACTGGGTTGGCTTAGATTGTTGACAACAGTGAATTTTAGGCATATTAGCATTGACATGAAATCAGCATAGAAATGTGCACAATGTTTTTGTGACGTTATCAGCTAAGCCATCATTATTCAAATCCTTTGACTTTTTCCACATTTTGTTGTTGCAGCCTGCATTTAAAATGGATTAAATTGAGAGTTTGTGGCACTGGCCTACACACAATACCCCATAATGTCAAAGTGGAATTATGTTTCCATATTTTTTAAACAAATGAATTAAAAATGAAAAGCTGAAATATCTTGAGTCTATAAGTATTCAACCTCTTTATGGCAAGCCTAAAGTTCAGGGGTAAAAATGATCTTAACAAGTCACATAATAATTTGAATGGACTCTGTGTGCAATAATATTGTTTAACGTGATTTTTGAAAGACTACCTCATCTCTGGACCCCACACATACAATTGTCTGTAAGGTCCCTCAGTCAAGCAGTGAATTTTAAACACAGATTCAACCACAAAAACCAGAAAGGTTTTCCAATGCCTCGCAAAGGACACCAATTGGTAGAAGGGTAAACAAAATGCTATATATTTTATCCCTTTGAGCATGGTGAAGTTATTAATTACACTTTGGATGGTGTACCAATACACCCAGTCACTGCAAAGATACAGGTGTACTTCCTAACTCAGTTGCCTTAGAGGAAGGAAATCACTCAGGGATTTCACCATGAGGCCAATGGGGACTTTAAAACAGTTACAGAGTGTAATAGCTGTGATAGGAGAAAACTGAGGATGGATCAACAACATTTGTAGTTACTCCACAATACTAACCTAAATGACAGAGTGAAAAGGAAGCCTGCACAGAATAAAAACATTCCAAAACATGCATCCTGTTTGCAATAAGGCA
This sequence comes from Coregonus lavaretus, assembly GCF_964263955.1. NCBI lineage: Eukaryota > Metazoa > Chordata > Actinopteri > Salmoniformes > Salmonidae > Coregonus > Coregonus lavaretus. The sequence continues at coordinate 20,067,065 of NC_139993.1, forward strand.
CTAAAGTAAAACTGCAAAAAATATGGGAAAGAAATTAACTTTATGTCCTGAATACAAAGTGTTATGTTTGGGGCAAATCCAACACAACACATCACTGAGTTCCAGTCTTAATATTTTCAAGCATGGTGGTGGCTGCATCATGTTATGGATATGCTTGTCATCGGCAAAGTCTAGGGAGTTTTTTAGGATAAAGAGAAACAGAGCAGAGCTAAGCACAGGCAAAATCATGGAGGAAAACCTGGTTAGGTCTGCTTTCCAATAGACAAATTCACCTTTTAGCAGGACAATAACCTAAAAAACTGTTTTCTGAAGGCACTGTATATACACACACAAACGCAGGCACGCACACATGCACGCACAAACACATGCACGCACATGCTCCCAAAACCCTACACATACACGTTGGTAGTGAGTATAACCTTGCATAGGGAGACAAAGACAGAGTCCATGTTTTATTCTGCCTGTCTCCACAGGGCCTTCTTCAATCTCATCCTACTGTTTCCCCTGATGCACGGTGGCACAAGGCCCAATCTGATACCAAACCTGCACCACAGGATAACAAAGCCTGCACCACACCAACAACAAGGCTGTCTGCTAGCTACAGCACTCCAGATCCTGCCTGGAGATGGCATGGGGCAGACCAGAGGTTGGTTTGTTAGACTGGTTCTTCTTTGTTAGTGTCTTACCTAAACTCTTAGTCAGAGTAGACTTCATTGGAAGGTTGAATTAAAGAAAGGCATGTAGGTGAATTCAACTGAAGTCTGTTTGGATGTCATCTGATTGTGTCATTACATGTAGACCAAAATGATTTTAGCAGCAACTTTAAAAATGAATTATTTTGTTATAAACCTACACCTGACTGCCTATGACATCTAAGATTATGATCGTTAGTGTTAGCTTACAGTAGGCTAGCTAGAGTAGAGTGTCACTCCTTATGGTTTAAGCTTTGGCAAATATGGATGATAGTTTTCGAAATCCTCAAAAAAATATAGAGAGATGAAGAAGAAAATTAAACTAATTTCATCTTATCACTCAGTAATGAAGCAGATCTCTCCCAAAATACATTTTTGGGAACTGGCAATTACTTGTAAATTACTTTTAGAAGAGGTAATTAATGTTATCACGTAAACTGTTCACATGGAAACATCCATGAATGAAGTTTAATGTGCGACATTGAAATCTTAAAGTGAGGATTACTTCAGCCTTGCTATGAAAGGACTTTTAAAGGGGATTGGAACAGGTTCTCTAAAGGCCCAGTCCGTAATTTGAAAAACATAAAAATTGCAGCCCCGCCACTTGGTTCAGTATAAAGCTGAGGGATTGGAGAAGAGTAAATACATTTAAAGATTGAGCTATAGGGGACTGACAGTCCATGAGGTCAACATTTGATCATATGTTCAAAAACTGCTGTAAATATCACAGAGTGGGCCTTTAAAACCAGCTGGCAGAAGCATCACCTATCTGGCACCGTAAAAAATAAATATCTGTTTGCTTTGGGATGTTAAACCCAGCCCAACGCCCAACCCCGATTCAACAGTCAATAAACATATATAACTGCAGCTGTTCTTAAAAAATATATATTTATATATATATTAGAGGAGAGAACTTTCAGAACACAAAAACACACACAGGGGAGACCGCAAGACAAAGAGGTGCTGTGAACAGTACAGGTTGAACTTAAAACAAGCTGTCAGAGTTATGTACAGGACGTCCAATTTGGTCTACTTCCCAAATGGCACTCTATTCCCTTTATAGGAAACTATTTTCAGTAGTTCACTATAACACAAATGGGGTGCCATTTGGGAAACAGGACCCACATTTAAGGTGAGTCTTCATTAGAGGAAGTGCAGCATGTAACGCTGTCATTACCTGCTGTGTACTCCACAGACCTGCGATCCAGAGATACACAGCAGAATCCACACCGCTCGTCTGACACTAATTCAATCTCCAGTCTTGAGGAATGGACTGCAAAGATTTCCTGCGGCTCAGTGTTAGCTGTTATGATCACGTAATGCTGTTTGAAACATGTTTACTGACACAGGAAGTAAGAGGGAAATAAATTGCTTGTTTCTTATTGCTGAACAACAGATGGGCGGCTGACATTGGCATGAATAAATCCAATGGAGGTCTTTTCCGGTAGATTTTGTTCGGTTGTTTTGTATTTCCTCTTTATATTGTAAAATGCACGTAGCATGGGCTCCACTGATGGGCCAAAGCTAGTTCATACTCCTGTTTTGTTGCTAACTGAATTGTTTCCTCCTCATTCCCGTCTCCCCCCCCTTCCTATTTTGCCCCCATAAAACTATTTTACTGAACCGAACATGTCTGTGAAACTAGCCATCTGGTCCAGGTGTATCTGTAAAAGTAAAGAAAACATGTTGACTCGCCCTACTTGTAGAGAAACGCTAATGCTCCTCTCTTTCATTTTGACAAAAGGTCTATGTCTCTGTCATGCAGTACACTCTTTTAGTTTTTGTTGTCCAAGGCTACCTTGCTAAAATGCTTGCTCGCTAGCCAAACTTCCTTTCATGTTAGCATTAGCCTTTTACCTCTAGCTATATATTGAACTTCCATCCTCTCAGGCCAGGCCTACTTCAATGTAAAATATTAAGACGGCGGGAAGGATAATTGGTATAGATCAAGAATCAGCCACCAACCTGTACACAAAATTCATCCTCCTAAAACATAAAATCATTTTACAGGACAGTACTCATCCCCTTCACTCAAAATTCAGTCAGCCAGACATGGGGAAAGAGACTTCTTCAAAAGAAAATTAAAACAGATAAATATGTGGACTCTTTTATTCCAACAGCCATTAGGCTGTATAATACATTTACATTACATTTACATTACATTTTAGTCATTTAGCAGACGCTCTTATCCAGAGCGACTTACAGTTAGTGCATACATTATTTTTTATACCCCCCGTGGGAATCGAACCCACAACCCTGGCGTTGCAAACGCCATGCTCTACCAACTGAGCTACATCCCTGCCGGCCATTCCCTCCCCTACCCTGGACAACGCTGGGCCAATTGTGCGCCGCCCCATGGGTCTCCCGGTCGCGGCCGGCTACGACAGAGCCTGGATTCGAACCAGGATCTCTAGTGACACAGCTAGCACTGCGATGCAGTGCCTTACACCACTGACTAATACCTAGTCTGTTGGTCCCTGGAGTGTACAGCATATTGCACTTTCACTTTAAATGTGTAGCTATAGCACTTTGAATGAATTATATTGTGTAGTTTCTGTGTTTTCATGTTTTATGTACTGTCTTTTTAAGCACATGACCAAATGTGGTGGGATAATAAAGTTGATCTGAATCTAAAAGAGCAGCTGTTAAATTCAACTGTATACCGGTATTATAAACCGCGCTGCCTATGCTATTGCAAAACTTGAAACATATAGCTATCTATTTACTAGGCTACTAGGTCCAATTAAATGAGAGATGTGGATGGTAATTTGTTGTATGGCTCCTTGAGAAATATGAACCCATCATGGCCAGAAAAGGTGAGGAATATTGATGAGTTAGTTAAGAAGCTGGAAATAAAAATGTGCTTCTTCTATAGAAATAGGTCCTGCCTCTCGCTAAATAGTAGAAAGCAGGTTATTCAGTCGATGTTCCTATCGGTCCTAGACTATGGCGACATCATCTATATGCATGCAGCTGCCACTTCATTAAAGCCGTTAGATGCAGTTTATCATAGCACACTGTGCATTATCACCGGCAACAATTGTTGTACTCATCACTGCATTCTCTACCAGAAAGTTGGTTGGCCCTCTTTGATGTCAGGTACGTTGATACATTGCTATGTTTTCATTTATAAAGCCCTTTTACAAAAAGTCCCACTGTACCTAATATCTGTACTAAACTTTAGACATAAGAGTTACCACACCCGGTCTCAGGGATGCTAACTCTGGAAATTCCTTTGGTCTCTACTGAGTTAGGTAAATCTTTTAGTTTTCTTGCACCTTTGAACAATCTTCAAAATGTTCTTACATTTTATGTTTTGGTGCCTCTAGGGCAATTCAGAAAGCTGATTGAGGACGTTATTACTGATGAATGTTTGTTTTTGTTTGACAGTGTTTTTCTTTCTGCTTGCATTTTTGTATTTATATTGATGTGTGTATTTTCTGTAATTTATGTAATTCAGGCCTCATCTGTAAAAGAGACCTTGATCTCAGTATGACTCCCTGATCAAATAAAGGATAAATAAATATATTCTGCAATGGTTATGAAAATGAATTAATCTAATTATTTCAGATTCTAAAAATAAAATACAATAATTTTTGCTCTTCTCACTAATAGCAAATGGCAGCCTGGTCTCAGACTAGACGTCACATAGTAAATGTAAACCAAGAAATCTAAATTAGTATTGTCACGTCTCCTCCCGTTGCTCCACTCCGGCACTCTGATTCGCTGGTCTACTGAGCCACCGGTCTGAGCGCACCACCTCGGCAACACCGGAATGGAAACCCACCGCACCCTAATCACCTCCAGCGCACCTGCACCTCGAGTGGCGCAGTGGTCGAGTGGCGCAGTGGTCTAAGGCACTGCATCGCAGTGCTAAACTGTGCCACTAGAGATCCTGGTTCGAATCCAGGCTCTGTCGTAGCCGGCCGTGACCGGGAGACCCATGGGGCGGCGCGCACAATTGGCCCAGCGTCGTCCAGGGTAGGGGAGGGATTTGGCCGGCAGGGGATGTAGCTCAGTTGGTAGAGCATGGCGTTTGCAACGCCAGGGTTGTGGGTTCGATAAAATAATGTATGCACTAACTGTAAGTCGCTCTGGATAAGAGCGTCTGCTAAATGACTTAAATGTAAAAAATGTAATGTAATCATCTCATCACCACCCCTATATAGCCCTGGACTGTTCAGTATTGTGTTGTGTGTGATTGTTAGTGTCTTGTCGTGTACTCGCTCTTTGTTGTTCTCTTGCTCAGTATTAAGTAAACCTTTACATTGTTGATTCCTACGTCTGCGTCCTGCGTCTTAGTATCCTCAGTATTCGTCACAAGTATAATATGTTACATTTGGTATGGTTACATAAGACAGAAGGTGAGCACATTATTTTTTGCGTGAAAACTGGCACACGCACATTTTGGGGTATATTTTGTATGTACACACGGTTTATAAATGAGGCCCCTGCTCTTTCCATGACGTAGACTGACCAGGTGAAAGCTATGATCCGTTATTGATATCACTTGATAAATCCACTTCAATCAGTGTAGATGAAGAGGAGGAGACTGGTCAAATAATGATTTTTAAGCCTTGAGACAATTGAGACATGTATTGTGTATGTGTGCCATTCAGAGGGTGAATGGGCAAGACAAAATATTTGTCTCTTTGAATTGGGTATGGTAGTAGGTGTCAGGCGCACCGGTTTGAGTGTGTCAACAGTTTCCCGTGTGTATCAAGAATGGTCCACCATCCAAAGGACATTATGGGCCAGCATCCCTGTGGAACAATTGTGACACCTTGTAGAGTCCATGCACAGACGATTTGAGGCGGCTCTGATATTAGGAAGGTGTTCCTAATGTTTTGAGACCTCAGTGTATGTATTATCTTTATAAATGAAATATTGTCTACAGGAGAAATGTAAAATAGTATACAGAAAGCCTACAAATGTCAATGGAAAAGGTGAACTGTCTGTTCTACCGTTAAACTGCACTTCGAATGGGATCGCATAGAACAAAATACTTGATATAGCTTATCTATTTACTACTATGACGTGGGTTCAATTAAATGAGTAGATGGTACGAATGGTAACCTATACTAACTTATTGTAGACCTATAGGCTATTTTGCGACATGAGTAGCCTATGAAACCATCACAGTCAGAAAAGGTGAGGAATGTATTCTGCAATGATCTTGGAATTTAAATAATAGGAAATATATGCTTATTTCTAATTATTTTAGAATGCAAAGATAAGAAACATATAATGTCGCTTTACTCACTAACGGCAAATGTTTGCATCTTGTTATTATATTTAGCTAGGCTACCTGTTTTTGTTATGAATAAGAGTGTCATATTTTCCATGAATAAGAGTGTCATATATTTTCCATTTGCACAAGGCTACTACTATTGCCTTCTTGCAATTGAATACTTCAACCACTAGAAACTGTGCGTAGGCTACGCATGGTCTAAAGTTTGCGGGAGGATAAGCACATTCTCAGGTCAAGTTCAGTTTTTATAAATGCCATCTTTTGTGTGAAAACTGGCGAATAAATGTTTTAGGGCTATTTTGTGCGTACGCAACATTTATAAGGCCCCAGGTCTCTCACTGGAACTAAGGGGCCTAGCCCGAACCATGAAAAACTGCCCCATACCATAAATCCTCCTCCTTTACAGTTGGCACTATGCATTGGGGCAGGTAGCATTTTCCTGGCATCCGCCAAACCCAGATTTGTCCGTCGGACTGCCAGATGATTCATCACTCCAGTGAATGCGTTTCCACTGCTCCAGAGTCCAATGCCGGCGAGATTTACACCACTCCAGCTGACACTTGACATTGTGCATAGTGATCTTAGGCTTGTGTGCGGCTGTTCGGCCATGGAAACCCATTTCATGAAGCTCCCGACAAACAGTTATTGTGCTGACATTGATTCCAGAGGCAGTTTGGAACTCGGTAGTGAGTGTTGCAACCGAGGACAGACAATCTTTACGCGCTTCTGTTCTGTGAGCTTGTTTGGCCTACCACTTTGCAGCTGAGCCGTTGTTGCTCCAAGATGTTTCCACTTCACAATAACAGCACTTACAGTTGACCGGGGCAGCTCTAGCAGGGCAGAAATTTGACGAACTGACTTGTTGGAAAGGTGGCATCCTATGACGGTGCCATGTTGAAAGTCACTGAGCTCTTCAGTAAGGCCATTCTACTGACAATGTTTGTCTATGGAGATTGCATGGTTGTGTGCTCGATTTTATACACCTGTCCGCAATGGTTGTGGCTGAAATAGCCGAATCCACTAATTTGAAGGGGTGTTCACATACTTTTCTATATATAGTGTTCCAAGGTTTGTCATGATTATGCATTGTTGAAGATCCAATGTCAAAGTTCCATCATTCTTAAATGGAAGAAGTTTGGAACCCCCAAGACTCTTCCTAGAGCTGGCCGCCCGGCCAAACTGCGCAATCGGGGGAGAAGGGCTTTGGTCAGTGAGATGACCAAGAACCCGATGGTCACTCTGACAGAGCTCCAGAGTTCCTATGTGGAGATGGGAGAACCTTCCAGAAGGACAACCATCTCTGCAGCACTCCACCAATCAAGCCTTTATGGTAGAGTGGAAAGACAGAAGCCACTTCTCAGAAAAAGGCACATGTTTGGAGTTTGCCACAAGGCCCCTAAAGGACTCTCAGACCATGAGAAACAAGATTCTCTGGTCTGATGAAACCAAGATTGAACTCTTTGGCCTGAATGCCAAGTGTTACGACCTGATTTGTATTTGGCAGTGGAGCTCCATCTCCTCATCCTCCTTCCCTCCCACTGCTAAATACCTATGGTGAAGCATGGTGGTGGCAGCATCAGCAATGCTAAGTGTCACGTCTGGAGGAAACCTGACATCATCCTTACTGTGAAGCATGGTGGTGGCAGCATCATGCTGTGGGGATGTTTTTCACCGGCAGTGACTGGGAGACTAGTCAGGATCGAGGGAAAGATGAACGGAGCAAAGTACAGAGATATCCTTGATGAAGACCTGCTCCAGAGTGTTCAGGACCTCAGACTGCGGCGAAGGTTCACCTTCCAACAGGACAACGACCCTAAGCACACGGTCAAGACAATGCAGGAGTGGCTTCAGGACAAGTCTCTGAATGTCCTTGAGTGGCCCAGCCAGAGTCCGGACTTGAACCCGATAGAACATCTCTGGAGAGACCTGAAAATAGCTGTGCAGTGACGCTCCCCATCCAACCTGACAGAATTTGAGAGGATCTGCAGAGAAGAATGGGAGAAACTCCCCCAATACAAGTGTTCCAAGCTTGTAGCGTCATACCCAAGAAGACTCAAGGCTGTAATCGCTGCCAAAGGTGCTTCAAAAAAGTACTGAGTAAAGGGTCTGAAGACTTATGTAAATGTAATATTTACGTTTTTTATTTTAAATACATTTGCAACATTTTCAAAAAACCTGATTGATGACAAACAATTTAATCAATTTTAGAATAAGGCTGTAATGTAACAACATTTTGAAAAAGTCAAGGGATCTGAATACTTTCCGAATGAGTGAATGATTTGTCAGTGCACCAGTACATTTAGAGACATCACACAGACCGCTTGAAGGCCTGTCAAACACTTTCCTGTGGTCTGAGCTCACTTGTTCCCCAGTTCTAAACATTCTCCTCCTTTCCTGATGCAGCTTGGCTTTGTTTTGTAATTGGACTGCACTGGCTGTTGGCAAGATGGATACCGTTTGTGTGTTTACCTGAATGTTTGGCAGGGAAACAAAGCAAAACACCCCTGCTATGGTCATCTATTCGGACAGACCTGTCAAGCGTGGAGGCGTGCACTGGTAACATTTAATCATCACCCCGGGGTGAACCACAACAGGGATGTCTTCCAATAACCCACACTATTTTTGACTCTCTGCACAACATTTATAAGTGACAGATCTGAATGCATGTTATTGCTCAGACATGACTCTACACATGTAAATAAGACCAAAGTCAACAACACAATTACACATTGCCCAACATCCAAAGACACAAATAACAAGACATGTCACAACACAAATCATCCAAGACATGCCTCAACTGCAAATTCTATCACAAAATGTGGATTCAAACCTTCAATTCAGCTTATCCTCTGTGTCATATATATTTTTTAGTTTTTGTGTCATTTTGCAGACACTCTTATCGAGAGTGACTTACAGGCGCAATTAAGGTTAAGTGTCTTGCTTAAGGGCACCGACAGATTTTTCACCTAGTCGGCTCAGGAATTCGAGAAGTGATATAATAAATCCTGAGACAGGGGGCTCTATTTTAAAGGTAGACTCAGCGATATGGCATAGATGCAGAAAGTAAACAGCACAGTGGGTCAATTTCCGCAACAACTAAGAGCATTGAAGCGCTAGGCTCAACTTCTCTGCTGTTTTGGTGCCGAAATTATGAGCGCAAAATCTAACGATGGCGCGAAAAGCCTGGGTTTTGATTAATAAAGAAGTTGTAGGTGCGATGAGGGCTTGGCCACTCACTAGCCAATCAACACATTCCATGGCTTAATACTGCATGCATTTGTCGCAAGTTCTGTAGGTTGTTAACAGTCTATGCATTGTCATCAACTCCAATTCGGCTGGGGGCACGGAATATGCTAGTCCTAGTCCATTGCGTATTAATACTATAGTTTATTTAAAAGCATAGGCTACATAATGAGTAATAGCAACTGTAAAACAAATGTTTTGCTCAATGGTCCCTTGTGGCTCAGTTGGGTTCGATTCCCACGGGGGACCAGTACGAAAATGTAAGTGGTTCTGGATAAGAGTGTCTGCTAAATTACTAAAATATAAAAATGTAGCCAGTGTTGGCAGTCAAGTATTTGATCCCCTGCTGATTTTGTACGTTCACCCACTGACAAAGAAATTCTCAGTCTATAATTTTAATGGTAGGTTTATTTGAACAGTGAGAGACAGAATAACAACAAAAAAATCCAAAAAACCCATGTCAAAAATGTTATAAATTGATTTGCATTTTAATTAACTCTTAAAGGGAGTGCTCCTAATCTCAGCTTGTTACCTGTATAAAAGACACCAGTCCACAGAAGCAATCAATCAATCAGATTCCAAACTATCCACCATGGCCAAGACCAAAGAGCTCTCCAAGGATGTCAGGGATAAGATTGTAGACCTACACAAGGCTGTAATGGGCTACAATACCATCGCAAAGCAACTTGGTGAGAAGGTGACAACAGTTGGTTTGATTATTCGCAAATGGAAGAAACACAAAAGAACTGTCAATCTCCCTCGGCTTGGGGCTCCGTGCAAGATCTCACCTCGTGGAGTTGCAATGATCATGAGAACGGTGAGGAATCAGCCCAGAACTACACGGGAGGATCTTGTCAATGTTTTCAAGGCAGCTGGGACCATAGTCACCAAGAAAACAATTAGTAACACACTACGCCGTGAAGGACTGAAATCCTGCAGCGCCCGCAAGGTCCCCGTGCTCAAGAAAGCACATATACAGGGCCGTCTGAAGTTTGTCAATTACCATCTGAATGATTCAGAGGAGAACTGGGTGAAAGTGTTGTGGTCAGATGAGACCAAAATTGAGCTATTTGGCATCAACTCAACTCGCCGTGTTTGGAGGAGGAGGAATGCGGCCTATGACCCCAAGAACACCATCCCCACCGTCAAACATGGAGGTGGAAACATTATGCTTTGGGGTGTTTTTCTGCTAAGGAGACAGGACAACTTCACCGCATCAAAGGGATGATGGACGGGGCCATGTACCATCAAATCTTGGGTGAGAACCTCCTTGCCTCAGCCAGGGCATTGAACATGGGTTGTGGATGGGTATTCCAGCATGACAATGACCCAAAATACACGGCTAAGGCAACAAAGGAGTGGCTCAAGAAGAAGCACATTAAGGTCCTGGAGTGGCCTAGCCAGTCTCCAGACCTTAATCCATAGAAAATCTGTGGAGGGAGCTGAAGGTTCGAGTTGCCAAACGTCAGCCTCGAAACCTTAATGACTTGGAGAAGATCTGCAAAGAGAAGTGGAACAAAATCCCTCCTGAGATGTGTGCAAACCTGGTGGCCAACTACAAGAAATGTCTGACCTCTGTGATTGCCAACAAGGGTTTTGCCACAAGTACTAAGTCATGTTTTGCAGAGGCGTCAAATACTAATTTCCCTCATTAAAATGCAAATCAATGTATAAAAAATTTTACTTGCGTTTTTCTGGATTTTTTTGTTGTTATTCTGTCTCTCACTGTTCAAATAAACCTACCATTAAAATTATAGATTGATCATGTCTTTGTCAGTGGGCAAACTTACAAATTCAGCAGGGGATCAAATACTTTTTTCCCTCACTGTACATGTCTTTACGCATTGCACTTCTCCTAAAATAAGATATACTTGTATTGTATGTCTAAGGCATGTTCTCAATAAGCAAAATATAGCCTAGACCAGGGTTCTTCAATTGCGGTCCTGGAGGGCCGAAACACTTCTGTTTTTTATTTCTACCTGGTAGTTAATTGCACTCACCTGGTGTCCCAGGTCTGAATTAGCCCCTGATTAGAAGGAGAGGATGAAAAACAGAGGTGTTTCGGCCCTCCAGGACCGGAATTGAAGAACCCTGGCCTAGACCTACCGTTGATACTGCATTTATAGGCCTGAATAATTTGAAATACGTTTGGAGGAGCGTGTCTTTGATAACCACATGAGAGGCAAACTAGCGTGACTAACGTGTATTTGACACTTGCGCCTCCTTAGCGCCAGCCAAAAACAGAGCCCAGAGATTTAAATGGATACATCTTTAATGTGATAAACTTTTTACAAAGCTGACACATCTGCCCCGTCGGCGACACACACATGCACGCACATACGCACACACACACATACACACACAAACATACACACACAGCCGTGCTTGGATGCTCAAACGGGAACAGCCAGCCACTGTCAATCTGCCAACGTTGCCACCAAGGTGCCTGGAAGAACAAAGATACAGTTTGGATTCTTCCTGGGCTGTCAAACACCTATGATGTATTATACAACTGATCATTGCTAGGACATCTGATCAAGCTTACCACTACAGTAAACATTTCCACCACAGGGCGAATGTCATATTCAATGATTTTGATGAGAACACTTAAGTTGGTGATTAGTTCACCTCAAACGTTTGCAGTTATCTTGCCATGGACTAGCTAGCTAGAGCATGCATGTAAAGGCTAAGAGTTGTAAATGTGAGTGAACTGTGCGGTGTACATTTTAGGACTTCCCTACTCCCGTATGTTCCACTCTTCTGTATTCTTCTGATGTAAGATCTGCTGTGCTTATCTGAATATCACTTTTGAGTATGTCCCTCAGATCTCCACACTTCTCGAGCATTTTCCCTCCCTCCCTCCCTCTCTGTCTTTCCATCGTTGTCTTCCTGTCAGTGGCAACCTCCAAGGAGATGTATTGCTTTAGGCAGTACAGCAGTATACTGTATGTACACTACATGGACTAAAGTATGTGGACACCACTTCAAATTAGTGGATACGGCTATTTCAGCCACACCCGTTGCTGACAGGTGTATAAAATCGAGCACACAGCCATGCAATCTCTATCGACAAACATTGGCAGTAGATTGGCCAGTACTGAAGAGCTCAGTGACTTTCAACATGGCACCGTCTTAGGTTGCCACCTTTCCAACAAGTCAGTTCGTCAGATTTCTGCCCTGCTAGAGCTGCCCCAGTCAATTGTAATTGTTGTTATTGTGAAGTGGAAATGTCTAGTATCAACAACGGCTCAGCTGCGAAGTTTTAGGCTACACAAGCTCACAGAACAGGACCGCTGAGTGCTGAAGCACGTAACGCGTAATAATCGTCTGTCCTCGGTTTAAACACTCACTACCGAGTTCCAAACTTCCTCTGGAAGCAATGTCAGCACAAGAACTGTTCGTTGTGAGCTTCATGAAATGGGTTTCCATGGCTGAGCAGCAGCACACAAGGCCTAAGATCACCATGTGCAATGCCAAGCTTCGGCTGAAGTGGTTAAAAGCTCGCTGCCATTGGACTCTGTAGCAGAGGATATTCGTTTTCTGGAGTGATGAATAATGCTCTACCATCTGGCAGTCCAACAGACAAATCCGGGTTTGGCAGATTGCAGGAGAACGCTACCTGCCCCAATGCATGCCCCTGTGCACAAAGCGAGATCCATACAGAAATGGTTTGTCGAGTTGGGTGTGGAAGAACTTGACTGGCCTGCACAGAACCCTATCGGACACCTTTGGGATGAATTGGAATGCCAACTGCGAGCCAGGCCTAATCGCACATCATCAGTGCCTGACCTCCCTAATGCTCTTGTGGCTGAATGGAAGCAAGTCAATGCAGCAATGTTCCAACATCTAGTGAAAAGCCATCCCAGAAGAGTGGAGGCTCTTATAGCAGCATAGGGGGCACCAACTCCATATTAATTAATTAATATTAAGGAGATGTTCGACGAGCAGGTGTTCACGTATTTTTGGCCATGTAGTGTATTATCCTCTCCCTTTCTCTCTCTCTCTCTCATCCTTTCATTTAATATAACTTCAAAAACATGAAACTGGGAAGACCATTTGCTTCATACAGGTAAAGATTTAATCTATCCATTTCACAATGGACAAACATTTGTTGTCATGCTCTGTCAATAAATCACAATAAACAGGAGGTAAGGAAAGTAAAACAAACACCTATAAAGAATAGCAACATTTAGACTGTTTTAGTAAATGGGTGATTGTGTAAACTAAACAATTTTTTAAATTATCATTTGTCACTTCCTGTTGAACGCAGGACAAGGGAGAGTTTGGTTTGTTGTTTTGAAAGTTTATTGAAAAGTTTCTTAGTAGCTAGCTACCTTTTAAGTTTGGTTCCCGTGACACGATTGGCATCAGTTGCTGGGACTGCTACTATCTGTCCAGTGATCCTGCCAACCAAGGCCAGGTTTGAGGAGCTGTTTGGTGTAGCATCTAACCTAGCTGCTAGCTAACTGCCTATCAAGCTAGCAGGGTTTTCTTGAGGGCTTGAACGCAGCCCGTGAAGCAGTTAGCCATTGTGGCTGGGACCGCAGGTTGTCCCGGGCTTGTGGCTGTCTCGATCCCTACTGTTTGTTGTTGTTTTCAATTTTCCTGCGACCTGCCCTGTCTGGAACTGCGAGGAATAACAGCGTAACCTACGTTGCTACCATGACAAAGAACAAAGCCAGCGGGAGTACTGTTGAAGACAGTGGTGTCGCTCTATCACAGGTGAAGGATCTTTTAAACAAACAGAAAGTGTTCTACAAGCAGTTGGTACAACAACAAGAAAATCGCTTCAAGTGTTTTGTCCAAATACTGGTGGAGTCAACTAATAAAATAATATACCTGGATATAGACCTGGAGAACAGTTTGCAGTTCTCCCAGGGTCAGCTCGATGAGTTTAAATAGGAGAACGGCAAGATGACAGCAATCTGTAGGTCATTGAGCGAGGACATCAGTTCTGTATGTTAAACAATGACGGAGAAATCAGATTATCTTGAAGGACAATCAAGGCGGAACAACATGGTTGTGGACGGAATTCCAGAATCTACAAGAGACCTGGAAGGAGTCTGAGGAAAAAGTGAGGTAAATGATCTCAGAGAAACTGAAGATGGACCACAGGAAGATTGAGGTTGAGCGCGCCCACAGGACTGGAAAACCCACCACCGGCGCAGGTGACAGGCCAACCGATTTAATGGTCAAGTTCCTGAGGTTCAAGGACAATGTAGCTGTTCTAGAAAGATCCAAGAACTTGAGTGGAAGGTATATCTTCCTCAATGAGGACTATCCGGAAGCTGTGCGCCAGAAAAGGAAATAACTTATCCCAGCCATGAAAGCTGCCAGAGGACGTGGGGACATTGCTTACATCCGCTATGACAGGCTCATTGTCCACCCTCCCTTCCAAAAGCCTGGAAGGGATGAGAGCGCCAAGCCTATGGGTTTGTAGCTTCAACCCTGCAGCACATACACTTACACACACCAACTGATTAATGGACAGCTGAATGTATATATTTTTTATTTTGCTTTGTTTGATCTTTTCCATATTACGTCTATCTCTGATAAGCTACCCAGGAAAGGGCTGAAAATAGCCCATATTAATATATGTAGCATTAGAAATAAGGTTAATGAAGTATATAACTTGCTAACATCAGATAACATTGATATATTAACCATTTCTGAGACTCACTTGGATAATTAATTTGATGATATAGCAGTAGCAATACAAGGATATGACATCTATAGAAGACACAGGAATGCTTTTGGGGGAGGTGTTGCTGTATAAATTCAGAGCCACATCCCTGTAATGCTTAGAGAAGATCTTATGTCAAGTGTTATTGAAGTGTTGTGGTTGCAGGTTCACTTTGCACATCTAAAACCTTTTATTTTGGGGTGTTGCTATAGGTCACCAAGTGCTAACTAAATATTATGTGTGAAATGCTTGATAGTGTACAGTATGAGATGTAAACAGAGAGGTCTACTTTCTTGGGGACCTGAATATTAATTGGTTTTCATCAAGCTGTCCGCTCAAGAGGAAGCTTCTTACTGTAACCAGTGCCTGTAATTTGGTTCAGGTTATTAATCAACCTACTAGGGTGTTTACAAACACTACAGGAACAAGACCATCCGCATGTATTGATCACATTTTTACTAATACTGTAGAACTTAGTTCTAAATCTGTATCTGTACCAGTTGGATGCAGTGATTACAATATAGTGGCTATATCCAGGAAAGCCAAAGTTCCAAAAGCTGGGCCTAAAATAGTGTATAAGAGATCATACAAAATATTTTGCTGTGACTCTTATGTTGATGATGTTAAAAATATTTGTTGGTCTGTTGTGATTAATAAAGAGCATCCAGACACTGCACTTGATGAATTTATGAAATTGCTGCTTCCAATTATTGATAAACATGCACCTGTTAGAAACTGACTGAATTGTTAAGGCTCCATGGATTGATGAGCAATTGAAAAACCGTATGGTTGAAAGAGATGGTGCAAAAGGAGTGGCTAATAAGTCTGGCTGCACATCTGACTGGCTGACTTACTGCAAATTGAGAAATGATGTGACTAAACTCAACACAAATAAGTAGAAACTGTATTTTGAAGCAAGAGTAAAACAAGAGTAAAGAATGATGAAATTATGGGCAGAATGATTAAATGAACTCCATCTTTCATCGAATCAGATTGCTTAATCATCACAAAACCATTTGATGTTGGCAATTATTTGAATGAATACTTCATTGGCAAAGTGGGCAAATTTAGGCAGGAAATGCCAACAATGAACAGTGAGCCATCGTACTCATGCATAAAAAAATATATTATAATAAAAGAAAAGCATTGCATGTTTGAATTTTGTAAAGTTAGTGTGGGAGAGGTGGAAAAATAATTGTTATCGATCAATAATTACAAACCTCCTGGCATTGACAACTTGGATGGAAAGCTATAGAGGATGGTAGGTGACTCTATAGCCACTCCTATCTGTCATATCTTTAATCTGAGTCTAAAGGAAAGTCTTTGTCCTCAGGCCTGGAGGGAAGCCAAAATCATTCCGCTACCCAAGAGTGGTAAAGCGGCCTTTACTGGTTCTAACAGCAGACCTATCAGCTTGCTGCCAGCTCTTAGCAAACAGTTGGAAAAAATTTGACCAAATACAATGTTATTTCTCTGTAAACAAATTAACAACATTCTTTCAGCATGCTTATAGAGAAGGACACTCAACATGTACTGCACTGACAAAAATGTCTGATTGGTTGAACGAAATTGATAATAAGAAGATTGTGGGAGCTGTACTGTTAGATTTCAGTGCAGCCTTTGACATTATTGACCATAACCTGTTGTTGAGAATACTTGTGTTACGGCTTTTCAACCTCTGCCATATCGTCTATTCAGAGCTATCTATCTAATAGAACTCAGAGGGTTTTCTTTAATGGAAGCTTCTCTAATGTCAAACATGTAAAGTGTGGTGTACCGCAGGGCAGCTCTCTAGGCCCTCTACTATCTTTCTATTTTTACCAATGACCTACCACTGGCATTTAACAAAGCATGTGTGTCCATGTATGCTGTTGATTCAACCACAAACACATCAGCAACCACAGCTAATGAAGTCACTGAAACCCTTAACAAATAGTTGCAGTCTGTTTTGGAATGGGTGGCCAGTAATAAACTGATCCTGAACATCTCTAAAACTAAGAGCATTGTCTTTGGTACAAATCATTCCCTAGGTTCTAGACCTCAGCTGAATCTGGTAATGAATGGTGTGGCTGTTGAAAAAGTTGAGGATACTAAATTACTTGGTGTTACCTTAGATTGTAAACTGTCATGGTCAAAACATATAGATTCAATGGTTGTAAAGATGGGGAGAGGTCTGTCCGTAATAAAGAGATGCACTGCTTTTATGACCCCGAACTCCAAAAAGCAAGTCCTGCAGGCTCTAGTCTTGTCTTATCTTGATTAATGTCCAGTCGTGTGTGTTCGAGTGCTGCAAGGAAAGACCTAGTTAAGCTGCAGCTGGCCCAGAACAGAGCGGCACGTTTTGCTCTTCATTGTAATCAGAGGGCTAATATAAACAATATGCATGCCAGTCTCTCTTGGCTAAGAGTTGAGGAGAGACTGACTGCATCTCTTCTTTTGATAAGAAACATTAATGTGTTGAAAATTCCAAATTGTTTGCATAGTCAACTTACAGACAGCTCTGACACACACACTTACCCCACCAGACATGCCACCAGTGGTCTTTTCACAGTCCCCAAATCCAGAACAAATTCAAGAAAGCGTACAGTATTATATAGAGCCATTATAGCCATATAGAGACCTATATCCATCCTGCCCTGCCTTTCGAAAGTATTTGAAAGCCAAGTTCACTGACCATTTCGAATCCCACCGTACCTTCTCCACTATGCAATCTGGTTTCCGAGCTGGTCATGGGTGCACCTCAGCCACGCTCAAGGTCCTAAACGATATTATAACCGCGATCGATAAAAAACAGTACTGTGCAGCCATCTTCATCGACCTGGCCAAGGCTTTCGACTCCGTCAATCACCGCATTCTTATTGGCAGACTAAATAGCCTTGGTTTCTCAAATGACTGCCTCGCCTGGTTCACCAACTACTTCTCAGATAGAGTTCAATGTATCAAATCGGAGGGCCTGTTGTCTGGACCTCTCGCAGTCTCTATGGGGGTGCCACAGGGTTCAATTCTCGGGCGACTATTCTCTGTGTATATCAATGATGTCGCTCTTGCTGCTGGTGACTCTCAGATCCACCTCTACGCAGACGACACCATTTTGTATACATCTGGCCCTTCATTGGACACTGTGTTAACAAACCTTCAAACGAGCTTCAATGCCATACAGCACTCCTTCCGTAGCCTCCAACTGCTCTTAAACGCTAGTAAAACTAAATGCATGCTCTTCAATCGAACGCTGCTTGCACCCGCCCGCCCGACTAGAATCACTGCTCTCGGCGGGTCTGACTTAGAATATGTGGACAACTACAAATACCTAGTTGTCTGGTTAGACCGTAAACTCTCCTTCCAGACTCACATTAAGCATCTCCAATCCAAAGTTAAATCTAGAATCGTCTTCCTATTTCGCAACAAAGCCTCCTTGACTCATGCTGCCAAACATGCCCTCGTAAAACTGACTATCCTACCGATCCTTGACTTCGGCGATGTCATTTACAAAATAGCCTCCAGCACACTACTCACCAAATTGGATGTAGTCTATCACAGTGCCATCCGTTTTGTCACCAAAGCCCAATATACTACCCACCATTGTGACCTGTACGCTCTCGTTGGCTGGCCCTCACTACATATTCGTCGCCAATCCCACTGGCTCCAGGTCATCTATAAATCACGGCCTTATCTTAGCTCATTGGTCACCATAGCAACACCCACCCGTAGTATGCGCTCCAGCAGGTACATCTCACTGGTCATCCCCAAAGCCAACACCTCCTTTGGCCGCCATTCCTTCCAGTTCTCTGCTGCCAATGACTGGAATGAACTGCAAAAATCTCTTATCTCCCTCACTAACTTTAAGCATCAGTTGTCAGAGCAGCTTACTGATCACTGCGCCTGTACACAGCCCATCTATAATTAGCCCACCCAACTACCTCATCCCCATATTGTTATTTATTTTTCCCATTTGCACCCCAGTATCTCTATTTGCACATCATCTTCTGCACATCTATCATTCCAGTGTTAATACTAAATTGTAATTATTTTGCACGATGGCCTATTTATTGCCTTACCTCCATAACTTACTACATTTGCACACACTGTATATAGATGTTCTATTGTGTTATTGACTGTACGTTTTGTTTATCCAATATGTAACTCTGTGTTGTTGTTGTTTTTATCGCACTGCTTTGCTTTATCTTGGCCAGGTCGCTGTTGTAAATGAGAACTTGTTCTCAACTGGCTTACCTGGTTAAATAAAGGTGAAATAAATAAATTAAAAATTAAATATTATTGCATGAAACTCCCTTCAATCTCATATTGCTCAAATGAACAGCAAACCTTATTTCAAAAAACAGATAAAGCAACACCTCACGGCACAATGCCTCTCCCCTATTTGACCTAGATAGTTTGTATGTATGTATTGATATGTAGGTTACATGTGCCATTTTTAAATTGATGTAGTTCTGTCCTTGAGTTGTTATTGTCTATTAATGTTCTGTATTATTTCATGTTTTGTGTGGACCCCAGGAAGAGTAGCTGCTGCTTTTGCAACAGCTAATAGGGATCCTAATAAAATACCAAACATTCCACACGTCTTAGTGTCACTCCTGTCAAATTGACTGCCAACCTCTATTTTGTACTGTAACTATGAAGCATAGGGCACTGAGTTCATCCACAAAGATGTTATGATTCCTCAGAAATGATTAGTTCAGAATGATAATGCAGCCAGCATGCTTCATTTGTAAATAAACAATTATTGTCTAATACCTGTGAAACGGTGCTGCTGAATTTTTATAGGCATACAGCTTATACTGATATACAGTCCCTAAGCTACTGTAAACAACCTCATATTTGATAACTTGGAATTGATGTCTCCGTTGGGCAGCTAAATGGATTTGCAAAAACTAAAATTGCATCACTTTTTCAAAATTAAAATTTTTGTTGTGATTTCGTCTTGATATGGTGGCCTTAAGGAGAAATGTAGCTTTATAAAAAATAGAACAGAGGCCACATGGGGACCAGGGTGGGGAAAGCATTGCTCTAAAGAGACAGACACCTAATGTTTAGCTGGGAGGTGTGAAAAGATAAACAGAGAAGAACTGGTTTCCCGAAAAAGGCCGGCGTGGACAGCCATCATCAACACCGAATACCTCTGATTCCGTGCTCTCTCTCTCTCTCCTTCTGTCTCCTCCATCCCTCCCTCCCTCCTTCACAGGGCCACTGCACTCTGGGGCGAGCAGAGATTTATAGACAGATGGAAGGTTCAAGAAGTATGGAAAAGGAAAGAAAGAGAGAAAAGGCTTTGGGCTTGATAGCCATCTGAAACAATGAATGCACGCTGCAAGTATGTAGCTGCACGCAATATGACAATGAGCTATTTTTCCCGGCCTAGGTCATGACACGGCCGTTTGTGGCGAAGTGCCTTTGTTGTTGTTTTTCTGACTCCCTCTCTGTGTGTTTTCTCTGCTGTTGTCAGAGTGAGCCCTGACCCTCTCCCTCTCTTTCCACTGCTCACATGGCAGCCATCCATTGACATCAGGGTGCACAGAGGCATATGGAAGCAGACGTAGGACCAAGGTGAGGGCATTCTGGGTAAGCCCCGCAACGCTCCGCTATCCCAAGGAGCTGAGCGGCACTTTATCATCTGAACCTATGATGTTGACCATGACTGACTGAGCATATACAGTGCATTCGGAAAGTATTCAGACCCTTTTCAGACAGTATTCAGACTTTTTTCATATTTTGTTACGTTACAGCCTTATTCTAAAATTGATTAAATTGTTGTTTTTCCCTTGAATGAGTAGGTGTGTCCAAACTTTTGACTGGTAGTGTATATATATATTTCACATTTACATAAGTATTCAGACCCTTTACTCAGCACTTTGTTGAAGCACCTTTGGCAGCGATTACAGCCTTGAGTCTTCTTGGGTATGACGCTACAAGCTTGGCATACCTGTATTTGGGGAGTTTCTCAGATTCTCAGATTCTGTCAAATAAAAATACACGAGTGGGTCAGTAAGCTTGAAGTCGTGATTAAGACTTGACGGCAGAATGCCAATCCAATTACCCTCATTGAACTCAACTCACTTCAAACGATCTGCAAGGGAAAGCGAAACATTTGTTCCTTTTTGACTTGTTCAGATAGTACCTTCCCGTTTCACACTTTTTTGGACTGTTTTACTCTTGTTTCCCCCCTACTGAACATGACCCAGCCCACCATCCTTAATGCTTCAACTCTCAATGCCATATCAGTGCTCTGCACTACAGACCGAGAGGGAGATAGCAGTGAACACATCATACTGTAAGATGGAATCGTGCCTGTTCAGACACGCAGATGTCTATGCACAGAAAGGCTTCCATCCACGGCACACACACACCTCAGGGCAAAAGCCCTTTAACAATGCCTTAGTGTTTGATGTTTTCTCCCCTAGCCTTGGTTAGCTTAAAACGTTTAACCTTTGCTATGTGCTATGATCATTTGCAGTATCAATTCCCGTCTCGGCTGTTTTTAACTGGAAATGTCAGGATTCTGAGAAAAACCTGCATCCTTGTGTCTTATAATGAGAAGGAATATTGATGTCATACAAGAAAATGAGACATATTGAAGTCATTGCTATCCTAGGATTTCTCTGTTCTTCACATTAAATCCTCTTTGATAATCACCTATGACAATGTATTTCATAATACCTCATAAAACCCTCCGCTAAATAAGGTAATGTGATGTTTACCAAGGCTAAAATCACATCTACGCATTCTCCACAACATATATGCACAATCTGAACTAGATAATGACCCTCTTTTAACATGGCTGCAAGTTCACATCGGGTGAAACCATAGCATGCTTTTCCCCCCCGGCTAAGGTATTTCCCTTTCGTCTTCTTTTTATTTACAGTAAATGGTACTTTGAGGATTTGAGGATACCTGTACCTGCCACACCATTATGTGTGCTTTGTATGAATAATAATACTCTGTGGTATTTAAATATGCCACAGTGAGCATTCCAAGAAGGCTGCCGCCAAGCACAAGAAGCAAATTGTTCTGGGCACTACCACTTAATCTGAAAGCAATGGGTGAGATCCCTATCTTGCCCTCAAAAAGAAAGGAGGCAGTCAGGCTTACTGCTGCTGCTACACAGAGACTAACCTCTCCTCATGTCCTGAAATAACAGGCACATTATGAGCATATTTCCCTTAATAACGTAACAGGAGATCAAGGTGTATTGACTGGCTGCGAGCGTACAAAACCAGTTATTCTCTGTATTAGGAGAGCAGAATATGATGATAAAATAATAGTCCTCCGAGCAAATAGCATATATGTAGGACTGAGAATTCTCTGTGGAGATGGGGCGGAGTTGGAGGCTGTATTTTGGCACTAGGGTGATTAGTGTGTGTTCTAAATGGCATTGGAGCCCCTGTCTAAAGCCCTAAAGCCGTTAGCATGCGTCCTTCGTCCTGATGTTGTCCTGATCTTGACCTGGGCCGGTTTCCTGATAGTGATGGAACCGAGGCTCACAAGTGTTTTAACGATGCATCGTTCCTACAACGGCCGAAGATGTAACGTGCGTTTCCCAAAACACCACGCAGAGAGAACGTTTGCTAAATGCATCATTAGATCATGTGTCGATACTGATAGGATCAAAAGAAAAGCAGAGCTGCTCTTGAATCAGCTTTCTCCATTTAAATCTTACCTTTACATTATAATTATTCCACAATACTGACAACGGATCAGCTACTAGAGCGATATTACTACCTATGGCTGGAAATATTGAGGCGGTTTGTTATGCTTACCCAATAATAATGCACTAAATCACAAATTGGGCACATCATTGAGCTAGTACACATCATGAAATATATTGAGGCAAAAAGTAGCCTATTGGCAAAATAGAACTCAATTGACTGAACATGAATTTATTTTCAATATGATTGAAATATATAGGCCCATGTAGCCTATATATATTTTAATGCAGTCATATTGGCTTTTATTTGAAGCATCTTTTTATCCTTCACTTGTTTGTAACAATTGCAAAGACTTGCCAACTTTGTATTTATAGTCAACTTCACAGTCACATTCAGACAAACTTCTTCATTCTATGTTTAGCGGAGATCTTCTATGAATACAGTGATGCGGAAGGGCAAAAAAAGCATCTCACGATGCTGTTTTACAAGTGGTCTGAGGCAGTCGGTAAATAACGAGCGTTTTCAAGTGCAACTTTAGTAACTATGGTTTTGGAAATCAGCTCTGAGATTTAACGATTCTCCCACGAAGGTTCTAACAATAAACTTAGCCTTAAGATGCTTTTGGGAATCCGGGCCCTGATCTTGTTTGTTCGCAATCAGATCACAATGCGTCTTTTAATAATGTACCATTATCAAAAAATGTGAGCACAATCAGAATGTGGATGAGATCAGACAAAGGCTGCATGTTAGAACCAGGTATAAACAGGGCTTAAGAAAAGGACATGTACAGGTGTAACCTAACAATGCACATGATTCTTAAAAATAAATAAAAAGGCCTCCGCTCCACTAAATGAACCACTCAGCTGCATTATAGCCAGCACTGTCAGAAAAGGGGACAAGTGTAACATTTTTTCAGCTGCTCTAACAACGTTCCTTTCACAAGAGGGAAGAGACTCCAGCTGGTGCGCTGTTACAAATTCAAAAGGCAGAAGGGCTTAAGCTGCCAACAGGGACACATAAATTAGCATGGTGAAAGACACCTCCTAGATTTACTTCCCAACTGGGAGGTGTGAAACTCGATAGAGGTCAGTGTTCTGTAAATGATCCCCTAAAATATATCCCCCTATCCACTTACCTTGCTGCCAAGCGCTCACAAGAGAGGGGCACTCTCCTTGGCAGGGAATAGCAGTTAGTTTAAAGGCGTAAATGAGGTCTGTGGAATCTTTGATACATGATTTATAGGATTTTATAGAATTTAAAATGTTTGACTCCTCCCAAATGAATAATGGCACATTAAACATTATCCTTGTCTGAGGTGGATAATTCCATATTTCATCTCAAACACCTCCTTTTCAGTAGTCATGGGCTGTTTGCACAGACATTAAAAACAACAAATTAAGAGTTGATTTTCCGAAACGCTATATATACAATTTCTGAAATGTTGGTAAATTAGCTTTTATTGTTCAAAGAGCTTATGAAGCATGACATGTGGTTGTTCAATGACAGATATGACATACATATATTTGTTTGAAATCTATCACTTGGTTTAATTTCAGAGAGACAAATAATCATGTTTTTTTGCAAAATGCTATATCCGCCTCACTCTTGGAGAAACAAGTAGTACTGCTAGTAGTACTGCTAGGTGATAACATATTTAATAAAGAACTATACAAATAATACATTTATGACATCAATATATGTATATATTTTTTTAAACCAAAATTGCTCTTATCCAGAGTGACTTACTTAGTGCATTCACTTTAAGATAGCTAGGTGAGACAACCACATATCACAGTCAAACATATAGTATATAAACATTCCATTCCAGCTAAACAATGGATATATAGCGTTTTGCAAAAAAAACCATTTTAATACACACCTAAAATCTATGAGTTCAAAATCTGAGATCAATAATATTTTACACACACATCAAGCAATTTCTGATGAAAAAACACAAATGTGAAACATTTGTGGATATAGCGTTTTGGAAATAAACTTCACATTTTCAACATTCTGTTTTGGACAGCTTTATGGGGGGAAGAGATATACAGATAATGGTTGTTGAAGTACAGAGTTCAGCAGGTTGCTTTTAACGATGCACTCATCAGTGGGCTAATTTAAACAGTGGAGGCGATTAACCAGGTCCTTGTCAGCCATTACACTCCTTTCCCCACTCCCTTCAACCCAAATATAACATTCTCCCACACTGGTCTCAGAGATGTAGGATCACCTAGAGATAACTCTACACATACCAGACACCTCTAGCTTTGGTCCTGTCAGGGAGTCTCATGCCAGCATGTCATCACAGTCTAACTTTGAGTCTTTACCAAAGCTAGCAGGAATGGAGCAATGCCTTTTATTTACAAGATTGGAGAGGAGGATCTGAAGCACAGACCAATTAGAAATACAAATCAAAGGGAAATATTTTGACATACTTAACCAATTGCATAATCAGCATTATTCTCAACAAGCTCTGTCTCACTGCAGAATTAGACGTTCATCCACGTTCTCCAAATGTAATTTAAAAAACAGTGTCCACGACTGGGATCATACACAAAACCTTCTGATCCAGAGTCATGGGATTGTTCCAGAACACCCTAGCAAACCCAAGCCTACTTGATGGAAATAGTGCCCACTGTTGCCCCTAGTGGCTGGTTTTGAAGGCATTTCCCTATGTCCTCAGGACAATTTCGACTTCAATCTTGAACAACCTGACTGGTTATTCTGCAAGTTGAGTGGACTTCAAAAGGACAAGAATTTGGGCTAATGTGTTCAAGTTTGTTTCCTTAACAAACTCTGCTCGATGTGAGATTAATTTAAAAAAGCTTTTTGAGTAACATTACAAATTAATGTTTGCCTTTGGAAGGCAACACTGTAAAAAAGCCAACTTAACCAATTGCTTAATCAGCATTATTCTGTGAGTTGAGTAAAATCACAAATTCATGTTTGCTCAAAACCACTCAATCACACCCATTATTATCATATTTCCCACCATGCTCTATTGCAGGTTGATTTTCAGAATTGTTTCTTTCAATACCTATGTTTTTGCATGTACATTGTTTGGTTGATTAAGCTTATGCTACACAAATGTAAATAACATACATGTTTCTAAACTAATCCAATATGTTAGTAGTTGGACTTAATGCACCCATTACTGAGATGGCTGTTTCAGTGTATATGATTCAGGTAGTCTCATTAATCAATCTTCCTTACGAATCAATCTTCCAATATGAATTACACACCACTTTGCAGGAGTTTCAGACCACTATGCCCTCAAAGAAAGGTCTTATGATATACTGTATGTAATGTATTGTCATAAAGAGTTTAAATTGAAACATATTCAATTAGACACTCACTTGGTGAAGGCTACAGGACTGACAGCCATTGAATACAACAACCATGTCTCTGTCGCTAACAAATACAGTCATGGGTGGAAACTACGATTCACTCGAAAGGCAAGGCAGACTGGGAAATATGCAAATAAGGTAGAATAAATGTAAGTTTAATTGTATGTTCACTCAACCTAAAATTAAAAGTTGAGTGAGCATACAATTCAACTTGAGAATGTACTGTATATGCCCAAATGTTGAGCAAACTCACAATCCTTTTGCAGCTGGATGCCTTAGGATTGTATGTTGAATCAACATATTATTATTTTATATTTTACAGTATATAGCTATGAAGTGAAGTGTTGGTCCCATGTTTCATGAGCTGAAGAAATTTTTTCCAGAAATGTTCCATACGCACAAAACGTTTATTTATCTCAACTTTTGTGCACAAATTTGTTTACATCCCTGTTAGTGAGTATTTATCATTTGCCAAGATAATCCATCCACCTGACAGGTGTGGCATATCAAGAAGCTGATTAAACAGAATGATCATTACACAGGTGTACCTTGTGCTGGGGACAATAAAAGGCCACTTGTGCAGTTTTGTCACACAACACAATGCCACAGATATCTCAAGTTTTGAGGAGCATGCAATTGGCATGCTGACTGCAGGAATGTCCACCAGAGCTGTTGCCAGAGAATTTAATGTTAATTTTCTACCATAAGCTGCCTCCAACGTCATCTTAGAGAATTTGGCAGTACTTCCAACCGCCTCAAAACCGCAGACCACGTGTAACCACGCCAGCCTTCCACATCCGGCTTCTCCACTGAGGAGGGGTGAGCAGTATTTCTGTAATAAAGCCCTTTTGTGGAGAAAAACGTATTCAAGTGGGTGGGCCTATGCCCTCCCAGGCCCACCCATGGCTGCACCTCTGCCCAGTCATGTGAAATCAATAGATTAGGGCCTAATGAAATTATTTTAATTGACTGATTTCCTTATATGAACTGTAACTCAGTAAAATCTTTGAAATTGTTGCATATTGCATTTTTATATTTTTGTTCAGTATACTAATAAATTGATGTTTAAATGTTTACAGGCAGGAAAATAAACTTGTTCTTGGCCCTCGTGTAATACTGTTATGCAATCCACGTAGGTCTATTTCATGGGCTTGCTAATTAAGGCTCAAGGCAAAAAAAGTCTGTCATAACAGTAAAACACTGGTGCTAATCTCACTTACTCCGATAGCGGTTGCCAGTACATAGGTTAGACAAATGTGTTTTGAGCCCCTTGAAATCCATTTTGTGGCCTCGGTCAACAGAACCAGAGCTTGGTTATTCCATTGCAAACTTAACATTTGGGTAAACATTTGAGCACATTAACTTAATAGCCCTAATGCTGGGGGCAGTGCATACTTTCCCTGTCCAGAAAGGTAGTTTGCCGGACAATATTTGTTCTGTCACAGGATCTTACACAGGCAGACGCAAGAGTGTGTGCATTTTGGACTAACACTGGCTCTTGGCCTCCCTTTTAATATAACACTTGCACTCCAGAGTTTGTCTTACCACTCTCCTTGGGCACAGCTGGAGTAACAAAACACACCATTGAGTCTGTTCTTTAAGTCGGTGTGTGCAGAGTTCGGCTCCAAGTCAACTGCTGTGAAAGCAATGATAGCAGTGTTTATACCTGGGTTTTACAATATCTGCCCGCAAGTTTCCCTATATGCTTGTAGGGTTTTCTTACTGCCAATTTCTTAAGCGTGTCTAATTAATATGTTTATCGACTTGTGAGGTAGGGTACAGGGTATGCCATCATCTCAGTCTTATGCCAATGGAAGATTACATTTCCAGAAAAATTTGAAGGTTCAGCCAACATGATCTCAGGGCAATCCGTAGGATCTGCTACATAAATCTGTTCCCACCATATAGTATGATATGTTATTTTACTTTAGATTACATTAATGGAATAGCGGTCATACAATATCATCCGAATTAGAGGACGTATAGTATCATACGTCTTATCCAGTAGTACAATAGCATATGAATTGGATGACATACTACTTGGAGGATGTATGGTATTATACAGTGCATTTGGAAGTATTCAGACCCCTTGACTTTTTCCACATTTTGTTACGTTACAGCCTTATTCTAAAAATGTATGAAATTGTTTTTTTTCGTCATCAATCTATACACAATACTCCATAATGACAAAGCAAACACAGGCTTTAAGTATTTAGACCCTTAAATCAGTACTTTGTTGAAGTACCTTCGGCAGCGATTACAGCCTTGAGTCTTCTTGGGTATGACGCTACAAGCTTGGCACACATGTATTTGGGGAGTTTCTCCCTTTCGTCTCTGCAGATCCTCTCAAGCTCTGTCAGGTTGGATGGGGAGCGTCTCTACACAGCTATTTTCAGGTCTCTCCAGAGATTTCTTGGCTGTGTGCTTAGGGTCATTGTCCTGTTGGAAGGTGAACCTTCGCCGCAGTCTGAGGTCCTGAACGCTCTGGAGCAGGTCTTCATCAAGGATATCTCTGTACTTTGCTCCGTTCATCTTTCCCTCGATCCTGACTAGTCTCCCAGTCCCTGCCGGTGAAAAACATCTCCATAGCATGATGCTGCCACCACCATGCTTCACAGTAAGAATGATGTCAGGTTTCCTCCAGACGTGACACTTAGCATTCAGGCCAGAGTTAAATCTTGGTTTCATCAGACCAGAGAATCTTGTTTCTCATGGTCTGAGAGTCCTTTAGGTGCCTTTTGGCAAACTCCAAGTGGGGGGTCATGTGCCTTTTACTGAGGAGTGGTTTCCATCTGGACACTCTACCATAAACGCCTGATTGGTGAAGTGCTGCTGAGATGGTTGTCCTTCTGGAAGGTTCTCCCATCTCCACAGAGGAACTCTGGAGCTCTATCAGAGTGACCATCGGGTTCTTGGTCACCTCCCTGACCAAGGCCCTTCTCCCCTGAATGCTCAGTTTGGCCGGGCGGCCAGCTCTACGAAGAGTCTTGGTGGTTCCAAACTTATTTCATTGAAGAATGATGGAGGCCCCTGTGTTCTTGGGGACCTTCAATGCTGCAGATTTATTTGGTACCCTTCCCCAGATCTGTGCCTCGACACAATCCTGTCTCGGAGCTCTACGGACAATTCCTACGACCTCATGGCTTGGTTTTTGCTCTGACATGCACTGTCAACTGTGGGACCTTATATAGACAGGTGTGTGCCTTTCAAAATCATGTCCAATCAATTTAATTTACTAAAGGTGGACTCCAATCAAGTTGTAGAAACATCTCAAGGACGACCTGAGCTCAATGTCAAGTCTCATAGCAAAGGGTCTGAATACTTATGTAAATATGGTATTTCTGTTTTTTATTTGCAATAGATTGTAGAATAAGGCTGTAATTTTAACAAAATGTGGAAGAAGTCAAGGGGTCTAAATACTTTCCGAATGCACTGTATGTCTTTCTCTGAGTTCCAGGTTGCTCGTTGCATCGTAACAAGAAAAGAGAATTACGGCGAGAATTGGTGGTTAGGAGAATTAACAACAAAGGTTAGGATAATTTAAGTAAAAGGTTAGGATAATTTACATACCAGGTTAGGTGAATTGGGTAGTGGTTAGAATAAGGGTTAGGGGAAGGGTTAGCTAAAATGCTACAGTTGTCCGTGACTCGAATGCGCATCCTATGGATTGCTAGACGCTCACGGTATATGCGTACCCATCCTCCCCAAGCAACCTCCCTACTTTTGTTTCTGTTTATAGTAACTAGACCATTAGTACATATCATATGTCTTGGAGGTTCTAAGAAATACATATAGTATGTTTTGTATGGCACTGAGGCCAGGCTGGTTCAGCATATAGTCTTTTTTGGGCTTGCATTCCTTTGCTCTGCAATGAAGCATCTGGAAATACATCAGTGGAATTTTGGAATTGCATTCTGATCCATGTAGTGGGACAATCTATTTGTTGGTTGACTATCTTGACTTGTTTGATAACATATATCTTCCCCTGACACCTTCCCTGAAATCTACTGCAGCCAGCCATGTGTTGAATGCAAAATGGAGAATTCATCAGAATTTGTAAGTCGCTCTGGATAAGAATGTCTGCTAAATGACGAAAATGTAAATGTAAAATGTGAGACCTATTTAAGTCCACTGCATGCTCATTCAATAGCCTCAACAATGGCAATACAATGACTTTGTGACTTTAGAGCATGGTTCCCCAACTCGAATTTGGCCTGCGAGTGATTTTATTTGGCCCCCCAGGTTTTCTGAGCAAAAACAAATTTGTTGGACATAAAAGACTGTAAAAACACCAGCAAATCATCTCTAAGTTATTTCAATTTTGGAAATCTGTTCCAAAGTATTCCAAAGCATAATAGATATATATATATATATGATCGTAAACAAATGTAAGCATGGTTTAAAATTATTGTTTTAGTCAAATATTATATCTGTTTTGGCTTCTTGTGGTCAATTTATTTGTAATTATGTTCTGGCCCCCTGACCAACCGCTTAAGAAAAAATCGGCGTGTGGCTGAATCTAGTTGATGAGCCCTGCTTTAGAAGACGTTGATAGTAAACAATGACATAATTGCCACAAGCTCCCAGCAGGCTAATGTGTAATCTATCAAGCGTGGCCACTGCTTTGCCTGTTCCAAAAGTCCATGCCTCAACTTGGACCCACAGGTCATGTAATCTTGTAATCACAGATACAACTGACAAGTATTTGTTTATAAGTAATCCTTCCGTAGGGCCTAATAAGAGGTTGCATGTATTGGGCCGTAATGCAATATTTGCATGGGGATGAGGTTAGGTACAGTGTATATTTTCAATGTATAAATCAAACAAACATCATTAAGCGGAAAAACCCGGCAAAAACAGGAGACCTTGGATACCACTATTACACTGGAGCCTTCTATTGTCACGTCACCTCCCGTTGCTCCACTCCGGCGCTCTGATTCGCCGGTCTACTGAGCCACCGGTCTGAGCGCACCACCTCGGCAAACACAGGAATAGAAACCCAATGCACCCTAATCACCTCCAGGGAACCTGCACCTCATCATCTCATCACCACCACTACATAGTCCTGGACTGTTCGTTCATTGTTGTGTGTAATTGTTGGCGTTGTGTCGTTTACTCGCCCTTTGTTATTCTCTTTCTTATTGTTAAGTAAACCTTTACCTTGTTAATTCCTGTGTCTGCGTCCTGCCTCTTCATATCCTCAGTACTGGTCACACCTATAAGCTACAATCAGCCTCTCGATGCAGTTAAGCATGGGACATCGTGTCTGGGTTATATGTGCTCCCTCCCTATCTCACAAAGGCATTCCTATATTAGCAGTAAGCCACGGAGGGATATCAGAGGGTCCTAGACCCTGAGTGAGTGTGTGAGTGGTTTCGGAGCACTGAGCAAAGGAATATATGGAGGGGGAGGATCCCGAGCTTGTACGTCTAGGCTAGACCTAATGATTTCCACCTGTGAGTATGTCAGTGAGACAGTGTGTCAGAAAGAGTGGGTGAGGAGATGGATATGGGTTTCTTTTACATGTTGCAGGCCATCAAAATCTGTCTGTTTAAGCTAGAGATATCTGTTTTGCATGCGCTGCGTCTCAATCTGCCGATGTCGGCCTTCCGCATTTGCGATGGAATCTGGCAGAGCTACAGTACAGTGGCGCTTGTCTGACCAGGAGACATCCCGAAAATCAGCCTTCTTGTTTTGCGCTACGACGCCCACAAACTTCACAAGACTCATCTGAAGGTAACCTGGTACCGGTAAAAAAAAAATGAATGGAAGTAGTTTTGTGCAACAAAAAAAAGGACATTCATTAAATATGGGTTAAAAAATATATATAAAAAATCCTGAGCATTCTTATAAAGTGCTGTGAAAAAGTATTTGCCCTCTTTCTAATTTTCTCTACTTTTGCATATTTTTTATACTGAATGTTATCAGATCTTCAACCAAATCCTAAAATTAGATAAAGGGAACCTGAGTGAACAAATAACACAACAATGACATACTTATTTCATAAACAAAGTTATGCATCACCCAATGCTCTTACACTCAATAACTGGTTGT
This sequence comes from Coregonus lavaretus, assembly GCF_964263955.1. Classification (NCBI taxonomy): domain Eukaryota; kingdom Metazoa; phylum Chordata; class Actinopteri; order Salmoniformes; family Salmonidae; genus Coregonus; species Coregonus lavaretus. The sequence goes on from NC_139993.1 coordinate 20,098,996, forward strand.
GCCCCCTTTAGCTGCAATGACTCTAACGAAACACTTCCTGTAGTTGTTGATCAGTCTCTCACGTCGCTGTGGAGGAATTTTGGCCCACTCTTCCATGCAGAACTGCTTTAAATCAGCGACATTTGTGGGTTTTCAAGCATGAACTGCTCGTTTCAAGTCCTGCAACAACAGTGCAAATAGCACTGCTGGGTGATTTAAAAAGTCAGTCAATCAATCAATAATATAATAATGGTCTTAGCAAAATGTTTTATCTTTAATTTACAATCTGTAGAAACTATGAGAGTAGAAAGGTTCAAAACTTTTGTGAAACATCACAGCACAGTTGAAAAATATATGGCAAATGGAAATAAAAACTGGATGGTGTTCAGAGTTAGATGGGAGGGGTTGAGTGGAGCTGAAGGGTGGGACTAAAAATAACAAGATAACTAATGTAAAATATACTGTGTCCGTAAAATGTATATAGGTTCAGAACTTTTGTGAAACAGCACAGTTGAAAAATATATGGCAAGTAGAAATCAAAACTGGATGGTGTTCAGAGATAGATGGGAGGGGTTGAGGGTAGCTGAAGGATGGGACTAAAAACAAACAAAAGATAACTATTGTAAAATATACTGTGTCCGTAAAATGTATATAGTACGTATAAGTTGGAAGTAGAAGCATAAGTGTTGTCCGTTAGTTTTCTCCAATTAGGGGAGGGGTGGAAGGGTTAGGGGAATATAATAAAGGAAAATATTCAAAAATATATATAGATATATGGGGGATTGGAAATGATGCAGATAAATACACTAATGGAAGCCACAATCTATCTGCAATATTAAAGCTGATCTACCCTCCCCCCCAAAAAAAGTCCTGACACATCTCAATTGGGAATAGGTCTGGACTTTGACTAGGCTCTCCATACTCAACTGGCGGACCGCGGACCAGATCCGGACCCAGAACGGTGTCAATGCGCACTGCAGGTCCCGAAGAAAAAAACTTTTTTTTTACATGTTTCAGGCTTTGACCCCTGGTATCATATAAACACACATACGACATGGAAGAATGCATAGAATTGCAGGAAATTAGCTTTCTCTCCGCCAACAAGACGGGTGTGAACAGTTTGGGGTCGCATGGGTTGTGAGGTGGGGGTTTCTTACTACACCGATAAATTACATTACACTTTTTTGTGACCGGACCTTCTCAAATAGTACTTGAGTACCCCTGGACTAGGCCATTCCAAAACTTAAAATGTGTTGCTTTTTAGCTATTTTTATGTAGACTTTATTGTGTGTTTTGGATCATTGTCTTGCTGCATGACCCAGCTGTGCTTCAGCTTCAGCTAACAGACAGATGGCCTGACATTCTCCTGTAGAATTCTCTGATACAGAGCAGAATTCATGGTTCCTTCTATTAAGGCAAGTCGTCCAGGTCCTGAAGAAGTAAAGCATCACCAAACCATCACACTACCACCACCATGTTTGACCGTTGGTATAAGGTTCTTACTGTGGAATGCAGTGTTCAGTTTTCGCCAGGCATAATGGGACCCATGTCGTGGTTTAGGTCACAATGGTTTAGGTTACAATGCATACAACTGATGTTCTTATGTACATCAGAAACCATACAGAACCATATGCTTCCCAGAATGCAGCTCCCATATAGGTAGTTAAGATTCTACTTGCAAAAACGCCAATGAAAAGATCAATGATGGATCAAAGGTCTAAGCTCAGTACTTTAGCAAATATCCAACATTCTTAGGTAAGTCACAGAACACTAACAAACAATGGGGGATGAAGACTTGAACCTTGGACTCAAGGTTACCGCGGTATCCGAGAGCAGGTGTAGCAAGGCCCCGTTAGTCGTGTTAATGAAATCATTAGTGCCACGCTCACAGATCCGCCATCTCGTCGGGATTGGATGAGAAGCCCAGGCCGTCTGTTTTCTTGCGGCTGTCAAACTCGAGATGGCTCTCATTATTTAATTAAGCAAACATCCGCTCCCTAACGGTCCTCCCGAGGATGAGCGCATGCAGTTAAAACCTCCGTGTCCAATCGGCAACTCAATGATTTATTCAACTAGTTTTGCCACTTTGCCTTCACTTACTGCGCAGTTCATTGCCTCTGATTAAGGGAAATGTATTGTGAAAAGCAGATGTGCTGTTTATGTTACGAATTTACACAGGATTATGCAAGGCCTAAGATGAGTTGTTGAAGTGTATCTTTATAGAAGTGAGTTTGGTACATTTTATATTTGTCTTTTTTATATGTTTGACTGTAAGGAGGGAACTACTGAGTTTGAGAGTATTAAAGCGCTACAGCTGGTATGTCCAATTTGTGTTGATTTATGTTGTGCTTATACTGTAGATAAGAAATGTATACATTATGAATATGCCAACGTTTTATAGCCATAGGGTTAACCAGCCAGTTCACCGGTGATACAAGTCAGTATTAGATGTCCATCCATGTCTGAGGACATCGGGAGATGACATGGAAACGTTTTACTAGGGTGTTGTAGATGGGGATGGCGGATAGGTGTAAGCATCTGCCTCTGGTGCAAAAGGTTGCATGTTTGAATCCAGCGATAGAAAGTCGTATTTGAGATTTTTGTTTTAAGCCTATCCCAAAGATAATGCCTAACTTTAAGATTTCGGAGTTAATGCATAAACTTAACCCTAAACTTAATAATTCGGAGTTAATGCCTAAACTTAACCATAAACACTTCTAAAGGTACATTTGACGTTTGAGAAACATGGATGAATGTCTAATTCTGACGTGAGACTGTGAGAGCTTGTTGGGGCTAACTGACTAAACAAGATTTCAATGGATGCACAACTGGCAAAAACTCAACTGAAACTGAAAAGATTAATCTGTATGTGTAACTTGACAATACGATTCACATCCTGGTCTGTATCATTCATATTATTGAGTGTCTCCTTCAATTGAAGACAGGAACACTGTAGTGGAATTGAGTGAATGTCAACTTGTGGAGTAATAAGCTTTGTTCTGTTCTCTCTCAACGTTTTGTGTTGAGAATACGGATTTTCCTCTTCTAAGGAGAAACGTATGTAGGAATGTGGAGTGTAGTGATCAATGGACCAGGCTTTGAGGAAATTAATTCACAGAAGTCTTTGCATCGATTCACTGCTGAATGATGCATAAGATCATTTGACAATGCTTTGGTGTAGAATACATTTATATTGGAGTGTTCAACTTCTCCAAGGTTTAATCAGTAATGTTCTATTAACTTTAAATGTCCACTTTAGAGACATTATAAACGACAACACTTGGACTTGGACTCCTGTGCTACCGTGAAAAGATACTTTAACTAGCCTATTCACACTACTCTCCTCACAGTACAAGAAAAAAGAATCATGACCTAATGTTGTTTAGCTCTGCAAATGCAATGTCCTGCAGTCAAACAATGCCACATTCATTCTGCTCAATAAAATAAAGGCTGAGAGTTAACAAGGCAAGAGGGCAACTCAAATAAAAATTGCATTAATTTCATAAGTGGAGAAAGCTCTGAGAAAAAAACACGACGGCAGTGCTTCAGAGCAAACGGAGGGAGCCGCCAATGATACTTCTCGCCTGCAGCTGGTACAGAATGTATAAAAAGACAGAGTAATGACCCTAGAGATGGAAATTTTTCACATGACAGCTTCTGGCTAATGTGATACTGAAGCCACTCTATTAACAGGCTATGTGATTATGCATTCGTAATGACGCTTTAAACTTTGTCATCCTCCACCATCCAGCCAGTTCTCCTATCAAGCACTGACACAGGGACATATTATCCAACAAGGCAGGATATAAATATTTAGGTGTCCGCCTTTGGAAAATGAAAGCGTTAAAAAATATAAAAGTGCTAATGCTGTAGCCTACTGACTGGTCAGACGGTGTGTCAAAAGTGACAGTAGCTTCAGGAGTTATTTAGTGTAAACAGAAAATTCAGTAATTGGCTCCAGCTCGCTCGAGAGTTTTGTTTGTTTACTTTCGTGTGTCTATTATGTCGTATCTGCAATACTTCCTGAGCAAATGGTGACTCTTTGCTTTGTCTGTGGCAAAACATTACAGACTGTGACTGGCCCGAGTTATTTTGGGTGTTTGAAATGTATGTAGCCTAGTGCTTGAGACTCAAGTGGTCTGCTGCCGTGAACCCAAAGGGAGGCAACTAAACTCGAACAACCCTATTTTGCTACCCTTGCACTCAACGGTGTAGGAGCCCCACATTAACACTAGAACCACTAATGGAGTCATTTTGACTGTTCAAACATTTTTAAAAATGATTACTCTGCCATTTTTAAAGTCATGCCCTCCTCTGTCCTTGACTTTTCCTAAATAAGTCTATATAACACACTGCAGTTGTTAGAATCTTAATATCACAAACAGAACTGGAGTTATAACCTGTTTTATGAGGGCATGTCACTTTTTGAATGGTTTCCCCTTTGCCCCTCCCTCTCCCAACAGTAGGGCCTGCTCCGCTCCTTCTCCCGACAGTGGGATGTGCCGTGCCCAGTTGATAATCACCCCGATAATTTCCTCAACTGAACCTAAACTGTACCGAAACTAATTTCACACATATAACAACAGATTAAATAAATGAAGTAAAGTATGATGGAGGAGGAGAATGGGTGAGTTGATGAATGAGGGGAAGCGAACAATTCATAACTATGTAATCACTGATTGTGAATGAAGAACAGGGCAGGCCGTTCTATTGGTATATTCTAATTATAATCTCAAAATGGTATGTACCCTATATCAATACGTTGTATTGGTCTACTCTGGCCTACTTGGAGTACACAGTGAGAGCGTGCGTAATTTACAATGGCAAAAAGACGAAGACGAATGGATGCACATGCTGCGTTAACGCTGCTACAAGATCTGAATGAAAATGACTCAGATGGTGGGGAAGAAATTAATCATGACATCTCTGATGATTATTGTTCTGATTCTGATTCTGATTCTGAGCCTCAGCCTGAATAACTTCCACCTCCGAGGACTAAGCGCAAAAAAGCCAGAATGGTGCGCACTGAGCAGGTCCCGTTTAGATAGAACAAGCCAGTGACAATGCTACAGGCCGATTATCAGCACAAATTGTAATCACTGAGAGAGCAGGCCCTACATCTCAAGAAAAGAAAAACATCAGCAATGCACTCACCAACTTTCGTTGTTTATGTTCAGGGACTGAACTGTGGCTAAGGCGGACACAGAGCAAGGAGACACTGCCTGGGATCTGTCTGTTGATGAGCTCAATGCGCTCATTTCAATCCTGTATGTACGTGGAGCATTCGGTGGAAAGAGCGTGTATATGGAGAGCTTCTGGTCAGACATGTATCGGATACTTTTGTTTGGAGAAACCATGTCACGGGATCGCTTCAGATAGATCATGCGTTACCTCCATTTTGATGACAGAGAAACAGACAACTTCGAAATGGTATCTGATGTATAAATAATTTAAATGTTTATCTGCTGTCATATCGACACTTATATAAATAATAATGCCATTATTGTTTCTGTGCTGATTTCCACTACTTATTAAGCACACTTGGCGCTTATGATGTTTAGGCTACTGATGTTTTCATAATTTGACCAAGCGTCTTGCTGACCGTGCATCTTGGTGGTTGGGATATAAACTACCAGTCAAAAGTTTGGACACATCTACTCATTCAAGGATTTTTCTTTATTTTTACTATTTTCTACATTGTAGAATAATAGTGAAGACATTAAAACGATGAAATAACACATATGGAATCATGTAGTAACCAAAAAATTGTTAAACAAATCAAAATATATTTTAGATTTTAGATTTTTCAAATAGCCACCCTTTGCCTTGATGACAGCTTTGCTCACTCTTGCCATTTTCTCAACCAGCTTCTTGAGGAATACTTTTCCAACTGTCTTGAAGGAGTTCCCACATACGCTGAGCACTTGTTGGCTGCTTTTCCTTCACTCTGCGGTCCGACTCATCCCAAACCATCTCAATTTGGTTGAGGTCGGGGGATTGTGGAGGCCAGGTCATCTGATGCGGCACTCAATTACTCCTTCTTGGTAAAATAACACTTACAAAGCCTGGAGGTGTGTTGGGTCATTGTCCTGTTGAAAACAAATGATAGTCCCACTAAACCCAAACCAGATGGGATGGCATATCGCTGCAGAATGCTGTGTTAGCCATGCTGGTTAAGTGTGCCTTGAATTCTAAATAAATCACAGACAGTGTCACCAGCAAAGCACCCCCACACCATAACACCTCCTCCTCCATGCTTTACGGTGGTAAGGAGATGTTTCTCGCTGCATGAGGCAAATGGTGGTCATACCAGATACTGACTGGTTTTCTGATTCATGCCCCTACCTTTCTTTTAAGGTATATGTGGCCAAAATATGTATATCTGTATTCCCAGTCATGTGAAATCCATAGATTAGTGCATAATAAATGTATTTCAATTGATTGATTTTCTTTTATGAACTTTAACTCAGTAAAACATTTCAAATTGTTGCATGTTGTGTTTATATTTTTGTTCAGTATACATTACGGAATGCAATAAACATAATTATATTACTTTGCCTAAATAAATATATTTAACTCCCTATGCCTAAAATACAATCTATAAGCAGTTAAAATCTTTGAACTGATGCCGAACTCATACCACACTTGAATATCAAAGGTCTAGGTTTTTTGTTGTGGCTGTAATAGCGTGTTGAGGTGTGCCAACCTGTTTGTCCAGTCAGTGGTTGGTTGGTTTTGTTGTGTGTGTGGTGGAGGATGACTGAGTCACAAAATACCAAATAAGCATTAGGCAAGCCTGAGTTCGGCAGAGGAGTGGACAGATTTAAGATCAAACGAGATCCCATACTGTGAGCAGTCATGTAGCAGCCATCCTCAAGCCCTCAGATTCAATATTGAAATAATTAGCTTCCCGTTGTTCCATGAGAAGTACAGACAGTATCTGTTTAGCATGTTTTTTTTTCAAACCCTCCATAATAACCAAAGTACTTATTGTTGACTGTTTTTGTGGGTAAGCCACCAGTCTGATCATTAGCCACTTGTATGACTAGTTGGTGGTTTGAATCATAATGAGACTGTGTAATAAGATAGTAATAATAGGTTCTTCGTAGATTTTTAACAAGTGCTTATAAGACTATAACTATAACAGAGCTGGGACAGTGCAATGTACCAGAATAGCAACAGGAAGGCTGAGAAAAAGAGCATGTCTGTAGGTTCATACCAACTATTTCACAACCTCTTCAGTTTATGATTGAGCAGGTGCTATATTAAAGCTGCAATATGTAGCTGTTTGGGCAACCAGAACAAATTCACATAGAAATATTAGTTATACAGTGAGGGAAAAAAGTATTTGATCCCCTGCTGATTTTGTACGTTTGCCCACTGACAAAGAAATGATCAGTCTATAATTTAATGGTAGGTTTATTTGAACAGTGAGAGACAGAATAACAACAAAAAAATCCAGAAAAACGCAAGGCAAAAATATTATGAATTGATTAGCATTTTAATGAGGGAAATAAGTATTTGACCCCTCTGCAAAACATGACTTAGTACTTGGTGGCAAAACCCTTGTTGGCAATCACAGAGGTCAGACGTTTCTTGTAGTTGGCCACCAGGTTTGAACACATCTCAGGAGGGATTTTGTTCCACTCCTCTTTGCAAATCTTCTCCAAGTAATTAAGGTTTCGAGCCTGACGTTTGGCAACTCGAACCTTCAGCTCCCTCCACAGATTTTCTATGGATTAAGGTCTGGAGACTGGCTAGTCCACTCCAGGACCTTAATGTGCTTCTTCTTAAGCCACTCCTTTGTTGCCTTAGCCATGTGTTTTGGGTCATTGTCATGCTGGAATACCCATCCACAACCCATTTTCAATGCCCTGGCTGAGGGAAGGAGGTTCTCACCCAAGATTTGATGGTACATGGCCCCGTCCATTATCCCTTTGATGTGGTGAAGTTTTCCTGTCCCCTTAGCAGAAAAACACCCCCAAAGCAAAATGTTTCCAGCTCCATGTTTGACGGTGGGCATGGTGTTCTTGGGGTCATAGACAGCATTCCTCCTCCTCCAAACACGGCGAGTTGAGTTGATTCCAAAGAGCACGATTTTGGTCTCATCTGACCACTACACTTTCACCCTGTTCTCCTCTGAATCATTCAGATGTTCATTGGCAAACTTCAGACGGACCTGTATATGTGCTTTCTTGAGCAGGGGGACCTTGCGGGCACTGCAGGATTTCAGTCCTTCACGGCGTAGTGTGTTACCAATTGTTTTCTTGGTGACTATGGTCCCAGCTGCCTTGAGAACATTGACAAGATCCTCCCGTGTAGTTCTGGGCTGATTCCTCACCATTCTCATGATCATTGCAACTCCACGAGGTGAGATCTTGCACAGAGCCCCAGGCCGAGGGAGATTGACAGTACTTTTGTGTTTCTTCCATTTGCGAATAATCGCACCAACTGTTGTCACCTTCTCACCAAGCTGCTTGGCGATGGTCTTGTAGCCCATTCCAGCCTTGTGTACGTCTACAATCTTGTCCCTGATATCCTTGGATAGCTCTTAGGTCTTGGCCATGGTGGAGAGTTTGGAATCTGATTGATTGCTTTTGTGGACAGGTGTCTTTTATACAGGTAACAAACTGAGATTAGGAGCACTCCCTTTAAGAGTGTGCTCCTAATCTCAGCTCGTTACCTGTATAAAAGAAACCTGGGAGCCATACATCTTTCTGATTGAGAGGGGGTCAAATACTTATTTCCCTAATTAAAATGCAAATCAATTTATTACATTTTTGAAATGCGTTTTTCTGGATTTTTTTGTTGTTATTCTGTCTCTCACTGTTCAAATAAACCTACCATTAAAATTATAGACTGATCATTTCTTTGTCAGTGGGCAAACGTACAAAATCAGCAGGGGATCAAATACTTTTTTCCCTCAGTGTAGATATGTAATTCTCATTGAAAGCAAGTCTAAGAAGCGGTATATCTGTTCTATATGCACTATTTCTATGCTTCCCATTCTTAAGTTTTGTTTATGCATATTTTATTTTCTGTTTTGTACACCAGCTTCAAACAGCTGAAAATACAATATTTTTGGATATGTAAAAAGTATTTCACAGAGGTTTAGATGGTACAATGATTCTCTACACTATACTTGCTTGTTTTGTCACATAATCTGAAATTAGGCAAACTATTAGAATTTTAGCAACCAGGAAATGGCAGACAATTTCTGCATAGCACCCCTTTAACGATACCATTAACAATGTATTTCTCTGTTACAGCACGTATATTTGAATATGTTGATTCACAAAATATTCTGTCTCTTTTATGTACTTTGTCAACTATATGACCTAGGTTAAATTATATGGGTTGTCTTCAGGTTTATGATGAGTGGCATAATTATAGCACTATTGGTGAGACTCATGTTCTGACATCTTCACTCGTAGCCTAAAGACTAGGGTAAAACACTTAACTGGGTTAAACCAGGTAAAACTTCCAAAGGAGGAAATGGGGGTGACAAGGATTAAACGCCTTGGGCCTTTTACTTATTTAACAGGCCATAATTACCCATAATGCCAAGCTCATTATACTACTCCAGTTTAAAACGTGAGAGCAAGTCATCTCCAAACTCCTAGGCGGGCACAAAAATATCACATGATGCAACAGTTTTACCCTGCATTTACAGCGCAGAAATCTCAGGGGGTAGAGCTAATTAGCCTGTAATTAGAACTGACATGTTTGATGCCGATAACACAAATATCTGACAGTGCAATGTACCAGAATAGCAACATGAAGGCTGAGAAAAAGAGCATGTCTGTAGGTTCATACCAACTATTTCACAACCTCTTCAGTTTATGATTGAGCAGGTGCTATATTAAAGCTGCAATATGTAACTGTTTGGGCAACCCGAACAAATTCACATAGAAATATTAGTTATAGATATGTCATTCTCATTGAAAGCAGTGGGTTATTACGAGGCAAAAATAGTGACTTTTCCGTAGTGTGTAAACATTAGAGGCAGTACATTAAATATTTGTCAATGCAGATGAGTCCCAATGAGCTCTAAGCTGAACCACTCGGCGGGGATCCTCCAATAACTGGGCTCCCGAGTGGCACAGTGGTCTAAGGCACTGCATCTCAGTGCTTGAGGCGTCACTACAGACCCCCTGGTTTGATTCCAGGCCAAGCGTCGTCCGGGTTTGGCCGGTGTAGGCCGTCATTGTAAATAAGAATTTGTTCTTAACTGACTTGCCTAGTTAAATAAAGGTAAAAAACAAAAACGAAATACAAAAAAAAATATATAATACAAAAAAAACAGCAAGCTGTCAAAAGTCTGTGTGACGCTAGGCAAACAGTACCGCACCAGCTATTACTGTGACTTGCGCTAGGGCAACATTAGCATCACTGTTTCAAATGACAAACGGATGGGGCCACCTGTCAAATTAACTGTGAAGCCTCAGGGAACATGAGGGTGTTTTTCTTAACACCTTTATAAATTCTGTATATCACACTACACTGTAAACCCCAAGGCATTTTTAACTCAAATACTTCTAGTAAGTTGAACTCAAAGTCAATGAAAAGTCATTATTACTTAAAATGTTTGTGGTACTAACTCAAAACTAAATGAGAAGTCACAACTCAATGTTTTAAAGTTGTGATAACAAATTCACTTTTTTCCCCAACATGCTCTACTGAAGTTAGATCTTTTGGAATTGTTTTTAATATCTGTGTTTTTGCATATACATTGAGTGATTTATTCGTCTTATGCTACACAAAGATAAACTAATCCAATCATTTAGTTCGATTTTTTGCACCTGTTACTGAAATTGCTGTTCCTGTTTAAATGGCTTAGTCTCCTCACACTGTTCCTAACCCTGGCAGTCATTATGAATGCAGTTTGCGGGTGAATACCATTTTTGGAAAAGTTACTAGAATTGTGCAACCCTACTTACAGGCCTGATGTGGCCTGTAAACCATGAGTTTAAGGCCACTGCATTAGGGTAAAGCTAGGCCTCAAAATAAGGCCATATGAGTTACGTAAATTCTTGTCATAAAGAGTTTAATTACAGTATAATGATAATATTTGCCTAGGAAACTCACTTGGTGAAGGCCACAGGACTAAAAATGAAAGAATTCAACAACCATGTCTCTGTCGCTAACAAATACGGTCATGGGTGGTAACTCTACAATTTACTCGAAAAGGCAAGGCACACTGGGATATTATATTGGAGGCGTAGCTTAGTGGGGGCGTTACATTATTTTTTTTCAAGCTGATACAACTCAAATCTGGACCCCCTACACAGTGACTATCGGTTTGAGTAATAACTACAAAATCACTTTAAGTAACTGTACTCAGATATATTAAGTGCAAAACCTTTCCTCAAAAGTTTGTAGTAATGACAGGACATTGGGGTATACAGTGTAGGCTTTTCACTTTGTCCCTCAGAGTCAAGGGGGAAGCTGACACTGTTTTGGCGCAAACCCAATAGAGGGACCAAACCGCGCCGGGCCATGTCGGAACCAGCACGAAATAGCCTTGTTGGTTCTTGGTTGTTTACCATTTGCATGGAACTGGAAACAGGACTTGGTTTAATACGTGAAAAAAAAAATGCTAGTGACGATTATAAGACAGCGACCGATGACACAACTCGACAGCGACGTTGGGATCCTCGGCGACTGGCATTTTTAAGTCTGGAGGAAGGAGACATGCTGTTGTGGTTTTGAGGGTCTACATAAAGAAGAAATCAGTACAATTTATCGTATTGGACGTGGGGGAAATTGGAAGAGTAGGGGAGTTGGAGGAGAAATGTTGTCCCTAGAAAAGGCAAGAACTAGATGTATGTCAGGAGAAGTGCAGTACTATCATAAGGAGAGTTATACTTGGAATACGGAGGAGGAATGGAGGGGAAAAGAGAGGCAGAGGAGGTCTATAAGAGAGAGGGAGGAAGAGGGTGAGCTTGAGTCAGTTAGAAATGGCGGAAAAAAGGGAGATGGTTTGTTAAAGAAGAATGGTAGAAAGTGTAAACAGAGTGAGTTGAAGACAGGAGGAGAAATGGAAGTGAATGAGGGCAAAGAATTGGAGGTGGTAGGTGTGGTGAAGTTCTCTGCACCCGAGGTTTGCACCGAGGGTCTGGATAAAAATTAGTCTGTGACAGTAGTTTATGGAAAAAACTATCCATTTGTGGTATCAGGGTGGGTGAAACAGATTTGGGTGCTGTGAAATCGGTGAGGGTAACCAGAAGTGGTCTAGTGATAATTGTTTGTGTTTCTGTTGGTCAGAGGGAGCACGTGCTCCGTGTTAAATGAATGGGGGCAAGAAATGTGAATTGTTTTGCTCTCAAGAAAAGGGCGCCATTGAAAGGCATGATTACCGGGGTAGCGGTAAATGTGAAAGCTGACCAACTAAAGGGGAAGATTCTCGGTGTTTGTGATGCTCGTCGTTTGGTGTGACGCAGACAGGGTGGCGTGAGTGGAGAAACAGAAGAGTCATTGTCTGTTCTTTTGAGTTTTAATGTTGAGTCTTTGCCTGACAAAGTGATGTTAGGATATATAAGTTATCCGGTACGAGCTTTTGTGCTGAATACATTACGCTGTTACAGGTGTCAAGCTTAATGGCATGTGGCAGCAGTGTGTAGGAGGGAGGTGTGAGAAGTGTGCAGAAGGGCATGAGACAAAGGAATGTGTAGCATTGGGGAAAGTAGTGGTATGTGTTAATTGTAAGGGTGCCCATGGGAATGGGGATCCGAAATGTCCGGTGCGAGAGAGGCAGGTTGAGGTTTCCAGGGTTAGAGTAGTGCAGAAGTTGTCATATGCTGAGGCAGTGAAAAAAGTAGAGGAAGATGGGTCAAGGGAAGGGATCCTGAGAGGAATGGTGTGAGTAGTAGATCTGCACCAGTACAGAGGGATAAACCAACAAGTGATATAGGTTTCAGTAAGATTGGATTTTTGGCATTTATAGCAATGGTTATCGACTGTACTGCAGGAATGGAACGTAAGTCGCAGAAAACAGATGTTGTGGTGGCAACTGCAGAGAGGTATTTGGGTGTGTGAGACTTTACATCAGAAGAGTTACAGGGTGTGTTAAGTGGTTGTGTCCCATCCTTTCAGGCTGTTGGCCTGAAGTAGGAATAAATATATTTAAATAGTGGAGTATGATAGTTATTATTATTATTGTAATATTTTTTTTTTATGTTGTGAGTGTAGTATTAGATGGTAGGATATTTGTTGTATTTTTTATTTTTCAAAGCAAAGTATAAGGGAGTTATACTCCAGTCTAGTAGGTGGCGGTAATACAACATTTATTGGATGCCAACCGCCGTTAAACCTCATCGAAAAAGAAGAAGATGCTTGTGGGGTTAGCCAGGCTATTTTGTGCCGTCCATTTCTGTTCGTGGGAAGCAATGGAGACTGAACAGAATAGAGGAGACAGCTGAAAAGAGATGGAGAAATACACAAGGTATCATCATGCGAGGAGAGGATCGCTTCAGCCGGTTGAAAGACCAGCTTATACATCGAAAGAAACGCTCAAGAGAGGTATGTTATTTGTTTAACTAGCTGTTGTGTATCGGTCTTTGTGAATTGTTCTAAACTTGGAATGAGGACAGCTATTACAGTTGCTTGCATTAAGGTGCAGTCCTGCAATACGGTATTACTCTTGCAGTATGCTGTGTGTGAGAGGCCTAGGAGGTATGTACAATGTATCTATTTAGCTAGCTAGCTACATTATAATGCGTATCTGTGTTTGTGATAGATATACAGTAACGTTACCAGTCAAAAGTTTGGACACACCTACTCATTCAAGGGTTTTTCTTTATTTGTACTATTTTCTACATTGTAGAACAATAGTGAAGACATAAAAACTATGAAATAACACACATGGAATCATGTAGTAACCAAAAAAGTGTTAAATAAATCAAAATATATTTGAGATTCTTCAAAGTAGCCATCCTTTGATTTTGACAGCTTTGCACACTCTTGGCATTCTATCAACCAGCTTCTTGAGGAATGCTTTTACAACAGTCTTGAAGGAGTTCCCACATATGCTGAGCACTTGTTGGCTGCTTTTCCTTCACTCTGCGGTCCAACTCATCCCAAACCATCTCAGTTGGGTTGAGGTCGGTGATTGTGGAGGCCAGGTCATCTGATGCAGCACTCCATCACTCTCCTTCTTGGTCAAATAGCCCTTACACAGCCTGGGGGTGTGTTGGGTCATTGTCCTGTTGAAAAACTAATGATAGTCCCACTAAGCGCAAACCAAATGGGATGGCGTATTGCTGCAGAATGCTGTGGTAGCCATGCAGGTTAAGTGTGCCTTGAAATCGAAATAAATCACCAACAGTGTCACCATCACACCTCCTCCTCCGTGCTTCACGGTGGGAACCACACAGGCAGAGATCATCCTTTCACCTACTCTGCGTCTCACAAAGACACGGCGGTTGGAACCAAAAATCTCAAATTAGACCAAAGGACAGATTTCCACCGGTTTAATGTCCATTGCTCGTGTTTCTTGGCCCAAGCAAGTCTCTTCTTCTTATTGGTGTCCTTTAGTAGTGGTTTCTTTGCAGCAATTCGACCATGAATGCCTGATTCACGCAGTCTCCTCTGAACAGTTGATGTTGAGATATGTCTGTTACTCGAACTCTGTGAAGCATTTATTTGGGCTGCAATCTGAGGTGCAGTTAACTCTAATGAACTTATCCTCTGCAGCAGAGGTAACTCTGGGTCTTCCTTTCCTGTGGCGGTCCTCATGAGAGCCAGTTTCATCATAGCGCTTGATGGTTTTTGCGACTGCACTTGAAGAAACTTTCAAAGTTCTTGAAATGTTCTGTATTGACTGACCTTCATGTCTTAAAGTAATGATGGACTGTAATTTCTCTTTGCTTATTTGAGCTGTTTTTGCCATAATATAGACTTGGTCTTTTACCAAATAGATTTTACCAAATCTTCTGTCACAACAAATCAAATTTTATTTGCCACATGTGCCGAATACAACAGGTGTAGACATTACCGTGAAATGCTTACTTACAGCCCTTAACCAACAATGCATTAATTTTTTTATAAAAAAGTAAAATAAAACAACAACAACAAAAAAGTGTTGAGAAAAAAAGAGTAGAAGTAAAATAAAATAACAGTAGGGAGGCTATATACAGGGGGGTACCGGTGCAGAGTCAATGTGCGGGGACACCGGCTAGTTGAGGTAGTTGAGGTAATATGTACATATGGGTAGAGTTAAAGTGACTATGCATAAATAAATAACAGAGTAGCAGCAGCGTAAAAAGATGGGAAGGAGGTGGGGGGGCAGTGCAAATAGTCCGGGTAGCCATGATTAGCTGTTCAGGAGTCTTATGGCTTGGGGGTAGAAGCTGTTGAGAAGCCTTTTGGCGCTCCGGTACCGCTTGCTGTGCGGTAGCAGAGAGAACAGTCTATGACTAGGGTGGCTGGAGTCTTTGACAATTTTGAGGGCCTTCCTCTGACACCGCCTGGTATAGAGGACCTGGATGGCAGGAAGCTTGGCCCCAGTGATGTACTGGGCCGTACGCACTACCCTCTGTAGTGCCTTGCGGTCGGAGGCCGAGCAGTTGCCATACCAGGTGGTGATGCAACCAGTCAGGATGCTCTCGATGGTGCAGCAGTAGAACTTTTTGAGGATCTGAGGACCCGTGCAAAATCTTTTCAGTCTCCTGAGGGGGAATAGGCTTTGTCGTGCCCTCTTCACGACTGTCTTGGTGTGTTTGGACCATGATAGTTCGTTGGTGATGTGGACACCAATGAACTTGAAGTTCCACTACAGCCCCGTCGATGAGAATGGGGGCGTGCTCAGTCCTCTTTTTTTTTTCCTGTAGTCCACAATCATCTCCTTTGTCTCGGTCACGTTGAGGGAGAGGAGATGTACAGATCAGGGTTGGGTTATAAAAAAATATCAGAAACTTTGAACATCCCACGGAGCACCATTAAATCCATTAGAGATTGGAGTATCTGTCCATAGGACCACTTTAAGCCGTACACTCCACAGAGCTGGGCTTTCCGGAAGAGTGGACAGAAAAAAGCCATTGCTTAAAAAAAAATTAAGCAAACACGTTTGATGTTCACCAAAAAGCATGTGGGAGACTCCCCAAACATATGGAAGAAGGTACTCTGGTCAGATGAGACCAGAGATCAGACTAAAATTCAGCTTTTTGGCCATCAAGGAAAACGCAATGTCTGGCGCAAACCCAACACCTCTCATCACACCGAGAACACCATCCCCACAGTGAAGCATGGTGGTGGCAGCATCATTCTGTGGGGATGTTTTTCATCGGTAGGGACTGGGAAACTGGTCAGAATTGAAGGAATGATGGATGGCGCTAAATACAGGGAAATTCTTGAGGGAATCCTGTTTCAGTCTTCCAGAGATTTGAGACTGGGACGGAGGTTCACCTTCCAGCAGGACAATGACCCTAAGCATACTGCTAAAGCAACACTAGAGTGGTTTAAGTGGTTTAACATTTAAATGTCTTGGAATGGCCTAGTCAAAGCCCAGACCTCAATCCAATTGAGAATCTGTTGTATGACTTAAAGATTGCTGTACACCAGCGGAACCCATCCAACTTGAAGGAGCTGGAGCAGTTTTGCCTTGAAGAATGGGCATAAATCCCAGTGGCTAGATGTGTCAAGCTTATAGCGACATACCTCAAGAGACTTGCAGCTGTAATTGCTGCAAAAGCTGGCTCTACAAAGTATTGACTTTGGGGGGGGTGAATAGTTATGCACGCTCAAGTTCATGTTTTCTTTGTCTTATTTCTTGTTTGTTTCACAATAAAATATATTTTGTATCTTCAAAGTGGTAGGCATGTTGTGTAAATCAAATTATACAAAACCCCCCCCAAAATCTATTTTAATTCCAGGTTGTAAGGCAACAAAATAGGAAAAATGCGAAGGCGGGTGAATACTTTCACAAGCCACTGTATTATGAATACATTAATCAAAATAATGTTTTAAATGAAATTACACACCTCAAGGGTTTTTATTTATTTGTACTATGTTCTACATTGTAGAATAGTGAAGACATCAACTATTAAATAACACATATGGAATCATGTAACAACCAAAAAAGTGTTAAACAAATCAAAATATATTTTATTTGTTATTCTTCAAATAGCCACCCTTTGCCTTGATGACAGTTTTGCGCACTCTTGGCATTCTCTCAACCAGCTTCATGAGGTAGACACCTGGAATGCATTTCAATTAACAGGTGTGCCTTCTTAAAAGTTAATTTGTGGAATTTCTTTCCTTCTTAATGCATTTGATCCAATCAGTTGTGTTGTGACAAGGTAGGGAGGGTGTACAGAAGATAGCTCTATTTGGTAAAAGACCAAGTCCATATTATGACAAGAACAGCTCAAATAAGCAAAGAGAAACAACAGTCCATCATTACTCTAAGACATGAAGGTCAGTCATTGCGGAACATTTCAAGAACTTTGAAAGTTTCTTCAAGTGCAGTCTCAAAAACCATCAAGCACTATGATGAAACTGGCTCTCATGAGGACCGCCACAGGAAAGGAAGACCCAGAGCTACCTCTGCTGCAGAGGATAAGTTAATTAGCGTTAACTGCACCTCAGATTGCAGCCCAAATCAATGTTCAACTGTTCAGAGGAGACTGCGTGAATCAGGCCTTCATGGTCGAATTGCTGCAAAGAAACCACTACTAAAGGACACCAATAATAAGAAGAGATTTGCTTGGGCCAAGAAACATGAGCAATGGACATTAGACTGGTGGAAATTTGTCCTTTGCTCTGGAGTCCAAATTGGAGATTTTTGGTTCCAACCTCTGTGTCATTGTGAGACACTGTGTGGGTGAACGCATGATCTCCGCATGTGTATTTCCCACCCTAAAGCATGGGGGAGTTGTTATGGTGTGGGGGTGCTTTGCTGGTGACACTGTCTGTGATTTATTTCGAATTCAAGGCACACTTAACCAGTATGGGTACCACAACATTCTGCAGCGATATGCCATCCCATCTGGCTTAGTGGGACTATCATCTGTTTTTCAACAGGACAATGACCCAACACACCTCCAGGCTGTGTAAGGGCTATTTTACCAAGAAGGAGATTGATGGAGGGCTGCGTCAGATGACCTGGCCTCCACAATCCCCCGACCTCAACCAAATTGAGATGGTTTGGGATGAGTCGGACCGCAGAGTGAAGGAAAAGCAGCCAACAAGTGTTCAGCATATGTGGGAACTCCTTCAAGACTGTTGGAAAATAATTCCAGGTGAAGCTGGTTGAGAGAATGCCAAGAGTGGGCAAAGCTGTCATCAAGGCGAAGGGGGTTACTACATGATTCCATATGTGTTATTTCATAGTTTTTGTCTTCACTATTATTCTACATTGTAGAAAATAGTAAAAATAAAGAAAAGCCCTTGAATGAGTAGGTGTTCTAGAACTTTTGACCAGTAGTGTATGTCAATCGTTATTTGAAAATCTTGATAACCCACTGTATAAAAATGATAATTCCCTCGAAGCCGTTGTTTGGAGTATATATTGGCACATTTTGCCCACCCGTGCCAATATATCCTCAACACCTGCTTCTCTGGCATTATCACTTAATTGTATGTGTATGGTACAGAGATGAGGCAGTCATTCAAAAACCATGTGAAACACTGTTATTGCACACA
The DNA here is from genome assembly GCF_964263955.1 of Coregonus lavaretus. Taxonomy (NCBI): domain Eukaryota; kingdom Metazoa; phylum Chordata; class Actinopteri; order Salmoniformes; family Salmonidae; genus Coregonus; species Coregonus lavaretus. Next base: position 20,117,617 of record NC_139993.1, read on the forward strand.
GAGTGAGTCCATGCAACTTCTTATGTGAATTGTTAAGCAAATTGTTACTCCTGAACTTATTTAGGCTTGCCATAACAAAGGGGTTGAAATGGTAAAAACATAATTCCTATTTGACATTATGGGGTATTGTGTGTTATCCAGTGACACACAATCTAGATTTTTAATTCAGGCTGTAACACAACAAAATGTGGGAAATGTCAAGGGGTGTGAATACTTCCTGATGGCAGTGTATATAATCATTGGCTCACGTTATGTTTTCAGTATTGCTTATTTTCTCTCAAATGATGGTTTTCATCCAAATTCCAGCTATAACGAGCCATAATTAAATTACAATTAGGACATGTTGAACTTCTATTTGGACTCTCTTCCCAAATGTAATTGTTAATTCAAGAAAATAGACAAATTAATGTTTGCAATTGAGCTCACCTCTGCTGGAACAACATGTTGTGTTGCCAAGTACAGGGAGAATAAATTAAGTGTTGCTTCACAAATTTGTGAAAGCAACTGAGGCGAAGCAGATTATGTAGAAAATGTGTTTCCATCCCTAACCTGGCATCAAAAGAGTTCATTATTGAAAGATGTTTGGATATTGTGAAGCTCTTGGAAGGTAGCCTAATGTGGTCGAGTGGAATCTAGATCAAATGAAACCATACCATATAGAAACAATCAATTTGGAATAACATGAAATGAATCTTTACGAGACTACCACAAGAGAACGGAAACTACAGATTGCTGTCTCCCAACCCCTGAAACGGGTTAAAACATTGTCCAGACTTTCTCATTCCGATGTTTCCTTTTTGCCCATGAGAGCTGACTCCATTTGCGCTCGTCTACTCGGCAGATTCCATCCCATTTTCCCATCAATTTCCCTCAGTGAACACCCTCTTGTCTCCTCTTCCAGAGAGGACAAAATAAAAACCCAACAGCTCAACATATGTGACTGGGCTCAGATCTACATGTGGGGAAGGTGATCAGAGAATGTCTTCTATATTGTTTTATTTTTACTATGCATACAACATACATTTGTGCAAGACCACAGTGTAAGACTGTATTCAACACCCATATAAAGGGACTGAATAGCCAATATGATACCAATAACTGACGATATCGAAAGAGCACCCAAATAATGTTAATAACTAATGATTGTTGTCTATTGTTCATTCTTATATATCTGTTTTTCTTCTATCTTATATTTAAAAACAGTATATTCACTTGTACCCATAACTCTCTCAATAATGTGAAAAATGGGTGCTATTTCAACCATTAATCATCTTTTGCAATAATAAGAGTGCCAAGTATTGGCAAATTAAACTTCATAAGTAATTTCCCAAACTTGATTAACATCATATCCCTTCAATCTTTTGGCTGGCTAATAAGTTAAACGGGCATGTTCATGCATTCGGTCATGACTGTTCGCTTGTGAAATCAAGCCAGACTTATTATGAAGAGAAATTTCACTGATGATTGTACTGCATGTGCCCATGTGCCAAGTTCTGACCGTATACTGTGTGTGGTGAGTTTAACTGTAGCCAAAGGAATCCAGGAATATACTCTAAAGTGAATTGATTACATCTAGCAACTTAAAGTACAGCAATGCAGTCTATGTATTTTTATAAAGGACTAAGAAAGCCCCCTCACATACACATCACAATGTTTATTTTGTCCAATATTAATGTTTGAGTTCTCTCATTGTGACACTCGCATACCGTTAAAGCTGGAATCCATATTGGTGAAACTGTCTGTTTGCGATGTTACAACAACAAAGATGTTACTTCAAACAACAAACACTATTTTTTTCCCCTTGGACATCATTGCATGCGTGATAGAACCCACTACCCATTGCACGCGTGTGGTCCTCTGTAGCTCAATTGGTAGAGCATGGCGCTTGTAACGCCAGGGTAGTGGGTTCGATCCCCGGGACCACCCATACGTAAAAATGTATACACACATGACTGTAAGTTGCTTTGGATAAAAGCATCTGCTAAATGGCATAATATTATTATTACTGTTATTATAGAACAGCAGAGTATGTATTACGATTTGTTTTATTATGTTGCTGGATGCTCATCTCCATTTCAGAAACAAAACAATAACAAATGCGCCTGCACTCAAAGAAATGCTGGGTTGTTTGGTTGACCCAACTGCTGGGTTGCAGGCGTTGGATCACTTAGTTGGGTTATTTTCTTTATAAAGAAAAACTTTGGGTTGTTGATGCTGGGATATTGGTGCTGGGTTATTGAGATACAGTGAGGGAAAAAAGTATTTGATCCCCTGCTGATTTTGTAAGTTTGCCCACTGACAAAGACATGATCAGTCTATAATTTTAATGGTAGGTTTATTTGAACAGTGAGAGACCGACTAACAACAAAAAAATCCAGGAAACGTATGTCAAAAATGTTATAAATTGATTTGCATTTTCATGAGGGAAATAGATATTGGACATCTCTGCAAAACATGACTTAGTACTTGGTGGCAAAACCCTTCTTGGCAATCACAGAGGTCAGAAGTTTCTTGTAGTTGTCACGGATTCTGCCGAGGCTGCTCCTCCTCCTTGCTCGGGCAGGCTTCGGCGTTCGTCGTCCCCGGAGTACTAGCTGCCACCATTAGATGTTTCGATGTTTGATTGGTTTGGTCTGTCTGTTGCACCTGTGTCCGTTTGTGTCTGATTATGTGTCCTTTAAGTTTCCTGCTTTGAGTTTGTGTGTCATTGTCCGCCTGTCCGTTGGTGCTGCGTGTTTTTTCTCTGATTTATTGTTTTGTAGTTTACGCACAGTTTGCGTAATCGCTCGCCTCTGTTTTGTGTCGAGGCCGTTGTTTGTATTTGCCTAGTTTTGACTAGTAAAGTCTGTTGGACTAAGCTTCTGTGTCCTGCGCCTGACTCCTACACCACATCTACATCAGCCCATGACAGTAGTTGGCCACCAGGTTTGCACACATCTCAGAAGGGATTTTGTCCCACTCCTCTATGCATATCTTCTCCAAGTCATTAAGGTTTTGAGCCTGACGTTTGGCAACTCGAACCTTCAGCTCCCTCCACAGATTTTATATGGGATTAAGGTATGGAGACTGGCTAGGCCACTCCAGGACCTTAATGTGCTTCTTCTTGAGCCACTCCTTTGTTGCATTGGTCATGTGTGGGAAGGAGGTTCTCACCCAAGATTTGACGGTACATGGCGCCGTGCATCGTCCCTTTGATGCGGTGAAGTTGTCCAGTCCCCTTAGCAGAAAAACACCCCCAAAGCATAATGTTTCCACCTCCATGTTTGACGGTGGAGATGGTATTCTTGGGGTCATAGGCAGCATTCCTCCTCCTCCAAACACGGCGAGTTGAGTTGATGCCAAAGAGCTCGATTTTGGTCTCATCTGACCACAACACTTTCACCCAGTTCTCCTCTGAATCATTCAGATGTTCATTGGCAAACTTCTGATGGGCCTCCTGTATATGTGCTTTCTTGAGCAAGGGGACCTTGCGGGCGCTGCAGGATTTCAGTCCTTCACGGCGTAGTGCGTTACCAATTGTTTTCTTGGTGACTATGGTTGCAGGTGCCATGAGATCATTGACAAGATCCTCCCGTGTAGTTCTGGGCTGATTCCTCACCGTTCTCATGATCATTGCAACTCCTCGAGGTGAGATCTTTTATGGAGCTGCTTGGCGATGGTCTTGTAGCTCATTCCAGCCTTATGTTGGTCTACAATCTTGTCCCTGACATCCTTGGAGAGCTCTTTGGTCTTGGCCATGGTGGAGAGTTTTGAATCTGATTGATTGATTGCTTCTGTGGACAGGTGTCTTATATATAGGTAACAAGCTGAGATTAGGAGCACTCCCTTTAAGAGTGTGCTCCTAATCTCAGCTCATTACCTGTATAAAAGACACCTGGGAGCCAGAAATCTTTCTGATTTGAGAGGGGGTCAAATACTTATTTCCCTCATTAAAATGCAAATCAATTTATAACATTTTTCAGGAATTTTTGTTGTTATTCTGTCTCTCACTGTTCTAATAAACCTACCATTAAAATTATAGACTGATCATTTCTTTGTAAGTGGGCAAACGTACAAAATCAGCAGGGGATCAAATACTTTTTTCCCTCACTGTATGCCCCATCGGGTCAGAGCGGTATACTATGAAGCAAGCTAGATCTGCTCAGGGTTTCTAAAGCTAGCCAGCTTCAGTTAGCTTCCCATTCCAGCGGCGTACTACGACGTTGGATATTGCTCGTCCGCCTGCCGCTAACTCTGAAGCTTGCTCGTGTGCATGTCGCACATGGCTAGTCGAACACTGAACTCTTAATTGAAACAATGCACAAACATAAATCCATGGGCAAGTCAATGGCACATTTTAATTTGTGCCAAAATCAAAATGAAAGAAACATTATCTTGCAAATTCAGCAGGCTATCGTGTGAAATAGACTTGTAGAAGTGTCATCTTTATTTTATTGCTTTGGTTTGGTTATCAATGCATAAGTACCTTTTTTCCCTCTCCTATCGATAAAATTATTGTATGAAGAATTTTAAGTTGCGTCAATTCAAATCTGGTATTAGGAACAAAAGAGGTCAATACACGTCTTCTAAAATAGACTAGTATTTTAATTAATGCAAACCACTTCAATGGTAAATATGATGTTCGTATATACGGGTCCACTGAAATACCACGCAGGGCACTCAGAGAACTGATCCATTGTTCTAAGTTCTTCTTCAAATACTCTAACAGAGATAGTTCCCGCTCCCTGCTGGCCAATCAGAGTAGAGACTGAGCGTGGTTTAGACTTACTCAGCCAATCATTGGCGCACAGGCTGGTCCCAGCCCCTTGGCGCTTCACTGTTGCACACTGTTGCCAGGCATAAGTTGTTATCATCACAACCTGTAGAGTCAGCACCCATAGACACTGTTCCCCTGTACTCTTTGAACCTACGTCCTTGGACGGTTCACAGATCACAAAGAGGCAGTGTTCGTTTATGTGAGACACAAGTTCTTATCTCCCCCTACTCACTAAAACAGCTCCTCACATTAATCACAGCTTGTTATGTGAAACAATTAATATCAGTACAGTACAAACCTATTATGTTTAAAATCATTAATGCATTCTTTCTAAGCTAGGCATCACATCTAGATCCCCACAATCCCCCTTTTCACACCCACTGGGTGTGAACCCAAAATAAGAAAACCCAAAATAAGAAATTTCAGGGAAATGTAGGATTCCCCGTATTGACACCCTCTAGGGTGTCACTCATTAAAATACAATACAAACAAAAAGAATCACACTTTTATTAATAGGCAATAATGATAATAAAAATGCCTTCAGTCCTTCCATCTACACCTAACTTGTACTAGGTTGGCTACCCAGCCACCCAGGAACTTCAAACCTTCACATAAGGAAATACAAACATTCACAATGGTTAACTTGATTAATAAAGCATAAAACACAGGATTAATAGAACACAAAACACAAGATTACTAAAACATAAAACACAAACAGGGAAGTACATTTTGGCCCCCTTTAGACACCCTCTAGGATGTCACTCCACCAAGCCTGGTAGGTCATATCCTTCATTCCTTAGGTCGGAGTCCAGGATTGGGCCGTATCTCACCATCTGTTGGGAAACCGCCTGCTCCATCGCCTTGCTCCTCGGACACGGGAATAAGACAACATCCACAAAGAACAAGTATACCCATATAAGCTATAACTTCACCCAGAATAGTTACAACAATAGTTTTCCATTTACCAAATATGTTATCAAACCAACCGTTTAGGGAGCTATCAATACCAGAGTTCTCAGCCAGTTCGTTCGCCAGCGTGGTGAGTCCCTGAAGCGCTTTGGTCACGGACCCGTCCGGTGCTGTATTGTTGGGGATGAAAGTACAGCACATAGATCCAAACAGAACACAAACTCCGCCCCGCTCAGCCAAAAGCATATCTAAAGCTATTCTATTCTGCCATGCCATTAAGCTAGTTGCCGCTGTCTGCTCAGCTAATCCCTTTATTGCATCACGAGTGTGGTTTATAAATCTCTGCTGGTTATAGTAAATATAATTTATCCAATCTACGTTTTTATTAATTGTTATAAATACTTGATTCAAACCCAGCTGCGATCTGATTCCTAGCTTTGAATTATTCTGGAACCCCTCGAGGTACTCCTATCCCATCACTATATATCCTTTCATCAAAGGATCCCGGGAGGAGGTCCCACTTTCTACGTGACAACTCACCAATCTCTGACACGTTTGATTGTTTGCGTATGTAGGTGAGTTCACAATCTGTTATCACCACACAACCATCAGATGTCAGCACGGGCCTGGTTTTGGTTCCTAAAATCCTCTGGCTGCAACAAAGAGGAGAGATTAGTCATGGTTTCTTTAGTTGTGACATTCTCTGTGTGGGAGCAGGAGCTAAGATGCCCTACCCTGTATCATATCTTATTAGTCCTAGAAAAACAATAATAAGAAACCCCTGAGACTTCAAACGGAGGCAACCTAGGTCGGGGTGACTTTGTTATCGGGGGATACAGATAGTGCAAGTTACTACAAGACTCCTTCACCACATTCCCAGGTGGTTTGAACAATTTAATCATGGAGGATAAACCTGACGGAGAGTTAAAGCCTGTCAAGGGGAACGGAGTAGTTGTTAACCTTGGTTTGGCTGTCCCAGAGGCACAACAGTCCTCTTTAGACATAGTTCTTGCCGTATACTGAATCCATTCCAACCACAGGTTAGGATCTCTATACCCGTCTCCACCTGTACTACTTCCTTCAGGTCTATAGTTTGCACTATCTTCACCACAGCCCCGGTCTCACTACCTCCCTCAGAGAGGTTTACTCTATAGGGTGCCCCAGTTGAAGAGGATATCTCACTTGTCAGGTCTGTAACCTGTTTTAGCGTAATTCAGACTTTCAGACAGTACCTACCCTTATATGGGTCGCACTGCCATTTCTGGTAAATCCCTACTCTCACAATACTACACCTGTCCTCAAACTGTGTATGGAGATTGACATATCCCCCCCCCCCCCCCCCCGCTTGGTATGAGCAACTACATAGTCCCAGGATGTACATGGTGACATACATATATATCTCCCATCCTTTACGATACTACCAGCCAGTAGTCCCCAACTGGTCCGCAAAGATCTCAAAAGGTGATGTCCTTCCCTAAAGTCCCTAGTACTTCCCCTTTCCCTACGTCTAGCTGTCTCCTATGCCTTCGTAGACTGTGCTCAGGTATTATTTTATCAACTTGTGTTAGGTTAACTACTACTTCTGGCGGATCAGGAGGGTTTGAGTGTGTTAGGAATATGGCCCCCACAATCAGACCGCTACCTACCGTCAGGAGACCTGTGAATCCCCACCCTCGCCCTGAGAACATGTCAGACGCCGGAGGCCAACCCATTGCTTTACCTTCTATCGAACTCACACAGGGATGATCAGACAGGGTAAGGGAATCTTCGTTAAGGAGCCAACCCCCGAGCCCTAGTGGTGATCGGTTCTTTCTCCTAACTCTGTGTTTGTTCTTCAGGTGTAGCTGGGTTTACCTTTTTGCAGTGTGTGACATGCACCCAGGTGGATCTCTCAGCTATTCTAATGGCAAAGGCAGTGACCAATAGGACTTGGTAGGGCCCTTCCCAACAGGCCTGCTTCCAATTTTTCTTCTTTAGGGACTGGATGCTCACCAGTCACTTGGTTAGATAGAGTGGGTCACCTTCTCCTTTAGTTCACCTTTGGGGCACAAAACCTCTGACATACGGGTGTGGTTAATAAACTATCTTTACACATACATGTTCAGCTCTCAATTTCTATTCTTGTTGTTTTTTTGTTTTTTTAAAAGTATTTTGTCCTCTCCTTCGTATATATTTATTATTTAATCCTACCATCCCCCTTTTGACACATGTTCTGCTCATGTGTCAATATTACCACCTACCTAAACAATCACTTAGGTAGTACATCATCCAATTGCCATCCCTTATTTATTTTTTTATTTTTTTAGACTGTCCCTTGTTTCTTTATTGCTCCTCCCTGCCTGATCTCATTACTAAATAAATGCTCTAGGTTATAGCTGTTTCACATTAGATTGTGCCTTCCTCTGATTACTGCAGCTCATTGCATTAATTTAGTTTCAAATACCAACTTGTTGTTTATTAAAGCATACTAATAATGACATTTAAATGACAACATTTGATACTACCTCAATTTATTTCTATCCCGTAAAAGTAATCCAAGATTAGTACAATTGACTAGCAACAGGTATCCCTCATTCAGGGAAAGCTCTCTCTCTCTCTTCTGTTATTTTATGGTTCAAATCATATATATTATTACCAAATTATAATCTTCTTCACACTTTTCACAGTATTATAAATTACCCTCAACTTAGTAAAATAAACTATCTTAAAGTCCTCCTCTCATGCCTTTAGAATTTACTAGTGTGGATGATTAATTAACACCAGAAGGTTAAAACAGAGTTCAGAGGCAATTGAAATTATTCAACGAACTGTTCCATTCCATAGTATACCAAACATTACCATTATTCTAAATATTTCATAAATGTTACTTATCCCAAGTGTTCATTAAGTCCTCATGACATTCATTCTCATAAGAAATCATATATATCCCAAACTCAGCCAAAACCGAAAAACTCCATAAAATTCACTGTGCGTGCTCCTCTAAGACCTATCACCCTTGACCTGCTGAAACCCCCCCAAAATTGAAACAACAAGGCTTTATAAACATCATACTAGGTGTGTTGTTTTTTGTTTGAAAAACCCTATTAGAAAAACAACAACCACAAATAGCCAGGCCTCACTTAATTTGGTATCTCACTTTTATGACCTAAATACTGCCTAACTTCACTACTGCTCCCCCTAGCCCTGGGCAACATTCCAATGAGATAAGCTAATTCTCTTTCTCCTGGTTATAATTTTTGTTAACCTTCAATTACCATTAGTAATCTAAAGATGGTAGTACACACAAAACATGATACAGATATCCCCAGTCCTAACCCATCAATAATTGTTTGTATCAATCTAATTCCTCATAACTAATCCATAAAACCACTCAAAATTCCCAGAGTATACAATGATTATTTAATTGATTACCCTAACTCTGCTACATGTGATCTCATCTCAAATGATCCATTATCAATTATTTGATCAACCCCCTAGGAAAATCTGTCTCTGTCATATTTCATTTTTTAGCCAATACAATCACGGTTACATCAAATGTAATGCAATGTCTATATTAGGGTGTAAGGTAAATTATTCCTGTTGTGTTTTTCAGCTAAACGTTTTATATCCCTCAGTTAATGGTATTTTCTCCCTAATATATCTTCATACTCTTCCTCTTTCCCTAAATGAGATTTAATCCCTTGCCTTTCCTCTACTATCCTTCTATCATTACTGGATCAATGATAATAACTGTAATAACTATTAATAATAATTGTAATAACTATTTCACATTAAATTGTGCCTTTTTGTGATAATGTTATAATTGTAGCCTATTGCATTTCTATAGTTTAAAATATGTTTGTTTATTTAACAAATCCAGAACCCACCACAGGCTGGCGCTATTCCCCCGGCACAACAGCCAAAGCCACTTGCATCCCCTGGTCCCCGTAATGAAAATAAATTATCGTTCTAGAATTTACCAACTATTTGCATACACCACTGGTGTTAAGCAACCAATCGAATAAAGTAATAAGAATTAGAATTTATCAAAGCACTGCCTTTCAGTCAAGTATCTAGACCTCTACTTGAAATCCCACAGTTCAATCTAACTCGCTTGACTGTCTCAATTTTTTTTTCCGCTAACCAGAGCCATAAATTATTCTCCTTTGTCCTCAACTTAAATAATTTTCAGAGCTCTATCGCCATTTCAGTTCACTATTCAATTTCTTTAAATGTTCTCTCTGATTAGGCCCTAATCAATGAAACAAATACTTGCTATCGTTGATAAGCATACATTTAATGATATTCCTATCATTTGAACTATCTCTCACCCCTCCCCTTGCTCCTTGCTTCTTCGGGGAAAGTGCGGGGACCCTGCAACACATTTTCATAGACCTTTCTACAATACTTCTACTCAAGCTATCTAATTCAACCTTTCATATTTCTCAATCCACGTAGTAATCTAGTTCTATAGCCCCAATGCGAAAGCTTTACCCACTGTCCCTACCTGTGTTCGAAACCGGGACCTTCTACATACATCGCCAGTCACCCCACACATTCCGCGATGCTTTCAAAGTAAATACTTCCAGTTCATAGAGCAAGTGACGTCACCAAATGAAAGCCGCACTAGCTCTCACCTCATTCAGCAACATAAAGTAATGCTCTCTCTCCCTTCACCCATTCCCTATTGAATAAGTGAGTCTTTCTATTTAACCCCAAAACACGCTACAAATCGTCCATTCAACATCACCAAACCAAATACTCAGTAGCATCCGGTCACCACCCACACCAGCCGTTGAATTCACTCATACACACAGACTTCACCTCATGCCACCGAAATGCCCAACAAAACATAATAGTTCAATGGAGCCCCCTATTGGCTCTCCACTATTTATACATTACTTCTATAACCACATTAGTTATGGTCCGATTACCCATTAAACCTTATCACATGATCAAACAACGGCACAACCTTAAACTCATATGGGGCGGCAGGCAGCTTAGTGACCAATAGTGCCGCGCCAACAACCGAGAGGTCGCCGGTTCCAATCCCCGAGCCGACCAGGCGAAAAATCTGCCGATGTGCCCCTGAGCAAGGCACTCAACCCCAATCGCTCCCATAAGTCGCTCTGGACCAGAGCGTCTGCCAAATGACCAAAAATGCAAATATTCTCTACTTTCTCACCCATGACGTACCTTTTATAGGTACCTCTCAAACAATCGCCCCGTGGTGTTCCCAGCCAACTCCCAATCGACACAAATCACCCCCCTGTCTTTCCTGACTCTTCAAAAGCCACACTCTCGCTGTCTCCAGCCCCTCCCCTCATTTTAGCGTTTCCAATATTCTGCCGTTATTTAAAGTACGTTAGTCTATTTATTTAAATCAAATTATTCCCACCTAATTAGTTAAAGTCGGTGCATTTTATATTTCAACAATAAACCAAATTATTTCAGTCTAATTATTTAACCAATATTTTGCAGGGTCAAACATCAAACGTTAAATCAAATAATAAACCAAATTGCCTCAACTTAATTATTTAAAACCAGTATTATGCTATGTTAAACATCAAACGTTAAATCAAATACTAAACCAAATTGCTTCAACATAATTATTTTAAACCAGTATTATGCTATGTCAAACATCAAATGTTACAGTTCAGTTATATCAGTTCAAACGTTTCAGTTTAGTCATACTAGTTATTTATTATTTTACCTTTATGTTCCCAATTGTTATTAACGGGTTATACGGTTTAAGCAACCACAAACCCAACAGTTATTCACAAATTATACAGTTTGGATAGCCACAGACGTCTTTAATTCCTAATTAGTTTTCTATCAAGGTATACAGGTTTATTTTATTTTAATAACCCGCATTCCCTATTTTATTTCGTCTGCAAACACTATTTTATTACATTTTAGTCATTTAGCAGACGCTCTTATCCAGAGCGACTTACAGGAGCAATTAGGGTTAAGTGCCTTGCTCAAGGGCACATCAACAGATTTTTCACCTAGTCGGCTCGGGGATTAGAACCAGCGACCTTTCGGTTACTGGCACAACGCTCTTAACCACTAAGCTACCTGCCGCCCCTTAACCACTAAGCTACACTGGGATCATTCACACGCTCATGCATATGACACCCTATACTGTAAAGTGCCCCTCTGATCCTAGCCGTATCTAGCCCTCTGATACGTGTCAGTAGTGCAACACTATCTAAAATGTAAGTGTCCCTATGATCCTAGCCGTATCTAGCCTTCTGATACGTGTCAATAGTGCAACATTTGTAAGCCAATAATTCCCTACGCCTCCAGTTCTCACCCCTGGTGGTCCTAGCCTGGGGATTTCAGTATTTTTCCCCGATCCTAGCCGTACCTAGCCCTCTGGTACGTGCCGGTGAAACAATACTCTATGGTACCAAGGTTTAACATCACATTCACCACAGGTTTACATGTCACAATATGGTGCTTATCTACTTATAGTAGTTTCATAATTTAGTTCACTTACATCAAAAAGGTGTTTCACAATATTAATTTGGATAAAGCCAATGTGCAGAACTTTAGTTATATAATAATAATAATAATAATAATAAGCCATTTAGCAGACGCTTTTATCCAAAGCGACTTACAGTCATGCGTGCATACATTTTTGTGTATGGGTGGTCCTGGGGATCGAACCCACTACCTTGGCGTTACAAGCGCCGTGCTCTACCAGCTGAGCTACAGAGGACCATATATAACAATAGGTGTCTGCTTACCTGTTTTTAGTAGTCCGGACTCTTTGTGAAACACACCGTCCAATGACAGAGATGTCCAATGGGCCGGACAATACCCAGCGAAGTCCCTTCTACCAGATCACAGTCGGTGGTCACCAATTGTTAAGTTGCGTCAATTCAAATCTGGTATTAGGAACAAAAGAGGTCAATACACGTCTTCTAAAATAGACTAGTATTTTAATTAATGCAAACCACTTCAATGGTAAATATGATGTTCGTATATACGGGTCCACTGAAATACCACGCAGGGCACTCAGAGAACTGATCCATTGTTCTAAGTTCTTCTTCAAATACTCTGAGAGAGATAGTTCCCGCTCCCTGCTGGCCAATCAGAGTAGAGACTGAGCGTGGTTTAGACTTACTCAGCCAATCATTGGCGCACAGGCTGGTCCCAGTCCCTTGGCGCTTCACTGTTGCACACTGTTGCCAGGCATAAGTTGTTATCATCACAACCTGTAGAGTCAGCACCCATAGACACTGTTCCCCTGTACTCTTTGTACCTACGTCCTTGGACGGTTCACAGATCACAAAGAGGCAGTGTTCGTTTATGTGAGACACAAGTTCTTATCTCCCCCTACTCCCTAAAACAGCTCCTCAAATTAATCACAGCTTGTTATGTGAAACAATTTATATCAGTACAGTACAAAGCTATTCTTATACCTACACCATTCTTTCTAAGCTAGGCATCACATCTAGATCCCCACAAGTCATGCAAAAGTTTTACTGTGCGTGATGTTTCAAATGCATTTGTCATTACTAAATGTGTAATGTGATAGGTAATTTAACATTACAATTTTTTAACACACAAAAACACATTTGATTAATCAAATATGTAATCTATTGTTTTCGTCATATAAAGTGGATGATGACGCAATCTTTGTGAGAGGGAGGGAATCTGATTTCATTGGTCTTCAACTCGCTGCTTAGATACTTCATTCATGATAAATGTAGTTAGCCCTGAGTTAGCCTGCCCCGGAGCAGGTTAGATCTGAAGGATTCGTTGCCATATACATTTACCTGGCTAAGGTGAGCCACTTTCATGGTACCGGTTATGCCAAGTTGAACTCAGAGTTGACTAACGTTACCTCGTTAACTCCTCAAACTACATTCATAGTATAGAGCTCAGATCAGAAGACTGGAGGCAGAGTTTAGTAGGGGCGTGGTTTTCAGACAGTTATTTTTAGTCACCCATGAGAGTAAATGTCATTCCTGTTCATCTGTTCTGTTGTATAATCAAATGTAAAAGTTGAACATTGAAATTTTTGTAGCTTCAATGTGGCTTACAAAAGTGTATGAGTTCCCTAAAAGCTTATGCAAATCCCATTGTTGGGATAGATGCCACCTTATTATAATATGTAATAAATAATCTTATTATCCTAGAAGAATGTGTGAAATGCAAGAAAATACATTTGCAGTATGTAAACTTAACATGATGAACAGGAATGACATTTACTCACACTGGTGGCCAATAAGATCTATATGAAAGCCACACCCCTAATTAGCCACACCTCCTGTATTTTATTTAACCTTTATTTTAACAGGGAAGACATATAGACCTAGGGCTCTTTTTCAAATGCGCCCTGTATAGTAAAAAGTACGGATTACATTAAAAAAAGACCCAGCTGCTAGATCAACCCAGCATCAGTGGTGTAGTGGAAGGTAAATGCAAGTGAAGGCAGTTTACCCACTTTTTGCGAAAAACCATTAAATATATGGAGTGTTCCTTATTTCACCGCGACTGGCTATCACCTATTTTTTTTTACCACTAAATCACTGCCCAAAATGAAAGTAAAAAATACCCAACTGATGGTTAAATTAACCCATGTTTGGTTAATCCCATGTTGGGTTATTCACGCAACCGCCATGGCTGGGTCAAAATAACCCAGCGTGTGTTCTGTCAAATATTTACCCAGTGCTGGGTTACCAAAGAACCCGAATTGGGTTGTTTTTAACACAGCATTATTTAGAGTGTGGCGACCACCTTTTGCGGATCTCAGCTTTAAGGCAACATTTTACGTACAGTGCCTTCAGAAAGTGTTCCCACCTAGGGCTGTTGTGGTGACCGTATTACCACCACACCGGCGGTCACGAGTCATGAAGGCAGTCAAATTCCACGTGACCATTTAGTCATGGTAATTAGGCTTCTCCAAGCTCTGATGCTGCTGATGGTCATTAGTAGCCTACCAAACTTGCTAACTGCCTGGTACTCAGCACTCTATTGTCCCTCTAATCACTGACTTTAAACAAATGTAATCGAAAATCGAATCAAACACTTCTTGAGAGCCCATGAGCTCATGTTGCGCAACATTTCTATAGCCTATGCAATTGAGTGAGAAAACAGAGTGATGGCCTCTTAAAAAGAGGAGGATCCCATCAGCTAACTATAGGCTAGGCCTACTATATTTATTTCTCAACTGTCACACCCTGATCTAGAGAACTCTTGTTGGTTTGGTCAGGGTGTGAGTTTCAGTTTGAGATCTATGTGATTATATTATATGTTGGAGATCTAGTATGTGTATGTCTAGGTTTGGCCGGGTGTGATTCCCAATCAAAGGCAGCTGTCACTCGTTGTCTCTGATTGGGGATCATACTTAGGTAGCCTGGTTGCCTACCTTAGTTGTGGGATCTTGTGTTCCTGTTAGGCTTGTGGTGTTATAGCCCATAGGACTTCACGGTTACGTTGCTTTTGTTGTTTTGTCGAGTGTTTATTCATCTTAACAAACATGTACGCATACCACGCTGCACCTTGGTCTGACCCGTCTCTCAACGATCGTGACATCAACTTTCCTAATATTAAGCACATTGCTTATCTTTACAACAGGAGTATAGCCTACCTGGCTGGCATGAAAATGAATCAGGGGAAAAATGTCCTCCATTAACTATTTAAGTGCATAGATTACATTTCATTTTTTCCCGCTGCCCCTGTTTCGAGACAGGTGCATGATAATGGTCCATTCTAAATCAAAACAAATTTCACACATACAGTGCCTTCGGAAAGTATTCAGACCTCTTGACTTTTTCTACATTTTTGACCCGTTTCAGGAAACTAGGCGTATGTCGCGGGTCACTACTTCACAGGAGAGCCATTTGAACTTAAACTTTTTTCAAAATGCATTTTTTGGCAGAAATGCCTTTTCGAACATGTGAACTTTCATGTGCCTTAATAACAAACGTGTATGCAATCTGTAAATATGAATACAATTGTTAAATTACAAGCCTAGTTGGTTTAGCCAAAGAAAAAGACAGCAACCTTCCCGCTAGCCATCATTGGCTGAGATAATTAGTGGGCTGGACAGGCTGAGAGATTTTTACATTTACATTTAAGTCATTTAGCAGACGCTCTTATCCAGAGCGACTTACAAATTGGTGCATTCAACTTAGGATAGCCAGTGGGACAACCACCTTTTCCCCCCCCTTTTTTTATGGGGGGTGGGGGTGGTAGAAGGATCACTGTTATACTATTCTAGGTATTCCTTAAAGAGGTAGGGTTTCAAGTGTCTCTGGAAGGTGGTCAGTGACTCCGCTGTCCTGGCGTCGTGGGGGAGCTTGTTCCACCATTGGGGTGCCAGAGCAGCGAATAGCTTTGACTGGGCTGAGTGGGAACTGTGCTTCCGTAGAGGTAGGGGGGCTAGCAGGCCAGAGGTGGATGAACGTAGTGCCCTCGTTTGGGTGTAGGGTCTGATCAGAGCCTGAAGGTAAGGAGGTGCCGTTCCCCTCACAGCTCCGTAAGCAAGCACCATGGTTTTGTAGTAGATGCGAGCTTCAACTGGAAGCCAGTGGAGTGTGCGGAGGAGCTGGGTGACATGAGAGAACTTGGGAAGATTGAACACCAGATGGGCTGCAGCGTTCTGGATAAGTTGTAGGGGTTTAATGACACAGTGAGGGAGCCCAGCCAACAAGCGAGTTGCAGTAATCCAGATGGGAGATGACAAGTGCCTGGATTAGGACCTGTGCCACTTTCTCTGTAAGGTAGCTAACATTGAACCTGGTTGGTTAGCTACCTGCAGATTCATGCAGGGTAGTAACTTATTGAGTTGTGATTATAGTTAATTGTTTACCTAGCTAGCTAGCTAACGTTACGTGTATGACCTTATTATTTGTATCTCTGAACCATTTGGTTAGCTAGCTACAGCCTAATGTTAGCTAGCTAACATTGAACCTGGTTGGTTAGCTAGCTGAAGATTCATGCAGAGCAGTAACATCCTGAGTTGTGATTATGGTTCATTGTTTACCTAGCTAGCTAGCTACATGTCATTGTCTTAACAAAAGACTCCACTGTGCAAGTAACCATTTTGGGTGTGTTTGTAAATTCAGTCTGGCCATCTACTCCGATTTCAGAGCACTCTCGTCTGAGTGTGCCAGAGCGCAGAATAACTGATTAATTTACGAACGCTCAACACCCGTTGAATATGGCCGGTGTCAGTAAATGTAGGCAAAATTGCCAGCAGCACAGTTACAGTCACCAACACTCTGGATAACATGAAAATAGCCTAAATAGCTCTTCTAGGGTTAGTATAATGGTCAGAGTGGGGTGTTCTCTCATTATTTGTCTGGAAGTAGCTAGCAAGCTAGCCAATGTCAACCAGTTAGCTTGGGTGCTTGACTGCCATTGTGGGGTCAGAATGTTAGGATCAACCCTACTCATCGGCCAGAGCGTCTGGTGTGCGCTCTGAACGCTCCGAAAGCGACACGTTTTGAATTTCCGAACGGACAATCTGGCAGCACAGTTGCAGTCGCCAATGCTCTGGATAACATAACAGCCTAACCAGCTCTGCTAGGGCGAGAAATGTTCAGTGAGCTGTTCTGTCATTTGTGTCTGGAAGTACAGTGGGGAGAACAAGTATTTGATACACAGCCGATTTTGCAGGTTTTCCTACTTACAAAGCATGTAGAGGTCTGTAATGTTTATCATAGGTACACTTCAACTGTGAGAGACGGAATCTAAAACAAAAATCCAGAAAATCACATTGTATGATTTTAAAGTAATTAATTTGCATTTTATTGCATGACATAAGTATTTGATCACCTACCAACCAGTAAGAATTCCGGCTCTCACAGACCTGTTAGTTTTTCTTTAAGAAGCTCTCCTGTTCTCCACTCATTACCTGTATTAACTGCACCTGTTTGAACTCGTTACCTGTATAAAAGACACCTGTTCACACACTCAATCAAACAGACTCCAACCTCTCCACAATGGCCAAGACCAGAGAGCTGTGTAAGGACATCAGGGATAAAATTGTAGACCTGCACAAGGCTGGGATGGGCTACAGGACAATAGGAAAGCAGCTTGGTGAGAAGGCAACAACTGTTGGCGCAATTATAAGAAAATGGAAGAAGTTCAAGATGACGGTCAATCACACTCGGTCTGGGGCTCCATGCAAGATCTCACCTCGTGGGGCATCAATGATCATGAGGAAGGTGAGGGATCAGCCCAGAACTACACGGCAGGACCTGGTCAATGACCTGAAGAGAGCTGGGACCACAGTCTCAAAGAAAACCATTAGTAACACACTACGCCGTCATGGATTAAAATCCTGCAGCGCACGCAAGGTCCCCCTGCTCAAGCCAGCGCATGTCCAGGCCCATCTGAAGTTTGCCAATGACCATCTGGATGATCCAGAGGAGGAATGGGAGAAGGTCATGTGGTCTGATGAGACAAAAATAGAGCTTTTTGGTCTAAACTCCACTCGCCGTGTTTGGAGGATGAAGAAGGATGAGT
Organism: Coregonus lavaretus; assembly: GCF_964263955.1. Classification (NCBI taxonomy): domain Eukaryota; kingdom Metazoa; phylum Chordata; class Actinopteri; order Salmoniformes; family Salmonidae; genus Coregonus; species Coregonus lavaretus. The sequence continues at coordinate 20,135,750 of NC_139993.1, forward strand.
ACAACCCCAAGAACATCATCCCAACCGTGAAGCATGGAGGTGGAAACATCATTCTTTGGGGATGCTTTTCTGCAAAGGGGACAGGACGACTGCACCATATTGAGGGGAGGATGGATGGGGCCATGTATCGCGAGATCTTGGCCAACAACCTCCTTCCCTCAGTAAGAGCATCGAAGATGGGTCGTGGCTGGGTCTTCCAGCATGACAACGACCCGAAACACACAGCAAGGGCAACTAAGGAGTGGCTCCGTAAGAAGCATCTCAAGGTCCTGGAGTGGCCTAGCCAGTCTCCAGACCTGAACCCAATAGAAAATCTTTGGAGGGAGCTGAAAGTCCATATTGCCCAGCGACAGCCCCGAAACCTGAAGGATCTGGAGAAGGTCTGTATGGAGGAGTGGGACAAAATCCCTGCTGCAGTGTGTGCAAACCTGGTCAAGTCCTACAGGAAACGTATGATCTCTGTAATTGCAAACAAAGGTTTCTGTACCAAATATTAAGTTCTGCTTTTCTGATGTATCAAATATTTATGTCATGCAATAAAATGCAAATTAATTACTTAAAAATCATACAATGTGATTTTCTGGATTTTTATTTAGGTTACAGCCTTATTCAAAAATGTATACCTTTTTTTTTCTTCTCCTCAATCTACACACAATATCCCATAATGACAAAGCAAAAACAGGTTTGTAGAAATGTTTGCTAATTTAAAAAAAATAAAAAACGGAAATATTACAATTACATAAGTATTCAGACCCTTTACTCAGTAATTTGTTGAAGCACTTTTGGCAGTGATTACAGCCTCGAGTCTTCTTGGATATGACGCTACAAACTTGGCACACCTGTATTTGGGGAGTTTCTCCCATTCTTCTCTGCAGATCGTTCAAGCTCTGTCAGGTTGTATGGGGAGCGTTGCTGCACAGCTATTTTCAGGTCTCCTGCAGCTCAGTTGGTGTAGCATGGCGCTTGCAACGCCAGGGTTGTGGGTTCGTTTCCCACGGGGGGGCCAGTATGAAAATGTATGCACTCACTAACTGTAAGTCGCACTGGATAAGAGCATCTGCTAAATGACTAAAATGTAAATGTAAATGTCTCTCCAGTGATGTTCGATCGGGTTTAAGTCCGGGCGGCCACTCAGGGACATTCAGGGACTTGTCCCGAAGCCACTCCTGCGTTGTCTTGGCTGTGTGCTTAGGGTCATTGTCCTGTTGGAAGGTGAACCTTCGCCCCAGTCTGAGGTCCTGAGAGCTCTGGAGCAGGTTTTCATCAAGGATCTCTCTGTACTTTGCTCCGTTCATCTTTGCCTCGATCCTGACTAGTCTCCCAGTCTCTGCCGCTGAAACACATCCCACAGCATGATTCTGCCACCACCATGCTTCACCGTAGGGATGGTGCCAGGTTTCCTCCAGACATGACGATTGGCATTCAGACCAAAGAGTTCAATCTTGGTTTCATCAGACCAGAGAATCTTGTTTCTCATGGTCTGAGAGTCTTTAGGTGCCTTTTGATAAACTCCAAGCGTGCTGTCATGTGCCTTTTACTGAGGAGTGGCTTCCATCTGGTCACTCTAACATAAAGGCCTGATTGGTGGTGTTGCAGAGATGGTTGTCCTTCTGGAAGGTTCTCCCATCTCCACAGAGGAACTCTAGAGCTCTGTCAGAGTGACCATCAGGTTCTTGGTCACCTCCTTGACCAAGGCCCTTCTCCCCGATTGCTCAGTTTGGCCGGGCGGCCAGCTCTAGGAAGAGTCTTGGTGGTTACAAACTTCTTCCATTTAAGAATGATGGAGGCCACTGTGTTCTTGTGGACCTTCAATGCTGCAGAAATGTTTTGGTACCCTTCCCCAGATCTATGCCTCAACACAATCCTGTCTCGGAGCTCTACGGACAATTCCTTCGACCTCATGGCTTGGTTTTTGCGCTGACATGCAACTGTGGGACCTTATATAGACAGGTATGTGCCTTTCCAAATCATGTCGATTCAATTTAATTTACCACAGGTGGACTCCAATCAAGTTGTAGAAACATCTCAAGGATGATCAATGGAAACAGGATGCACATGAGCTCAATTTCGAGTCTCATAGCAAAGGGTCTAAATACTTATGTAAATAAGGTATTTCTGTTTGTAATATTTCATTTTAGAATAAAATGTGGAAAAAGTCAATGGGTCTGAGTACTTTGCGAAGGCACTGTATATTATTTAGTATATGTAAAGACAAGATTAAATCAAGAATAGTCTGATGGGAGACTATATTAGCCCATCACTTGTGAATGATATATTATCACTTGTGAATGATGCCCAGCATAAGGCAAGAAACAATGCCTTTTTTTTGCTACTTTTTCGAATCATAGTCGCACACTTCATTTAGCCTAGCCCATAGGCCTATATGTTTTGATAAGGTTTGTATCACAACTAAAGTGGTCAAATAACTTCTTAAAATTAAGCACGTTAATCTGCTTTACAAGGGGTGTAGAGCCTAACTGGCATACATACGCAGCACGTGAGTTTGACGTTTTGGGAAGATAATTGCATTGGCGGTCACTTTTGATAATGGTGTTTTCCCGCTAATGGAACATTCGTGCTTATAGCCTACCGCCATGTCTGCATTGCTGCGCTTATAATGTGAATAAATAGCCTAATAGTTTATCAACATTTTAAGCTAAACGTTCTGATCTGTTGAGTCAGCCACATTGCGTAAAAAAGTTTTTGGGATGCTAGTGGTTGTATTAATTTGGGATCTATCGCATCCCACCACTGTCCCAGACTATGTTTGGAATATTTATTTCTCACATAGAATAGGTCAACTTTTGTACTATGGGGGATAGTAGATAGACATAGGCTAGTGCTTTTGCTGTTTGTTAGTCCTACTGCTGACGAAAAGTAAATGTGGACATTTCTTCCAATATCTTCAATATGCACCTCGGAATTGGATAAGGACGCGCACAGTTGCGTCCCCGATGTGTCTGTCTTTACTTGTAGACTGTGAGAAAGACCCGATCACGTGATGGATAGCCATGTTAGTGAGAGGTGCTTCGGAGTGTGCAGCACGCAGGGAGAAGGGCACAACGCAGCACTCTGGGCCAAGGGCACAACGGCCACTGGCCGCAAAATGCATGTATTTCTTTAGGGTGCATTACGGCCACACAAAGGGGATGCCGCCGTGAAATTCGAGGCATTATCAAGTGCTTGTCAAATTGTGAATGAGAGTCCGATGAAGTGTGTACAGCCTGCGCAAAAAACAAAGCAGAGTTCATGTCTTTCAAGCGACTTTTTTCAAATCATCATTAGTCACATCATGCAGCCTTACAATGTATTAAAAATCTAAACATATAGACCAATGTTTGTAGAACAACTAAAGTTACATTAATAACTCTAAATTAAGCATATAGGAGTACCTATTCTTTGTTAACCGCTCAACACAGAATAGCCGCATGTGCGCACGCCCTTAAATCGTTTGAAGAAAATATCCTTTCTATTTCATTCAGCTTTGTTCAATTGTATTCTTCATACTATAAAATAATGCCACGGAATTCTAAGCAAATCTTGTCTGCTAAATGAACTAGTGTATCTGTCACGGATTCTGCCGAGGCTGCTCCTCCTCCTTGTTCGGGCAGGCTTCGGCGTTCGTCGTCCCCGGAGTACTAGCTGCCACCGTTGAATGTTTCTATTTTTGATTGCTTTTGTCTGTCTATTGAACCTGTGTCCGTTTGTGTCTGATTATGTGTTCTATAAGTTGCCTGTTTTGTATTGGTTAGGTTGTGTGTTGTTTTTCGCATGTCAGTTAGTGCTGCGTGTTTGCTCTGTTTGTTGTTTTGGAGTTTACGCACAGTTTGCGTAATCACTCGCCTCTGTGTGTTTTTGAGGCCGTTTATTGTATTTTTTGCCTAGTGGTTAACTAGTAAACTTTGTTGGACTAAGCTTCGGTGTCCTGCGCCTGACCACCACACCACACTTACATCAGCCCTTGACAGTATCCCACAACAATTTGGCATAGCCAGATCAGGACAACTCAGAGTATGCTATTCTGTTCTTCTGAAATAGACTACATTTTCTTCATATCATGCTTCTTTAGACCTGTCTAAAATAAATAATGAATTTATTGTGAAGGTGTAGGCTTAATTGATTTATTATACTTTTTTAAATGTAGATGTTCCAAATGTCTGCATCAGTGGCTTGTAGGCTATATGTGGAAGCTAGGAGATGCTAAATGTGTTTATGTCAATTAACGTCAATTACCGTGAGCCCGACAGTTATTTGCTTTACAATCACCGGCTGAAGAAATTTTGTGACTGCCACAGCCCTATTCACACCCCTTGACTTTTTCCACATTTTGTTGCGTTACAGCCTGAATTTAAAATGCATTAAATTGAGATGTTTTTGTCACTGGCCAACACACAATAACCCATAATGTCAAAGTAGAATTATGATTTCAAAATGTTTACAAATTAATTAAATGAAAAGCTGAAATGTCTTGAGTCAATAAGTATTCAACCCCTTGGTTATGGCAAGCCTAAATAAGTTCAGGAGTAAAAGGTTGCTTAACAAGTCACAAATTGCATGGACTCACTCTGGGTGCAATAATAGTGTTTAACATAATTTTTTACCAACTACCTTATCTCAGACATTGAATGTCCCTTTGAGCATAATGAAGTTATTAATTACACTTTTGATGGTGTATCAATACCCCAAGTCAGTACAAAGACACAGGTGTCCTTCTTAACTCAGTTGCCGGAGAGGAAGGAAACCGCTCAGGGATTTCACCATGAGGCCAATGGTGACTTTAGAACAGTTACAGAGTTTAATGGCTGTGATAGGAGAAAACTGAGGATGGATCAACAACATTGTAGTTACTCCACAATACTAACCTAATTGACAGAGTGAAAAGAAGGAAGCCTGTACAGAAAAAAATAATCCAAAACATGCATCCTGTTTGCAACAAGGCATTAAGGTAATACTGCAAAAAATGTGGCAAAGCAATTCACTTTTTGTCCTGAATACAAAGTGTTATGTTTGGGGCAAATCCAATACAACATCTTACTGAGTACCACTCTCAGTTTTTTCAAGCATAGTGGTGGCTGCATCATTTTATTGGTATGCTTGTAATCGTTAAGGACGGGGGAGTTTTTAAGGGAAAAAAAATCTATGGAATGGAGCTAAGCATCCTAGAGGAAAACCTGGTTCAGTCTGCTTTCCACCAGACACTGGGAGATTAATTCACCTTTCAGCAGGACAATAAACCTAAAACACAAGGCCAAATCTACACTGGAGTTGCTTACCAAAAAGACAATTTTGACTTAAATCTGCTTGAAAATCTATGGCAAGCACTGAAAATGGTTGTCTAGCAATGGTCAACAACCAATTTGACAGAGCTTGAATAGTATTTTCAAGAATAATGGGCAAATGTTGCACAATTCAGGTGTGGAAAGCTCTTAGAGACTTACCCAGAAAGACTCACAGCTGTAATCGCTGCCAAAGGTGATTCTAACACAGGGTTTCCCAAAGTTGGTCCTGGGCCCCCCCCCCCCGGGTGCACGTTTTGGTTTTTGTCCTGGCACTACACATCTGATTCAAATAACCAACTCATCATCAAGCTTTGATAATTTGAATCAGCTGTGTAGTGCTAAAAACCAAAACGTGCAACCAGGGGGGCCCAGGACAGACTTTGGGAAACCCTGTTCTAACATGTATTGACTCAGGGGGTTGAATACATTTTTTTTTACATATGTTAGAATTGTTCTTTCACTTTGATATTACAGAGTATTTTGTGTAGATCGTTAACAAAAAATGACAATTAAATACATTTGAATCCCACTTTGTAACGCAACAAAATGTGGAAAAAGTCAAGTGGTGTGAATACTTTCTGAAGGCACTGTGTATCTTTTCTCAGTATTATGAATGTGGCCTTCTGAGACTTTCTTTAAACATAACCCCATTGGGCTCGGCCTCCTTGGCAGACATGAGGTGCTACAGAGGGTAGTGCGTACAGCCCAGTACATCACTGGGGCTGAGTTCCTTGCCATTCAGGACCTCTATACCAGGCGGTGTCAGAGGAAGGCCCTAAAAATTGTCAAAGACTCCAGCCACCGAAGTTATAGACTGTTCTCTCTGCTACCACACGGCAAGTAGTACCGATGCACCAAGTCTGGAACCAACAGGACCCTGAACAGATTCTACCCCCTAGCCATAAGACTGCTAAATAGTTAGTCCTGGTAGCTCTTTGGTTAACTATTTAACTAGATGCATTGACCCTTTTTGCACCAAGTTGTTTTTCTCATTACGTACGCTGCTGCTACTTTATCTGTTTATCTGTCACTTTATTCCTAGTTATATGTACTGTACATCTCTACCTCAATTACCGCTGTACTGGTACCTTGTGTATATAGCCAATTCTTGTTACTCATTGTGTATTTCTTATAACATTTTCATTTACTGTGTTTTACATTTGTATTATTCCTCTATTTTCTTTCTCTCTGCATTGTTGGGAAGGGCCCGAAAGTAAGCATTTCACTGTTAGTCTACACCTGTTATTTATGTGCATGTGACGAATATACTTTGATTCGATAATGTTAGGGTGTCGGTTGGTGTCAAGTTGTGTCGGGTGATGTGGGTGCAAAGAGCTTTGTGTTGGAATAATGGGAGTATCAAACTGGTACAATACCCTAAAAAGTGTCAAAAGTAGACTTGTGAAAAGAAGCCTCAAAGTAAACATTCCCAAAGTGAAGAAGAAAATAGTGGATAAACTTGAAAAAAAAAAAAAAAAAAGGGGAAGATAGGCTAGGCCTACATCAGTGCAAAATTATGATTTCTATTTTAGGGGGTAGATCAGCTTTAATATTGCAGCTAGATTGTGGCTTCCATCAATGAATTTTGCTGCATCATTTCCAATCCCCATATATTTCGTTGTAAATATATATTTATTTTAATATTTTCCCCTAACCCTACCACCACTCCCCTAATTGGATTAAACTAATGGACAACAACACTTAAGCTTCTACTTCCAGCTTATACATACTATATAATTTTACGGATACAGTATATTTTACTAAAGTTATCTTTTGTTTCTTTTTAGTCCCATCCTTCAGCGACCCTCAATCCCATCTCTGAAGACCATCACATTTTAGTCATTTAGCAGACACTCTTATCCAGAGTGACTTACAGGAGCAATTAGGGTTAAGTGCCTTGCTCAAGGGCACATTGACAGATTTTTCACCTAGTCGTCTCTGGGATTCGAACCAGCAACCTTTTGGTTACTGGCCCAACGCTTTCTTCTGAAGTGTGTTTGTCTCAGTACTCCATTGCAGTGTTGTCTTTGTTCAGACCGCATCTCCACCTTTCAGTGCCATTGTACCGATGTGCTCCCATGCATTCCTTGTCTCTGACCCATCACCCTTAGTTGAGTTGCCGACAACCGCATGTATCTGTTTTTCAGGGATACAACTGATTTAACCTAGCTTCCTTTTCCGCTGAAAACTGGATGTGGGAACTCTGCTCAGATGTTTATTTTACGACTGCTATGTTAGGTTACTGATTATTTGACATAACATGCTGTTTCAAACAATGAAGTTGCTATTGAATGCTTTCGATGGTATGCTCATTTACTTAATCTGCTAGACACAAAGCATGTCATACCTGAGTCACTGCAGTCAAATCCTGTATCTGCATTAATCATTTATCTCATTTAACCACCATAATACAAACAGAGTTTCTGGTTTGGTGAGTCATTGTCCAACCCTTTTATTTTTTGAGTACTGTAGACTTTTATGACAGTGTCATTTCCAGCCATTGCATTTCATTCTCATTTGTAGTCAAAGCCCTATTCATGGGTGTAGCAATGTCTGAATATCAAGGCCATTGTCCCATATCCCATATCCTAACTGCCTCCGTTCATTTATAATTTTATATGTTGTGTGGGTGTGCCAACATTAACATTTCGTCAAATTATTACTTTTTATGATGAGGTTGTGTATTCTGTTTTTTAAACTTGATAGTTCAGGCCAAGAAATATAACACCATAAGAAGTCGTATGTTTAGAGCTTATTAATACAAAAAAACTGTTTAAAGTGAAATGTTAGCTTTTGTCTGAAGCCGAAAAAGACAGGAAATTCGAAATCTAATTTGACCTCTGCACTAACAAGGCTTTTTAGCATACACCGCTTGACACCTGCTAGAGTACTGTAGCTGTATTGATCTACTGTACTTCAACAACAGATGTACTCACATTGGATCAGTTGATTGGGAATCAAACCTTCTCTCAAACAGCCTAATAGATACTCTTAGAGTAGGTTTACCCCATCAATGTACTTGATAATGTAAACTTGTTTTTTCATGTAAGGCATCATTCCATTCCACTCATTTAAACATTATGGGGATGTTTTCCCAGACAGAGATTAAGCCTAGTCCTGACTAAAAAGCAAGATCAATGGAAAATCTCCAGCCCAAAATGTTTCTTGTCCAGGACTAGGTGTAATCTGTGTCTGTGAAAAAAAAGAGAATTTGGGGGGCCAAACAAAATAACCTGCGGGCTGCCAGTTGGGGAACCCTGATGTACACAGTCAAGTTGTAACAGTTAGCTATCTAGTTCGCTTCAGACAGCCACGACCGGGAGAGATTTTGCATATTATTAGGCGAGTGAGCACAGCACACTGGATTTTAATATTGGATTATTGTACCAGTGTTGAATGTCCAAACAGATATAGCTAACTAGCTGTTATGTTAAGTAATAATTATGTAAGGTAAAAAGTTGTTGCTTTATTTGTTTAAACTGGATCGCTGGGCAGTGACTGTTGTTAGCTAGCTAGCTTGCTTCCTAGGATACCGTTAGTTAAAACTGATGAAAGGCGGTTAGCTAATAGACATTGGTTAAAAGTTTCCTTGTGTGCATTTTTCTGCATATCAAGCTAACATAAACATATTCAATTTAAAAGCATGTGGGCTATCTGGCTTGAATTCAATTGTGAACATGGCTGATAATTGAACAAAATAAATTGAGCGTCAATGTTTTCAGGATATAATGTTATCTAGCTAGCTAACAAATAATTTTTCCAATAGCTACTGGCTGCCAGACAACTGTGCCAAGTAGTCAAGACAGAAGAATGACGTAGCTTCGATTCGTCACAGCCCCAAACATTGATGAAATAGATATCAAATCAAGACTTTGAATGAGATGGTATGATCTGTAATCCTAATTTTTTTTTTTTCTGTTTCTCCTTCAACAATTATGAATTATTAGCATGTTAGCATGTGTGTTTCTCAATGTAATGATCTAGTTTCCTTCATTTTGACTGTAAAAATCGAAACTAGAAGATACAGTGCCTTCAGACCCCTTGACTTTTTCCACATTTTGTTACGTTACAGCCTTATTCTAAAATGGATTAAATAAATACAAATCCTCAGCAATCCACACACAATACCCCATAATGACAAAACAAAAACTGCTTTTTAGAAAGTTTTGCAAACATATAAAAATTAAAAACATACCGTATTTACATAAGTATTCAGACCCTTTGCTATGAGACTCGAAATTGAGCTCAGGTGCATCATGTTTCCATTGATCATCCTTGATGTTTCTACAACTTGATTGGAGTCCACCTGTGGTAAATTCAATTGATTGGACATGATTTGGAAAGGCACACAACTGTCTATATAAGGTCCCACAGTTGACAGTGCATGTCAGAGAAAGAACTAAGCCACGAGGTACCAAAACATTTCTGCAGCATTGAAGGTCCCCAAGAACACAGTGGCTTCCAACATTCTTAAATGGAAGAAGTTTGGAACCACCAAGACTCTTCCAAGAGCTGGCCGCCCAGCCAAACTGAGCAATCGGGGGAGAAGAGCCTTGGTCAGGGAGGTGACCAATAACCTAATGGTCATTCTAACAGAGCTCTAGAGTGCCTATGTGGAGATGGGAGAACCTTCCAGAAGGACAACCATCTCTGCAGCACTCCACAAATCAGGCCTTTATGTTAGAGTGACCAGATGGAAGCCACTCCTCAGTAAAAGGCACATGACAGCATGCTTGGAGTTTGCCAAAAGGCACCTAAAGACTCTCAGATCATGAGAAACAAGATTCTCTGGTCTGATGAAACCAAGATTGAAATATTTGGCCTGAATGCCAAGCTTCACGTCTGGAGGAGACCTGGCACCATCCCTACGGTGAAGCATGGTGGTGGATCGAGACAAAGATGAACGGAGCAAAGTACAGAGAGATCCTTGATGAAAACCTACTCCAGAGCGCTCAGGACCTCAGACTGGGGCGAAGCTTCACCTTCACACACGACATCGACCCTAAGCACACGGCCAAGACAATGCAGGAGTGGCTTTGGGACAAGTCTCTGAATATCCTTGAGTGGCCCAGCCAGAGCCCGGACTTGAACCCGATCTAACATCGCTGGAGAGACCTGAAAATAGCTGTGCAGCAATGCTCCCCATCCAACCTGACAGAGCTTGAGAGGATCTGCAGAGCAGAATGGGAGAAACTACGCAAATACAGGTGTGCCAAGCTTGTAGCATCATACCCAAGTAGACTCGAGGTTGTAATCGCTGCCAAAGGTGCTTCAACAAAGTAGTGAGTAAAGGTTCTGAATACTTATGTAAATGTGATATTTCATTTTTTTTTATAAATTAGCAAAAATGTCTAAAAACCTGTTTTTGCTTTGTCATTATGGGGTATTGTGTGTAGATTTATGAAGGAAAATAAATATTTAATACATTTTTGAATACCCTAACCTAACAAACCTAACCGAAGGCTTCTGAAGGCACTCTAGGTTTTAATTACATCAACAACACCTTTCTTGCATATTCATACGGAAGGCACTTCTCATAATTAATATTTCTCTGTCACTGTTGACAACTTAGTGGAATTGATTAAATGTCTCCTGAATTCTCGCTTATGCGATAATGCTTATATTTCATCCGTCCTTCCTGCAAGAAAACTAGCGAACGGATCGTGGCGCCATCGAGTGACCATTTAGGGAATGGAGTTATCAGCTGATGTTCCAGAATATAGATGCATTGGTCGGTCAAAACCTAATATAGAATATCGTCGCTTCTATAATGTTGTGCCCTGGCAGTTTTAAAGTAGACTAAATGGAGACACCGAAAGCATTAGTAATTTTTACTGAATACAGTGGCTTGCAAAAGTATTCACCCCCCTTGGCATTTTACCTATTTTGTTGCCTTACAACCTGGAATTAAAATGGATTTTTGGGGTGTTTGTATCATTTGATTTACACAACATGCGTACCACTTTGAAGATGTAAAATGTTTTTTGTTGTGAAACAAACAAGACAAAAAAATAAAGAAAACTTGAGTGTGCATAACTATTCATCCCCCCAAAGTCAATACTTTGTAGTGCTACCTTTTGCAGCAATTACAGCTGCAAGTCTCTTGGGGTATGTCTCTATAAGCTTGGCACATCTAGCCACTGTGATCTTTGCCCATTCTTCAAGGCAAAACTGCTCCAGCGCCTTCAAGTTGGATGGGTTCCGCTGGTGTACAGCAGTCTTTAAGTCATACCACAGATTCTCAATTGGATTGAGGTCTGGGCTTTGACTAGGCCATTCAAAGACATTTTAATGTTTCCCCTTAAACCACTCGAATGTTGCTTTAGCAGTATGCTTAGGGTCATTGTCCTGCTGCAAGGTGAACCTCTGTAAGATTGAAACAGGTTTCCCTCAAGAATGTCCCTGTATTTAGCGCCATCCATCATTCCTTCAATTCTGACCAGTTTCCCAGTCCCTGCCGATGAAAAACATCCCCACAGCATGATGCTGCCACCACCATGCTTCACTGTTGGGATGGTGTTCTCGGGGTGATGAGAGGTGTTGGGTTTGTGCCAGACATAGCGTTTTCCTTGATGGACAAAAAGCTAAATTTTAGACTAATCTGACCAGAGTACCTTCTTCCATATGTTCGGGGAGTCTCCCACATGCGTGTTTGCAAACTTTTTTTTTTTAAGCAATGGCTTTTTTTTGGCCACTCTTCCGTAAAGCCCAGCTCTGTGGAGTGTACGGCTTAAATTGTTCCTATGGACAGATACTCAAACCTTTGCTGTAGAGCTTTGCAGTTCCTTCAGGGTTATCTTTCATCTCTTTGTTGCCTCTCTGATTAATACCCTCCTTGCCTGGTCCGTGAGTTTTGATGGGCGGCCCGCTCTTGGTACGTTTGTTGTGGTGCCATATTCTTTCCATATTTTAATAATGGATTTGATGGTGATCCGTGGGATGTTCAAAGTTTCGGATAGTTTTTTATAACCCAACCCTGATCTGTACTTCTCCATAACTTTGTTCCTGACCTGTTTGGAGAGCTCCTTGGTCTTCATGTTGCCGCTTGCTTGGTGGTGCCCCTTGCTTAGTGGTGTTGCAGACTCTGGGACGTTTCAGAACAGGTGTATATATATATACTGAGATCATGTGACAGATCATGTGACACTTAGATTGCACACAGGTGGACTTTATTTAACTAATTATGTGACTTCTGAAGGTAATTGGTTGCACCAGATCTTATTTAGGGGCTTCATATCCAAGCGGGTGAATACATATGTTATTTTTATCATTTCACTTCACCAATTTGGCCAATTTTGTGTATGTCCATTACACGAAATCCAAATAAAAATCCATTTAAATTACAGGTTGTAATGCAACAAAATAAGAAAAATGCCAAGGGGAATGAATACTTTTGCAAGGCACTGTATGTAAGAAAGCACCACTGGGTCAAAGTTGAGCATCTCTAGCAGCTGGTATTTTATCAGGCTCTGTCTGCTGCTTCAGCGGTTTGTGTGTGTGACATTCGCCTGAGTGTGTGTGTGTGATGTGCCCTTGAGTGTGCAATACATCGTCGCACTGACAAGTATTTCCTGTGTCTAACAGTGGGATCAGGAAGAATGAGATGCGTCATGTTTTTGCTTTGTCTTTTTACCAGTGATGCTATCTAAATCTTTCATCTCTGCTCTCTGTGTTTCAGCACCTCCGCCTGACGGAGACTGCCATTTCCAGTAAAAACTTCACTGCCTCATTGACTTCTGTTTGTGTGTGTGTAACCCAACGGGGGGGGGGGGGGGGGTTGGGGGATGTTTGCAGCCTGTGATCACTTGTGTTTGTGTGTGTATGCGTGCATTCTCAGGCAATTGTATATGTTCCCAGCTAGTGACACGTCCTAGCTTGCCCTATTTTGTTTCCCTGAGAGTGAGAACATGGTAGGAACACGACAGTCATCTGACTCCAAACTACAAAGGTTTCATATGCAAATATGAGTCTCAAAGTTTCATACATTTTTCTTCGACTAAAAGGAATCAAACTCTTTGCCATCTGCCATTTTCTGTCTCCATGTTTGCTGGGTCCCCAGAGAGTGTACTGTACTGTCTGCTCTCTCGCCAATTTAAATTATGTTTTTCCTTCTCAAATAAGCTTAAAACTACATACAGCTAAAGGACATAGGGCAAAACTTCACATAAAAAAACCTATATGGGGAAATACTAGAGACGTGCAAGATGTCTGGTAAAGTCCTATTCCTAAAACCTTTAGTTCACATGTTCTCGGTTTCTAGTATACACAGTATGTGATATCTGATTTTTGAGGTCAGTCCAATAGTGATGAAACACTCAAGGGGCATGTTTCAGACTGCATGGCTAGAAGTTAGGACAAAATGTAAATCTCATAACACATAATACATATAAAAAATATCCTTATGTACATTTTGTGAGACCCTACTAACTCCACATCTTACACGTACTCAATATATATATATTTTTTAAATGCCTTGACAGGTCATAATTAATGATAAGCACCCACAGTTAGCTGAGGTGATTTAAATGCATTATCATCCATCTAGGCCTGAAGGGGACTTCCTTACAGCTTTAGAGATAATGTATGGGGAGGACACTATAGGGACAATTTTAACTGCTTATGCCCAGGGGAGGCTTTTTAAATGGGGTGAAGGGGAGGGAGGAACTCCCATCTCAAGAGAAGCTATACACATGTCTCGAATGATGGAGCTGGTAATAAACTATCATGTCCATTCGCTGGCCTGTTTCTATTAGTGTTACTGGGGAAGGTGTGGAAGGTGTTTTAGCCTGTCATCACCTGGAGCAATCAGATAGCTTGTGCTGTGTGAGGGATTCAATGATGGAGTCAGTGAGGAAATTAATTGGGGCGTGTTTGACTTTTGTCAGAAACATACAAAAGGGGGGTGATTCTTGCATTCCTTATCTGACACATCTCATCCATCTCTCTTGACGTGGACTATTGAATGAGGGGAGGGTGAAGGCGTGTCTCCCTCCTACCCCTCCCCCACCCCCACCCCTCACGAATGATCCGTCTTCCATTCGTCACACGTGACTTGGATGACAGCCAGGCCATGTTGACCCAGAGAGGGTTTACACTCTAAGCGCAGGGTAAACACAGCCAAACGACCCCCACCCTGTCTTATCTCTATCACCTCCAGCCTCCCCTACTGCCTACCCACCCTCCCCTACAGAAAAGCAGGTGGTCCCTACATGGCTGCTCACCTTCCTCCTGTCTCTGCCAGACAGACCCTATCCATAGACACTCCATCATCCACCCTTCCCTCACTCCCTCCTTCATTCTATCCCTCTTTCCTCTTCCTGTCTCTTGCTGAGACTGCCACTGTGTACCTAACTATGTAAATGCCAAGTGAAATACTACATACAAAGTGTGCCACAATTTGTATATTTCCCTGGCCACTCAGGGTGTGGTTAAGTGGTCTATACATATCCTCACAGTAAATCGTATTGAAAAAAAGTTGAAATTGTATCTAAAATTAAAAGGAATTATATGTCAATTTCTCATGAAATATTAGCCAACGACCAAATGGTACAGTGCACGATTCAATACTCAATGTTTAAAAAAAAAAAATATATATATATATATATATATATATTTTTTTTTTTGTAATATACTGCTATGCAGATGAGATGTTATGATCCCGAAGCCAAGAGCGTCTAAACCTCTGGCACGACGGTGAGGCAGAACGATACATTTTGTGTCATTTTCCATGGCTCTGTCTCTGTAATGGCTGACACAGGCCCAGCCCTTGGCCTGTTACGTCTGTTATATCACACCTTGTGGTGTGATGTCGTATACTAGAGAGCACAGATGGCTTAACGCTTGGCCGGTTTGGGTAAATTGGTAGCGTAGCTTCTAGCTCTCTAGGCGTGCATCGGCAGCAGTTGCCATCGTGTTGGCCAGGGAGAAATTTATGACAAACGAAACAGAGGTATTATTTATCATGTCCCTCCGGGTAGCTGTTGGGGCTATAATGAACACGCTAGCGCGGCTAGCCATAGATTCTGCCTTGGCGCTCGGTGGAAATGGCTTCATCATTCAATCGCCGTCTCAGCCAGCGATGAACAATTCGATTGTCGTTATAAATCGACGTACTTCTGGCAACTTCTTGCCTGGCCTGTTCAGAGTGGGTTGTTTTCTTTATCCTGTAATTGAAGATCTATTTGAAAGAGCCAATTTTATATCGGTGTATGTTTAATTTCATAACCTGCGTTGCAAATACCGTCAACAGTCCTGACTTCAAAGAGAAATACAGAAGTCACAAATTGGGAAACATCTCTGTCAAATATGTTATATTTGAGATGGTGGTGCACAACCTCAGTCGACTTATTTCTATCATATAAAGACTAGGTTCTAGCACCTAGGTCTAAACAGTTACTAATGCTCCCTTCTCTCAAATTTGAATAGCTCTTTCTGTCATATCCAGCATAATTGCATTCTTTAATTGAGTACAAAGTAATCTGAAATGGTTGTCACACCTGTATCACCCTCCAAAGGATACCTAACAACCAACACCGTGCCGTATGGTCTAACAGCACCTAGGTCTAAACAGTTACTAATACTCCTTTCTCTCCAAGTTGAAGAAACTAGACAAGATTGTGTGAGGCTATCTGCTGGAATGTAATAATCTCTACACCTCCTAAGAACAGAAGGCTCTTCTTATCTCTCTGAGCCTTCTGCCATTTCCTTTCTCCCTCAGGGTTAGTGGACATGGAGACAGGGAGTGTAAATCACTGTCTTCAATATCTCCCTCTCTGTAGTACTCTGCTGACTCCATCTGCGTCCAGGACTGACCCTTCTTTGACACATTGGGTCACATTGGGGAGACCATTGGGCTCTCTTGATCTTTTTCCCATTTCTTTCCTCATCTCTCTAAATACAGTACTCTGTTTGCTCCTCTCTTTCACCTTATCTCGCCCCCTCTTGATCTTTCTTTATAACCCTCTAGCTCTGTCTCTCATCTCTTTCTCCCTTCTCTCTCTCTCCCCCTCTCTTCCCCTTATTCCGCCTGCCTCCCTTTCTTCCTCTGTTGACTGTAATGGTTTAATTGGGGCCTGTTTAGATGGTTGTGGTGATGCTGAGGAGGGTGAGTTTGTGCTGTGGGGGCTTGCTGAGGCCGGGTGGTTTGTGGGAGATAAAGGCCCTCTCTGTGTTTGTGTGAGTCCTGCAATTAGGCCCTGCCACAACACAGGCTGGAGAGCCAACGTCAGCTGCTGTTCCACTGCATTAAATATATATAGAGAGAGGGAAGGGAAAAGAGAACGGGAGAGTAAATGAGAAAAGAGAGCAATCGTATGGGGGTGGGTGTAGGGGTGAGAGTGGGAGGAGACAAAGAAACAGATGCGAAGAGAGAGAGGATGGCCAGAGGTAGATCAAGAGAGAGAGCAGGAGTGGGAAAGAAATATGTACTGTACATCAAAAGTGCAGGCCTTGCCTCTCTCCCTTTCTCCCTCCTTTTGAGCTTTTCCCTTCATGTGGCAAGGCTGCTCCTGCTCGAGATGCGAACCCGTCGTCACTACAGAGTGATGTCACCCGTCATGTCATTTACTGTTGAGACACTGGAACCATAACTGAGCCACCCTGACCTCCGAAGGCGCGGTTAAGCGCCACTGAAACAGTACCAGTCTCGCTGTTAGTGGAATAATCTCTCAGTACTCTCTCTCTGTCTCCGCTCTTTCTCCATCTCTCTCACAGTGCTCCGCTTAGCGTTTAAGGATTCTGATATGAGATGAGGATATGAGCGAAGCAGCGATTGACAATAGACTTCCACTCGGCCCATCCTGAGCAAATGACCCATGGAGAAGAGACCATATCACTCAGCCGTGGATAATGACCTTGGATGATGACCCCACCTTTCCATATAAAGGACACACATGGACACATTTGGAAATAACATATGCTCTTTATTCTGTTTATCCAAAGGTTATTATACCATGTTAATCCTAAACCAAGGATACATACAGTACCAGTCAAAAGTTTGGACATACCTATTTATTCAAGGTTTTTCTTTATTTGTAGTATTTTCTATACTGTAGAATAACAGTGAAGACAAAGCTGTCATCAAGGCAAAGGGTGGCTAATATAAAATATATTTTGATTTGTTTAACACTTTTTTGGTTAGTACATGATTCCATATGTGTTATTTCATAGTTTTGATGTCTTCACTATTATTCTACAATGTAGAAAATAGTACAAATAAAGAAAAACCCTGGAATGAGTAGGTGTGTCCAAACTTTTGACTGGTACTGTATGTGTGGGTTTTCAGGTCTAAACAAAAGCAACAGCTTTTCCAGGACTTTTGATTTGGCTTCAGGCAGTAAAGACAGTTTTTAATACTGCAGGTGTTGACTTTAAAGAGTCAATCAGCAGTAGAAACAAAGTGTTCTCTCCACCCCTGTTTCAGTACAAAGTTAAGGGATTGGGCTGGAGAAATGTAACTACTCTCAAATTCATAGACAGAGCTATGGATGCAAGGACTGACAACACATGATATCACAATTATAGTTTTAACCATGTTTTGAGGCTAATATTATTTTATATTCACTTTGTTGACTAGCATTGGAGTAAAACCAGTTTATATTTTGGGTTATGCTGGGGTACGACAGTTGAACTAAGCTCATGAGGCATTTATAAGTGATATTCTTCAAGAATCAATGGGTACATGTCATTAAGTCCATAAATGGATGTAGCGACTACTGATTGCCCTTTTAAACTAATGCATATTGTATTGAACATATCATACTCTTTCCCAATGGCAATTTTTCTAATAAAATTATGCCCTTTTCATCATTTCTTGCCAATTCGATCGAGTCATTCTCCGCTTCTACCTTTGGACAGATTGCTATGCCTCAGCCTTGGCGCTGTCCTTGTGGACAGGTTTGTATTGTCTGTTATTAGTGGGTGTGTGTGCGTGCCTCATATGACTGAGGGGCCTCCGTCACTTTGGGAATCATAATTCTAACGAATGTTTGTTTATTTCTAACAAGAAATAGACTCTGGGAAATCCTTGGAAGCTCGTTGCTCAAATTAGCCACAGCCTAGGGGCTGATTTCTCGTCGAAATGATCAAAACACATTTCCCAATGCAATTACTGGTGGGGGCCTGGTGCTAATGTGCACTATCAGTCAGTTGCTGCTATATCAGGTAAAACAGAAGTCAGCTAGATGTTGTCGCTAGAACAGGCCTGTGTTCCAACTGCCCCCTCCACCCACCCCTTTCCATTTTAATTCCTGACTTGATCTCCAGATCCTGATATGTTCTTTGAAAGGGCAGTTTTGTTTGCAACCACACACCTATACAATATAGTAAATATGTGACCGACCAGCTCAATTCGTGACCGACCAGCTCAATTCGGTCTTATGTAGAAACATTTGAAATTATGTTTTTTTACATTTGATAAAAGTAGAGACTCAGAGCTAGGAAATGGTATGTCATGCACTCCAGTTGAGGAACAATGGGAAAGTAATTCTGCTTTGAAAGTTGATAAACTTCTAACCTCACTTTTGAGAAAATGGCCTTTGAATGTTTTGGTACCTACTGGAGAGCTCTTCTTTGTCTACATCCATTCATCATTGTTTACACCCTCTTAAGCTTGCACCCTGCCAAGAGTGTGCAAAGCTGTCATCAAGGCAAAGGGTGGCTATTTGAAGAATCTCAAATATAAAATATTTTTTGATTTGTTTAACACTTTTGTGGTTACTACATGATTCCATATGTGTTATTTAATAGTTTTGATGTCTTCACTATTATTCTACAATGTAGAAAATAGTAAAAATAAAGAAAAACCCTTGAATGAGTAGTTGTGTCCAAACGTTTGACTGGTACTGTAGCTAGCTAGCTAACAAATCAGCTAACAATGAACCATAATCCCAACATTACTACCCTGCATGAATCTGCAGGTAGCTAACCAACCAGGTTCAATGTTAGCTAGCTAGCTAACGTTAGGCTATAACTAGCAAAGCAAATGGCTCTGAGATATGAATAATATTACTACACAGATCATACATGTAACGTTAGCTAGCCAGCCAGTCAGCTAACGTTAGCTAGCTAGCTAACAGTAGACTTTAACTTGAAATAAAAATGACTTTCTGTCAAAATTAGAAATGTGTGATATCTGAAAATGTAGCTAGCTAGACTTTCTTACCCGTATACATCATGGATGGACGCTTCTCCCTGTCATGGATGCCATGGTTGCCCTTAGTTTGATTGAAGATGTAATCAGGAGAAAGGTGTTTTCTCAATCTCTTTAGCTATCATACTCTAATTCCACTGATTTCAAAACTCGGTCCTCCAGAAAGTGGAGAGCAACCCTTATGCAGTTCTACTACGCAATATTTTGTATAAAAAGCTGTGTTAGACAGGATTACCTAAACATACTGACCAGCTCAAATAGACAGAAGCGTTCTACATAGCAGACCAATCCAAACTAATCTATTGGCATGTCCAGCCCACTCATTATCTCAGTCAATCATGGCTAGTGGGAATGTTGCTGTCTTTTTCTGTGGCTAAACCAACTAGGCTAATAATTTAGCAATTTTATTCGTATTTACAGATGGCATAAAAGTTGTTTATTTAGGCACATGAAAGTTCACATGTTCCAGAAGGCATTTCTGCCAAAAATACGAATTTTGGAAGAAAGAAAAAAGTTTAAGTTCAAATGGCTCTCCTTGAAGTAGTGACCCGCGACATACGCCTAGTTTCCTGAAACGAGTCACATATGGTGCCGTGACTTAGTTTGAAACTTCAGAAATTAAGAGTTGTAATGAAGTCTTCCTGTATTCGATTACCAAGTGATCCCTCTTGTAGTTATTCCTGCCTTGGTTGTCCTCTGTCTCTTCCTCGCTCTCTCTCTCTCTCTCTCTCTCTCTGCTTGTAGCATACATTTTTCTGGTTATGGTTCTAATATAAATCACAACGTTCACACAACGCTGACACGGGTGCACATAGCAATAACTGTGTAGCGAGAGAGAGAGAAGGGAAGAGAGAGTTAGGGAGGTGGGGGTTTGAGATGGAGGATGTGCAAGGGTTCAAACAGAGGTTGTCGTAAATGCGTGGCTTCTGGAAAGATCCAAATTACAGGGAATCACATGTTACAGCACAGTACATACGTTATCTACGGTTAGGCAGCCGAGTGGTAGAGACGAGCAGAGAAAATAAATAGCTTTTTCAGATCATAAATCTGTCAAGAGAACCCTGAAATACTGAGGTAATGGTGCATAAGCTATCGTCTCTCCATCGCGGTTGACTTTCTGCCCTCCTGCAAACTGCTTCCCCTCCCCTTGCTCCTGAGGAGAAAAATATACGATTGAAAAAGGAGCAGCAGCATTGCGAAAATAGTTTTTTTAGGGACCTTTTTCTCTCTCTTTTATTCAAGGAAACAAAGACTTCAGAATAAGTGGATCACGGAAACAGCAGGGAAAAAACACTGAGTAAGCAATTGACTTTTCGTCCAAACTGATATTCTTATGTACAGTAACTCAATTTAGACTCCCTGCAAATTGGCATGGCACGAAAGAGATTCCTCAAGATAGATGGTCATGTTTTTTGACCAGAAGTAAATATCTGCCGGTGCCTCCATTTGCGACACGCCATTTAGCTCCTGTGTCTCTCTATGGTGGCCCTCGAATGGCAGAATGGCGGTTTCAAATACTGTAAAGTAGACACCAGACACTGCAGCACGTCTCCCCGCCACATGTGAAAAGATGTCGTAAGAAAGGGGTGACTCCTTTTCATATGGCGTCACGAGACATAATAAATGAACATAACTGACACAGAGTGAGCTCCTCAATGCTATAAGGTTACTGTGTACACATGCTAACATAAGCTATACCAGTTCTCCGGGCCATGGGATAGGTGCTGTAGATGAGCGAGCTAGAGATGGCCCAGACCAGAGCACAAAGGCCTTATTTCTGAGTGAAATAAGAGTCTTGAAGAAAGCATCTGGTAACCTGGTCACCAGGCAAGGAGGGAGCCGATCTCACAATGAAAAATTCCAATAATGTTGCCCCTTTAGGTCTTTTGGCAGGAGCGGGCAAACTTGATACACTCCTTCCCCGATGCTCTATCCCTCTGTCTCTCTCTCTCTCACTATTTCTCTCTCTTCCTCTATCTGTTTTTTCATCACTTGTATGCAGACTGTAGGAGGAGGAGATGGTGGGCTGAAAAAGATACACTGCTGGTGGCGGAGCTGTCTGGCGAGCTCGCCTTTCGCATCGAGGTGTCAAACAAACAGTCTTCTGGTACAGGAACTGTAGGACAAGCTGTAAGTCTGTCTAACCACCAGACTTACAGCTTCGGCTTTCTCCCTGTGAACTGAAAAACGAGAGAGGAGGAGAGGGTTAAGCTAGGGTGAAGGGGGCGAAATGACGAGTGAGGGTGGAGAAGAGGTTCGGGAGGGAGGGGGTGGGGTAACTTAAGTAGATTTCCTCTTGGAAAGAATCTAATCTTTTATGCTCTAGTCTGGCGGCTGGTGTTGGGGGCTTCTACCCATTCTAAAAGGCCATACGTCATTTCATTACTCTTCTTCACTTTGAACAATAACATCCGCCGGTGGAATAACCGCAGGCTTCCAGTACATTTCATCAGGGATATCAGCCCTGCATATTACAGCGTCAGCTGATCTTTTCCTGTAAAACTATCCTCGTAATTCCCCCCAGTAGAAAGAATGTGCTACTTTGATTAAATCAGAATAAACTTCTGGTACATTACACTTAGTTAAGTTCACTTTCATTACAGACAGATGCTTGGGATTGTCTAAAAGTTAAGAGTTACTCTCCACACATTCTGGAGCCCTACAAAATCCTAAGAAGTTTAACTGATTATAAATTGTAGCTACTGTACTACCCTTATCACACTTCTGAGCCTGGTCAAGCAGAGCTACATTTCATTCGCCTGGTTCTGCATTCACCACAGACACAGGAACCGTGCCATAGTAGGACAATGTGAAAATAAAATATCAGAGCACAGTACACTTTGGGTTGGTATGATAGTGTGAAAAGGGTATATCGTAACTGTCTGCATGTTCGCATACTTGTAGATGTGTGTGTTTTGTATATGCTTGGGTGTGTGTGTGAGACAGTTACCATTTTCCCACACAGATAGCCTTTCATAATGTGCTGTTATCAGTGCCAGGTAAAACAAAGAGTTGCATTGTGCACATCAACACTCACTGTACTGTACATGGTCTCCATGTCATAACTGTTTATAGTCCCACACCTGCACAGCTGCCTCCCATGCAACGTCCAACAGCACTACCACTTTATTAGAGTGTGTGTGGGGGTAGCTACACTGCAACACCCACGGCACAGGTGACTTCTAGCACCTGACTATGGACAGTCTTTAAAGTGGCAAGGCTCATTAGATAAAAATGTGTAACACACGTAAAGGGCATTACTGACCAGAGGCCGAAACCACCGACACCGCCGCTTGTGTGCCCCCCTCTCCCTCGAGCCAAGTGGCTGAAAGTTTCCGTTGGCTAGCTAGATAGCTAAGGGACTTCCTCCATGTTGGCTAGCTAACGTTAGGTTGAATCTCTTGGGTACAAGTTTTTGATTGAATAGGCCCTATTGTCACTCACAAAGGCCTATTGTGGCTTTGTCTAGGGTTGATGTGACATCATCCGTAAAATAGTGTGTGTATAAGCAAAATGAAGATTAGCCCATTGGTTCCATTCTAAATTCTAATTCATGTTCTGCTTACAAACAACCAGACTTAATTTGCAATGGTAAAGTCCTGCACACTGTCACTGACTTGTAAATCTCCACAGTTGACACCAAGGACACAAAGGTCAAAGGTGAGAAAATCAGCTTGAACCCTGGGCCAGCTGGCAAACCCTTTTAACTCAGCAGGTTGTGACAAGTGGCATGTCATACCACATGGCCTGGACATTGACCAAAATAGTGTCTCAGGTCACGAGGTCAAATACATACATGTGGTGCTGACAGCTCATGACTCTTTACTCCCTGGTGGAGTTATATAAAACAATGTGTGTGGTTTGGAATAGGTTCTAAATATTGTATGTTAAATATTGGTAACTGACTCAGAACTCTGTGTGTGTGTGTGTGCTTACGCATAGTGTACTGTACACAGAAGCCAACCTCATGCCACACAACAGATGGACGTTTTGAATAAATAAAGGTTGCGTATGATGGGGACTTGTACTCTATCTATCTCTCTCCCTCCTTCTCTCTCTCACTCTATCTCTCGATGAACTAGCTGACTGCTTTCAGAATTCCCTTTGTCTGGTTTACCAGCAGAACAGATTTAATCATGTCTGAAGGTTAAAAGTTAAAGTTGCCTTGTTCTTCTCTCTGATGGCTAAAATGGATGCGGTGAGAAGAAGAATCGGGGGGCTGAAGGAAATAGTTTCAAATCAATTTCCCCTCAACTATACCTTTCCTCAAACACACTCACAAAGACCCCGACACACTCACCCAACCAGACACAGACACACACACTGCATCCTCCATGTCCCCTGTCACTACACAAACCTCCCATCTCCCTCCCCAGTTCCCAAATAGTTGACTCTTACCTGCATCCTATTGTAACAGGACGTTTGTTTTAAATCTGGGGAATGGGGCAGGGGATGTGAGTGGTGTGGGGTTGGGGAAGTGGGGGTGGTGTTGGCGGTAGTGCTAGTGAACAACCAAATCCCTCTTAAGCAATAAGTGTGTGCCGGGAAGGAGCACCAGATTAACATTCCTGGGGGAATTTTAACACTCTGGCCGACGAATTTGCAACACTGTTTCCCTCTGTGTTCATCCCAAGCAGCGGTGCGCTAAGCCAAGGCCCGAGTGTGAAGGAGGTCAGCTGGGAAGAGGGGGGGGGGGGGGATCCCTCCTCCCTCCTCCCTCCTCCCTCCTCCCTCCTCCCTCCTTCCCAGAATTATTGGGATCAACACACCCCGGCCAACGAAGGGGAGGGAAACAGGAGTCGGGAGCAGGGAGGGAGGGATTTTCCCCGTGGCTGAAATGGCTGTTTTATACGAGGTGGTCCATACCATTGTTTTGTGTCTGACTGCAATGTCTGAGAAAAGGATACTGTACTACATACTGTAGTTAGTATACTATAGTCAGGGGTGCACATAACTTTTTCAGTGAGTTACTCAGGTGAGTACCAGCAGATGGTGTCTGGTACTCATCCCATGTGTAGCGTGGTCTTAATAAGTGCAGTCTTCCTCACTGTCCTCCTCAGTGCCGCCACCACTGTCCTCTTCAGTGTCACCCCCACTGTCCTCTGCTTCAGCTTCCTGCATGGTAGATGATGAAGATGCTGCAGATGCACCTCCCTGTCATTGGTTGAGCCTCCAATTAGCTGTCTCCATCCACAGGTCAACAGCAGGCTTTGGGTCAAATGTCTCTGTGGTCTGCTTTGACAGGTGAATGTGCATCAGGGCTGAGAGACGAGCATGTGACAGACGAGATCTGTACTTGGTTTTTATTATGTTGAGATGTGAGAATCCCCTCTCACAAGCTGCACTGCTTAAAGGCAGTGTAAGAGACAGCTTAACCACCTTGTTGATGTTGGAGTAAGCATCTGGGTTACTTGTATTTACTATTTGGACCAAGTCATACACAGAAGAGGCTCCCAGGCATTGTCCTGCCTGCTTTAAGCGCATCCATTCTGTCACAGTGGTATCTTTGTCAAGTTGCAAGGTGGCCTCATATTTCTTGAGAATGCTGCAAACTGTTGTGTTTCCAAAACTGTGAAGGGCTCTGCATTCCCTGAGGCCATGTTGAAGGATCAAATACTAAGAAATGATCACATGACTCGAGGGAGTCATATCTGATTTAAAACTCTTCAATTAACCCCCTGAGTAAGTGTGTCTCGTCTCTGTCAGCATTGGAAACAGTGTGTGCCCTGTGGCTTTCACCATCAAGCAGAAGTGATCTGTCCAATGGCCACCATGAGTTCATCCTTACATTATCCAATGGTCAGCTTTTCCTTCTGAAACCTAATGGATGTGGTCTTCAAAATGTTGCAAATGTCAAGCATGTTTGACAGAAAGCACTGAAAACGCTCTGTGCAGATATGCTGCAAGTCACTGTTATCACTCGTAACCAGTTGCATTTTAATGGCTGGCAATAGTCTTGATATTTTTAACAGTGTTTCATGCCTCCATGCAGACCATCTGATATTATGAAACTTACCCAGTTTCACAAAGGAGATCCCATTTTCTTCACATAGCTTTTCTTTACTTTTTGTAAATAAAACTGCAGCAGCTTGACCACAGAGCGATTAAATGTCTCACAGTAAGGAACGTTGCGATCAGCTGATTTCGCTCAATTCTCCAGAGTTTGTGCGGTGCACAGAATGTGCACAAGGGAGTCTCCAACCGCAGCAAGTTGCCGGAGTTTTGGCACAACGCCGTTGTAGATACCTACGTTGACAGCAGCCCCGTCTGTGCACACAGCGACCAACTTTGTTGTCCAGTCATCCAAGCCTGTGTCCTGGAAAAGTCTCACAAGTCCGTCTGTTATGGCCTGCGCGGTTCGGTCAGCACCCAATTCAGTCAAGTCCGAAGTAAACTCTCTGTTGCTGGACACAGACACAATGTAAATGATTTCCTGCTCAGTTTTTGTGATGTCCTCAGATCCATCAAAAAGCAGCCCACAAAATTCAGCAGACTGCAACTTGGCTCGTAACTCCCCGCTGATGGTGTGAGCGATGCTCTGCATGATCCGTGTGCCCCCTTCACGTGAATGATATGCACCTCCGACATTTACTCCTAGCCGCTTCAGTAAAGGAACATCCTCAGAGTAGGAAGACATGGGACGTGCGTGTTTACCTTCATGGAAGGCAAGGAGAAAAATATTAAACAAAGCTTGCCGCTGTTCTTCATTCAGCTTGTCTCGCCATCTGGCAAGTGGGCGACTGGACATTTCTTCTCGGCTAGCTTGTTTAGCAATGGCTTGCGCCACATTCGTGTGCTCCTTGCTCTTTTCATGTTTGTCAAATAAAGGATGGTTGAAATTCTTTGAGCCTTTATAAAATGCACCTGTTTTATTTTCTGCTAGATGTGGATTTGAGCGGCAAATCTTGCACCACATTTCAGTGCGCTCATCGTTAGCTTCAAGCCACTGCACATCTTGGAGCCACTTTTCCGAAAAAAGTATTTTCTTCAGCTCTGGCTCCAGTTGGCGTTTCTTTGTAGGTGGCGAAACGCCAAAGAAGCTGCTTAATGACTGTTGCTTTTTGGACATCCCTGACAGTAGTTGACATGCAGCATGTCATGTGTAAGGTTAGATGAGAAGATCGGTCAAGTACTCAAAGGCGCGTAGTAACACAAGTGGCATTACGCATTCCTGATTTTTGTCGCGCTTGCGTACCTGCGTACCAGTTATGTGCACCCCTGACTATAGTAGAGTCTTAAAGTTGGAATCCGCTAGTGCTTTCCACAATACAAGCCGACCCAGTACTTGTGTTGTGAGAGCAATTTTTTTTTTTACAAAAACATGGAGGTTAGCCCAGAGCTGCTCTTGGCTGGCCTTGGGGCAAGGTGTGTCTTTGCGCTAAATCCCGCCCACTCGAACGACCTTGCTGGAGATTGGCTCCGGAGCTAGAAAGGAAGCGGAAAGTCACTTGCTAGCTAAAGCCGCTAGAATTGAACACAACAGACGAAGCCCACAAGCTAGCTAGCTTGATGAAATCCTGTGCCAGAGCGCTCAGGACCTCAGACTGGGACGAAGGTTCACCTTCCAACAGGACAACGACCCTAAGCACACAGCCAAGACAACGCAGGAGTGGCTTCGGGACAAGTCTCTGAATGTCCTTGAGTTGAAAAAAAATTGTAAAATTTAAGAAAAACCCTTGAATGAGTAGGTGTGTCCAAACTTTTGTAAATGTAAATGTGATATTTTATTTTTCTTAAATTTTTTCAAAAAATCGAAAAGCCTGTTTTTACTTTGTCATTATGGGGTATTGTGTGTAGATTGATGAGGGAAAAGGCTGTAACGTAACACATTGTGGGAAAAGTCAAGGGGTCTGTATACTTTCCGAATGCACTGTACATTAAGCTATGTTTGCCTGTACAGCACATTGCCTATAAACACTTAACTAAAATATTAACGCAACATGTAAAGTGTTGGTCCCATGTTTCATGAGCTGAAATAAAAGATAGCAGAAATGTTCCATGAGTTGTAATAAGTTTATTTATCTAAGATATTGTGAAAAATGTGTTTACATCCTTGTTAGTGAGCATTTTATCCATTGTCAAGATAATCCATCCACCTGACAGGTGTGGCATATCAAGAAGCTGATAAAACAGCATGGTCATTACACAGGGGGAAAATAAAAGGCCACTCTAAAATGTGCAGTTTTGTCACACAACATAATGCCACAGATGTATCAAGTTTTGAGGGAGCGTGCAATTGGCATGCTGACTGCAGGAATGTCCACCAGAGCTGTTGCCAGAGAATTAAATGTTAATGTCTCTGCGATAAGCCACCTCCAGAGTCGTTTTAGAGAATTTGGCAGTACGGCCATCTGGTCGCAGACCACGTGTAACCACACCAGCCCAGGACCTCCACATCCGGCTTCTTCACCTGCGGGATCATCAGAGTAGCGGGTGGGAGGGGCGCTGAGGAGTATTTCTGTCTGAAATAAAAACTCATTCTGATTGGCTGGGCCACCTCACAGCACAACACCTCTCCCCCATGTGACCTACCTGTGTGTGTACAGAGTTTCTCACATTCTTCTCTGCAGATCCTCTCAAGCTCTGTCAGGTTGGATGGGGAGCATCGCTGCACAGCTATATTCAGTTATCTCCAGAGATGTTAGATCGGGTTCAAGTCTGGCTGGGCCTCTCAAGGACATTCAGAGACTTGTCCCGAATCCACTCCTGCATTGTCTTGGCTGTGTGCTTAGGGTCGTTGTCCTGTTGTTAGGTGAACCTTCGCCCCAGTCTGAGGTCCTGAGCGCTCTGGAGCAGGTTTTCATCAAGGATCTCTCTGTACTTTTCTCCGTTAATCTTTCCCTTGATCATGACTAGTCTCCCAGTCCCTGCCACTGAAAAACATCCCCAGAGTATGATGCTGCCACCACCATGTTTCACCGTAGGTATGTTGCCAGGTTTCCTCCAGACGTGACGCTTGACATTCAGGCCAAAGAGTTCAATCTTGGTTTCATCAGACCAGAGAATCTTGTTGAGTCCTTTAGATGCCTTTTGGCAAACTCCAAGCGGACTGTTGTGACTTTTACTGAGGAGTGGCTTCCGTCTGGTCACTCTACCATAAATGCCTGATTGGTGGAGTGCTGCAGAGGGCTGTGATTCTGGAAGGTTCTCCCATCTCCACAGAGGAACTCTGGAACTGTCAGATTGACCATTGGGTTCTTCGTCACTTCCCTGACCAAGGCCCTTCTCCCCCGATTACTCAGTTTGGCCGGGCGACCAGCTCTAGGAAGAGTCTTGCACTGTACAGTCGTGGTCAAAAGTTTTGAGAATGACACAAATACAAATTTTCACAAAGTCTGCTGACTCAGTTTTGATGATGGCACTTTGCATGTACTCCACAATGTCATGAAGAGTGACCAGATGAATTGCAATTAATTGCAAAGTCCCTCTTTGCCATGAAAATGAACTTAATCCCAAAAAAACATTTCCACTGCATTTCAGCCCTGCCACAAAAGGACCAGCTGCTATCATGTCAGTGATTATCTCGTTAACACAGGTGAGAGTGTTGACGAGGACAAGGCTGGAGATCACTCTGTCATGCTGATTGAGTTAGAATAACAGACTGGAAGCTTTAAAAGGAGGGTGGTGCTTGAAATCATTGTTCTTCCTCTGTTAACCATGGTTACCTGCAAGGAAACACGTGCCGTCATCATTGCTTTGCACAAAAAGGGCTTCACAGGCAAGGATATTGCTGCTAGTAAGATTGCACCTAAATCAACCATTTATCAGATCATGAAGAACTTCAAGGAGAAAGGTTCAATTGTTGTGAAGAAGGCGTCAGGGTGCCCAAGAAAGTCCAGCAAGCGCCAGGACCATCTCCTAAAGTTGATTCAGCTGCGGGATCGGGGCACCACCAGTGCATAGCTTGCTCAGGAATGGCAGCAGGCAGGTGTGAGTGCATCTGCACGCACAGTGAGGCGAAGACTTTTGGAGGATGGCCTGGTGCCAAGAAGGGCAGCAAAGAAGCCACCTCTCTCCAGGAAAAACATTACATTTTTACATTTTAGTCATTTAGCAGATTATCTTATCCAGAGCGACTTACAATTTTGGGTCCATGGCCAGGAAACTCCCCAGACCTTAATCCCATTGAGAACTTGTGGTCGATCCTCAAGAGGCGGGTGGACAAACAAATACCCACAAATTCTGACAAACTCCAAGCATTGATTATGCAAGAATGGGCTGCCATCAGTCAGGATGTGGCCCAGAAGTTAATTGACAGCATGCCAGGGTGGATTGCAGAGGTCTTGAAAAAGAAGGGTCAACACTGCAAATATTGACTCTTTGCATAAACTTCATGTAATTGTAAATAAAAGCCTTTGACCCTTATGGAATGCTTGTAATTATACTTCAGTATACCATAGTAACATATGACAAAAATATCTCATAACACTGAAACAGTGAACTCTGTGAAGACCAATACTTGTGTCATTCTCAAAACGTTTGACCATGAATGTATATGTAACTGGTAGATAGATGCACACACACTACATGTTAATGTTTTTAAATGTATATAAATTGTTTTTTTGTCTGTAATGTATTTTTCGTTATGTGTCGGACCCCAGTAAGACTGGCTGTCACCATTGGTGTCTGCTGATGGGGATCGTAATAAAATAGAATAAATTGTTGATCAGTCACAGTATTGGCTTTTCAAACAATTTGTTGTGACACTTGGCATTGATAGTAATGTATTCCCCCCATTTAGCTGTAGTCAAAAGAGCATTGATGGTGACACCACAACCATTGAGAGGGTTGACGAAGATGAGGTGGATGAACTCATTAACAGTGCTTTATTTTACAACTATTATTTACTGCTATTCCATTAATATTATATAATCAAAGCAAAATCTATTTTTATTTGTCATATGCAGAGGATACCATGGAGTGTATACGGTACTATGAAGTGCTTACTTGTGAGTTTCCTCTCAACATTGCAGTAAGAATTTGTTTAATGTTTTCCCACACAGTGCCAACAACCTCCGCAGACTTGGACTCATTCCTCCTGTCCCACTACCAACCGACCAAGAGTTGCTCCAGGAACATCAAAGCAGAGGGCTAGGTAGGAAACCTTTGTTCATACAGAATGGAATACATTACATTGTCTCTCAGTACTATATTGTAAAGTATTTTCCCTTTTCCTGATATAACTTGAGAAATGAGTATACAATTACATTGAGTTAGAATCAATACTATGAAAACTTGGTTTGGAAAGGCCATTGACTCTTACACAAAAAAAACACATTACTACCAATGCCAAGTTTCACAACAAAGTGTTTGAAAATGACCAAAGTACTCAAAATGAAATATGTAAATACATTAATAAATAATGAAATTCCAAAACATTTCAAGAATAAGTGTTGCATTATTATGAAGTCTTTTTTTCAAGATGTCACTTTTCAAAATAATGTTACCATATTTTATTTCATAATAATACATTGTATTTCAAATTGATTTTTTCAATAGAACAGGAAACTAGGCATATGTCGCGGGTCACTACTTCACAGGAGAGCCATTTGAACATAAAACTTTTTTTTTTCATCAAAATGCGTTTTTTTGCAGAAATGCCTTCTCGAATATGTGAACTTTCATGTGCCTTAATAACAAACTTGTATGCCATCTGTAAATACCAATAAAATTGTTAAATTACGAGCTTAGTTGGTTTAGCCAAAGAAAAAGACGTCAACCTTCCCGCTAGACATGATTGGCTGAGATAATGAGAAGGTGTCACGCCCTGACTCAGGGGACGCTTATATGTTGAGTCAGGGTGTGTATATTCCTTGTTGTGCTTTTTATAAGTTGTCGATCTAGTATGTGTGGATCTATGTTGGCCGGTGTGGTTTCCAATCAGAGGCAGCTGTCGCTCGTTGTCTCTGATTGGGGACCATACTTAGGCAGCCTATTGGCACTGTCTAGTTGTGGGATCTTGTAAGGTATGTTGTGTGTTCTACCTTGGACTTCACGTTTCGTTTATTGTTTTGTCGTGTGTTTAAAGTTTAATAAACATATCACGCTGCGCCTTGGTCTGACCCGTCATTCAACGAACGTGACAGAAGATCCCACCAAACAAGGACCAAGCAGCGTGCCGAGAAGGAGCAAACGCCTGGGACTCAACAGGAGGTAACATTAGTAGATGTCCTCCTCGGTTAGGGGAGAATTACAGAGGAGGAGGCCGTCCGTTATCGGAAGGCGATGAAGGAGGAAGCCCGGGTAGGAGAGGGGAAACGGCACCAACAGTGCCGACAACGGAGACCCGAGAGGCAACCCCAAGAAAATATTTGGGGGGGGGGGGCACACGGTGTGGATGACGAGGCAGCAGGAGGCCGTGAAAGGGCGGATCTGCAGGTTACGGGGGCTGTTGGCTCAGAGGGAGTAGGAGTTATTCGGTAAGAGGGAGGCGCTACAGGAGGCTAAAAGGGAGAAGGAAAGAGTACAGGCACGGCGAGAGGAGCTGGATAGGCAGCAGAAGGAGCGGGGGCTAATAAAGGAACGCAGTCCTGCTCCTCAAACCAAGCCAGTGGTGTGCGTCGCCAGCCCGGCCCGGCCTGTTCCTGCTCCTCGCACCAAGCCAGTGGTGCGCGTCGCCAGCCTGGCCTGTTCTTGCTCCTCGCACCAAGCCAGTGGTGCGCGTCGCCAGCCCGGCCCGGCCTGTCCCTGCTCCTCGCACCAAGCCAGTGGTGCGCATCGCCAGTCCGGCCCGGCCTGTTCCTGCACTTCGCACCAATCCAGTGGTGCGCGTCGCCAGTCCGGCCCGGCCCGTTCCCGGCCCTCGCACCAAGCCAGTGGTACGTTTGTCCAGTCCGGCACGGCCCGTGCCCGTTCCACCGGTGCCTGGTCCGGCACCGGTCAGCTGCTCCACTCCGGAGCCAGAGCAGTCCGCTCCACCGGTGCCTGATCCAGTGCCGGTCAGCTGTTCCACTCCGGTGCCAGAGCAGTCCGCTCCACCGGTGCCTGATCCAGCTCCGGTCAGCTGCTCCACTCCGGAGCCAGAGCAGTCCGCTCCACCGGTGCCTGATCCAGCTCCGGTCAGCTGCGCCACTCCGGAGCCAGAGCAGTCCGCTCCACCGGGGTCCAGTCCAGCTCTGGTCAGCGTTTCCACTCCGGAGCCAGAGCAGTCCGCTCCACCGGTGCCCAGACCAGCTCCGGTCAGCGGCTCCAGTCCAGACCATGACGTCAGCCCCTCTCCAGGTTCGGGGTCTCCCACACCAGGGTCCAGACAGGGCCTGGCGTATCGTGGGAGGAAGGAGAGGGGAAGCAGCGCGCCGAGGTCCAGACCAGACATGGGGCGCAACAGGGAGGCGGAGAGTGAGAGGTCGTCACGCCCCGAGCCGGATCCGCCTCCGAGGCGGAATGCCCACCCGGCCCCTACCCTGTTATGTTTACAGTGAGGGAAAAAATTATTTGATCCCCTGTTGATTTTGTACGTTTGTACTCACTGACAAAGACATGATCAGTCTATAATTTTAATGGTAGGTTTATTTGAACAGTGAGAGACAGAATAACAACAAAATAATCCAGAAAAACGCAAATCAAAAATGTTATAAATTGATTTGCATTTTAATGAGGGAAATAAGTACATTGCTCAAAAAAAGAAAGGGAACACTTAAATAACACATCCTAGATCTGAATGAATGAAATAATCTTATTAAATACTTTTTTCTTTACATAGTTGAATGTGCTGACAACAAAATCACACAAATTTTCAACCCATGGAGGTCTGGATTTGGAGTCACCCTCAAAATTTAAGTGGAAAACCACACTACAGGCTGATCCAACTTTGATGTAATGTCCTTAAAACAAGTCAAAATGAGGCTCAGTAGTGTGTGTGGCCTCCACGTGCCTGTATGACCTCCCTACAATGCCTGGGCATGCTCCTGATGAGGTGGCGGATGGTCTCCTGAGGGATCTCCTCCCAGACCTGGATGGAGCGAGACATGATGTCCCAGATGTGCTCAATTGGATTCAGGTCTGGGGAACGGGCGGGCCAGTCCATAGCATCAATGCCTTCCTCTTGCAGGAACTGCTGACACACTCCAGCCACATGAGGTCTTGCATTAGGAGGAACCCAGGGCCAACCGCACCAGCATATGGTCTCACAAGGGGTCTGAGGATCTCATCTCGGTACCTAATGGCAGTCAGGCTACCTCTGGCAAGCACATGGAGGTGCTGTGCGGCCCCCCAAAGAAATGCCACCCCACACCATGACTGACCCACCGCCAAACCGGTCATGCTGGAGGATGTTGCAGGCAGCAGAACGTTCTCCACGGCGTCTCCAGACTCTGTCACGTCTGTCACATGTGCTCAGTGTGAACCTGCTCTCATCTGTGAAGAGCACAGGGCGCCAGTTGCGAATTTGCCAATCTTGGTGTTCTCTGGCAAATGCCAAACGTCCTGCACGGTGTTGGGCTGTAAGCACAACCCCCACCTGTGGACGTCGGGCCCTCATACCACCCTCATGGAGTCTGTTTCTGACCGTTTGAGCAGACACATGCACATTTGTGGCCTGCTGGAGGTCATTTTGCAGGGCTCTGGCAGTGGTCCTCCTGCTCCTCCTTGCACAAAGGCGGAGATAGTGGTCCTGCTGCTGGGTTGTTGCCCTCCTACGGCCTCCTCCACGTCTCCTGATGTACTGGCCTGTCTCCTGGTAGCTCCTCCATGCTCTGGACACTACGCTGACAGACACAGCAAACCTTCTTGCCACAGCTCGCATTGATGTGCCATCCTGGACGAGCTGCACTACCTGAGCCACTTGTGTGGGTTGTAGACTCCGTCTCATGCTACCACTAGAGAGAAAGCACCGCCAGCATTCAAAAGTGACCAAAACATCAGCCAGGAAGCATAGGAACTGAAAAGTGGTCTGTGGTCACCACCTGCAGAACCACTTCTTTATTGGGGGTGTCTTGCTAATTGCCTATAATTTCCACCTGTTGTCTATTCCATTTGCACAACAGCATGTGAAATGTATTGTCAATCAGTGTTGCTTCCTAAGTGGACAGTTTGATTTCACAGAAGTGTGATTGACTTGGAGTTACATTGTGTTGTTTAAGTGTTCCCTTTATTTTTTTTGAGCAGTGTATTTCACCCCTCTGCAAAACATTACTTAGTACTTGGTGGCAAAACCCTTGTTGGCAATCACAGAGGTCAGACTTTTCTTGTAGTTGGCCACCAGGTTTGCACACATCTCAGGAGGGATTTTGTCCCACTCCTCTTTGCAGATCTTCTCCAAGTCACTAAGGTTTCGAGCCTGATGTTTGGCAACTCGAACCTTCAGCTCCCTCCACATATTTTCTATAGGATTAAGGTCTGGAGACTGGCTAGGCCACTCCATGACCTTAATGTGCTTCTTCTTGAGCCACTCCTTTGTTGCCTTGGCCATGTGTTTTGGGTTATTGTCATGCTGGAATACCCATCCACGACCCATTTTCAATGCCCTGGCTGAGGGAAGGAGGTTCTCACCCTTTGATGCGGTGAAGATGTCCTGTCCCCTTAGCAGAAAAACACCCCCAAAGCATAATGTTTCCACCTCGATGTTTGACGGGGATGAAATACTTATTTCCCTCATTAAAATGCAAATCAATTTATAACATTTTTGACATGAGTTTTTCTGGATTTTTGTTGTTATTCTGTCTCTCACTGTTAAAATAAACCTACCATTAAAATTATAGACTGATCATTTCTTTGTCAGTGGGCAAATGTACCAAATCAGCAGGGGATCAAATACTTTTTTCCCTCACTGTATGTTGTGCGGTCGGAGTCCGCACCTTCGGGGGGGGGGGGGGGGGGGGGGGGGGTACTGTCACACCCTGACTCAGGGGACGCTTATATGTTGAGTCAGGGTGTGTATATTCCTTGTTGTGCTTTTCCGGTGTGGTTCCCAATCAGAGGCAGCTGTCGCTTGTTGTCTCTGATTTGGGACCATACTTAGGCAGCCTATTGGCACTGTCTAGTTGTGGGATCTTGTTCCGTGTAAGGTATGTTGTGTGTTCTACCTTGGACTTCACGTTTCGTTTCGTTTGTTGTTTTGTCGTTGTGTTTATAAGTCAATAAACATGTACGCATATCACGCAGCGCCTTGGTCTGACCCGTCATTCAACGATTGTGACAGTAGGCTGGACATGCGGAGAGATGAGTTTGGATTGGTCTGCCATATAGCACACTTCTGTCTATTTGAGCTGGTCAGTATGTCTAGGTAATCCTGTCTGAAGCGGATAATTTTTTTTTTATTGTGTATTAAAACTGCATAAGTGTTGCTCTCCACTTTCTGGAGGACTGAGTTTTGAAATGAGTGGAATTTGAATATGATAGCTAAGGAGATGGAGAAAACACCTGTCTCCGGATTACATCTTCAAACTAAGGGGAACCATGGCATCCGACAGGAGATGTGTCCATCCATGAATGATGTATACAGGTAAGATAGTCTAGCTAGCTGCATTTTCAGAAATTACACGTTTAAAATTTTGACAGGAAGAGCCATTTGCTTGGCTAGCTATAGCCTAATGTTAGCTAGCTAACATTGAAACTGGTTGGTTAGCTACCTGTAGATTAATGCAGGGTAGTAATGTCATGAGTTGTTTACCTAGCTAGCTACATGTCTTAAAAAAAGACTCCACTGTGCAAGTAACCATTTCGGGTGCATTCGTAAATTCAGTCTGGCCATCTACTCCGATTTCAGAGCACTCTCGTCTGAGTGTGCCAGAGCGCAGAATAACTGATTAATTTACGAACGCTCAACACCCGTTGAATATGGCCGGTGTCAGTAAACGTCGGCAAAAAAGCATAATTAAATTGCACCAGCAGCACAGTTACAGTCACCAATGCTCTGGATAACATGAAAACAGTCTACCCAGCTCTGGTAGGGCAAGTAAAATGTGGGGTGTTCTCTCATTATGTGTCTGGAAGTAGATAGCCAATGTTAGCCAGTTAGCTTGGGTGCTTGACTGCCGTTGTGAGGTCAGAACGTTCGGATCAACCCTACTCATCGGCCAGAGCGTCCGATGTGCGCTATGAATGCTCCGAGAGTGACACATTTTGAATTTACGAACGGACAATCTGACAGCACAGTTACAGTCACCAACGCTCTGGTTAACATAACAGCCTAACCAGCTCTGCTAGGGCGAGAAATGTTGACGTCTGTTGTTAGTACAGAATGCTTGGATCAAACCTTAAAGAGATGGGAGGGGCTAAAGCTTAAGAGGGTGTGAATGATGCTCAATGGATGTAGACAAAGAAGGGCTATCCAGTAGTAGTAGTACCAAAAGATTCAAAGGCCATTTTCTCAAAAGTGAGTTTATAAGTTTATCAACTTTCAAAGTGAAATTACTTTCCCATTGTTCCTCAACTGTAGTGTATGACATACCATTTTGTAGCTCTGATTCTCTACCTTTATCCAATGTAAAAAACACAATTTCAAATTTGCTACGTAAGACCGATTTGAGCCGGTCGGTCACATTTATCATTTCATAATGGAGCTTTATCATATGACGTATTTCCTGAATTTCATGGCCTTTTTCATTTCATGGCCACTCTTTCAATAATCGCAAGGGATATGTCAATCAATGCAAGTGGGCGAGGTCAAGTAAGTCATTGGTTCAAAGCTCTTGAACAAGAGTAAAAGTAGGAAGTAAGGCAAAAGTAGGAAGCATGTGCAGGAGCACAGATTCTTGAGGGAGCATGGCAGCAGCGGGCGGCTCGATACTGAGTTTCCTGAAGTCCCACAGAGAGATGGAAGTCATCATGTCGGCAAACCAGGCGAGGAAGATGGGGGATGACAAGAAGAAGTGTTGCAGAAAGAAGGACGCGAGGTGCAAACCCGAACTGACTGTGAAATACAATCTGAGTACTTTCTCCTTTGGGTCAAGTACAGGAGATAAACAACATGTTATACGCGCCTGAAAACTCTAAGCAGTCGACGGATAGTGAGCTTGAAATTGATCCTGACAAAAGTGAGGAGAAAGAAACTGCATTGTGAGCCTCAACCCAATGATCAGGAAAATGCCAGAGACCACTCTGGCCCAGAATCTGTTTGTTTTGTTTGTCTGCTACTCAGAGGGAGAGGGCGCTGTACGTTTCAAGACGAAAGCGGTGTCATGCTTTGCTCTCCGGAGCAGAGCGCCGCTGAAAGGAGTGATAAATGGGGTGGTGTTGAGTGGATCAATTGAAGTTGGGGATCCCCAGTGTCTGTGATGCACACCGTTTGGTGCGACGAAGACCCAGTAGCGAGTGCGAGACTGAGGAGACCCTGTCTGTCCTTTTGAGTTTTGATGCAGAGTGTTTGCCGGATAAAGTCTTGCTAGGGTATATAAGTTATCCCATGATAACTTTTGTCCCGAACCCACTACGGTGTTTCAGGTGCCATGTTTTATGGTCATGTTGCAGCAGTATGTAGGAGGGAGATTCCGAGGTTTGAGAAGTGTGCAGGTGGACATGGGATTAAAGAGTGTGTAGTTTTATGTGGAAAAAGTGGAGTGTTTCAATTGTGGTGGTGGCCATGTTGCTGGGGATCAGAAATGTCCTGTGCGAGTGAGACAGATTGAAGTTTCCAGGGTGAGAGCAGTGTAGAAAGTGTCACATGCTGAGGCAGTGAGCAAAGTAGAGGATGGTGGGCAAAGGGTGAGGGAGCCTCAGAGGATCCCTGTGAGTAGTGGGCCAGTACAGAGTGACCCGAACAGTTTGTGCTTTAGTATGGTTGGCTTCTTGGTGTTTATTGCTATGGTCATTAATTGTACCGCATAGATGGAAAGGGAATTACAGAAGATTGAATTCGTAGTAGCAGCAGCAGAGAAGTTTTTGGCTATATATAGATTTTAGTGCAGAAGAACTACAGGGGGTTTTGAGAGAAGGGATCCCAGCATGGCCTTATTTCTATTACAGTATATTGGATGACTGTCATTCATATTCCATTCACCCAGCTCAATGTAACAATGATGGGTTTAGGCTACTACATGATACTCAAATTTTCCCTATACCCATCATGAGGTTGCTACTACCTAGCCTATGAATGAAAGTTTACAACGTACAGTGCCGTGAAAAAGTATTAGCCCCTTTCTGATTTTCTCTATTTTTTTTTTTTTTTTACTGAATGTTATCAGATCTTCAACCAAAACGTAATATTAGATAAAGGGAACATGAGTTTACAAATAACAAAAGAAATTGATACTTGTTAATTTTTTTATTAACAAAGTTATGCAACACCCAATTACACTGTGTGAAAAAGTAATTGCCCCCTTACACTCAATAACTGGTTGTGCCATCTTTGAGTGCAAGGACTGCAACCAAATGCTTCCTGTAGTTGTTGATCAGTCTCTCACATCACTGTGGAGGAATTTTGTCCCACTCTGGCATGCAGAACTGCTTTAACTCAGTGACATTTGTGGGTTTTCAAGCATTAAATGCTCGTTTCAAGTCCTGCCACAACATCTCAATTGGGATTAGGTCTGGACTTTGACTAGGCCATTCCAAAGCTTCAAATGTGTTGTTTTTTAACAATTTTCATGTAGACTTGATTGTGCATTTTGAATCATTGTCTTGCTGCATGACCCAGCTGCACTTCAGCTCATAGACGGATGGCCTGACATTCTCCTGTAGAATATCTGATACAGAGCAGAATTCATGATTCCTTCTATTAAGGCAAGTCGTCCAGGTGCTGAGGCAGCAAAGTATCCCCAAACCATCACACTACCACCACCATGCTTGAGAGTTGGTATGAGGTTCTTACTGTAGAATGCAGTGTTTGGTTTTCGCCAGACATAATGGGACCTATCTCATCCAAAAACTTGACCCAAGTTTGCCAAAAAGCACCCAGAAGCACCTGGATGATCATCAAGACTCTTGGAAGAATGTTCTATGGACAGATGAGTCAAAAGGATAACTTTTTGGACGACATGGGTCCCATTATGCCTGGCGAAAACCAAACACTGCATTCCACAGTAACATGTAGGCTCAACATTTCTCAACAGTCCCAATACAAGTCAGAATGTTGAATAATAATAATGTTTTGGTCATTTACCAACCATTTTTAGTTATTGAATCAAAGCATAACAAAAATTCCATATAGCTAGCTAGCATTTCATACGTCTCTTTCGATCTTGATTTTTCCACAACCACAACTTTTACAGTCTCAGGTTCCCTCGAAGTTAGACTCATCCAGTAGCTCCCTGAGAAATACATGTTTGTGTGCTGTCTCTGTACAGAATCTTATAGCTAGATGCATTTATTTGGGTGATCGTGTGGCGAAATGCTGCCGACCTAGCTAGCTAGCATTATCATCAACACACCATGCACACTTGGTATCATGTCAACAATCTGCACATCTAGCTTTAGCTAGCTAGCTAATGTTAGTTGAAATAAAGCATTTAGGCATCTTGTGGGTTTTATGCAGTGTAGATAATGTAGAGATTCCATTTAGTAACTAAGTACAAAACAGTCTGAATACAGCAGATGTTAGTTAGCTAGCTAGCCATTAGCTAATGTTAGCTTGTATTGAACACACTAAGGGGTTAGCAACTAACGTTATATAGCTAGCTAGCTAAATAGCCAGCAGGCTAACTTGGTTATAAAGGCAACCCAACAATACCAACACTGACCTGAACAGGATAAAGGTGAAATAAATAAATAAAATAAATAACTTTGGATCGGTCAGGACTGGAATAGTCTTTTCTCACTTTTTTAATATTTTGGGGTTGAGTTGAATCAGATCCAAGAACCGAGGATGATGCTTGTTCCGTCAAAACTTTCTGAAAACGTAATCCCTGCTACCAGAACAGTTTAGCTATCTGCAATAAGTTAAATGTAAGCAAACAGCTGAACCAGGGGCGCTATAGTGCTCAAACAGAGAATCCAACAGCCTGTCTATCAGTTTTGAAGGAACACGTCAAATGTCAAGAAATTCTTAAAGCAGCTGGTAAGTTGAAGATGAGTGGTAAAGAAAAGAGAAGGTCTGCTGTGTTTGTTTCTGGCGGCTGCAGCTTGCAAGTGACTCCTCTTCCTCTCTAGCTCCAGAGCCATGCTCCAGCAAGGTCGTTCGAGTAGGCGGGATTTAGTGTAAAGACACCTTGCCCCAAGGCCAGCCCAGAGCAGCTCTGGGCCAACCCCCATGTTTTTGTTCAAACTATATTTTTCTTTCTCACAACACAAGTAGTGGGGTGGCTTGTGTTGTGAAAAGCACTAGCGGATTCCCACTTTAAAAAGCCCTATCAGTTGAGGTTATTTCACATTGCAACATTCCGGATATATAGTCCCTCTATAATAGTGGATGATAAATATATTGTTCTGCCTGTACACCTGGACAGTAGTGATAGGAAGTTCGGCTCTTTTTACTGACTCTGATCTTTTTGAATCATTCAGTCAAAAGAACAAATCTTTCGACTAATTTCGTTCATTTGAGTCAGTAATACCCAGAGCATGCAGAACCCCTTTCCGGTGAACGATGAACTGAAAACTCTAAAGAGTCATTACTGGGCAAAAATATTATATATATATATTTTATTGACATATTTCCGGATATCTGACATTTTCTTAGAAATAAGGCAGTGGAGGCTGGTGGGAGGAGCTATAGAGGGACGTGCTCCTCCCATTGTAATGGCTGAAATGGAGTCAAATGTGGTTTCTATATGTTTGATCTATTTGATACCGTTCCATTTATTCCATTCCAGCCATTGCAATGAACGTGTCCTCCTATTGTTCCTCCTACCAGCCTCCACTGATATAAGGAGTAGACATGTTACAGATACGCATTTACTTAATTTAATATATGGAGTTAGGATATTCTCCATAATGGGACAGTTTCTACATGCATCCAATCCAGACCTCAGAAATACCCTTTTACCGTATGGGTCCAGGGAGATATCTGGGGTGGAAAGGGTATGTGTCAACATGCTGACCTATCTATATACTTAGGCATGTTTTCTGAAATGTATCATATCTGTAGTCAATACCTGATCATGTATCCATATATATATAAAAAATATATATATATATATATATATATATATATATATATATATATATATATATATATATATATATATATATATATATATAATTTCAACAGATATCTTTACATGATATGTAATATTCATCCTCATATGTCTGATCGAAAATGGGCTAAATCAGACTCACGAAAGGAACAGCCACCAAAATTATTTTACCTGTCAGGTGCCGAAAATCATTGTGCTTCTTCACATGAAGGTGACATATCTGAACATACTGTACATTTGCACCGTATTCAGTAGTAGGCTATACAAGACACGGAAAGGGAAACATCGTCATAGTTAATCCAACTTGCTATTACCAAAGCAGATCTCTGCTATTTCTGTTTTAAAAAATGCATTATAGCAAATCCAGAGCTCCAATCACAAATGTTTTCTGTAAAGATGCAAACATAGGCCAAACTTTGCTAAACATTTATTTTCTTTAACAGAAAATAAAAGTTGCACACACTCCATACCCCTGCCTGCCCTGTTTGTTATGAACGATGGATGCGATGGGTGCAGATTAGGTCATTAGCGGCGCCAAAATAAAAAAAAAATTACAGTAGAAAATAGTGATTATTGTTGCTAGGCTACCAGTTTGTGGTTTTAGCTTGGAGTTTGTGTGTACCTATATCCAGAGTGAATACAAAAAGTATAGCTAGTGTCTGAAAGAATGATATGGATTTAATATTTGTCAAATTATTGAGCATGACCTCAACTCAAATAAGCATCAGAAATTGTCGTTATTTAGCATATCAAAATGCATATCAAGATCCTGATATAGACCTCAGTCAAGAGCATACAGTATACATTGTATGTGCTGAAAATATATACTATGTAAGCTTCTTTCAGTATTTGTCATCAAATAGAGAAAATAAGATGTCCACATAGGCCTATCTCAGGATATCTAATGAGTCAATATCCGGAGGGAAGCCTAAAAGGATTTGTGCCTGAAAAAAAAATATGGATTTCATATTTGTCAAATTATTGAGCATGTCGTGAAAAATCTGAAATGCATCACAAATTGTCCTTATTTTCACATCAGCACATCAGAAAGCATATCAAGATCCGGATATGGACCTCAGCAAAGAGAAGCATATCTGGAATCGATATAGTTTAATATCTGGAATGTGCTCAGAAAACACATATGTGATGTATACAGTCAGTATTTGTCAACATGATAGAAAATAGGATATCACATATCTAAGGATATTGAATGAGTCCATATCAGGCCATAGGAAATGTCCATGTGTGATATTCGGAGTAAAAGACACGTCTGGATTAAGAATTTATCAGGATATGGTGCGTATTCACAAAACTCTAAATATGCATTGTAGAATTCTGTAGAATATCAAATAATGTGTCATGTAAAGCTGTCCCCTAACATGGACCCTTTTTGCCCAGTGCATAAGTCTCCAAGGCTCTCCTTCACATCTCGTTCACCATAGGGGGCAGGCATGACCCCCTATCGGCGAACGAGGAACGGAAAATTCGAAAGAGTCATGATTCCACAAGACTCTCATTCAGTGGCGATTTTAGCATGTAAATCTTGGTGGGGCAAAAAAAAAAAGTGGGATGCATGCCAACAAAGCCACTACACAACAATAAACAAAACATTAATTGCACTATAACGGTGACAAACGGTGCCCACAAACTGTTAGCCCCAACACCTTACCACTGCTACACCTGGCTATCAGCGGAGCCTTGTCTGGCAGCGAAAAAGTTCATTCAGCCTCATTTACTGCATAAAAAAAAACCATAGCTGATATGGCTGACTTGCTTAAACAAATGTGGTTTCTACTGACAATTGAGATGTACAAACTATGGCTTAAGGGGACGACAAGCACATAAGAGGCTATCTGTAATTTCGATTAAGATATTAATGAGCAAGCTAGGACAGACATAGTCAATATAACTATTTGTTCAGCA
Source organism: Coregonus lavaretus (assembly GCF_964263955.1). Lineage (NCBI taxonomy): Eukaryota > Metazoa > Chordata > Actinopteri > Salmoniformes > Salmonidae > Coregonus > Coregonus lavaretus. The sequence goes on from NC_139993.1 coordinate 20,179,108, forward strand.
CTTTTGAAATGTACAGCAACAGAATTCAGAATATGGGCCATTCTTACAGTGTTCTCCCTGTACACCAAGTCAGAACAGTAGGATAAATAAAGGGGGCATATAAGCAGACAATGAAAGCGCTTACAATATTCGATGATTACATTTATCTAAAACAGGGTATAGGCTACATGTGCACCACCAAGTCAGAACAGTAGGCGAAAATAGATCAGATGGGTGAGGCACATGGGCTACTAACAGTTTACTACACAACATACACTTAGTATTACTTTCTTTTATATATATATATATATATATATATATATATGCCATTTAGCAGACGCTTTTATCCAAAGCGACTTACAGTCATGCGTGCATACATTTTTGTGTATGGGTGGTCCCGGGGATCGAACCCACTACCTTGGCGTTAAAAGTGCCGTGCTCTACCAGCTGAGCTACAGAGGACCACAGTAGCTACAGTAAAAATACAGTTGAAGTCGGAGGTTTACATACACTTAGGTTGGAGTCATTAAAACTAGTTTTTCAACCACTCCACAAATTTCTTGTTAACAAACTATGGTTTTGGTATGTCGGTTAGGACATCTACTTTGTGCATGACACAAGTCATTTTTCCAACAATTGTTTACAGACAGATTATTTCACTTATAATTCATTGTATCACAATTCCAGTGAGTCAGAAGTTTACATACACTAAGTTGACTGTGCCTTTAAAGAGCTTGCTTTAGAAGCTTCTGATAGGCTACTTGACATAATTTGAGTCAATTGGAGTTGTACATGTGGATGTATTTCAAGGCCTACCTTCAAACTCAGTGCCTCTTTGCTTGACATCATGGGAAAATCAAAAGAAATCAGCCAAGACCTCAGAAAATATATTGTAGACCTCCACAAGTCTGGTTCATCCTTGGGAACAATTTCCAAACGCCTGAAGGTACCACTTTCATCTCTACAAACAATAGTACGCAAGTATAAACACCATGGGACCACGCAGCTGTCATACAGCTCAGGAAGGAGACGCATTCTGTCTCCTAGAGATTAACGTACTTTGGTGCGAAAAGTGCAAATCAATCCCAGAATAACAGCAAAGGACCTTGTGAAGATGCTGGAGGAAACAGATACAAAAATATCTATATCCACAGTAAAACGAGTCCTATATCGACATAACATGAAAGGCCGCTGAGCAAGGAAGAAGCCACTGCTCCAAAACCGCCATAAAAACTACGGTTTGCAACTGCACATGGAGACAAAGATTGTACTTTTTGGAGAAATGTCCTCTGGTCTGATGAAACAAAAATGGAACTGTTTGGCCATAATGACCATCATTATGTTTGGAGGAAAAAGGGGGTTGCTTGCAAGCCGAAGAACACCATCCCAACCGTGAAGCATGGTGGTGGCAGCATCATGCTGGGGAGGTGCTTTGCTGCAGAAGGGACTGGTGCACTTCACAAAATAGATGGCATCATGGGGAAGGAAAATGATGTGGATATATTGAAGCAACATCTCAAGACATCAGTCAGGAAGATAAAGCTTGGTCGCAAATGGGTCTTCCAAATGGACAATGACCCCAAGCATACTTCCAAAGTTGTGGCAAAATGGCCTAAGGACAACAAAGTCAAGGTATTGGAGTGGCCATCACAAAGCCCTGACCTCAATCCTATAGAACATTTGTGGGCAGAACAGAAAAAGTGTGTGCGAGCAAGGAGGCCTACAAACCTGACTCAGTTACACCAGCTCTATCAGGAGGAATGGGCCAAAATTCACCCAACTTATTGTGGGAAGCTTGTGGAAGGCTACCCGAAACGTTTGACCCAAGTTAAACAATTTAAACGCAATGCTACCAAATACTAATTGAGTGTATGTAAACTTCTGACCCACTTGGAATGTGATGAAATAAATAAATGTTGAAATAAATCATTCTCTCTACTATTATTCTGACATTTCACATTCTTAAAATAAAGTGGTGATCCTAACTGACCTAAGACAGGGAATTTTTACAAGGATTAAATGTCAGGAAAAAAAAAAAACACACCATCAAGTCTACGTGAAAACTGCTAAAAAGCAACACATTGGAAGTTTGGAATGGCCTAGTCAAAGTCCAGATCTAATCCCAATTGAGATGTTGTGGCAGAACTTGAAACGAGCAGTTCATGCTTGAAAACCCACACGTCACTGAGTTAAAGAAGTTCTGCATGGAAGAGTTGGCCAAAATTCCTCCACAGCGACGTCAGAGACTGATCAACAACTACAGGAAGCATTTGGTTGGAGTCATTGCAGCTAAAGGTGGCACAACCAGTTATTGAGTGTAAGGGGCCAATTACTTTTTCACACAAGGGAATTGGGTGTTGCATAACTTTGTTTATGAAATAAATATGTAACTGTTGTGTTATTTGTTCACTTATGTTCCCTTTATCTAATATTAGGTTTTGGTTGAAGATCTGATAACATTCAGTATCACAAATATGCAAAAGTAGAGAAAATTAGAAAGGGGGCAAATACTTTTTCATAGCACTGTAGCTCTAGGCTGAGGCCGAGTTCCCGATTAAAATTCAGAGTTCGATGACGGTTCAAAACATATTTTCCCAAGTTTTTTCCCCGAGTTCCCTGTTGTCTTTAACACACTGAAGTCAGATAACGCATTTCCGAGTTAAGTTGCTTTGAGCGCGGCACAAATCATGCTTCATTGACAGCATGGCTAATGTTGAATGTTTACCATTTTAAGCTAAATAGCAGGCTAGTGATTGCTTTGCAATGCTTGCAGTTAGCCACTGATTCCTTCCAAACCACTCATTGTTGAATTTGTGATTTCCAACTTGTTGTGTAATGTTTATGTCCAATGGCTGATGAGCACCGATACGTTTTATCTATAATTTCTGTTCATTATTTATCTTCGTATTACAAGGATTAAAAAGGATTTGTCAGTAGATTGTCGACTTGATTCATGATGATGACTGCTAGCTAAGATTTTGAAAGTATGACGTTGACATGATCAATCCAATCAAAGCTACTGTAGATATAACATGATTTGACGTAATTTTATCTGTGACCAATGACCTTGAGCCTTCTTGGATGGGCACTTCTAATGTAACTGCAAAAATCTCTGAAGTTGGAGACTCTTATCTCCCTCACTAACTTTAAGCGTCAGTTGTCAGAGCATCTTACCGATCACTGCACCTGTACACAGCCATTCTGAAATTAGCCCACCCAACTACCTCATCCCCATATTGTTATTTATTTCGCTAATTTGCACCCCAGAATCTCTATTTGCACATCATCTTTTGCACTTCTATCATTCCAGTGTTAATACTAATTGTAATTATTTTGCACTATGGCCTATTTATTGCCTTACCTCCATAACTTACTACATTCGCACACACTGTATATATATTTTCTGTTTGTATTTTTGACTTTATGTTTTGTTTACCCCATATGTAACTCTGTGTTGTTGTTTTTATCACACTGCTTTGCTTTGTCTTGGCCAGGTCGCAGTTGTAAATGAGAACTTGTTCTCAACTGGCTTACCTGGTTAAATAAAGGTGAAATAAAAATAAATAAAACTCTATGGCAGCACCCAAGGGGCTTGAATTTTCGAGCTCTACCCTTAGACTTGGCGGTGACGTAGTGTCCCCATTGGGGACAGAACACTGAACCAACACCTACACTCCGTATTTTCCACTGGCTGCCCCACCACAGAAAGCACTGAGCTAGGCTGAAACACCTGCATTTTGGAGCTGCCTTACTCAAGAAAGCAAAAAGCGACCATGTTTGTATGCGGCTTTATTAACTCAAAGATTTATTTATTTTGACATTGTTTGCAAACTGATATGTGACATGTATTAATGCCAAAAAACAGGCAAGCTCTTAAGAACTGCTAGTGCCCCTGGGAGTCAAAATGAATGTCGGGAAAAGCTGGCAGTATACTCCACCTTCACCTGTTGTTGGATCTCTGCCAGCTTCTTCAGCAACACAATCTTTTTGTCACGCCCTGACTCAGGGGACGCTTATATGTTGAGTCAGGGTGTATATATTCTATGTTGTGTAGTTCTATGTTTTCTATCTAGTATGGGTATTTCTATGTTGGCCGGTGTGGTTCCAAATCAGAGGCAGCTGTCGCTCATTGTCTCTGATTGGGGACCATACTTAGGCAGCCTATTGGCTCTATTGAGTTGTGGGATCTTGTTCCGTGTGAGGTATGTTGTTTGTGTACCTTGGACTTCACATGTCGTTTAGTTTGTTGTTTTGTCATTGTTTGTTCGGTTGAAATAAACATGTATGCATATCAAGCTGCGCCTTGGTCTGACCCGTCTTTGAACGAGCGTGACAGAAGATCCCACCAAAAACGGACCAAGCAGCGTGTCCAGGAGCAGACAGCCTGGACATGGGAGGAGATCCTGGAAGGAAAGGGATCCTGGACATGGGAGGAGATTCAGGCCGGGATGGATCGCCGTCCTTGGGAGGAGACAGTGGAGGCCCGGTATAGAGAGGAGCAGCGGCAACGCAGAAGGCTCCGGCCGAGGAAGAAGCCCGAGAGACAGCCCCAAGATAATTTTGGGGGGAGGCTAAAAGGGTGGTTGGCGGTGCCTAGTGTTAGAGCATAGCCAACTCCCCATACTCACGCGAGGAAGCGTGTGACTGGGCAGGCTCCGTGTTATGCGGAGCTACGTACTGTGTCGCCAGTGTGCCGGCACAGTCCTGTACGTCCTGTGCTAGCACCATGCACGTGCCGTGCGAAGATGGGCATCCAGCCAGGACGGGGTGTGCCGGCTCAACGCTCCTGGTCTCCAGTACGCCTCCTCGGTCCCGCATATCCTGCGCCGGTTTTATGTACTGTATCGCCAGTGCGCGTGCACAGCCCTGTGCGTCCTGTGCTAATGCCTCACACATACTGTGCGGAAGTAGGCATCCAGCCAGGACGGGTTGTGCCAGCTCTCCGCTTCAGACCTCCAGTCCGCCTCCGCAGTCCGGTACGGCCCGTTCCTGCTCCTCGCACCAAGCCAGTGGTGTGCGTCGCCAGCCCGGCCGGCCTGTTCCTGCTCCTCGCACCAAGCCAGTGGTGCCCGTCGCCAGCCCGGCCCGGCCTGTTCTTGCTCCTCGCACCAAGCCAGTGGTGCGCGTCGCCAGCCCGGCCCGGCCTGTTCCTGCTCCTCGCACTAAACCAGTGGTGCGCGTCGCCAGTCCGGTCCGGCCCGTGCCTGCTCCTCGCACCAGACCAGTGATGCGTTTGTCCAGTCCGGCACGGCCCGTGCCCGTTCCACTGGTACCTGGTCCGGCACCGGTCAGCTGCTCCACTCCGGAGCCAGAGCAGTCCGCTCCGCCGGTGCCTGATCCAGCTCCGGTCAGCTGTTCCACTCCGGAGCCAGAGCAGTCCACTCCGCCGGTGCCTGATCCAGCTCCGGTCAGCTGCTCCACTCCGGAGCCAGCGCAGTCCGCTCCACTGGTGCCTGATCCAGCTCTGGTCAGCTGCGCCACTCTGGAGCCAGAGCAGTCCGCTCCACCGGTGCCTGATCCAGCTCAGGGCACCAGGGGCGCAACAGGGAGGCGAAGAGTGAGAGGTCGTCACGCCCTGAGCCGGATCCGCCTCCGAGGCGGAATGCCCACCCAGCCCCTATCCTGTTATGTTTATGTTGTGCGGTCGGAGTCCGCACCTTTGCGGGGGGGTACTGTCACACCCTGACTCAGGGGACGCTTATATGTTGAGTCAGGGTGTATATATTCTATGTTGTGTAGTTCTATGTTTTCTATCTAGTATGGGTATTTCTATGGGTATGTTGTTTGTGTACCTTGGACTTCACGTGTCGTTTTGTCGTTGTTTATTCGGTTCAAATAAACATGTATGCATATCACGCTGCGCCTTGGTCTGACCCGTCTATGAACGAGCGTGACACATTTTGCTAGTAAATAGACATGTATTTTGGTTTGATTGTCCTCCCTGATGAGGGCAATTTGTTTTAAATTGACTCATGTTTGTTTATAAACATATATGCAGATCCCTGAGCGCATTCCCCTTAGTTATTTTTGGCGGGTAAATTTGATAGTAGATTCTATGACGCATAGAGCCTATACTCTGTTTGCTATCGCTTACATTAATGAATGTTAATTAGTACTTGATATTGCCATATTATGTTTGAAATTATTGAACAGAAATTAGTGATTATGAATTCCTGTTATCTGGTTATTGAAATTAGTGTGAAAGTGTGAAAATGTGAAAATGTATTTGCCATGATTGAAATATGGAATAATTTATGATAATTTGGTTTATGCGTTATGGCATGTTATTGATGATTGTTTTTGCTTCCGATTTCCAGTACAAACACTGAATAAATTGAAACTCACCAAGAGTGAGACTAAAAAAATATAAAATTATCCTTTCATTCCATTTCACCAAACCATCTAACCATGGTTCACCTGTTCACTGAGTCCTCCTCCTCCTCCTCCTCCTCCTGGCCTAACCAGTCACCAGAGTGCCCACACTCATTTCAATGGTCCTTCGACCGGATGGAGGAATGGAAACGGAGCCACGATACCAACTGGAGGACAACACCACCCATTCCCTGGGGGCTAGTCGAGAGGATACAGTGGGGAAAAAAATATTTAGTCAGCCACCAATTGTGCAAATTCTCCCACTTAAAAAGATGAGAGAGGCCTGTAATTTTCATCATAGGTACACGTCAACTATGACAGACAAATTGAGATTTTTTTTTCTCCAGAAAATCACATTGTTGTATTTTTAATGAATTTATTTGCAAATTATGGTGGAAAATAAGTATTTGGTCACCTACAAACAAGCAAGATTTCTGGCTCTCACAGACCTGTAACTTCTTCTTTAAGAGGCTCCTCTGTCCTCCACTCGTTACCTGTATTAATGGCACCTGTTTGAACTTGTTATCAGTATTAAAGACACCTGTCCACAACCTCAAACAGTCACACTCCAAACTCCACTATGGCCAAGACCAAAGAGCTGTCAAAGGACACCAGAAACAAAATTGTAGACCTGCACCAGGCTGGGAAGACTGAATATGCAATAGGTAAGCAGCTTGGTTTGAAGAAATCAACTGTGGGAGCAATTATTAGGAAATGGAAGACATACAAGACCACTGATAATCTCCCTCGATCTGGGGCTCCACACAAGATCTCACCCCGTGGGGTCAAAATGATCACAAGAACGGTTAGCAAAAATCCCAGAACCACACGGGGGGACCTAGTGAATGACCTGCAGAGAGCTGGGACCAAAGTAAAAAGGCCTACCATCAGTAACACACTACGCCGCCAGGGACTCAAATCCTGCAGGCCAGATGTGTCCCCCTGCTTAAGCCAGTACATGTCCAGGCCCGTCTGAAGTTTGCTAGAGTGCATTTGGATGATCCAGAAGAGGATTGGGAGAATGTCATATGGTCAGATGAAACCTAAATAGAACTTTTTGGTAAAAACTCAACTCGTCGTGTTTGGAGGACAAAGAATGCTAAGTTGCATCCAAAGAACACTATACCTACTGTGAAGCATGGGGGTGGAAACATCATGCTTTGGGGCTGTTTTTCTGCAAAGGTACCAGGACGACTGATCCGTGTAAAGGAAAGAATGAATGGGGCCATGTATCGTGAGATTTTGAGTGAAAACCTCCTTCCATCAGCAAGGGCATTGAAGATGAAACGTGGCTGGGTCTTTCAGCATGACAATGATCCCAAACACACCACCCGGGCAATGAAGCAGTGGCTTCGTAAGAAGTATTTCAAGGTCCTGGAGTGGCCTAGCCAGTCTCCAGATCTCAACCCCATAGAAAATCTTTGGAGGGAGTTGAAAGTCCGTGTTGCCCAGCGACAGCCCCAAAACATCACTGCTCTAGAGGAGATCTGCATGGAGGAATGGGCCAAAATACCAGCAACAGTGTGTGAAAACCTTGTGAAGACTTACAGAAAACATTTGACCTGTGTCATTGCCAACAAAGGGTATATAACAAAGTATTGAGAAACTTTTGTTATTGACCAAATACTTATTTTCCACTATAATTTGCAAATAAATTCATTAAAAATCCTACAATGTGATTTTCTGGATTTTTTTTTCTCATTTTGTCTGTCATAGTGTACCTATGATGAAAATTACAGGCCTCTCTCATCTTTTTAAGTGGGAGAACTTGCACAATTGGTGGCTGACTAAATACTTTTTTAAAATCAAATCAAATAAAATAAAATTTTATTGGTCACATGCGCCGAATACAACAGGTGCAGACATTACAGTGAAATGCTTACTTACAGCCCTTAACCAACAGTGCATTTATTTTAAACAAAAAAAATAAAACAACAACAAAAAAAGTGTTGAGAAAAAAAAGAGCAGAAGTAAAATAAAGTGACAGTAGGGAGGCTATATATACAGGGGGGTACCGTTGCAGAGTCAATGTGCAGGGGCACCGGCTAGTTGAGGTAGTTGAGGTAATATGTACATGTGGGTAGAGTTAAAGTGACTATGCATAAATAATTAACAGAGTAGCAGCAGCGTAAAAAGGATGGGTGCAAATAGTTTGCAGTGCAAATAGTCCGGGTAGCCATGATTAGCTGTTCAGGAGTCTTATGGCTTGGGGGTAGAAGCTGTTGAGAAGTCTTTTGGAACTAGACTTGGCACTCCGGTACCGCTTGCCGTGCGGTAGCAGAGAGAACAGTCTATGACTAGGGTGGCTGGAGTCTTTGACAATTTTGAGGGCCTTCCTCTGACACCGCCTGGTATAGAGGTCCTGGATGGCAGGAAACTTTGCCCCAGTGATGTACTGGGCCGTACGCACTACCCTCTGTAGTGCCTTGCGGTCGGAGGCCAAGCAGTTGCCATACCAGGCGGTGATGCAACCAGTCAGGATGCTCTCGATGGTGCAGCTGTATAATTTTTTGAGGATCTGAGGGCCCATGCCAAATCTTTTCAGTCTCCTGAGGGGGAATAGGCTTTGTCGTGCCCTCTTCACGACTGTCTTGGTGTGTTTGGACCATGATAGTTCGTTGGTGATGTGGACACCAAGGAACTTGAAGCTCTCAACCTGTTCCACTACAGCCCCGTCGATGAGAATGGGGGCGTGCTCAGTCCTCTTTTTTTTCCTGTAGTCCACAATCATCTCCTTTGTCTTGGTCACGTTGAGGGAGAGGTTGTTGTCCTGGCACCACACGGCCAGATCTCTGACCTCCTCCCTATAGGCTTTCTCATCGTTGTCGGTGATCAGGCCTACCACTGTTGTGTCGTCGGCAAACTTAATGATGGTGTTGGAGTCGTGCCTGGCCATGCAGTCATGGGTGAACAGAGAGTACAGGAGGGGACTGAGCACGCACCCCTGAGGGGCCCCCGTGTTGAGGATCAGTGTGGCAGATGTGTTGTTACCTACCCTTACCACCTGGGGGCGGCCCGTCAGGAAGTCCAGGATCCAGTTGCAGAGGGAGGTGTTTAGTCCCAGGATCCTTAGCTTAGTGATGAGCTTAGAGGGCACTATGGTGTTGAATGCTGAGCTGTAGTCAATGAATAGCATTCTCACGTAGGTGTTCCTCTTGTCCAGGTGGGAAAGGGCAGTGTGGAGTGCAATAGAGATTGCATCATCTGTGGATCTGTTGGGGCGGTATGCAAATTGGAGTGGGTCTAGGGTTTCTGGGATAATGCTGTTGATGTGAGCCATGACCAGCCTTTCAAAGCACTTCATGGCTACAGACGTCAGTGCTACGGGTCGGTAGTCATTTAGGCAGGTTATCTTAGAGTCCTTGGGCACGGGGACTATGGTGGTCTGCTTGAAACATGTTGGTATTACAGACTCAGTCAGGGACATGTTGAAAATGTCAGTGAAGACACTTGCCAGTTGGTCAGCACATGCTCGGAGTACACGTCCTGGTAATCCGTCTGGCCCTGCGGCCTTGTGAATGTTGACCTGCTTAAAAGTCTTAATCACATCGGCTACGTAGAACGTGATCACATAGTCATCCTGAACAGCTGGTGCTCTCATGCATGCTTCAATGTTGCTTGCCTCGAAGCGAGCATAGAAGTGGTTTAGCTCGTCTGATAGGCTTGTGTCACTGGGCAGCTCGCGGCTGTGCTTCCCTTTGTAGTCTGTAATAGTTTTCAAGCCCTGCCACATCCGACAAGCGTCAGAGCCAGTGTAGTACGATTCAATCTTAGTCCTGTATTGACTCTTTGCCTGTTTGATGGTTCGTCGGAGGTCATAGCGGGATTTCTTATAAGCGTCCGGGTTAGAGTCCCGTTCCTTGAAAGCGGCAGCTCTACCCTTTAGCTCAGTGCGGATGTTTCCTGTAATCCATGGCTTCTGGTTGGGGTATGTACGTACGGTCACTGTGGGGACGACATCATCGATGCACTTATTGATGAAGCCAGTGACTGATGTGGTGTACTCCTCAATGCTGTCTGAAGAATCCCTGAACATGTTCCAGTCTGTGCTAGCAAAACAGTCCTGTAGCTTAGCATCTGCGTCATCTGACCACTTTTCTATTAACCGAGTCACTGGTGCTTCCTGCTTTAGTTTTTGCTTATAAGCAGGAATCAGGAGGATAGAGTTATGGTCAGATTTGCCAAATGGAGGGCGAGGGAGAGCTTTGTATGCGTCTCTGTGTGTGGAGTAAAGGTGGTCTAGAGTTTTTTTTTCCTCTGGTTGCACATTTAACATGCTGGTAGAAATTAGGTAGAACGGATTTAAGTTTCCCTGCATTAAAGTCCCCGGCCACTAGGAGCGCTGCATCTGGATGAGCGTTTTCCTGTTGATTAATGGCCTTGTACAACTCATTCAGTGCAATCTTAATGCCAGCATTGGTTTGTGGTGGTAAATAGACAGCTATGAAAAATATAGATGAAAACTCTCTTGGTAAATAGTGTGGTCTACAGCTTATCATAAGATACTCTACCTCAGGCGAGCAAAACCTTGAGACTTCCTTAGTATTTGATTTTGTGCACCAGCTGTTGTTTACAAATATACACAGACCGCCACCCCTTGTCTTACCGGAGTCAGCCGTTCTGTCCTGCCGATGTAGCGTATAGCCTGCTAGCTGAATGTTATCATTGTCGTCGTTCAGCCACGACTCGGTGAAACATAAGATATTACAGTTTTTAATGTCCCGTTGGTAGGATAACCGTAATCTTAAGTCATCCACTTTATTTTAAAATGATTGAACGTTGGCTAATAGGATTGATGGAAGAGGCAGTTTACTCGCTCGCCGTCGGATCCTTACAAGGCACCCCGATCTACGTCCAAGATATCTCCGTCTCTTCCTCACGCGAATGACGGGGATTTGGGCCTTGTCGGGTGTCTGTATGATATCCTTCGCGGCCGCCTCGTTGAAGAAAAAATCTTCGTCCAATACGAGGTGAGTAATCGCTGTCCTGATATCCAGAAGCTCTTTTTGGTTATAAGAGACGATGGAAGAAACATTATGTACAAAATAAATTACAAATAACGCGGAAAAACACACATAATAGTACAATTGGTTAGAGGGCTGTAAAACGGCAGCCATCTTCTCCGGCGCTGTTATCCCCCACTGTATGTGCAGTCAAGCAAGACGACCCTCAAGGCAGACTGCCCATTCTCTGGGGGTTAAACCCAATGATGTGTCCATGTCCATTCCAGGAGGACAATCAAGGTTCCAACGTGAGAAACGCCTCCCCTTTACTATATGATTTTGTAGCAACATTGCCAAGAGTTGGCAGAAGCCTAGCCATCCCAGGCTATGGATATAGAGCAGTATATTCCCTGACTACTGCTCTCATCTCTAACCCTCCTATCACCTGTAATCCTCCTCTTGGAGCATTGAGGAGGACACACAATGACAAGTGGATGGGGCAGCTGCCCATACCTCAGGACAAGTTATGTGGGAGCCCGCACAGGGCTATGGGATGGAGAGTTAACTTGCCCTTGCCTAGTCCCATAATCAAAGGACATATTATTGTTCTGATACGCACAGGCAAATGGATTGGGTATTGTCAACGGGGTTGTTGTCTCTACTTGCGTGCGGCGGGCTTATTAACACTGGGTTAAACTGATTAAAGCCAACGGTAGAGCCAACACAATAACTGGCTTATGGAAGTACTTCTCTAAGCAATAAGTATATTCTATTTTCATTTTTCCTATTTTGTTGCATTACAACCTGTAATTTAAATTGATTTTTGTTTGGATTTCATGTAATGGACATATACAAAATAGTCCAAATTGGTGAAGTGGAATGAAAAAAAATACTTCTAAAGAATAAATAACGGAAAAGTGGTGTGTGTATATGTATTCACCCCCTTTAATTTGAAGTCCCTAAATAAGATCTGGTGCAACCAATTACCTTCTGAAGTCACATAATTAGTTAAATAAAGTCCACCTGTGTGCAATCTAAGTGTCACATGATCTGTCACATGATCTCAGTATATATGCACCTGTTCTGAAAGAGTCTGCAACACCACTAAGCAAGGGGCATCACCAAGCAAGTGGCACCATGAAGACCAAGGAGCTCTCCAAACAGGTCAGGGACAAAGTTGTGGAGAAGTAGAGATCAGTGTTGGGATATAAAATAATATCAGAAACTTTGAACATCCCACGGAGCACCATTAAATCCATTATAAAAAAATTGAAAGAATATGGCACCAAAACAAACCTGCTAAGAGAGGGCCGCCCACCAACACTCACGGACCAGACAAGGAGGGCATTAATCAGAGAGGCAACAAAGAGACCAAAGATAACCCTGAAGGAGCTGCAAAGCTCCACAGCGGAAATTGGAATATCTGTCCATAGGACCACTTTAAGCCATATAATCCACAGAGCTGGGCTTTACAGAAGAGTGGCCAGAAAAAAGCCATTGCTTAAAGAAAAAAATAAGCAAACACATTTGGTGTTCGCCAAAAGGCATGTGGGAGACTCCCCAAACATTTGGAATATGGTACTCTGGTCAGATGAGACTAAAATTGAGCTTTTTGGCTATCAAGGAAAACGTTATGTCTGGCGCAAACCCAACACCTCTCATCACCCCAAGAACACCATCGGCAGGGACTGGGAAACTGGTCAGAATTGAAGGAATGATGGATGGCGCTAAATATAGGGACATTCTTGAGGGAAACCTGTTTCAATCTTCCAGAGATTTTAGACTGGGACGGAGGTTCACCTTCCAGCAGGACAATGACCCTAAGCATACTGCAAAAGCAACACTCGAGTGGTTTAAGGGGAAACATTGTGGTCCTCTGTAGCTCAATTGGTAGAGGATGGCGCTTGTAACGCCAGGGTAGTGGGTTCGATCCCCGGGACCACCCATACGTAAAAATGTATGCACTCATGACTGTAAGTCACTTCGGATAAAAGCGTCTGCTAAATGGCATATTATTATATTATTCTTTGAATGGCCAAGACAAAGCCCAGACCTCAATCCAATTGAGAATCTGAGGTATGACTTAAAGAAGATATACTGTATATATATAACAAGATATAATAAGGACTACATGAAATATATCTCTCTGCCGATAGGCAGCGTGCATGTAATTGACATTAAGAACTGACCTTGCGATATATTATATAGGACCTTTTCTCTTTTTTAATTTTTTTCGGATCCAAAGAACTGCACAGACTGGGCTGACATGCTTATAGTCTTTGCTAGGATTATCTTAATATGAGCATGAATCTATAATATTGTGCTATTGTTTTCTTTTATTATTATTATTATTATTATTATTATTTTATTATTATTATAAAGCAATTCTGACCGTTTTGCATGTTATATGACTAATTCACTTTTACGATGCACACTCATAAACATGCAATAGACTATTGGGCTTTGAATGTGTGAGTGAAGGGTGGCAGTATCTTCATGGGATTGCCCATATTTCCCTCTGGCCTACACCAGTTTGCGGCCAAAGGTTTGCAAGTATAACTGAAACTTGGGTATCATTATAGTAAGTGGGGAAATAAGTATGGCCGGTTTCAATTGTAATGGCTTAGCAGATCATAAAAAAAGATACATTTTTACCTGGCTAAAAGAGAAAGAATATAATATCTATTGTTTACAAGAAACTCACTGTACAACTATAGAAGAGGTTGTGTGGAAAAAGGACTGGGAGGGAGAATTATATTTCTGTCATGGGCAAAGAAACTGTCATGGGCAAAGATTTATATTAATTAACAAAATGTTGATCTGAATGTGCAAACTGTCCAAAGAGATCCTCAAGGAAGATGGATAGTTTTAAATATGCTATTGGACCAAAAACAGATTCGGCTAATTCATCTATTTGGTCCAAATAATGATGATCCACACTTCTTCGAAAATATATATAATAGTCTAATGAGCTCACAAGTAACACATTAATCTATTATTACGGTGGAAGATGATAATACAGTTTTAAGTACCTCAATGGACCGTAAAGGCAATTGCACTACAAGCTATCACCCTCATGCACTTAAGGAGATCACATATATCATGGACACATTAGAACTAGTGGCTATGTGGAGGCAAAAAAAACCTTACCTAATGAGATATACGTGGAGGAGGCTTAATCAAGCTAGCCATCTTGACTACTTCCTTGTGTCATTCTTGCTGGCACAAAAAAAGTACTGAATTAGGTTGGGGTCCAGAACGTCCCCAGCCGGAACCCAGCTCCTCTCCTCGGGACAATACCCCTCCCGGTCCACCAGGTAACGGAGCCATCCCCCACATAATCTGGAGTCCAGCAGGTCCCTCACCACATACGCCGGACTCCCGTCAATGTCCAGAGGCGGAGGGGGCGTATCCCGGGGGACGGCATCCGCCAGAGGACAAGGAACCACCAGCCTGAGGAGAGACACATGAAAAGTGGGTGAGACACGGTAGTGAGGGGGAAGGAACAGCCGGTACGATACCTCATTTCCGGTGGTCAGTGAGAATCTGGAATGGATGGACTGCACCCTCCAGCCAGTGTCTCCATTCCTCCAGAGCGAGGATCACCGCCAACAGCTCCCTGTCTCCAACTCCATAGTTCCTCTCTGCGGGGGTAAGCTTTTTCGAGAAAAAGGCACAGGGATACATTTTCTCTGGCTTACCTTGCCGCTAGGAGAGAACCCCACCCACTCCCTCCTCAGATGCGTCCACCTCCAGGATGAAAGGACAAGCTGGATCTGCGTGTTTTAGGAGGGGCGCTGTGGTGAACCTCTCCTTCAGCCTCTTGAAGTCAGCGTCAGCCTCAGGGTTCCAGGCCAGCTTCTGAGGCCCCCCCTTAAGGAGAGAGGTGAGCGGGGTGGCTATGGAGCTGAAGGACCTGATGAAACGGCGGTAGACATTTGCGAAGCCCAGGAAGCTCTGTAGGCCCTTGATGGTGGTGGAGACTGGCCTGACGGCGTCCGTCTTCGCTCTTTCCATGAACACCCACTGAGGACTGATCCTGTATCCCAGGAAGGAGGAATTCGCCTTTTCTCCCCCTTCACCAACAGGCTGTGTTCCCGGAGGCGGAGTAGGACCACTCTGACGTCCCTGACGTGTTCCTCGAACGTAGCCGAGTAGATCAGGATATCGTCGATGTACACCACCACCTGTCTACTCTGCATGTCTCGGAACACGTCATTGATGAAGGACTGGAACAAGGAAGGTGCGTTGGCGAGGCCGTAGGGCATGATGTAGTATTCATAGTGGCCTGAGGTAGTGCTGAATGCCTACTTCCACTCGTCTCCTTCCCCGATTCGGATAAGGTTGTAGGCAC
This sequence comes from Coregonus lavaretus, assembly GCF_964263955.1. NCBI lineage: Eukaryota > Metazoa > Chordata > Actinopteri > Salmoniformes > Salmonidae > Coregonus > Coregonus lavaretus. The sequence goes on from NC_139993.1 coordinate 20,194,756, forward strand.
TCCTCAGGTCCAACTTGGTAAAGTACTGGGCCCCTCGCAGCTACTCGATGGCTGATTGAACCAGAGGGAGGGTATACCGGTACTTGGTGGTGACTGCGTTCAGCCACCGGTAGTCAATGCACGGCTTCAGTCCTCCGTCTTTTTTGGCCACGAAGAAGAAGCTGGCAGAGGTAGGAGAGGTACAGCATCTGATGAACCCCTGTTTCAGGGTCTCCGCCACATACTTCTCCATGGCCTCAGTCTTCGCTATGGAGAGGGAGTAAATGTGACTCTTCGGGGGGTGTTCTCCCTCCAGCAGGTCAATGGCGCTGTCCCAGGGCCTGTGAGGAGGGAGACACTTAGCCTTGGAGGGAGGGAAGACATCGGAGAGATCTGCGTACTCACGTGGAATGTTGGGCTAGAGGCCGCACTCAGGATTCTCCACTGACGTGGAACAACAAACCACCGGCAGGCAGGTCCTCCGGCTTGAGGGGGACCAGGCTGTGATCCTCTTGGTGATCCAATTCATGGTGGGGTTGTGTAGTCCGAGCCAGGGCAATCCCAAGACGATCCGGTGAAGGGGTGATGTGACGATGTGGAAGGACTGCTCAGTAGTGTGGGAATGGTGATGGTGATGGGCAGAGTGACGTACGTAATGGTGCCTGATCCAAGTGGTTTATTGTCCAGCGAGGTGACGTGTGATGTGACAAATTCGTCCTTATATTAATCAAAAAATCAAAGTATTTCAGAGTTTTTGTAGAATTAAGATAGACTTCATTACATGAGCAATAGAGCCGAGGTGGTTTGCAAAACATCTGCCTCCTACCTCTCAGCTCTCCGTTTATATAGTCATATTCACATATATCTCAGCTTAAAGCCCCTCTCGACCGCTCCGCCCACTTCCTTAGTCTATGATAGCAGCTAAATTTGACTTCTATTCAGTTTACAAACAATAGTGGTACAATCAATCAAGCCCTTGTCATGCAAAAAATAGTCATGTTCATTTTAAACTCTGTTCAACCTCGGCTCACCCTGGCTTGACCTGGAGATTGATTGTTGGACATGGCAGGTGCACACTCAATCTCTCAAACATACCCAAACCCAACTCCTCTCTTCCCTCCCGTCATGCTGTAATTACTCATGTTTAGTCTGAACTCTGTTCAACTCTGGTCCGCTCTCATGACTTTGTCTGAGGAGAGAGGCAAAAGGCAACTGTCTGGTTTCAGTCACTGATAAGGTAGGACAGCCGTAGATTAGGTAAGAGTGAGGAATTCGACCCGAGGTCAGATCCCCATTTCACACACACACAAACCCAGTGAAAAGAACCAATTAAGTTATTGCCCAGCAACAGAGAGTACCCATGTTTAATCCTGACTCCATGTTCGTCATGTTTGTGATTAGCTTTGTTTATCTCATAGCTTACTGAAAAATCCTCATCATATCTCCCCTCTGGGACTTCATTGGTCCCACATCCTTACAAAAGTATATAATGATTAATATAGTGACTAACATAAGAATAACTACGTTTATGATATCAAGCATACTCCTTACATTTAAGGTTATATTTTTCAAACAGTAAGATTCAAAAGTTTCTACAAAAAATAAACCATATAAGTGCTTCTACTCAAAATAATATCAATATACCCTAACACATTAAAATACATAAAAATAATGAAGGTTTGTTTTAACCATGATATATATTTAAGACAGTTATTTTGTAATTATTTAAGCAATACATTAAATAATACATGTTCCCCCTTTTTGACACCTCCCTTATAATTACTTTTCTGATTCTAAGCAGGACCTTCTTAGGAGATTAAGAAACATGTTCGTGGACACCTATAACCGGAAAACTTTACCTCAATTAATGCTTCATCTATGTATGCTCATTGCACCATTTCTGATATCCACCTAGAGTCATTATCATCACTAAAGTAATATGGAATAGGATACAAGTCTGAGATATTAATATCTTTATTTCCAGATTTGTCCAGGTTTTGCTGGTCTTTGTAGTCATGACAAGCCCATCCTCCTCCTGCCACTACCCCATATACACATTCTGGGTTTCCATAAGGACAGTCAAGTGGTCCTCCTTTGACGTTGCAAGGCTTCCTGTTAGAATTCATATAATTTCCTGGTTTCTCTGGAACTGGGATCACCTCTGTCAATTTCCTGTCCCATTCGGTTTGGGCCCTTATAGCCGTTCTCCTCACAGTCATTTGTTTTACCGTTGTTTTAATCAACCGGGATTTCAGCAATGGCAACACACAGCAAAATAATATTCCCATTACTACCAGTGCTATACCTATCATCATTGCCATTTTAGTGAAGATTGCTCCCCATTTTCCAAAAGTTAAGTCCAACCAATCCCAGGCACGTGCATCCTGCCCAGCATTGTTCTTGACTTCCTGTCTCAATCCTTTAAACTTGATCATTGCCTCAGAGAATGTTCCTCCTGGGGCAGTATTATTAGGAATAAACGTGCAGCACTCACTTCCAAACATAACACAGACTCCTCCTTTTACTGCTAGGAGCCAATCTAGAGCCTGTCTATTTTGCCAAGTCATTTTGCTTGTTGCCTGTACTTGTTCTGCCAGCGCTGATAATGCTGAGTCAGTATAATTTATGAACCTTTGTTGATTGTAATATATGTAATTGATCCATTCCACATTTTTATTAGGAGTTATCCAAAGAAGTATTGATTCAAATCCTGATTTAATATCACTCCTAGCTTTAAATTCATTGGGAATTCCTCTAGGCTGGCCTATAACATCTATCTGTATGTTCGGATCGGCTTCATATGCCCTTTTTGATCTTTGTATTTTAGTATCTCGTGTATCAACCTTTAAAGCCTTCCAGTCAACTATTACAACTTTTTGTATTAACTGTACCCTGGCACAGATCCCTTTCCATCCTTTTGGTAATAATGTCCTTAGCTGCCCCTGACAAACCCAGAATAAATCTGCAATTGCCATTGACTCATATGGATCGATAAGTGGCAATGCCAATGTCTGATTTTCGCATACTTCCGGGGTAACTATTACTCCTGTACTTGACCCTGCTGCCTGATATATTTTTCTTTGAGGGGTGTCTGCTTTCCAAAGGCTATCTGTATCTAGGTGCCATGTAGTTTCACATTCTCCTTTGAATTCTTCCAAATAATATAACCCGATTGTTTTATTGTAACACTCATATTTTTGCTCATAGTCTATTTGATATTTCTCTGGTGTTACCCTTTTCCTTGTTTCTATTCTAACGTCTAATTGTTTACACTTCTCTCCCCATCCTGGTTGATTATAAAAGTGTTTATATTTAGGATTTCCTAAATATGACAAACCTTATGCTGGGCAATACGGCCTTTCCGAGTTCCTGAGATGACAGAAGTTGTGGTTGAACATAGCACAGTCCTGGTAATTGTGGGGATTTGGAACTACTGTTAATTATTTTAAAGGAGATGAAGTGCATATTAGACAATTTTCTTTCTTTAATGTAGTATATTGTGCCCATCCATACCAGTCATTGTTTAGCGCCTCCTTCCATTCCCTTTCTTCTGCATCTTGTGGGGCTCTAATATGTAAGGGTTTTAGTGCACTTTTCACAAGGAATAACTACTTCAACAACCCTGCCCCCTGGAAATGTAGCACTTATAAGTACTACATCAAATTGTTTACCTAAGTCTTGGGCTGTTATCCTTATGTCTATTATCCACCTGTCTTTTTATTTTATTATCTTAAGGTCACAGTTACCCATGTGATTTCCCCATAATCCTTGTGATCCATTTGACCCTCGTACTTTAATAGCGATACCTTTCTGTATTTTAGTTATGGTTCCTGCTTGTGCAGGAATATACATTTCAATCTTGTCTGTTTTTCTTCTCTGTCTTGTTCTTTTGCTCTTTACTATTGTCAGTATGCCATTCCCCTTACTCTTAGGGGGACTAGTCAAGGGCAGAGAAATCAATGATGGGGATATCTGGTGCGTCTTGGATGTCTGGAATATCTTGGAGGTCTGGGATCTCTTGGAGGTCTTGTAGGATCTTGGAGGTCTGGGATGTTCTTGAAGGTCTTGTAGGTTCTTGAAGGTCTATCTCTCCCCCGAGGGAATCAGCCAGAGCACGTAGCTCATCTGTAGCATTCCCATTGCCATCCTCCCCCATCTCCTGATTCTGGCCAGCTCCAGCATCCTCAGCTCCCTCATCTCTAGGTCGTAGGCTTCCTTGTGGTACTCTGGTGCAGTGGTTTAGATGATACCAGGTCGAGCTCCCCTCTATCCGTACAGTTGTCGGCGCAGCCTGGGTGATGATGTATGGTCTCTTTGGCTCAGGACCTTCTTTCGTCACTAGGGTCTCCGGATCATACAGAGTCTCTCTCAATCCATCGACATCGGTCTGCGGAGAGTGTCCTTCTGGCAGCGTACCAATAGGGAAGCTCGGCGTCACTACTGCAAAGACACACAGACACAGACAGACACAAAACAAAAACAATGCTACCCAATGTTGGGGCCCTCTTCCTCTTCTGGGGTTTGAACTCTCCTACAGTGGGACATATGGATCCAGGTATCTGTCTCTGCCACTTTTACCGTCATCGAGGTCTTTCCAGCTCTTTCTTCTGTAGTATTTTACCGCCACATAGTCTCCAGCGCGCAGACAATGCTCAGATTCTCCTGCTCAGTTGGGCAGAGATGCCTTCACCCATGGGAAGAAAGTCTTAAGAACATTGTTAGGTGATACACAGTATACTACTGTACCATGTCTTCTTATAAGTCAGGAGAAGCCTTGAGATTAGGAAGTACACATTCTTGCAGCTCATTGCAGTTCACTAGTTTCATAGACAGACTCTCTTGCACAAATACATTTGCACATAAAACATTCCATCTAACCCATAACAGATGAATTACTACTGCTCATATTCTTAATACAATTTGCATATTTACCAAAAGGCCCCAGGGGACCAGTAATTCCCCCCTTTGGACACATGACTCACATCATGATTCATGCGTTCAAAAAATAAAACAACAACATTGCCTGTTAAACCAAAATAATAAATGAAATTAGAATGACAACCTTTGATAATATCCTAACTTAATTGTGTCCCATAAGGTAGTTCAAGAATAGTAAAATTGACTAATTTCCCCCATTCAAGGCTAGCGCTCTTTCTTTGTCCTTGTCATGGTCCGAATCACAAATATGGCTATGAACTATAACCACCTTCATAATTATCAGTGTTTACATATTACATTTAAATCTCACTCAATGTTTTAGTCTCTAGTGAGGGTGATCAGTCCTCACCAGAAAGTCAGAACAGAGGTCAGAGGTCATTTAAATCCTTCAATAAGTGTTTCATTCTCTAGTATACTAATCATTAACAATGGTCAAAACATTTCATTAATTTTTTACCCCAAGTGTATAGTAAGTCTTTCATTCATGTTTACCCAAAACTCACTCAGAAAACGAATACTTCAGAAAATTCCATGTGATGTGCCCATTTAAGATATATCATTTCTGACCCGTGAAAAAACCCTAAAATAAAAAATAAAAACCTTATATAACTAACATTTAATAATAAGTGGGCTGTTTGTGGTTATTTCAAAAGCATGTAGTAAAAACCAAATAAAAATGGCCAGGCCTTATTTAATTGGGTAGCTACCTCTTATGACCTAATCCAGATATATTCATATTCATCAAACTGCCGAATGTAACTAATATATCTTCCCAAGACAATAGTCTCGGGAAACATTTCAAAGAAAGAGAACATCAATATCCCCATTCTCCTGGAAGAAAAATTGCACATTTAGTTAGTTTCCATTTTGATTCCTCTTAACCAGTCCAAACAATTCAAATTAGAAATCTATCTCTTGCCACGCTGGTTGTACTTTCCTACATGCCTTGTGGTCCCTCTCTACCAAAATAGTTTACTAATGTGATGATGGTCTGGCCTATCAGTATTCTCGTCATTCGACGCCCATAACAATTCACTACAACAAAAAAACGTAAAATTCACACTCTTCAACAATTGTTTAAATGCAGCGTGATACAAAGTTTGACTATTCGTATCCATCTTTCGTGCTGTCACCCATATATACTGCCAATTTACATGTCACCTTTCAGAATCCATTATATTGGACTCTCACAAGGATTCTCTAACCCCACTAAATGTAATACTTGTCCCTGTCACAAGTACAGTCAATTTCTCAGTGTAAGGAATCAGTGATATTTGATCCCAAGCATCTATTAAAATGTTGTTTGAGACGTGGTCTCCTACATCTCCCTTAACATTCATACTGTAGGGGACTTCCATCAATCCTAGAAGAAAGACTCCCACTCAAGACACATCAGATAATAACACGTTTTATTAAGTTGAATATACACCTATAAAATAACAAACCCATAACCACTTTCCGGTAATCTAATCATTGCAACCTGTTGCATTGATTTAGTAAAGATATGAATGTGTTGTTTAATCAATCCAGAACCTACAAAAGGTTGGTGCTGCCCTACCATCTTAATAGTCAAAACTACCTGCCATCCAATGTTCAACATCACAGAAACAGATTATCATTTTAGAATTCATTAACTGTTTGCATAAATCACTGGTGTTACTCAAACTATAGCATTGAGTAATAATAATTAGAAAATGTCAAATAACTTTTCAGATTCACCTATTCAGACCACTGCTTCAAATATCCCACTGGGTACGTTACATCTCTATATAGCCCAGCGAGCACGACTCTCTTTCACCCGCGGACTCAATCATGGCATTAGTAAAGTCTATCCACAAATCAACAATAAGTGATAACATATTTGCATTCACACTACTAGAAGCCATGATTTTAATTCCAGTCTACTCAAACAATTCAATTCGACACTTCTCATTTCCCAATTAACCTACTTTCCTTTTAACCCAGAAAGACACTGAACCAAAACATAAAGCTACAACAGCAATCTAGGATTGTGAAAGTTGTCAAGTTAGTTTTTTAACCCTACGATAGAGTTACAGTGGGGGAAAAAAGTATTTAGTCAGCCACCAATTGTGCAAGTTCTCCCACTTAAAAAGATGAGAGAGGCCTGTAATTTTCATCATAGGTGCACGTCAACTATGACAGACAAAATGAGAGAAAAAAATCCAGAAATTCACATTGTAGGATTTTTTATGAATTTATTTGCAAAATATGGTGTAAAATAAGTATTTGGTCAATAACAAAAGTTTCTCAATACTTTGTTATATACCCTTTGTTGGCAATGACACAGGTCAAACGTTTTCTGTAAGTCTTCACAAGGTTTTCACACACTGTTGCTGGTATTTTGGCCCATTCCTCCATGCAGATCTCCTCTAGAGCAGTGATGTTTTGGGGCTGTCGCTGGGCAACACGGACTTTCAACTCCCTCCAAATATTTTCTATGGGGTTGAGATCTGGAGACTGGCTAGGCCACTCCAGGACCTTGAAATGCTTCTTACGAAGCCACTCCTTCGTTGCCTGGGCGGTGTGTTTGAGCTCATTGTCATGCTGAAAGACCCAGCCACGTTTAATCTTCAATGCCCTTGCTGATGGAAGGAGGTTTTCACTCAAAATCTCACGATACATGGCCCCATTCATTCTTTCCTTTACACGGATCAGTCGTCCTGGTCCCTTTGCAGAAAAACAGCCCCAAAGCATGATGTTTCCACCCCCATGCTTCACAGTAGGTATGGTGTTCTTTGGATGCAACTCAGCATTCTTTGTCCTCCAAACACGACGAGTTGAGTTTTTACCAAAAAGTTCTATTTTGGTTTCATCTGACCATATGACATTCTCCCAATCCTCTTCTGGATCATCCAAATGCACTCTAGCAAACTTCAGACGGGCCTGGACATGTACTGGCTTAAGCAGGGGGACACGTCTGGCACTGCAGGATTTGAGTCCCTGGCGGCGTAGTGTGTTACTGATGGTAGGCTTTGTTACTTTGGTCCCAGCTCTCTGCAGGTCATTCACTAGGTCCCCCCGTGTGGTTCTGGGATTTTTGCTCACCGTTCTTCTGATCATTTTGACCCCACGGGGTGAGATCTTGCGTGGAGCCCCAGATCGAGGGAGATTATCAGTGGTCTTGTATGTCTTCCATTTCCTAATAATTGCTCCCACAGTTGATTTCTTCAAACCAAGCTGCTTACCTATTGCAGATTCAGTCTTCCCAGCCTGGTGCAGGTCTACAATTTAGTTTCTGGTGTCCTTTGACAGCTCTTTGGTCTTGGCCATAGTGGAGTTTGGAGTGTGACTGTTTGAGGTTGTGGACAGGTGTCTTTTATACTGATAACAAGTTCAAACAGGTGCCATTAATACAGGTAACGAGTGGAGGACAGAGGAGCCTCTTAAAGAAGAAGTTACAGGTCTGTGAGAGCCAGAAATCTTGCTTGTTTGTAGGTGACCAAATACTTATTTTCCACCATAATTTGCAAATATATTCATTAAAAATCCTACAATGTGATTTTCTGGAGAAAACAATTCTCAATTTGTCTGTCATAGTTGACATGTACCTATGATGAAAATTACAGGCCTCTCTCATCTTTTTAAGTGGGAGAACTTGCACAATTGGTGGCTGACTAAATACTTTTTCCCCCACTGTAAACGCAGAACACTGTTTGAGAATGGGTTTATTTGTTGTCTACTAGTAAGAATAGAAGAGTTTCCATGTTTTAGTCTGCGCGTGTTAGTGACTGGGGCTCGCTGAACTCGAGTGAGCTATAAGGGACATAATGGGTTAAGTTTGGTGTAGGGGGATCACTGGTTGCTGCGGAGAAGGAGGAGGTCATAGGCGGGTGAGTGTAACCGGTGTGAAATGGTTAGCTAGTTAGCGGTGCGCGCAAGTAGCGTTCCATCGGTGAGGTCATTTGCTCTGAGACCTTGAAGTAGTTGTAACCCTTGCTTTGCAAAGGCTGTGGCTTTTGTGGAGCGATGTGTAACAATACTTCCTCTATCTCTGTCTTTCTGTCCAATGTTACTTTACCAGGTGACCAATTACTTTTAAATTATAGTCAAAACAAACAAAACATCTATTCACAGGGAGGCCACTAATTGCCATGTTATCCTAGGCCGCCATGGGTTGGTAGGACAATCTTTCGGATAATCTATTCATTGCAACCAGTGATCCGGGTCAACAACATCAATGTAACAGATCTGCTTCCATTCCTACCTGGGCTTGATCCAGGGACCCTCTGCACACATTGAAAACAATCACCCTCGAAGCATTGTTACACATCGCTCCACAAAAGCCACATCCTTTGCAAAGCAAGGAAAACAACTACTTCAAGGTCTCAGAGCGAGTGATCTCACCGATGGAACGTTAATAGCGCGCACAGCTAACTAGCTAACCATTTCACACCGGTTACACTCACCCCTCTTTGACCTCCTCTTTATCCGCAGCAACCAGTGATCCCACTACACCAAACTTAACCCATTATGTCCCTTATAGCTCGCTCAAGTTCAGCGAGCCCCAGTCGCTAACACCCGCAGACTAAAACATGGAAACTCTTCTGTTCTTACTAGTAAACAACAAATAAAACCCATTCTCAAACAGCGTTATGTGTTTACCTCTATCGTAGGGTTAAAAAACTAACTTGACAACTTTCACAATCCTAGATTGCTGTTGTAGCTTTATGTTTTGGTTCAGTGTCTCTGTTAGGATGTTGGGTCAATAATATTTCTGACAGCTTTCTCAGCAAAACATTTTTATATCCCTCAGTTAATAGTATCTCTCTCCCTAATATATGTTCATACTCTGCTTCTTTTAAACAATGCATTTTTATCTCGTGTTCCATTTAGTATTATTTTATTCTCTGTTCTCTCATCTCATTCCCCATTAAGATAACACACTCACTTTCCTGTGCTTAGGTATTTTCCCAATGATTTATTCAGCTTCGGGTCACTAGACCCCACTCTATTTGATCAAATATTTCTACGTTCTATTTTCTTAATCTAGGTTTTTCCTAACTAACTTCCTATACCTTGTTTTCATGTCTTTCAGTATATCTATATCATACGTTATTATTCTTATGTTTGCTGTCACTGAGTAATCCACTAATTTCAACGTTACATAATATATTTTCTCCTTCATTCTCACAAAGGTAATCCAACTCTCAAGCTAACTGGCTAAAGGTGGCTAGCTTGCTAGCTACAGTGAGGGAAAAAAGTATTTGATCCCCTGCTGATTTTGTATGTTTGCCCACTGACAAAGAAATGATCAGTCCATCATTTTAATGGTAGGTTTATTTGAACAGTGAGAGACAGAATAACAACAAAAAAATCCAGAAAAACGCATGTAAAAAATGTTATAAATTGATTTGCAATTTAATGAGGGAAATAAGTATTTGACCCCTCTGCAAAACATGACTTAGTACTTGGTGGCAAAACCCTTGTTGGCAATCACAGAGGTCAGACGTTTCTTGTAGTTGGCCACCAGGTTTGCACACATCTCAGGAGGGATTTTGTCCCACTCCTCTTTGCAGATCTTATCCAAGTCATTAAGGTTTCGAGGCTGACGTTTTGCAACTTGAACCTTCAGCTCCCTCCACAGATTTTCTATGGGATTAAGGTCTGGAGACTGGCTATGCCACTCCAGGACCTTAATGTGCTTAATGTGCCACTCCTTTGTTGCCTTGGCCGTGTGTTTTTGGGTCATTGTCATGCTGGACCCATTTTCAATGCCCTGGCTGAGGGAAGGAGGTTCTCACCCAAGATTTGACGGTACCGTCCATCGTCCCTTTGATGCCGTGAAGTTGTCCTGTCCCCTTAGCAGGAAAACATTCCCAAAGCATAATGTTTCCACCTAGATGTTTGACGGTGGGGATGGTGTTCTTGGGGTCATAGGCAGCATTCCTCCTCCTCCAAACATGGCGAGTTGAGTTGATGCCAAAGAGCTCCATTTTGGTCTCATCTGACCACAACACTTTCACCCATTTCTCCTCTGAATCATTCAGATGTTCATTGGCAAACTTCAGACGGGCATGTATATGTAATTTCTTGATCAGGGGGACCTTGGGGGCACTGCAGGATTTCAGTCCTTCACGGCGTAGTGTGTTACCAATTGTTTTCTTGATCATTGACAAGATCCTCCCGTGTAGTTCTGGGCTGATTCCTCACCGTTCTAATGATCATTGCAACTCCACGATGTGAGATCTTGCATGGAGCCCCAGGCCGAGGGCGATTGACAGTTATTTTGTGTTTCTTCCATTTGCGAATAATCGCACCAACTGTTGTCACCTTCTCACCAAGCTGCTTGACGATGGTCTTGTAGCCCATTCCAGCCTTGTGTAGGTCTACAATCTTGTCCCTGACATCCTTGGAGAGCTCTTTGGTCTTGGCCATGGTGGAGAGTTTTGGAATCTGATTGATTGATTGCTTCTGTGGACAGGTGTCTTTTATACAGGTAACAAACTGAGATTAGGAGCACTCCCTTTAAGAGTGTGCTCCTAATCTCAACTAGTTACCTATATAAAAGACACCTGGGAGCCAGAAATCTTTCTGATTGAGATGGGGTCAAATACTTATTTCCCTCATTAAAATGAAAAATCAATTTATAACATTTTTGACATGCGTTTTTTATTTTTTTGTTGTTATTCTGTCTCTCCCTGTTCAAATAAACCTACCATTAAAATTATAGACTGATCATTTCTTTGTCAGTGGGCAAACGTACAAAATTAGCAGGGGATCAAATACTTTTTTCCCTCACTGTACTTCCTCACCATACCATACTCCACTCACCCTAGCATATCTGGCTATGTTTTGAAATTCGTGCTATCACATAACATCATGGCCACAATTCTATCGCAATTGTAAATCCTTACATTTAGGTAACTGTCCCTACTAATTATGCTACAGGTAATACAACAAACACTTGCTGTTTTTGGACGATCATACATTCAATTTATATCCATATTATTAATATTCAAACTATTGATTGACATTACAACACCATTCTCAGTCGTTTAAGCTAGCAAACCATTAGGCAACGCAAAAAATGACTACCTCGAAATCGTCTCGCTATTCCTGTTAAATAAGTGAGTCTTTCAATTTGAACCAAACAAGCTGCTAAATTGTCCAGTCTATATCACAAAACAAACACTGTCTGCAGTATATATCTAAGCAACACATACAGTGGGGAAAAAAAGTATTTAGTCAGCCACCAATTGTGCAAGATCTCCCACTTAAAAAGATGAGAGAAGCCTCTAATTTTCATCATAGGTACACGTCAACTATGACAGACAAAATGAGAAAAAAATATCGAGAAAATCACATTGTAGGATTTTTTATGAATTTATTTGCAAATGATGGTGGAAAATGAGTATTTGGTCAATAACAAAAGTTTCTCAAGACTTTGTTATATACCCTTTGTTGGCAATGACACAGGTCAAACGTTTTCTGTAAGTCTTCACAATGTTTTCACACACTGTTGCTGGTATTTTGGCCCATTCCTCCATGCAGATCTCCTCTAGAGCAGTGATGTTTTGGGGCTGTCGCTGGGCAACACAGACTTTCAACTCCCTCCAAAGATTTTCTATGGGGTTGAGATCTGGAGACTGGCTAGGCCACTCCAGGACCTTGAAATGCTTCTTACGAAGCCACTCCTTCGTTGCCCGGGCGGTGTGTTTGGGATCATTGTCATGCTGAAAGACCCAGCCACGTTTAATCTTCAATGCCCTTGCTGATGGAAGGAGGTTTTCACTCAAAATCTCACGATACATGGCCCCATTCATTCTTTCCTTTACACGGATCAGTCGTCCTGGTCCCTTTGCAGAAAAACAGCCCCAAAGCTTGATGTTTCCACCCCCATGCTTCACAGTAGGTATGGTGTTCTTTGGATGCAACTCAGCATTCTTTGTCCTCCAAACACGACGAGTTGAGTTTTTACCAAAAAGTTATATTTTAGTTTCATCTGACCATATGACATTCTCCCAATCCTCTTCTGGGTCATCCAAATGCACTTCAGCAAACTTCAGACGGGCCTGGACATGTACTGGCTTAAGCAGGGGGACACGTCTGGCACTGCAGGATTTGATTCCCTGGCGGCGTAGTGTGTTACTGATGGTAGGCTTTGTTACTTTGGTCCCAACTCTCTGCAGGTCATTCACTAGGTCCCCCCATGTGGTTCTGGGATTTTTGCTCACCGTTCTTGTGATCATTTTGACCCCACGGGGTGAGATCTTGCGTGGAGCCCCAGATCGAGGGAGATTATCAGTGGTCTTGTATGTCTTCCATTTCCTAATAATTGCTCCCACAGTTGATTTCTTCAAACCAAGCTGCTTACCTATTGCAGATTCAGTCTTCCCAGCCTGGTGCAGGTCTACAATTTTGTTTCTGGTGTCCTTTGACAGCTCTTTGGTCTTGGCCATAGTGGAGTTTGGAGTGTGACTGTTTGAGGTTGTGGACAGCCATCTTTTATACTGATAACAAGTTCAAACAGGTGCCATTAATACAGGTAACGAGTGGAGGATAGAGCAGCCTCTTAAAAGAAGAAGTTACAGGTCTGTGAGAGCCAGAAATCTTGCTTGTTTGTAGGTGACCAAATACTTATTTTCCACCATAATTTGCAAATATATTCATTAAAAATCCTACAATGTGATTTTCTGGAGAAAAAAATTCTCAATTTGTCTGTTGACATGTACCTATGATGAAAATTACAGGCCTCTCTCATCTTTTTAAGTGGGAGAACTTGCACAATTGGTGGCTGACTAAATACTTTTTTTCCCCACTGTACCAACAGTTGAATTACACTCAGAAACCCAGATTTTCCTATGCTATTGCCACAATGCTATTGAAATGACAAAGAAATCTCGCAAATAGTCCAATTACAATGGTTTGTCGTCTTAACAGCAGGCACATAATGAAATTCCTTCACTTCCTCAACATTTCTTCTCAATGATAATTAGTTTAATGGAAACCCTAAATTGGCTTTGTACCATGTTATAAGTTCCGTCTATAAATTCCAGTCCTCATGGGCATTTTATTCCTTAAACCTTATCTCCATCACATGATCCATAAACGGCACCAACTCCGAAAACGTTTATTTATTGTTTCTTACACCCAACGTACGTCTACGTTTTGGTGTTAACATATTGTATACAAATAATATTCAAATTATTACTTTACCAAATCTCTAGTAATCGCTTACAAACACATACAATTCATCATATTTTCATATATTCACATAATCCACATAGAACGTTAGAACTCCTAGGTACTCACATCAAACAGTCCCTTATTTTTTACAATTTTCAATCGACACAAATAAACTTCTACAACATACTCCCAGCGGAACCAAAAAAACAGACTGTAGTTTTCAGGACACTGCCCTGCCTGTCATGGGATCCACCCAGAAAATACAGACTTTCTACTACTTTGTAAAACACCATTCCGCTCTCAATACCACTCCTTGATCTTCTATAACCTAAGTCTGTTATATATCAAAATGTATTATCCAAACTTACATTAAAACTAATTCCCATATTCACACAACTCTCATATCACATTCACACAATACTATTTCCCAACACACTTAATCAATATTCATATAACCTGCAGGAATATTTTCTTCTATAAAAGGGCCCAAACTTGGAATGTCCAATCTATCACATTAACATTTTACTATAGCCAATTTTACCATAATCCTGAATCTCCTCTAAAGTTTCCAAATTTGGGATTCGTGCAGGGATCGGTCTCACCAAGCTATAATAGCCTGACCCCACCCTGAATGACTGGCCGAACTACAACATCTAAACGTCATATACCCATACCAGTACAAATGAGCAGCCGCTCGTACCAACATGAATCGAACAACATGGCCAGCAGGACAAACAAATGAATCAGACGAATTGAACAAATGCACCAGATTAACAATCAAGTGATCTCGATGAATTGAATGCCAAAATGTAGTCAGACCAGTTGACCAAGATGAACGGATTGCTTTCGCAAACTCGATCGGGTTCAATAAAACCAGTCTTGTACAAAACGAGTCAGACAAAACAATCGAATCAAATATATTGATCAAACTGACCACTCTCTCTATGTAGCGCACCCCTGGGCTGTATCCGCAGGATTTTTAATTTTCTTACTACCCACCTACTATGGATGAGCAAAACTACTTTTTAAACTTCTTGTCTACTAGCCTGCTTGTCTACTAGCCTGCTTATCTACTAGCCTGCGTCTCTGCTAGCCTACTTAAACATCAATAATCAACAACATTGCTGGCATTCTTATTTCTCATTCAAACAAAAACTCTGTATTTCTCCTTTAGCCCTTAATACTGGAGAGACCCTCGGTACCTGACCTTCCAGAATCAGCCTGGCGAATCACACAATTTCTACACTAAAAGTGAGAATGTTGCTTACCTTTGTTCATAGCGGCCACTATAGTTGTGTGATTCTCTCAGCTTCCTCCAGATGGCGCAGCAACCCTATGGTCTCTTTTTCCAGTCCCATCTGGGGTGCCAATATGATGTGGCAAATTGGTCCTTATATTGATCAAAGAATCAAAGTAATTCAGAGTTTTTGTAGAATTAAGATAGACTTCATTACATGAGCAATAGAGCCGAAGTGGTTTACAAAACATCTGCCTCCTACCTCTCAGCTCTCCGTTTATATAGTCATATTCACATACATCTCAGCTTAAAGCCCCTCCCTCTTGGGTTCCCCAACCACTATCCTGTTTCCCCCCTCTCGACCGCTCCGCCCACTTCCTTAGTCTATGATAGCAGCTAAATTTGACTTCTATTCAGTTTACAAACAATAGTGGTACAATCAATCAAGCCCTTGTCATGCAAAAATAATAATGTTCAGTTTAAACTCTGTTCAACCTTGGCTCACCCTGGCTTGACCTGGAGATTGATTGTTGGACATGGCAGGTGCACACTCAATCTCTCAAACATACCCTAACCCAACTCCTCTCTTCCCTCCCATCATGCTGTAATTACTCATGTTTAGTCTGAACTCTGTTCAACTCTGGTCCGCTCTCATTACTTTGTCTGAGGAGAGAGGCAAAAGGCAACTGTCTGGTTTCAGTCTCTGATAAGGTAAGACAGCCGTGGATTAGTTAAGAGCGAGGAATTCGACCTGAGGTCAGATCCCCATTTCACACACACAAAAACCCAGTGAAAGGAACCAATTAAGTTATTGCCCTGACTCCATGTTTATCATGTTTGTGATTAAGTTTGTTTATCTCATAGTTTACTGAAAAATCCTCATCACGTGTAGCGGAGAAGGCAGTGGCACGGTGGGCAACCCCCATTCAGAGACCAGCTCCCTATCTATAAGGTTCCCCACTGATCCGGAATCTATCATTGCCGTGGAAGGCGAAGAGAAGGAAGAACCACTCAGCGTTAGGGGAACTAAAATCAATGGTTTGGTGACAGGTGATGACGGAACACTCACCGAGTGGCGACGGGAGTCATACCGCCTAGATAGGGATCCACCAGGAGATCTGTGGTCCGAGGTGGGTGAGGACTCGGAGGTAGGACGGCTTCCATAGCTCAGATGGGGTGAGCGACAAGGCTCCGGGAGGTGTTGGGAATGCCGTCGGTCTCTCAACATGTCGTCAAGACGAATGGATGTGGCGATGAGGGTATCAAGGTCCATCTCGTCGTCCAGACATGTGAGTTCCGTCGTGATGTCCTCCCGTAAGCCTCTCCTGAAGGCTGTGCGCAGAGCACACTCATTCCAGATGGAAGACGCGGCCACCATGCGAAAGCTCAGGGCGTACTCTAACGCGGCCCCCTCCCCCTGTTGTAGCCGGAGGAGATGCTCACCCCGTCCTTTCCCTCCATGAGATGATCGAACACTGCCCTGAACCGAGCGAGGAAGGTGGAGTAGGGAAGCGCCGTGGCCTCACCTCCTTCCCAGACTGCTGCGGCCCTAGCAAGAAGGTCTGATTTAATTACTACTGAAACAGGACCCAGGTGGTAAGTATATAGATCCAGTCCATAAAAAAAAACTGGAGGTCTCTTACACTTCAATGTTGCAATGCGACATAGAATTAAAAAGGTTTTACCAGATGTCGTTAAGTCTGATCAGACAGGTTTTTTACATGGATACATTGGAGATAATATACGTTATGGCCAACGAAATTATAGCTATTAAAATCAGATCCAACAAGAACATCAACAGCTTAGAAATCCAGAGTTTAACCTCTTCATCACGAGGTTCTCCATATCCGGGGTACTCCTCCCACAATCTCAAACAATGGCATAGTACGGTTTTTAAACATGTGTGAATACCTGAATGTTATACACTACTGGAATGAGAAGCGTCTCAACTGTGAATCTAGCTAAACTGTTGTTGCCCAAATGAAATAATATTCCGACTACAAGCAAATATATAAGCATATAGCAAAACCAGTACTATATTTTGAAACCGTGCATGCCCGTATATTCGTAGACAAATAACGTATTTTTCTCAACCTATCTACACAAACGATACACCATTCAAAAGCTGCTACCTCACAGATTCCAACAGTGATAGCCGTGTTCCTCTATGACCAACACTCACTAAACTATTAATCAAAGAACGTCAATAACAAACTTCCTTTTTTTTTTATCACAACAACAAACTGCGTCTTACCTTTGTTGTTTCTGTTACCAAAAGTAGTGTCTGATCGAATAAAACCACTTGAAAAGATACTCTAGGGTCTCTCTCTCATTCCGAGTCGATTTCAATGAGTTTCCATCGTTTTACATGGCCAACAATGTGTTTGAAGATGAAGTCAGTAGTTTGGTTCAATCACAACAGGCACTATTTTGTCGCAATCTTCTGGATATATGCTGCAATCCCCGTGATTTGTCATTGTTCTCATTTAATTCTACTGATCCAGAGCTTTCGATAGAGGGGTCACATGTCAAAATCGACCAACCGGTTATTGAAATATCCAAGTGCGCACATCATTGTCTCATATTAGTTGACTTGCTGCGTTACGCACGGTTACGCAGAGCGCACAACAACACTAGAATTTCGGAGGGAAAACGCAAAGTTTAATCAAATATGGCAGGCTCTAGTAAAAAATATACAGTTACAGAGGCGTTATTAATTGTAACAGATGAAAGTTGGACTCCATGTATCCCCATTGACTCTGAATCAGACGATGAGGACCTGCTTAGACCGGACAAACTAGACCCCAATGATGAGAATGAAGGTTATCGTGTCCAGGGCCCTACTCAAGCATCAGAAGAGTATGTAATTCCATTGTTATTTATTACTTCTAGTACTACTATTACTAATTTATTGTATGAGTACAAAACATACATTCTAAAATATCTATTTGAGTAACTGAAGCTCAACATAAGTTAGCGCTAGCTTAGCTTAGAGGCCCACGTGCAAGTTTACTTACAATATAATGCTATGTGTATTATTTATTGTCACTGAATTATCACTTTAGTCAACATTCTCATAGTTCTAACTATTTATTTTATATATCTGACTGTTTTGAGTCAGATTTGTCAATTAATGAATACAAGTGTGTTTTATTCATGATTTTCTTTTCTCGTTTGTCTTGTTTGTACAGTGAATATGATTATAGGGGTGTTGAGCCACAGCCAGAGCATCTGCCTCCTCAGCCACAGCTTCCCCTTCCTCAGGCAGAGCCTCATCTTCCTCAGCCTGGCCGCTTGTCCAGACAACGCACTTCTGCTCCCCTCCCTCGGCCACGGTCTTCATCGGACACTGAGTCCCCTGTAAAGAGCCCTCAACCCAAAAGAAAAGGAAAAGCTTTCTCAAAGTCAGCGCATCCAAGTCAGCGTGGTGGAGGTAGGCCTGCCACTCCAAGAGTCGGGGAGGAAGAAGAGGAAGAATAAGATAGGTGGCATAATAGAGAAGACAAAAAAGGGTCAACATTTTGTGTGACAACCCACCCAAGGACACCATATCATTGTTTATAGTTTTGGGATGTGTGTAATTTTTTTTTTTACATTTGTTGTTTATAGTTTCTAATAAATCTGCTCAGTTTGGAGTCAAACTTTCCCATTGTATGGTTTATTTTAATGGGAACACGTATAGAGGTCTGGGAGAACATGGGAAACAACATCAAAACAGTTGTATTTTGATGGAATGTACACATATAGTGATATGTTAGTGAAAACCCCTACAACTTTGGTTTACTTTACTTTATTGGCATCAAACTTCACATAAGTACTCATCAGATATTGGGCTATGGTCCCATAGTCTTTAGGGGCTGCAGCTGCATAAGTCCAATAAATTATTCCCTATAAAAGCTGAAGTTACTTTCAGGCGGAATCAAAACCTCCCAATGTATGCTGTGTTCTAGCTTCATGTACTCTGACACAGTAATACCCACATTAATTATTTCACTTCAAGATGCATCTCACATGTGTTACCTTTCTTTTGCTTCCAAGATTATGTTGATAGCCCTTGTCGTTTTGGAGATATACTCGATTCAATTTGGGCATGCATTTTCGAGGCAGGCACTTTAACCAGGTGCCTAGTGATGAAGAAGTTAAAAACAAGTGTCAATAAGTGGCAGTCGGTGCAGTTTAAAATGAGGGAGGACGATAATTTTAATGAGCATGGCCTTATTTCTATTACAGCACATTCCATTTACCAAGGTCAATGTAACATGGACAGGTTAAGGCTTATTACTACATGATACTCACATTTTCCCTATACCCATTATGAGGTTGCTACAACCTAGCCTATGAATGAAAATGTACAACGTACTTTAGGTGCACAGGTCGAGATACATTTTAGTAATCAAGGTGTCAGACATTGACACATTCAGTACCACCTTGCACAATCTTGCCTGCATCTAGCTGATCTAGGGTTTAATCATTAGTCCAACAGTTGCAAACAAGAGTTTCTATTGGAAAAACTAAGTTATGTTTATCCCCGTTCCGTTTGCTTCCGTTTAAGAAAAGTTTTTAAACAGAATAGGTGGAATGAATACACCCCTGATCACACGCAAACACAGTTCAATTTCATAGCAGCCAGATCATTGTATAATTCCTTCTTGCATCTATCTGCTTTCCTCCTCTCACCTTTTCCCTCCGCTTGTGGACTTCAGTGCACAACACAACAGCTGTCTGTGACCAGGGGAAAAAACCTTTCCAAGCCAAACCTTCATATCATAACCGCTACACACAGCCTAGATCGTTGTCACCATATTAGCTAATGTCAAGTCAACAACATAGCTACTAGAACTAACGCGTTAGTAAACTCGCTACAATCATGCAGTACAGTGTACAGTTAGGAAGCAGTTTAGCAGTTACAGTATTGGATAGCCATACACAGCTAGGTAACATAGCATCTCTATCTGTTTGAGCTGGGTGTTTGAGTAGGCTAAACTAGCTAGCTAGCTGCATTTGCTAGTTACGTAAGTGAAAGTGGAACAAAGTATTAAATATAGCTGTCTCTCTCTGTCTTGCTTCTCCTTCATTTTTGAATTTATGAATTTGTTCAACTGTTCAACTATGTCTTTCTCTCTCTTTGAGTCAACTAATCACCACATTTTATACACTGCAGTGCTAGCTAGCTGTAGCTTATGCTTTCAGTACTATATAGATTTGTTCTCTGATACTTTGATTGGGTGGACAATATGTCAGTTCGTGCTGCAAGACCTCTAATAGGTTGGAGGACGTCCTCTGGAAGTTGTCATAATTACTGTGTAAGTCTATGGAAGGGAGTGAGAACCACTATCCTCCTAAGATTTGTATTGAAATCAATGTACCCAGAGGAGGACGGAAACTAGCTGTCCTCCGGCTACAACATGGTGCTACTCTACAGAGTGCCGTTGAGGCAACTGTAGAACTTCATTGCAAAACAGTGTGTTTTAATCAATTATTTTGTGACATGTGAATATATTTAATATAGTTTTATCTAAAAAGGATAACTTTTTTTATGTTACACTTTTTCTTTTTATGAAATTCACTGAGGAGGATGGTCCTCCCCTTCCTCCTCTAAGGAGCCTTCACTTTTTTCAATGTATGCCGATGACTCAAGTTTCTTCTTAAGTCTGCAATCTGGATCCCTGCACAGTCTCATTGAAGATCACTTTTCTAGCCTCTCTGGACTAAATCCCAATTATGATAAGTGTACCGTATTACACATTTGGACTCATCAGACCGAAGGACAGATTTCCAATGCTCTAATGTCCATTGCTCGTGTTTCTTGGCCCAAGCCAGTCTCTTCTTATTATTGCTGTCCTTTAGTAGTGGTTTCTTTGCAGAAATTCAACAATGAAGGCCTGATTCACACAGTCTCCTCTGAACAGTTGATGTTACTTGAACTCTGTGAAGCATTTATTTGGGCTGCAATTTCTGAGGCTGCTAACTCTAATGAACTTATCCTCTGCAACACAGGTAACTCTGGGTCTTCCTTTCCTGTTGCGGTCCTCATGAGAGCCAGTTACTTGAAGAAACTTTCAAAGTTCTTGACATTTTCAGAATTGACTGACCTTCATGTCTTAAAGTAATGATGGACCACAATGTAGAAAATAGTAAAAATAAAGAAAAACCCTTGAATGAGTAGGTGTTCTAAAACGTTTGACCGGTAGTGTACAGTATATATATTTTATACCTTTGAAACGCAGCCTTCGACTCCACTGGCATCAAGGCCTATACTACACCACAAGGAGTGGTCCCAAGCCAAGACAGCTCTCCTCAGGATTTAGACACTCAGGTCAGGGCTCCAAGTCCAAATCCAGACATTCCAGGAGTGGGAGCTGCATATCTGACTCCACATATTGGAGTGGCACCTCTGAGAGCGTTGCCAGCCGGCAGCATTCAGTGGCCCTTATTGATTCTCAGACAGCTGCTTTAACCATTCCTGCTTCGTGGAATGTTACATAATTGTACTGGACCATGACCTCGGTGTGCATAAATGAGAATAATTAGCTGGTGTCAAACCTTATATGAAATCAAGATACATATTTTAAAAGCTGAGAAACAACAGTACAATAAGCACCACATCAATCAAATTGTAATCAGTCAAGAAAAAACAACTGTGAAAATGTATCTTATACAGAAATCTATGCTTTTCTCCCAAACAACTGCAATTTACAAAACGTTCTAAGGACGATAAAGAAAAATTTGGAGCATATTGAGTCTTCCATATTTTTTGTGCCCAAGCGTTGCAAAAGAAATGTACACACTGTACATGTTATTCAATCATTTCATCCAAACTGCTCTCACGCTTCAACGATCGTCTGTGTAGCCAGGTGCTAAAATAGAACTTGACACGCTTCAAGTCCCGCCTCTCCCATCTCCTCATTGGTTTTTAGGAGCATATACCCACGTGGGTGATTGAAAGACGTACAAGGTCCACACTCCAGTCCAGTTCATTGCTGTAATGCACCTTAAAGTTGGTTCTCCAACCGCCATATAAAATCCACAGAAGAAGAAGAAGAAAGACTGAACAAGGAGAGATTACTAGAAACTAACTAGGTTTCCCCTTTTATCTGTGGATTACTTGTCTCAGTAGAGAACACATGATTTTGTGTGACTCAAAATGGGTCAAAATTCTACAAAGATCCAGCAACAACAAAAAAAGGACCTTGTACATTTCAGGTAAAATAACCCAATGTTTATACCCCAGGAAAAAATAGCTAGCAACAGCAAGCTAGCTAGCTAAATGTCTGTGAATGTTTCATATGTGTTTCGACCAGTCCCCAAATTAATATAGTTGGTTCAAAGTTAGTTTTGATATTTAAACCTGCATATCCTGATTGCGTCTGGTGTGGATGGACAAAATCACCATGCGAGCGATAGCGTACCCGGTGTAGTCAGCATGTTACTCCGTGGAACGGAGCGATGGCTGTCCAGGAACCCGGAGCTGGCTGAGGTTCACAACTGTGAGATTCATAACCTAGTAAAGTCAGGATACGTGACCAGGGTAGACCCAACAAACAATGAGAAGACACAAAAATAATGGTATCTAGCCCATCATGTAGTCCAGCAGCATAGTGGGAAAAATAGACTTGTCTTCAACTGCTCCTTCCAAGCCAAAGGCCAGAGTCTGAATGATTCTCTTCTCCCTGGACCAACCCTTGGTCCTTCACTACTCAGCGTTCTCCGATTCAGGCAGCGCTCAATTGCAATCAGTGGAGACATGTTCCACCAAGTCTGTCCTGCCATCTGACAAAGCACTGCTGCGATTCATCTGGAGGGATACGGATCAGGAGAGTGTGCCGACAACATATGAATGGCAAGTCCTGCCATTCGGGACTACATGTAGCCCATGCTGTGCTATCTATTCCCTACAGAAGCATGCCAGAGAAGCCCCAGACAGTGAAAAATAGGTTCTGGATTCCGTTATGTGGACAACTGCCTACAGAGTCTTGAGACCACCACAGAAGCTAAGGCACTTCTTGACAAGCTGTGCACTCTCCTGGCCAAAGGAGGTTTTGAAGTCTGCCAATGGACCAACAATGTTGCAGAGGTTGTCCAACACCTCCATCCAGAGGCGGATCAGTGAGTAGTGAGTTGTGGCTTTCTCAGTCTGGCACAGACCCACAGGAACCTACCCTAGGGCTACACTGGAGCTGCCTTCCAGACACGCTTGTATACAAGCACAGATCAGCACCGAACACTGAGACACCTACTTGCACACCATCTATCATGTCTTGGCCAGCCAGTATCATCCTTTGGGATACATCCTTCCACACACGACAAGGGCCAAAGTGTTAGTCCAAGACTTGTGGTAGACCAAGAGAGACTGGGATGTCCCAAACCATCCAGCCGATCTGATGGACCGATGTCTCAATTTGGAGAAGGAGTTCGCCGATCTATACAAGGTCCAGATGCCAAGGTGCTATGTGCCTACATGCGCTGATAAATCAGACACAGAAAGAGAACTCCATTTTTTCTGCAATGCCTCAGAGCGGGCTTATGGAGCAGTATCTTACCTCTGAGTCCAAGATGACGACCATGTCTCATTTACCATGGCCAGATCCAGAGTGGCCCCCAAGCGACAGCTGTCGATGCATCGACTACAGCTTAGTGCTGCTGTCTCAGGAGCTCTGCTGGCCACAACACTGAAAGCCAAAATCACCCTACCAATTAGGATAGTCATTTAAAGGAGTGACTTTACAACTGTTCTAACCTGGCCGAAGTCTGAGTCCTGCAGATACAAAGTGTTCATTGGCACATGCATAGCCAAAATCCAGGACCCCCCCGCCCCCCAATGACATCACCCGAGGCAAGACTCTCCATGAACTGGCTCAACCACAACAGTGGAGTCTGGAACCTGCCTTCCTCCACCAACCAGAGAGCCAATTCCTCCAATACCTCATGTTCCTCTTCATCAACTAACAGAGATTAATGAGCTGAAGAAATATGCCCAATGTTACAGTGTCTCCATAGGGCCACTTCCAGACCCCTCTCAATATCAAATTCTCCAAGACTTCCTGGCTGCAACCACTCAGTCAGATGGGGCAGCTGCTGTGTCTACTTCCATCACCGCAGAGAAACATCTGCTACAGCAGGCTACCAAAGCCGAATGTTTCACTGAGGAACTAAGAGCCTTGAAGACCGATAAGAGTATACCGAAGAGCAGTCGTCTCCTTGCCCTCTCTCCAGAGTTTGACCAGACAGAGGACTCGGGACTTGACACTATCCACCGTATCATTTTGGAGGCCAACCATCCTCTCACCAAACTCATCATTAAGAGTTATGATGAAATCCTACTACACCCTGACCCGGAGAGGGTCTACGGTGAGATGAGGCGAAAGTATTGGGTGTTGAGGAGCCGAGGGGCCATCTGGAAGCATCAGTTCTCCTGCACAGATTGCCACAAATGGTGGGCTGGACCAGAGGTGCCAAAAATGGCAGATTTGCCTCCTGCTCGACTACGCTTGTTCAAGCCACCTTTCTGGTCCACGGGTGTGGCTTGCTTCTGACCTTTCTCCATCAAGATAAGCATACGAGTGGAGAAGCGTTGGGGCATCATTTTCACCACCTGGATTTGCTTGAGAGTCTTGGTGTACTGTCTGTTTAAGAACTGCTAGTGCCCCTGGGAGATAAAATGTCTGTCAAGAAAGGCTGGCATTATACTCCACCCTCATCTGTTGTTGGATCGCTGCCAGCTTCTCCAGCAACATAATTATTTTGTTTCCTTTGTGTGCGTCCAAGACATAACATGTATTTTGGTTTTATCCATCTACACACAATACCCCATAATGACAAAGTGAAAACATGTTTTTATTCATGTTTGCACATTTCTTTTGATAATGAAATATAGAAATATCTCATTTAAATAAGTATTCACACACCTGAGTGAATACTTTGTAGAAGCACCTTTGGCAGCGATTACAGCTGTGTGTTTTCTGGGTAAGTCTCTAAGAGTTTTCCACACCTGTCAAGCTCTGACAAATTGGTTGTTGATCATTGCTAGGCAACTATTTTCAGGTCTTGCCATAGATTTTACAAGCAGATTTCAGTCAAAACTGTAACTCTGCCACTCAGGAACATTCACTGTCTTTTTGGTAAGCAACTCCAGTGTAGATTTGGCCTTGTGTTTTAGGTTATTGCCCTGCTGAAAGGTGAATTCATCTCCCAGTGTCTGGTGGAAAGCAGACTGAACCAGGTTTTCCTCAAGGATTTTGCCTTTGCTTAGCTCCATTATGTTGTTTTTTCTATCCTGAAGAACACCCCAGTCCTTAACGATTACAAACATACCCATAACATTAGGCAGCCACCACTATGCTTGAAAATATGGAGAGTGGTACTCAGTAATGTGTTGTATTGAATTTGCCCCAAACATAACACTGTATTCAGGACAAAAGTTAATTGCTTTGCCACATGTTTTTGCAGTATTACTTTAGTGCTTTGTCGCAAACAGGATGCATGTATTGGAATATTTTACTCTGTAGAGGCTTCCTTCTTTTCACTCTGTCAATTAGGTTAGTATTGTAGAGTAACTACAATGTTGTTGATCCATCCTCAGTTTTCTCCTATCACAGCCATTAATCTCTGTAACCGTTTTAAAGTCACTATTGGCCTATTGGTGAAATCCCTGAGCGATTTTCTTCCTCTCTGGCAACTGAGTTAGGAAGGACGCCTCTATCTTTGTAATGACTGGGTGTATTGATAGACCATGTAATTAATAACTTCACCATGCTCAAAGGGATATTCAATGTATGTTTGTTTTTTACCAATCTACAAATGGGTGCCCTGGTCTTTGTGGTTGAATCTGTGTTTGAAATTCACTGCTCGACTGAGGGACCTTACAGGTAATTGTATGTGTTGGGTACAGAGATGAGGTAGTCATTAAAAAATAATGTTAAACACTATTATTGAACACAGAGCGAGTTCATGCAACTTATGTAAATTGTTAAGCACATTTTTACACCTGAACTTATTTAGGCTTGCTCTAACAATGGGGTTGAATACTTATTGAATCAAGACATTTCAGCTTTTAATTAATTTGTAAAAATAAAATAAAAGCATAATTCCACTTTGACATTATGGGGTATTATGTGTAGCCCAGTGACAAAAAAAATCTAAATGTGGGTCTCCTGAGTGGCGCAGCGGTCTAAGGCACTGCATCGCAGTGCTAGAGGCGTTACTACAGACCTGGGTGCATTCCCGGGGTGTGCCACTATAGGACAGCGCACAATTGGCCCAGCGTTGTCCGGGTTAGGGGAGGGTTTGGCCAGTGGGGCTTTACTTGGGTCATCGTGTTCTAGCGACTCCTTGTGGCGGGCTGGGTGACTGCAGGCTGACCTCGGTCGCCAGTTGAACGCTGGCGGCTGTTAAGGAGCGCGGTTAGGCGGGTCATGTTTCGGGGGACGCATGACTCTCTCCCATGATGAGACAAGATTGAAAAAAGGGGGCAAAACACAAAAATAATCTAAATGTATTCCATATTAAATTCTGGCTGTAATACAACAAAATGTGGAAAAAGTCAAGGGGTTTGAATTCTTTCTGAAGGCACTATGTCAATCAGTACTGAAATGAGTGCTTATGAATTCCTGTTATTATCATCTGGTATTGAAATTATTATTATCCATAAATGTGTGAATATTTATTTGTCATTATTGAAATATTGAAATGTGAATATGTTGATTATAATTTGGTTTATACATTATGGCATATAGCTGAATATATTAAAACCCACAAACAGTGAGACTAAGGAATATCCAATTCTGTGTCCTTTCATTCCATTCCACCAAACCATCTAACCATCTAACCATGGTTAGTACACCTGTTCAATGAGTCCTCCTCCTGGCCTAATCAGTCACCCGAGTGCCCACACTCATTTTCACTAAGGCTGTGTATGTTTTGCTTCTTCAAAGCTGTGTCCATCATAACATTCAATAATCAATTCATTGCATTCATTGTTGCATCATGCAATCAATTATCAGTTCTAAAAATGTATTTTCTTCTCTATGCTGCCTGCAGCATGATCTATTTTCCTGCGCGCATATATGACAGACAGTTGTTGGTCGGAGCACATTTTCTGGAGCTGCAACACAGTCGGCCAGCAAGTCAAACAAACAACTCAAAAACGAATAATGAAAAAAAGAGTTGTTGAAAAAGAACGAATCGTTAGCGAATTGCACATCACTACTGGACAGTTAGTGACACAAACTGATGTGTCTGTCACTATGAGTTGACATCCCTGTGCTAATGTACACACTGTGGTGTGCTAACATGGCCCTGGCCTTAATCACTGAGCTGTATATCCGATGTGCTACCATGGCCCATCCAAGTCAGCCCAGCTCTGATTGGAGGAGACCAGACGCCCATGTGTCATCAGATGATGACCAGAGACACACACACACACACACACACACACACACTCAAAATACTGTACATACAGTACAGCCCACTGTAGCATAAAAGGGATCCCCAGTGTATCAGCTACTGAAGTGAATCAGCAGATTAAATACTAAACCCTAAACGCACACACGACCCCCTTGTGGGAGACACTTGTTACCTTCTTCCTCCCCTAGGCTTTGCATTGGTACAGACGTAGTCGAGGCGGTTAACACAGTGTGGGGCAGGCACATGCACAGATAGTCGTCTACCTGTGCCCGAGCACCTGCCCCTTTGCCAAGTGCCCTTTTGGGTGGTGGTATAATAAAACAAATGTATATACAGTTTTTGTCGTTGTTCTGTACCCACTGCCCTAAAGTCATCGTGACTTTGTCAAGTTTGTCACCCCCCACCCCTACTTTGTCCGTAGGTCTGCCCTGTATGGAGCTCACGTGTGCCCGGTTAGCTTTTTCCTAGTCTGCCCTGTACAGAGATTGTACGTGCCCAGTATCAAAACTGCATGGCTTGAGATGTTGACACCGACCGATTGTGAGTGTAGAAAGCTACCTAGTTTAAATAAACAGTACTGCCACAGCAGCATAACATTTGATTAACACTTGATAACACTTGATTTACATCATCATCAATATTCAGCGGCTGCATCAACGACCCAACTCCATCCCTTCCTCAGTCGGCAGCACCAACACAGGTACTATATCTTGAGTTAGAAGATTATGAATACTATATTGTGAAGTTATTTAAAGATGAATCCCTACTATTCCTAATGTTATTAATATATTGGATAGTGATTATTTAGGTTATTAATAAGCGTGTAGTGGCATAAGTTTATAGGCTATATCAGAGACGTTTACTTTGCACAGGAAGAATGTGGCCTTTGATAAACATTTCATGCAATTCTAATACAATTTATATGACTGGAGAAATTAGAATAATCTTTTTTAATACGATGGTAGCCTAGGCCTACTCTACTGACACTGACAACAGATCAATAAAAAAAACCTCTAGGCCTATGAAAAAGGGGTCCTGGCTAAAAGGGATCCAGCTTTTGTAAAATTGTCAAAAGTCATTTTTTGTGCATTTTAGCTAAATCTAACCTTTTTCCTAACCTTAACCTAATTCTCCTAACCTGCTGCCTAAATTCTCCTAATCTGCCACGAAATGTCAAATATGACGTTAATTTGACAAAAGCTGTATCCCTTCTAGCCATGACCATGAAAACCATGACCATGATGTCCATATAGCCTGGAGGAAATAATTGTCCAAAAAAACTCCAGTGTGATTGTCATATATTCATATGATAACCCAATGATAATTTGTTGAGAACTTCATTCATAAGAGGAGGGGACATGTATGGACATTACAGCATAGGACAAAGGCCTCAATGGGATAGGCCAACCTGCTGTGTTGACTATTGGTTGTTCAAGCCCAATAATATATGTAATCTTTATATGACACTAAAATACCTGAATGAATTAAACACAACCAAACAATTAAGAGCCCTGATGGTATAGGTGACCTGAAGAAGTGATATTCTAACATCAGGTGTGCTTTTCATTTGTTTATGTACTACTGTAGGTTCACCAGCTGACCTCTATCAAGACACCCATGTCGACTGGATTCCCACTGTGAAGCAATGCTGCAGCAGCATCAGTTTCTACTTCTACTACTTTGCATACACATTTAGCATAGACAATGTAATTGTTGTGGTAGTCTTAGGCAAACCATCTTCATTATCACAGTGGCACCGCCAAGTGCCACTCAGACCTTCTTGGAGAAAAGTATCTGGCATTGAACTTGGTAGTAGTAGTTGTGTGTATGTTTTAAGCTAAGGATCGCATCTCATGTTTTCAGACATTTCACCACCTAGATTTTCATGTCAGCACAAGGCATGTACAAAATCTAGTATAATGATTAGCCTCATTGTCTACTGGTATCGTTTTTAAATTGAGAACATATAGCAGAACAATATGTAAACAGTGTTAAGATATTCTCTGCTTCAGATGCACAATATCAAGGGGTGCATTGCAAATGCCCATAAGGTTAATGCCATCATACTGTCGGCCAGTGGCTCCCAACTCCGACCCTCGAGTTGAATCAAGTATGTTTGTCCAGGGCTACAACAAAAGTGTGCTGTGGGGGGTACTCAAGGATTAGAGTTGGGAACCACTACTGTAGGCCTATGGCTACATTGGCGTTGCATGCCATTATCAGCTGCAAAATGGCTTCACATGGCCGATATCCTGAAAAGATTGTGACAATCAAATAAAACTAATTGGAGAGCTAATGACTGAACAAAAGGGTAATGTTCATTTGAGAATACAACACAAAAACACAGGCAAATTTGAGTGATTCCCTTCCCTTCTTTATTGCAGGATTGTGATCTGTGATTAATCAACATCAACACTAGTTAATCTTGAATAATAGTTAAGTTAACAATTAAGACAAGTTTAAACACTTAACTTCAAAGAATCAACACTTTCATATCATTTCAAAGTGTACAAGTAAGCGAACTCATATGTAAAGGTTAGACATTTTAGTAACAAGTAGGCTATTATTACTAAAACATAATTTCAGGTGAACAAAAAAAAGTCAATACCAGAGGTGGCCAACCTCGGTCCACTGATCCCTGATCTACTGGGTGAGAAGACTTCTGTTCCAGCCCAGCAATAGCACATTTGATTATTAACTAATTATGTTTGATACATTGAATCAGGTGTGTTAGTGCTGGGCTGGAACAGAAGCCTGCACACCCAGCAGGGTTGGCCTGCTCCAGTTGTAATAGGTTTATACATTGTGTGACTTTTAAACTGCATTTTTGTTCACAAAATTTGCTAACATATAACCCATGGTATACAAGGATGTACCCTTATTCTCTTGGGACATTCATTGGGACCTCTTCATCTGCAGAGAGGGTTTGACGGCTCTCTGTATCTGAGGATAGGCTAAGGTTACGTAACCCTGCACCTTAGAGGCTGCTGCCCCATATACATAGACTTAAATACACTGGCCACTTTAATAATAGAACACTAGTCACTCTAATAATGTTGACATATTTTTGCTTTATTCATCTCATATGTGCAGTATATACTGTATTCTATTCTACTGTATTTTAGTCTATGCCTCTCCGACATTGCTCATCCTAATATTTCTAATATTTATCTATTCCTAAATTCCATTATTTTACTTTTAGGTTGTGTGTATTGTGTGTATTGTTGTGAATTGTTAGATATACTGCACTGTTGGAGCTAGAAACACAAGCATTTTGCTACACCTGCAATAACATCTGCTAAACATCTGTATGTGACAAATAAAATTTGATTTGATTTTAATTCACCCAAGGCTGAAAAACTGCCAAAGAACATTGGTTGAGCTGGAACACTAGCGCGAGGCCATAGCAAATGAATTGAAACAAACCTTCGCTGAGCCTCTTCTGACTGGAATGATCCTTAGAATTCAATTTTCACTAAACGGCATCAAAAAATGTATACCTTTTTATTTTACCACTACAATTTGTTCTTAGGACGAAACTGAAAAATAACAACTTGTGTATAAAGTAAACATCCGCACCTCGATGGTGCCAAGTGTGCTTATGTCGGCATAATGAGGAAATAGGAAAAAAATGTTAACCTCTGACAATTTCTGGTCTAGCGATCGATGACAGCAGAGTACGCTGCCCATTATCCTGATTAAAATGGTGTCCAACTTGAAAAAATATAAATATAGACATTGCTAGATATTTGGCTAAATATACCAGCATGCCTCTCCATAGGAAAACAATGGGGGGAGCTCAGAGTTCCAAGGGCAAAAAGTACTTTGGGGCTAGCGTTTCATGACAACCGAGTACGCTGCCAAGCCTTACATAATTACAAAGAGGCGATTATCATGATTAAAATGGTGTCCGACTAGAAAAAATCTAAATATACACATTGCGAGATATTTGGTTAAATAGACATACATGTCTGTGTAGAATTTTCCCATAGGGAAACAATGGGGCAGCCTCAGAGTTCCAACAATAATGTGTACTTTTTTACATTTTAAATGCTAGCTTTTGATGATAACGGAGTTCGCTGCCCAGCCTTACATAATTAGAAAGAGGAGATTATCCTGATTAAAATGGTGTCTGACTTGAAAAAATCTAAATATACACATTGTGAGATATTTTGTGTAATAAACAGACATACCTATATTTCCCCTATAGGAAACAATGAGTTCTATGAGTATGATTATTATTTTTTGACATTTTAACTACCAGCAATTGGTAACAGCATTTTACGCTGCCCATACGCTGCCCATACTTATATCATTAGAAATAATAGGTTATCCTGATTAAAATGGTGTAGAACTTCAAACCATTATAATACATACATTTTGAGATATTTGGCAATATAGACAGACATGTCCCTATTTCCCCAAAACAATGGCAGTCTGAAAGTGTTATCTACTACCATTTGCCTTTTTGTGTTTAACATTTTGTGGTTTATAATCTAGCGGTTAAGAGCATTGGGCAGTAACCGAAAGGTGGCTTGTTTGAATCCCCGAACCGACTAGGTGAAAAATCTGTTGATGTACCCTTGAGCAAGGCACTAAACCCTAGTCGCTCTGGATAAGAGCATCTGCTAAATGACTAAAATGTAAATGTAAACTAGGCCTCTATGTGAAAGCGTGGCAATAACTTATTAACTTTTCATTATTCACAGATCTACTCCTCTGATGACATGGCAGGCAGGCAGACAGACTCCTCTGATGGCAGGCAGGCAGCACACTCCTGAAAACGAACTGCTCAGCAAAGCAAAGGCTCTTTTGAGAGATATCAGATGTATAAAGAAACAAGCTCATTTTCAGTGTCTGTGTCCAGTGTCGGTGTTTATATGTTGTGCATGTTTTTTTGTTTGTATTATCTTTTACCAGATCGAATGTGTTATATTCTCCTACATTAATGTCAAATTTCCACAAACTTCAATGTTATTTTATGCGAAAGTTGAAAAAAAGGGTCCGATCCTTAAGAGGTTAACAGAATACTGTAAAGTAATATAATTATTTATTATTACCTGTTATTATGCTAATGTTTTGAAAATATACTTCATTACTATAACGAATTATCAATAAGCCTGAACATTAATTCAGACACCTCTGGTCGACAAAAACGTATTATCCTAGTACATTAATTGTCAAATTCGACCTGCTCTGTCTTCTCGCACAATTAGCCAACTCAACAAGCCCCGCCAAAAGCTTGTGCCATCAGCGAGCACTCTGCGTTTTCGCGCAAGCGAGGTGGATGTTGAGTTAAATTTGCTAACCGTGAGGGTTGCATGATGTAATTTATTGGCGGGCTGGAAGATGCACTCTTGTCTTTTCTATTCCAAGGCTGTTCACTCGCAATATGAGATATTACGATAATTTTTTTAAGTCAATGTACAGTTGAAGTCGGAAGTTTACATACACCTTAGCCAAATACATTTAAACTCAGTTTTTCACAATTCCTGACATTTAATCCTAGTAAAAATTCATTGTCTTAGGTCAGTTAGGATCATCACTTTATTTTAAGAATGTGAAATGTCAGAATAATAGTAGAGAGCTTTTATTTCTTTCATCACATTCCCAGTGGGCCAGAAGTTTACATACACTCAATTAGTATTTCGTAGCATTGCCTTTAAATTGTTTAACTTGGGTCAAACGTTTCGGGTAGCCTTCCACAAGCTTCCCACAATAAGTTGGGTGAGTTTTGGCCCATTCCTCCTGACAGAGCTGGTGAGACAGGTTTGTAGGCCTCCTTGCTCACACACGTTTTTTCATTTCTGCCAACACATTTTCTATAGGATTGAGGTCAGAGCTTTGTGATGGCCACTCCAATACCTTGACTTTGTTGTCTTTAAGCTATTTTCCCACAACATGGGAAGTATGCTTGGGGTCATTGTCCATTTGGAAGACCACAAGATGTTGCTTCAATATATGTTGAGATGTTGCTTCAATATATCCACATAATTTTCCTTCCTCATGATGCCATCTATTTTGTGAAGTGCACCAGTCCCTCCTGCAGCAAAGCACCCCCACAGCATGATGCTGCCACCCCCGTGCTTCACGGTTGGGATGGTGTTCTTCGGCTTGCAAGATACCCACTTTTTCCTCCAAACATAACGATGGTCATTATGGCCAAACAGTTCTACTTTTGCTTCATCAGACCAGAGGACATTTCTCCAAAAAGTACGATCTTTGTCCCCATGTGCAGATGCAAACCGTAGTCTGGCTTTTTTATGGCGGTTTTGGAGCAGTGGCTTCTTCCTTGCTGAGCGGCCTTTCAGGTTATGTCGATATATAGGACTTGTTTTACTGTGGATATAGATACTTTTGTACCTGTTTCCTCCAGCATCTTCACAAGGTCCTTTGCTGTTGTTCTGGGATTTGCACTTTTTGCACCAAAGTACGTTCATCTCTAGGAGACAGAACGTGTCTCCTTCCTGAGCGGTATGACGGCCGCGTGGTCCCATGGTGTTTATACTTGTGTACTATTGTTTGTACAGATGAGCGTGGTACCTTCAGGTGTTTGGAAATTGCTTCCAAGGATGAACCAGAGTTGTGGAGGTCTACAATTTTTTCTGAGGTCTTGGCTGATTTATTTTCATTTTCCCATGATGTCAAGCAAAGAGGCACTGAGTTTGAAGGTAGCCCTTGAAATACATCCACAGGTACACCTCCAATTGACTCAAATGATGCCAATTAGCCTGTCTGAAGTTTCTAAAGCCATGACATCATTTTCTGAAATTTTCCAAGCTGTTTAAAGGCACGGTCAACTTAGTGTATGTAAACTTCTGACCTACTGGAATTGTGATACAGTGAATTATAAGTGAAATAATCTGTCTGTAAACAATTGTTGGAAAAATGACTTGTGTCATGCACAAAGTAGATGTCCTATCCGACTTGACAGAACTATAATTTGTTAACAAGACATTTGTGGAGTGGTTGAAAAATGAGTTTTAATGACTCCAACCTAAGTGTATGTATACTTCCGACTTCAACTATAAACTAGTGTTGAGTTTAGCGCATCTGACTAGTGATTATTTGGTGGGGGTTCAATACCTGCTATAGTTACTATTGTTTTGCTCTCCCAAAAGCAACACAGGCCTAATATGAGATATATAGCTAACTATAAAGAAATGAGTGACAATTTTAGAAAATCATGGGACACATATTCTTTGGTTGCATGCTATTTTATGTTAATCATATTGCTGCTTGTAGCCTGTAACTGATGATTCGTGGTCTTATGCTGCCATCTATTGGAAATATTTAGCAATTAAAAGTTAATTATTCACGTAAAGACATTGGTGAGGCGGCTGAGAAATAAAGCGTAATTCCTTAGATCAGTCTCAAACCTGCCCCCCCTATCCCACGCCAATTGTTGGATTACACATAGAGGTTACTAGGTCACCCAGTTCAAACCACATTGTAAAAATAGAACAAATGTTGCTTGTTTATCAAGTGTTCTGCCTTGCAATAATAAATATAATTTTAAAAAAAAACTAAATGCTTAGACAGGTTTTGATTAACAAAATAATCAAAACGCTATTTAGTACTGTAATGGTATTTACTATCATAATATTATTACTAAAATAGTTTCTAAAAGTGGTCTAGGCTACCCTACCCTAGAATTAGGTTAGGAGTTAGGGTTAAGGCTAAAATAGGTTATATGTAGAGTTAGAGTTTCTGTATAGCACTTTGTGACATCTGCTGATGGGCTTTACAGTGAGGGAAAAAGTATTTGATCCGCTGTTGATTTTGTACGTTTGCCCACTGACAAAGAAATGATCAGTCTATAATTTTAATGGTAGGTTTATTTAAACAGTGAGAGACAGAATAACAACAAAAAAATCCAGAAAAACGCATGTCAAAAATGTTATAAATTGATTTGCATTTTAATGAGGGAAATAAGTATTTGACCCCCTCTCAATCAGAAAGATTTATGTCTCCCAGGTGTCTTTTATTGTCACGATCGTCTAACATAGAGGACCAATGCGCAGCGTGGAAGGTGAACATATTTTATTACTATAAATGATCACACGATCAAAAACACAAACGAAAACGTGACGTCTACGGTTTCCCACAAACCGAAATGAACAAGAAACCACAAACACAACGTGAAAGACAGATAGTTAAATATGGCTCCCAATCAGAGACAACGAGCCAACAGCTGACACTCGTTACCTCTGATTGGGAGTCACTCAAACAAAGAAATACAATAACCTAGAACCCACAACAAAACATAGAAACTAACACCCTGGCTCAACATACGAGAGTCCCCCGAGCCAGGGCGTGACAGTACCCCCCCCTAAAGGCGCGGACTCCGACCGCGCCAACGAAACACAACAGGGGAGGGACCGGGTGGGCACTCCGCCTAGGCGGCGGATCCGGCTCCAGTGGAACAGGCACGTGCCGTGCCGGACCGACGACGCACACCACTGGCTTGGTGTGGGGAACAGGCACGGGCCGTGCTGCACTGACGACGCACACCACTGGCTTGGTGTGGGGAGCAGGAGCGGGCCGGACAGGGCTGACGAACCGCCCCACAGACTTGGTGCTGGGAGCAGGAATGGGCCGGACCGGGCTGGCGACGCGCACCACAGACCTGGTGCGGAGAGCAGGAACGGGCAGAGCCGGGCTGACGAGACGCACCACAGACTTGACGCGGGGAGCAGGAATGGGCCGGACCGGGCTGGCGACGCGCACCACAGACCTGGTGCGGAGAGCAGGAACGGGCAGAGCCGGGCTGACGAGACGCACCACAGGCTTGATGCGGGGAGCAGGAATGGGCCGGACTGGGCTGGCGACGCGCACCACAGACCTGGTGCGGGGAGCAGGAATGGGCAGAGCCGGGCTGACGAGACGCACCACAGACTTGATGCGGGGAGCAGGAATGGGCCGGACTGGGCTGGCGACGCGCACCGCAGGTTCGGTGCGGGGAGCAGGAATAGACCGGACCGTACTGGGGACACACACCACTGGCTCTACACCGGGATCTGGAACGGGCCGGACCGGACTGGCAACACACGCCAGTACCTCTCGCCGTGGCTCCACACCTTCCATCCCCTCTTCTACCAGTGGCCCCCGTAACCCGGCGGCCTTCTCCGGCAACCCACTGGACCGCTCTATCGCGGCCTCCTGCTGGTCCGCCGTCGTGAGCCCCCCCCTAAAAAATTTCGGGGCGTCTCTCCTACCCGTGGACCACGTCTCCATATCCCTCGCCAGCTTCTCGCCCTTCTGCCATAATGTCAAGCCCTTGTCTTCCTCCCTCGGCTTGACCCAGTCCAGGAGGCGAAGGAGATCTGTGAGGGATCTCCCTGGCGATGGCTCCTGAACACGCTGCTTGGTCCCATCTTGGTGGTTTCTTCTGTCACGATCGTCTAACATAGAGGACCAATGCGCAGCGTGGAAGGTGAACATATTTTATTACTATAAATGATCACACGATCAAAAACACAAACGAAAACGTGACGTCTACGGTTTCCCACAAACCGAAATGAACAAGAAACCACAAACACAACGTGAAAGACAGATAGTTAAATATGGCTCCCAATCAGAGACAACGAGCCAACAGCTGACACTCGTTACCTCTGATTGGGAGTCACTCAAACAAAGAAATACAATAACCTAGAACCCACAACAAAACATAGAAACTAACACCCTGGCTCAACATACGAGAGTCCCCCGAGCCAGGGCGTGACATTTATACAGGTAATGAGCTGAGATTAAGAGCATACTCTTAAAGGGAGTGCTCCTAATCTCAGCTTGTTACCTGTATAAAAGACACCTGTCCACAGAAGCAATCAATCAATCAGATTCCAAATTCTCCACCATGGCCAAGACCAAAGAGCTCTCCAAGGATGTCAGGGACAAGATTTTAGACCTACACAAGGCTGGAATGGGCTACAAGACCATTGCCAAGCAGCTTGGTGAGAAGGTGACAACAAGAAGAAACACAAAAGAACTGTCAATCTCCCTCGGCCTGGGAAATAAGTATTTGACCCCTTTGCAAAACATGACTTAGTACTTGGTGGCAAAACCCTTGTTGGCAATCACAGAGGTCAGACGTTTCTTGTAGTTGGCCACCAGGTTTGCACACATCTCAGGAGGGATTTTGTCCCACTCCTCTTTGCAGATCTTCTCCAAGTCATTAAGGTTTTGAGGCTGACGTTTGGCAACTCGAACCTTCAGCTCCCTCCACAGATTTTCTATGGGATTAAGGTCTGGAGACTGGCAAGGCCACTCCAGAACCTTAATGTGCTTCTTCTTGAGCCACTCCTTTGTTGCCTTGGCTGTGTGTTTTGGGTCAATTTCATTCTGGAAAACCCATCCACGACCCATTTTCAATGCCCTGGCTGAGGGAAGGAGGTTCTCACCCATGATTTGATGGTACATGGCCCCGTCCATCGTCCCTTTGATGCGGTGAAGTTGTCCTGTCCCCTTAGCAGAAAAACACCTCCAAAGCATAATGTTTCCTCCTCCATGTTTGACGGTGGGGATAGTGTTCTTGGGGTTATAGGCAGCATTCCTCCTCCTCCAAACACGGCGAGTTGAGTTGATGCCAAAGAGCTCCATTTTGGTCTCATCTGAACACAACACTTTCACCCAGTTCTCCTCTGAATCATTCATGCCTGTATTTGTGCTTTCTTGAGCAGGGGGACCTTGCGGGTGCTG
Organism: Coregonus lavaretus; assembly: GCF_964263955.1. Lineage (NCBI taxonomy): Eukaryota > Metazoa > Chordata > Actinopteri > Salmoniformes > Salmonidae > Coregonus > Coregonus lavaretus. The sequence goes on from NC_139993.1 coordinate 20,233,157, forward strand.
CAGGATTTCAGTACTTCACGGCATAGTGTGTTACCAATTGTTTTCTTGGTTACTACGGTCCCAGCTGCCTTGAGATCATTGACAAGATTCTGCCGTGTAGTTCTGGGCTGATTCCTCACCGTTCTCATGATCATTGCAACTCCACGAGGTGAGATCTTGCATGGAGCCCCAGGCCGAGGGAGATTGACAGTTCTTTTGTGTTTCTTCTTGTTGTCACCTTCTCACTAAGCTGGTTGGCAATGGTCTTGTAGCCCATTCCAGCCTTGTGTAGGTCTACAATATTGTCCCTGACATCCTTGGAGAGCTCTTTGGTCTTGGCCATGGTGGAGAGTTTTGAATCTGATTGATTGATTGCTTCTGTGGACAGGTGTCTTTTATACAGGTAACAAGCTGAGATTAGGAGCACTCCCTTTAAGAGTGTGCTCCTAATCTCAGCTCGTTACCTGTATAAAAGACACCTGGGAGCCAGAAATCTTTCTGATTGAGAGGGGGTCAAATGCTTATTTTCCTCATTAAAATGCAAATCAATTCATAACATTTTTGACGTGTTTTTCTGGATTTTTTTGTTGTTATTCTGTCTCTCACTGTTCAAATAAACCTACCATTAAAATTATAGACTGATAATTTCTTTGTCAGTGGGCAAACGTACAAAATCAGCAGGGGATCAAATACTTTTTTCCCTCACTGTAGGTTGGTGGAAAAGTTGATGCAAAACATTGTTGTATTCAAATGTTCTGCTGACAGGTCCACAACAATCTGCCATTGTTTTCTCTTTCAGAAACTGACAGTCATTTTCCACATACAGCATAAATTACTGCTAAAGTAAAATATCCTGACAACACTGTAAATAGACCGGTAACTTGTGTAAATATTTGACAGCATGGGTAGGCTACAGTATTGCTGTGCGATAGGAGTGCAACATCACTGCCTATTTCATATCAGAGCCTATACCAAGGCAGAACATAGAAACCCAATAATCTATTGATCAACTAAATATTGAACAACAATTTGTCTTTTGCATGCTGTGGCCTAATGCCAATAGTTCCAAATTATACAGCAAATAAAAGTGTGTTATTGTCACCATAAAAGGTGAATGGAGGGCAATTTCCAGGAAGAGTTTTAATGCTGTTCACACGCACAGTTTTACAACAGGTCTGATTTATAACGGGAAACATATGTATGTATGGCATGCTCCAAATTTATAAATCTCAATATATGTGTACGTGCGCAGACTTTTCAGAAATGGCAGTTATAAATGAGGCCCCAGGAGAAGGAGAGCGGCAGCATCTGGTTTCTGTTGGAGGATGCTCCCTTGCCCCTCTCAGTGTTCAAGTGTCCACTGACAGAGAGAGAAAGGCTCCCTTGTTTGGGTTCACATAGCTGAACTGAGATGGTCTAAGGACATCGAATCAATCCCTTGTCCGATGACAAAGATGAAGACATTTCCAGAGGCCCCTGGAGGATCCGAAAATGAGCATGTGTCCTAGTCTTTGAGTCAGAAAGTGATTCAGCCAAATCTATCTTTGGGCTTGGACCTTTTTTCACATTTTAACCGAGCAACCTAGGTAAATAGAAGTCAGGGGAGCCTAAAGAAAAGTGCTCAGGGAGTAGAATGAAAGAGTTTGGGTTAGACAAAGACACTGAGCAAAACTATGAACCACTCCCTTGGCCCAGTGTGTTAAGCTCTGGCATTCTGAAGGCCAAAGGAGAAGGCAAACACACACACCTGCCCAAACAAAGACCGTCACCAGAGAGTGTGTGGACACAACGTCAATGATGGGTAATTTGTTTTCAGGCACAGAATTGCATCGACAATGTGCAGTTTTCTCACACAACACAATGCCACAGATGTCTCAAGTTTTGAGGGAGCGTGAAATTGGCATGCTGACTGCAGGAATGTCCACCAGAGCTGTTGCCAGAGAATTGATTCATAATTTAGAATTTGGCAGTACGTCCAACCAGCCTCACAACCGCAGACCACGTGTAACCACGCCAGCCCAGGACCTCCACATTCGGCTTCTTCACCTGCGGGATCATCTGAGATCAGCCACCCGGACAGCTGATGAAACTGAGGAGTATTTCTGTCTGTAATAAAGCCCTTTTGTGCGGAAAAACTCATTCTGATTTGCAGGTCCTGGCTCCCCAGTGGGTGGGCCTATGCCCTCCAAGGCCCACCATGCACAGTCGTGAAATTGTCACGGTTCAGACAGACGACCAGAGGACCACAATTGCGTCACACCAGAAAGTTTATTAAACTTAAGGGAAAAGGGAAGTAGGGAGTGAATGAAGGCTCCAGGGGTAACAGGATCCCGTCCAATGTGCTGGGTCTGTGCCCCCCCCAGTGGCAGCGATGCGTCCTATGAAGCCGGTGGTGGGTGGTCCAGAAGTCCTGGGGGGGGGGACACAGACACAACAGGGCGGAATGAAACAAGGCAGCAGTACAGTTCAAGGGAAATCCAAAATACGTAGTAGCAAGGCAGAAGGCTGGTCAGAGTTACCGGGATTGAAGAGTAGTCAGGAGTCGTAATGGCAGAAGCAGGTCTGGATCTCCTGAGGCAGAAGAGTATCCAAAAAAACAGGCAGGTCCGGGGTCACAAAACCAGGGTGAGCCAGAAGCGCGAGCAAACAGGTTCCGGGTGTGAGCTTTGCAGACGATCTGACACCGGAGAGCTGAAAGACAGGGCCTTAAATACTGGGAGAGGTAGTGGGTAATGCAGCGCAGCTGGCAGAGTAATTAGAGCAGAGCAGAGCAGGGACAGGTGGAGCTAGTTAGGCTGAGTAGAGAGAGTGGTGAGCAGAGTGGAAGAAAATTAAGGTGGTAACCCGGTGGAGTGAGAGGCCCATGACAGAACCCCCCCCCCAAGGGACGGCCCCAGAAGTCCCAAGAGCAACACCACGCCGGGCGGGAGGAGGGGAGCCGGAGGAGGGCTAGAACTCCTCCGAACGGTCCGAGTGAACGTCCTCATCCTCGGAGGAAGCCGGAGGGCCGTGGTCGGGAGATGGGACAGGTCCCGAGACAGGATCAGGCACAGGACAGGAAGCCGAGCGGGCAGGACGGTTAGGGACCCCTCTGGGGCGGCCCCTACGGATTGCAGGTTGATCAGGATGCCGTTGGTGGAAAGCGGTGATGAGAGTCCTATCCACAATCCGACTAGCTGGCACCCAGGTCCTTTCCTCAGGTCCATAGCCCTCCCAGTCAATGAGGTACTGGAGACCCCTACCCCTCCGTCTGGACCGAAGCAGGCGGCGGACGGTGTAAACCAGACCACCATCGACGAGCCGTGGAGGAGGAGGACCAGGCGCAGCAGGGACCAGCGGACTCTCATGGATGGGCTTAATCTTAGACACATGGAAAGTGGGGTGCACCCTCAGGGAATTAGGCAGTTGGAGCCGGACAGCAGTTGGGCTAATCACTCTTATGATAGGGAATGGGCCAATGAACCGAGGTGCCAGCTTCTGCGACTCCACCCTGAGTGGCAGGTTCTTCGATGACAACCACACCCTTTGACCAACATGGTAGGTGGGAGCAGGAATTCTCCGACGGTTGGCCCCGGTAGTGTAGCTGGCAACGGATCTGAGGAGTGTGGCTCGGGCTTGTGACCAGGTGCGGCGACATCGACGGGCAAAAGCAAGTGCAGATGGGCAAGTAACCTCCTCTTCCTGGCTGGCAAATAGAGGAGGCTGGTATCCATAAACACATTGGAAAGGGGACATACCGATGGCAGAGCAGGTCAGAGAATTGTGTGCGTACTCCACCCATGTCAATTGCTGCGACCAGGAGTGGGGGTTGCGTGAAGTCATGCATCGCAGTGCCTTCTCGAGCTCCTGATTAGCCCGCTCTGACTGCCCATTGGATTGGGGATGGAATCCGGAAGTCAGACTGACTGTGGCTCCCAGCAGGTGACAGAACTCCTTCCAAAAAGCGGAGGAGAATTGTGGACCACGGTCAGAAACTACATCCTTTGGCAGTCCGTGGATCCGGAAGACGTGTTCCAGGACCACCTGGGCGGTCTCCTTGGCGGTTGGGAGCTTGGGGAGGGGAATGAAGTGTGCCATCTTGCTGAAACGGTCAACGATGGTGAGAATGACGGTCATGCCCCTTGAAGGGGGCAGCCCCGTGACAAAGTCAAGGGCGATGTGAGACCAGGGACGTCTGGGCACAGGCAGGGGCTGCAGCAATCCGGCTGGGGGCTGGCAGGACGACTTGTGTTGGTTGCAGATGGGGCAGGCTTGGACGAATTCCCGTACATCCTTCCTCAGAGAGGGCCACCAGAACCTCTGGGCGAGCAGGTTGTAAGTGCGGGTGGAGCCAGGGTGACAAGCTAGGCGGGAGTCATGTCCCCACTGAACGACCTGGGACCTCAGGTCTTCGGGGACAAAAAGGCGGTCAGCTGGGCAAGTGCTGGGACCTGGCTGGTTACGGAGAGCCTCCAGCACCTGTTCCTCAACAGCCCAGGTCAGAGCTGCAACGATGCAGGGACTTGGCAGAATCGACACAGGGTCCTTGGAGGGGGTGTCATCCTTCTGGAATTGACGGGAGAGGGCGTCTGGCTTGGTGTTGCGTGATCCAGGCCGGTATGACAGAGTGAAATTAAACCTGGTGAAGAACAGGGCCCAGCGGGACTGCCTGGAGTTCAACCGTTTGGCCGTGCGGATGTACTCCAAGTTCTTATGATCGGTCCAAACGAGAAATGGAATGGTGGACCCCTCCAGCCAGTGACGCCACTCCTCCAAGGCAAGCTTCACAGCCAGCAGCTCACGGTTCCCTATGTCGTAATTGCACTCAGAGGGGGACAACCGACGTGAGAAAAAGGCACAGGGATGGAGCTTCCTATCCTCCGCAGCCCACTGAGAAATCACAGCACCAACTCCCACATCCGAGGCGTCCACCTCCACAATGAATTGCCGGTCCACATCAGGCATCTGGAGGATGGGAGCGGAGGTGAACCTCACCTTGAGGGTACTGAAGGCTTTGTCGGCTGCTGGGGTCCAGGTGAAGGGTTGCTTGGTGCTGGTTAGAGCAGTGAGAGGGGCAGCAACGGTACTGTAGTTCCGGATAAACTTCCTATAGAAGTTAGCAAACCCCAGAAACTGTTGCAGCTTCTTTCTGTTCTCCGGAACTGGCCATGAAGTGACTGCTGATACTTTGGCAGGATCCATTTGGATACTTCCCTCTGCCACTATGTACCCCAGGAAGGCCACTGTCTTGACGTGAAACTCACATTTCTCTGCCTTGGCGTAGAGGGAATTCTCCAGAAGACGATGAAGGACTTGCTGGACATGGCGGGTGTGTTCAGACAGGTTTCTGGAGTAGATTAAGATGTCATCCAGGTAAACGAAGACAAACTTGTTTAACATGTCCCGCAGTACATCATTCACTAGAGCCTGGAACACAGCAGGAGCATTGGTGAGGCCAAAAGGCATAACCAGATACTCGTAGTGGCCTGTTGGTGTATTGAATGCGGTTTTCCATTCATCTCCCTCCCGGATCCGCACTAGGTGGTAAGCGTTTCTGAGATCCAACTTGGTAAAAACAGTGGCTCCCTGGAGCAACTCAAAAGCAGAGGTGAGCAGAGGCAGAGGGTAACGGTTTTTCACTGTGATGTCGTTGAGTCCCCTGTAGTCGATGCAGGGGCGAAGAGATCCGTCCTTCTTCCCCACAAAGAAGAAGCCAGCACCAGCAGGAGATGAAGATGAACGGATTAATCCTGCGGACAGAGAGCCATTGATGTAGTCCTCCATGGACTTTCTTTCAGGAGCAGACAACGAATAAAGACGACCCTTTGGAGGAGCTGTTCCAGGGAGGAGGTCGATGGCACAGTCGTACGGTCGGTGAGGGGGCAGAGATGTGGCTCTTGCTTTGTTAAACACCTCTCTGAGACCATGGTAGCATTCTGGGACATTGGAGAGGTCAGGAGCGGAGTTAGTAGGTACTGGCCGAGGGGGTAGTGCGGCAGCAAGCAGGCAGGTTCGGTGGCAGTCCTCTCCCCACTCCCTGATCACCCCGGTCACCCAGTCGAGCTGAGGGTTGTGCCGGCGGAGCCATGGGTAACCCAGGATGAGGGGTTGGCCTGGAGAGGGGAGCAGGTGAAACTGGATAGTTTCTTGATGGTTTCCAGACAGACCCATCGAGACCGGGGCCGTGACATGAGTGACCGATCCGAGTAAGTGTCCGTCCAGTGCCCGGGCAGGAATAGGAGGTGTCAAACGGAGGTTCTCCAGTCCCAGTTGGCGTGCCAGCTTGATGTCCATTATGTTGGCTTCGGCGCCAGAATCCACCAGAGCAGCCAGGGTGTGAGTTGAGTCAGAGAGGCGGAGGTGAACTTGCAGCAGGGGTTTGCGGTCGGAGGACTGGATGGTCATTGAACTCAACCGGACTCCCCCTATGCCCGGTGAGCTTCGGCCCTTTAAAGGGCAGGTTACCACACGATGTCCATCACCTCCACAATAGAGGCAGAGGTTTGAGGTGAAGCGGCGCTGGCGCTCTGCAGGAGTGAGAGAGGCTCGCCCAATCTCCATAGGCTCAGACTGATCAAGCTGACCTGGGTGAGTGGCAGTAGATGACAGGAGCCCAGTCGGATCTCTCCGAATGCCGGTAGTAGGTGGACCTTGGCGCCCCCTCTCACGACGACGGGTCTGTATCCTTCTGTCGATCCTGACAGTCAGTGCGATGGCTTCATCAAGAGTGGAAGGCAGTTCATGGGAGACCAACTCGTCCTTGATATAGTCAGCCAAACTATGGAAGAACGCGTCCACCAACGATGGTGTGTTCCAAGAACTTCGTCTAGCCAGGGTTCGGAAGTCGATGGAATGGTCTGCGACTGTACGTCTGCCTTGTCGAATACTGAACAGTTCACGAGACGCCTCTGCGGTGGGTGAATCCAGGTCAAACACCTTCAGCATCTCCTCAGCAAACAGGTCGAAGGTTGCACATGCGGGGGTTTGACGTTCGAACTCTGCTGTTCCCCAGAGTCGAGCTCGGCCCGTCAGGTGAGTGATGGCATACCCAACTTTAGCCCCCTCCGTGGCGAAGGTCCTTGGCTGCAAGGAGAACTGAAGTCGGCAGCTAGTCAGGAATGGCCGGACCTGGGTTGAATCGCCGTTGAACCGCTCGGGGTTTCCAATCTTGGGTTCCGGAGCAGCGGCTGCAATGACCGGGGCAGGTAACTCGGGGGCAGGGCTGGTGGGCAGACTGGCTGGGGTAAGGTTGGTGAGGAGTTGAATGATCATGGCGAGTTGTTGTTGCTGCTGCTGGAACTGCTGCTCATGCTCATCGGTTTCCATGTCGGGGAAAGTGTGCGCTGAGTCCATAATGGTCAGATCGTACTGTCACGGTTCAGACAGACGACCAGAGGACCACAATTGCGTCACACCAGAAAGTTTATTAAACTTAAGGGAAAAGGGAAGTAGGGAGTGAATGAAGGCTCCAGGGGTAACAGGATCCCGTCCAATGTGCTGGGTCTGTGCCCCCCCCAGTGGCAGCGATGCGTCCTATGAAGCCGGTGGTGGGTGGTCCAGAAGTCCTGGGGGGGGGGACACAGACACAACAGGGCGGAATGAAACAAGGCAGCAGTACAGTTCAAGGGAAATCCAAAATACGTAGTAGCAAGGCAGAAGGCTGGTCAGAGTTACCGGGATTGAAGAGTAGTCAGGAGTCGTAATGGCAGAAGCAGGTCTGGATCTCCTGAGGCAGAAGAGTATCCAAAAAAACAGGCAGGTCCGGGGTCACAAAACCAGGGTGAGCCAGAAGCGCGAGCAAACAGGTTCCGGGTGTGAGCTTTGCAGACGATCTGACACCGGAGAGCTGAAAGACAGGGCCTTAAATACTGGGAGAGGTAGTGGGTAATGCAGCGCAGCTGGCAGAGTAATTAGAGCAGAGCAGAGCAGGGACAGGTGGAGCTAGTTAGGCTGAGTAGAGAGAGTGGTGAGCAGAGTGGAAGAAAATTAAGGTGGTAACCCGGTGGAGTGAGAGGCCCATGACAGAAATCAATAGATTAGGGCCTAATTTATTTATTTCAATTGACTGATTTCCATTTTTTAACGATTTTTTAGTCAATTAGCAGACACTCTTATCCAGAGCGACTTACAGTTAGTGAGTGCATACATTTTTTTCACACTGGCCCCCTGTGGGAATCGAACCCACAACCCTGGTGTTGCAAGCACCATGCTCTACCAACTGAGCTACACGGGGCCCATTATATGAACTGTAACTCAGTAAAATCGTTGAAATTATTGCATGTTGCGTTTATATTTTTGTTCAGTATACAGTTGAAGTCGGAAGTTTACATACACTTAGGTTGGAGTCATTAAAACTCGTTTTTCAACCACTCCACAAATTTCTTGTTAACGAACTGTAGTTTTGACAAGTCGGTCAGGACATCTACTTTGTGCATGACATAATTAATTCTTCCAACAATTTTTTACAGTCAGATTATTTCACTTATAATTCACTGCATCACAATTTCAGTGGGTGAGAAGTTCACATACAATAAGTTGACTTTGCCTTTAAACAGCTTGGAAAATTCCAGAAAATGATGTAATGGATTTAGAAGCTTCTGATAGGCTAATTGACATAATTTGAGTCAATTGGAGGTGTACCTGTGGATGTATTTCAAGGCCTACCTTCAAACTCAGTACCTCTTTGCTTGACATCATGGGGAAATCAAAAGAAATCAGCCAAGACCTCAGAAAAAAAATTGTAGACCTCCACAAGTCTGGTTCATCCTTGGGAGCAATTTCCAAACGTCTGAAGGTACCACGTTCATCTGTACAAACAATAGTATGCAAGTATAAACACCATGGGACCACGCAGCCGTCATACCGCTCAGGAAGGAGACGCGTTCTGTTGAACGTACTTCGGTGCAAAAGTGCAAATCAATCCCAGAACAACAGCAAAGGACCTTGTGAAGATGCTGGAGGAAACATGTACAAAAGTATCTATATCCACAGTAAAACAAGTCCTATATTGACATAACCTGAAAGGCCGCTCAGCAAGGAAGAAGCCACTGCTTCAAAACCGCCATAAAAAAGCGAGACTACAGTTTGCAACTGCACATGGGGACAAAGATTGTACTTTTTGGAGAAATGTCCTCTGGTCTGATGAAATAAAAATAGAACTGTTTGGCCATATATTGAAGCAACATCTCAAGACATCAGTCAGGAAGTTAAAGCTTGGTCGCAAAGGGTCTTCCAAATGGACAATGACCCCAAGCATTCTTCCAACATTGTGGAAAAATGGCTTAAGGACAACAAAGTCAAGGTATTGGAGTGGGCATCACAAAGCCCTGACCTCAATCCTATAGAAGATTTGTGGGCAGAACTGAAAAAGCGTGTGCGAGCAAGGAGGCCTACAAACCTGACTCAGTTAAACCAGCTCTGTCAGGAGGAATGGGCCAAAATTCACCCAACTTATTGTGGGAAGCATGTGGAAGGCTACCTGAAACGTTTGACCCAAGTTAAACAATTTAAAGGCAATGCTACCAAATACTATTTGAGTGTATGTAAACCTCTGACCCACTGGGAATGTGATGAAAGAAATAAAAGCTGAAATAAATCATTCTCTCTACTATTATTCTGAAATTTCACATTCTTAAAATGAATTGGTGATCCTATCTGACCTAAAACAGGGAATTTCTACTAGGATTAAATGTCAGGAATTGTGAACAACTGAGTTTAAATGTATTTGGCTAAGGTGTATGTAAACTTCCGACTTCAACTGTACAGTGAGGTAAAAAAATATTTGATCCCCTGCTGATTTTGTACATTTGCCCACTGACAAAGACATGATCAATCTATAATTTTAATGGTAGGTTTATTTGAACAGTGAGAGACAGAATAACAACTAAAAATCCAGAAAAACGCATGTCAAAAATTTTATAAATTGATTTGCATTTTAATGAGGGAAATAAGTATTTGACCCCTCTGCAAAACATGACTTAGTATTTGATGGCAAAACCATTGTTGGCAATCACCGAGGTCAGACGTTTCTTGTAGTTGGCCACCAGGTTTGCACACATCTCAGGAGGGATTTTGTCACACTCCTCTTTGCAGATCTTCTCCAAGTCATTAAGGTTTCGAGGCTGACTTTTGGCAACTCGAACCTTCAGCTCCCTCCACAGATGTTCTATGGGATTAAGGTCTGGAGACTGGCTAGGCCACTCCAGGACCTTAACGTGCTTCTTCTTGAGCCAGTTCTTTGTTGCCTTGGCCGTGTGTTTTGGGTCATTGTTATGCTGGAATACCCATCCACGACCCAATTTCAATGCCCTGGCTGAGGGAAGGAGGTTCTCACCCAAGATTTGACGGTACATGGCCCCGTCCATCGTCCCTTTGATGCGGTGAAGTTGTCCAGTCCCCTTAGCAGAAAAACACCCCCAAAGCATAATGTTTCCACCTCCATGTTTGATGGTGTTGTTGGGGTCATAGGCAACATTCCTCCTCCTCCAAACATGGCGAGTTGAGTTGATGCCAAAGAGCTCTATTTCGGTCTCATCTGACCACAACACTTTCACCCAGTTCACCTCTTAATCATTCAGATGTTCAATGGCAAACTTCAGACGGGCCTCCTGTATATGTGCTTTCTTGAGCAGGGGGAGCTGGGGGAGCTGCAGGATTTCAGTCCTTCATGGCGTAGTGTGTTACCAATTGTTTTCTTGGTGACTATGGTCCCAGCTGCCTTGAGATCATTGACAAGATCCTCCCGTGTAGTGGTGGGCTGATTCCTCACCGTTCTCATGATCATTGCAACTCCACGAGGTGAGATCTTGCATGGAGCCCCAGGCCGAGGGAGATTGACAGTTCTTTTTTGTTTCTTCCATTTGCAAATAATCGCACCAACTGTTGTCACCTTCTCACCAAGCTGCTTGGCGATGGTCTTGTAACCCATTCCAGCATTGTGTAGGTCTACAATCTTGTCCCTGACATCCTTGGAGAGCTCTTTGGTCTTGGCCATGGTGGAGAGTTTGAAATCTGATTGATTGATTGCTTCTGTGGACAGGTGTCTTTTATACAGGTAACAAACTGAGATTAGGAGCACTCCCTTTAAGAGTTTGCTCCTAATCTCAGCTCGTTACCTGTATAAAAGACACCTGGGAGCCATAAATCTTTCTGATTGAGAGGGGGTCAAATACTTATTTCCCTCATTAAAATGCAAATCAATTCATAACATTTTTGACATGCGTTTTTCTGGATTATTTTGTTGTTATTCTGTCTCTCACTGTTCAAATAAACCTACCATTAAAATGATAGACTGATCATTTCTTTGTCAGTGGGCAAACATACAAAATCAGCAGGGGATCAAATACTTTTTTCCCTCACTGTAAATACAAATTGACTCAAGACATTTCAGCTTTTAATTTTTTATGAATTTGTAAACATTTCTAAAAACATAATTCCACATTGACATTATGGGGTATAGTTTGTAGGCCAGTGACAACAAAATCAAAATGTCATCCATTTTAAATTCAGGCTGTAACACAACAAAATGTGGAAAAAGTCAAGGGGTGTGAATACTTTCTGAAGGCACTGTGGCTCTACTTTGTCATTTAGAAATTAGAGGCAGTGATATGTCATCTTTAACAATGTTTTTAACCTTTCATTTCACTTTTCTTGTATTCTTCATCAACCATGGGCATGACGTGCTGGAACTATCAGTCTGCTCATGCCCTGTACTACATTCTGTTCTGTGTTTACAGTATGGCTTTCAATGGCTTTTTAATCCCAAGGGCACTCCTCTAGGTTTTTTACTGAGCTCTCGGAGGTGACGTGAGAGCATTTACAGCTCAGTGTTTGTGTGATTCGGTGCCAGCTCACCTCCTGTTCCTCTGGCCCCCTACCTGGAGTTATGAAAGGAAATTACAAAATAGCAAGAACAAAAAAAATGTAGAAAGAAAAATCTAATTTTGGACCGCTTTTATAAAAAAAACATCTTATTGAACAGCCAAGCAAGAACCGGCACCACTGGAATTACATCCCAGTTTTGTATGCATCAGCGGAATAAAGTGACTGTGTCACAAATAAGTAAAAGCCGGATTTTATTTATTACCTGTCACTGGCTGGACGGATTTGGCAAAAGGTCAAATGCAATTTTACACAGCGGTAAACTTATTACAGAACATGGCGCTGGGCTTGAGGTTGGGCGCCCTTGATTGTGTCATCAATAACGTTTTAGTGCTTCATCATTATCCACATGCTAACAGCGTTATTAATTCATCCTCCGTGTTTCTATCCATTCATCATGGGAGCAGAGGGAAGATAAATAAACAGAGAGAAAGAGAGGAGGAGTGGAGGCTCAGGTGGAGGACAGAAATCGATAATGGATCAGTTCTGACAGAATTGGAGAGAGGCGAACAATGGGGCCAGGGTATTTGCATAGTTCACCCTGCTCACCATGTTCAATTTCCGTTTTGTTTTATTCACACAAAGAAGTGCAATGCGGACCGTGCCCGTTATTCATGCGAAACGGTACAGCTGACGTTGCAGTTTGCTCTTGCAAAAATAAATTAAGACTGTTGGTGGGCGAATCTGAATAAGTAGAACTTAGAAATGTACTGCTGCATAAGTGTGAGAAATCATCAAAACGTTCTGTGTTATGGGTCATTTTCAATTGGTTCTCTGTGTTAGCTCTTTTTCCATGCTCATAATAAGGTTGACAGAAATTAGGAAGTTTGGAATGGAAATGTAAAGCAGAGAGTTAATTGGGCCTTGCCTCGACAGTGTTTACTTAATTCCATCCAGTCTACAGGGAATACTAAGTCTAGGAAACCTCCATTTCCATATATCTAAAAGGTCTCTTTACATAATTATGTATAGAGAAGAATGTTATATGCTCTTTCATTGCCTCCGATTACTTTTTAGTTTTACCAAATCTATATTAGGTACTCTGAGCGATTCGGGGTGAGTCTCGCGCTACCTATAAGTATCTGGGAATTGAGCTATTGAGAGATTGCATGTCAAAGCGTGTGGCTACGACGCATTCCTTGTGTGTTTATATGAGTTTGTGCTCATGAGCGTGATACGTCGGGTAATTGTTTGGAGCTCTGGGATATTTTCTTTTCCATGTTGGTTTAGTCTTACAATATCATTGCTAATGTTTTTCATTTCATTATCATCGTTGTGGTTGTTGTTAGGATCGCTTTGTGCAATTGTGAGTGGGTGCTGTGGTCTCTTTTGGAGTGTTCATGGCACAGCGGTGGTATAATTTGGAAGGTTGGGACTGTGTCCAAGGCTTGAAGTATGAAAAACGTGCATTGGATGTTAATTGCCTAGCCAACAGTCATTGGATTTGCCTGAGGCGTCATGCATGCACCTAATTGTTTTGAGAGGGCACTGATGGCCAACTTTGATATCTTTAAATTAAACAATACCTTCTATAATTCCAGTGTTAAAATGGATATGACACACCTGGTATGTGCTGTAACAGGTACGCCAACCCATTGACCTCAACTTCACATAATACTGTATATCTTACATATCCAGCAAAGACAGAAATGTTGCTGTACCCACTTACCCAACGATACATTCTTACTTACACAAACGTACAGAACGTCAAGTCAAATACTCCCTATTGAATGGTTAAATTTAATAGCCTTTCTCCCATTACTATACAGTCGACCCATGGAGAGTTATGAGGCAGAGTCCCTTGCAACTACCAGTAAAAGTGAGGTAACCTAACTCTAGTGGAAACAAACAGACAATAAATATGGCAGTATCCTAGGTACCAGCTACTATTATCCCATCACTAACTCAATGTACCGCTTACAATGGTTGCATCCTAAATAGCACTGTATTCCCTATATAGGCTCTGGTCAAAAGTATAGGGAATAGGGTGCCATTTGGGACACAAATGAGATTTTCTAATCTAATGGGTATCCAGGTAAAAGAGAAATCCCTAAGGACTGATTTATTGACACTTACTGACCAATCAAATACAATACCATCAGACAGTGATTACAGTGGGACATGCCACTCTCTCTCCCCAATAAAATCAGAAGGGAAGCAAAGGAGAAATGCTAGCAGTGACCTCTCCGAGTTTTATGCAGCCGTAAAACAATTTACATGTGTTCAGCATGTTTGGACCGCAAGGGCTCAGAAGTGAAAAGGTTATCAATGAGAGACCATCTGTAACTGCCTTCAAAGGGAGTTTTTCGGTTCTTAAAACCCAGGCACTTTTGATTTATTATAGTTTCACTGTCTATGATTTATTTTTCCCCAAAGCCGAGCCAAGTAATAACATTTTGAGTGGATCAGAAGGTGTAATTCCGTGAGCTGAGGTTGCTGATCTCCCAAACACAGGGTTAGGTGTACTCCTGGTGGTGCTTTGAATGAAAAATATGCTCTGAGGGTTAACCGTTTTCTAATCAGGGTGACCTTGTGGTAAAAACCCATGATCTTGAGCTCTGAGCTCTCTGCTATTGTAAAGCCATTAATAGCAAGGTTGCAACAAAATGAAGCAGGTGCTATAATAATAAAACATTTATGAATTCAACGGTTTCAACACGCAACACGATTTGTCTTCGTTATTGAACACCTTCTGAAATATCCTTGAGAGTCTTACAAAAATAATGACTACATGTATTTGATTCATTTTGGTATAGGTTTTCTTTAGATCTACCTGTAAAGAAAGGCCAAGTCGTCAGGCCAAGTCTGAAGTTTATTACTTTTTTTTTTAAGTTTCAAAATACAACAGGTGTAAAACAGTACAGTGAAATTCTTACCTTGAGAGCGCTTTCCCAACAATGTAGTATAATAATTTAGATAATAATAGAAAATAATGTTAAAAATAAAAGTAAGTAAAGGAACTTCACTGTTCTTTGTCCCCGTTTGTGACTATCACCATTTATACTTCACTGAATTCTCTATAACTCCATTTCCCAAGAGCCTTCACACCTCTACCATCATGAGCCTCACTGAACACTAGGCAGGTTTCCTTTAACCCAGGTTTATTTGACAAAAGCAATGCCGCAAAAAAAATACATTGCGACGTGTAATGAAAACGGTAGCTATCGGGCCTCCCGAGTGGTGCAGCAGTCTAAGGCACTGCAACGCAGTGCTAGAGGCGTCACTACAGACCCGGGTTCGATCCCATAGGGCGGCGCACAATTGGTCAGTGTTGTCCGGGTTAGGGGAGGGTTTGGCCGGGGGTCTTTACTTGGCTAATCGCTCTGTATCGACTCCTTGTGGCGGGCTGGGTGCCTGCAGGCTGACTGGTGTTTCCTCTGACGCATTGGTGCGGCTGGCTTCCGGGTTAAGTGGGCACGTGTTTCGGAGAACGCATGACTCAACCTTTGCCTCCTGAGCCTGATGGGGAGTTGTATCGATGAGACAAGATTGAAATTGGGGAGAAAAAGCGGGTCAAAAACAAATACAAAAAATACGGTAGCTATGAGATTTATAAAGATTGACAACATTTGTATCTGTTCAACAGGGATTTTTCTTTTTGTCTAACTTTCTTTATTGCGACAAATTATGGTGGAAACAATGTTTTTCTAATAAAAAATTATTGCGGAATAATTTTAAAGGTAGGCCTACACGTGGCACATGATGTCATTACGTAACTATAAAGGTCCACTCCACATTTAATTCTAATGGCCTACTGCTTGCTAAAACCAACAACAAAAATGCAACTACAAAAATAATGTTTCTTTGCGGGACAAGGATTGTCCTGACTTTCAAGAATGCCTGCATTGCTTTGGCTTGCTTTTCCGGTTGGCTGAATGCAAGTTTCATCATCCAATTATTTCAGATCTACAGGAGTGCAAGTTTCACCATGGCACGGACCGTGACGATACGTTGGCACATGATAATTATTAGAAGATGGCAAATATTAGTCAATTCTTCCATTCTATCCATGCTGGCTTTTGCGGTCTACCTGAGACAGGAAACCGATAGTTGGGAGGGCATACAGGCTGTCGCCAATTTATTAATGCGCAATTTGCCTCAATGGATCATGGAAAAACTTCAACCACCATTTTTATTCAACACTAGGTTTTTGGTCAAACAAAAAAAATTGGTGTGACGTCATTATGTCAAGTTGTTTTTATTGACACAAGACAGACAGTTCAATGGAAATGCAATTGTCGTATCTATCTTTTATGCAAACTTTCTAAATGTCAACAAAATATCACTGGACAAGTTAATGGAAACAGCTAGCGTCACCCAAAATTATTTCACTCTCTTCTCCAAAAAGTATCTTCTTCTTCCCCTTGAGCTACTCTGCTATATTTTCCACTCCTTTTCACACAGTCGTCTTTCTTTTCATGTCAAATTACCATTTCTCTGTTTCCCCTTGTGATTGTGAACTTCCTCCCTCCCCATAGTTTTTTCTACACTTTTTTTGTAGACTATGAGCTTGTATCTGTCTCCATGTCTTGTCTTTTCCTTTATTCCCCAAGTCTTTTCTTACTCCTTTTGTTTGACTCACTCTGTCACTGTTTTCCCTCCATCATTATTCTATTTATTCACTCTCTCTCTCCTCCACACTGGCTACTCTCTCCATCCATATGTCCCTTGTTCCCTGTGCCTGCATCTCTCTCTCTCTTTCTTTCTCTTTCCCTCCCTCTTATTTCACTCATCCCTTCCCCTTCATCCCTCCTTTCCTCATTGCCTTTGCTGGTGCAGGCTAACTAACAGGTCTTTGCTGTCAGGTACACACCCGGTGGGGCTCAGTTTATTAGGGGCCATGGTTAAAAAGTCCCTTTCTGAAGGGAGCATTGGGGTCCCTCTGCATGACTGGCCCCATCTGTAGCTCGGCATTATGACTTTTTCATGCTGCATTAAGTTAACACTGCGCTGCCAGTTAGGCAGGCCAAGACCCGGCCACTAATTGAAGAGGGAGAGAGGGGCAGGAAAACAGCCACAACAGGGGCTACCTTTTACTCTCTCTCGCACTCTCTTTTTTCGTCCATCTCTTTGGCTAACTGTTTTTCACACACACACACACACACACACACACACACACACACACACACACACACACACACACACACACACACACACACACACACACACCTGTATTTACTTTTCATCTCTCTCTCCCCCCATCATGCTCCTTTATCTACGATAGTAGTTTTTCCACCAACCAAGGCCTTTGTTTTACTATAACCCCAATTGTTTTATGTTCCGTAGTATTTATTGGGCTAATCCTCCCCGCTCCCTTTCTCTCCCTCCTGATGTCTCCTCATTTGAAACCGTTGAAAATGTGCTACAAATAGATAGAGTACAGGATCGATGTTTCACTTTATTCATTTGTTTGTGTATACCCTGGCAGATTATGAGTCACTGTTAAATCATGGAAACAGCAGTTTAGGGATTACGGATGAGATTATGGTACAGTGTAATGCAGAAGGGTGCAGTACAGGTCACAGAAAACATGTTTTACATATATAATATACCTAACTTTTCACTTTTCCCAGCAAGAGTGTATGGGGTGTGTGTGTGTGTGTCTGTGTGCTTTATAGTCTGATCTGTGTTAATTCTCATGTGGGTTATGACCCATCCAATCTATCACATTTCCTTTGAGGGAAATCCGCTGAACTGATCAATTTCACTGACATGTCCCCACGTCTTCACGCAATGCACGTGCTAATAACGAAATTCAATCATGCAGTACTCTTGTAGCTCCACACAGAATGCACAGACACACACGCACACACACACACACACACACACACACACACACACAGAGAAACACACACAGAACACACACACAGTGTCTGCATGGTTGCCTCTGTTGACGTCCATGCCTGTTTGACATCAGGACATTCGTTGAAGGCTAATTCGCCCCATTGTCACAGAGAGCCAGCCGCCATGGAAACGCCTCGGCCGGAGGCCACACAGACCTCTGCCATTCCCACTGACATCCTGATTAGCGGCAGGTGAGCAGAAACAGACAAACAGGCTAATCTCTCGCTCCTCACTGTAATGGATCGCACTGGAAATCTAGCCATCAGTCCCTTCCACCCTTCGTTGTATCTACTGCTTTCCTACTTCCTATTCAATCTGGGTTCAAATACTATTTCAAATCTTTCAAAAAAATTTAGCATTTGCTCTAGCCTGACTGGACTGGCAGATGGGCAGGGTTTACAGTTTTGACGCTATTCTATTGGTCTATTAAGCCAGGCAAGCTCAACCAACCACAGATGAAGCAATAATTTCAAATAGCATTTGAACCCAGTCTTAGACTAGTGCACTATGCACACTATGCAGTTAACTCTAAATCTAAATTGCCCCACATTAGTATTGCATAGGCTAGGATAATGCAATACTTGCATGTTATACTTACATAAGCCATTCAAACACAATTTATTACATTCTGGCAGTCTGACATGGTGCCGAAACTGTCACTTTATTGTAAGGAATATGCCAATTAGTGTTGTTCTGCTGAACCCATGGAGAAACATGGTAAACGTGAAAGACACCAATCTCAAACAATAGCGAACTGAGTTGACGTAAGCGTGTGTGTGTGCGTGTGTCTGTAGTGTATGTGGTGTACACATTTTACTATACTTGTGGGTACCCGAAGTTCACACAAGAATAGTACACCAACTAAAATTCAGAGAAGTTAGGACATTTTGCCAGTCCTCACTTGTAAAAAGGCTATTTGAGGCTTAGGGGCTAGGTACAGTATAGAGTTAGGTGTAGAGTTAGGGTTATAATTAGGGTTAAGGTTAGTGTTAGGGGTTAGGTTTAGGAGTTAGGTTAGGGGTTAAGGTTAGGATAAGGGTTAGGGGTAAGGCAAAATAGGATTTTGAATAGGAATTGATTGTTGGTCACCATAAAGTCCTCACAAGTATGGTAAGACATAGCTGTGTGTATGTGTGTGTGTGTGTGTGTGTCCAAATGGACTTATGGAGGAAGGAATGGTTTTTACATGCTCACAGCATGTGTGGTGTAGCCTCTTAAGGCAGAAGATGGTAGGAATTTACTCTAGGATCAGTGTGAATAGAAGGCAGCTTCCCTGGATCACTAACTGACTGTCTGTCTGTTCTGATCTGGCAAAGGGGCTTAATAAGGCTGGGAATGTGGTTTCAGCCTCTCATGCAAGGCGGCTGGACGTTGACCACAGATCGCACATATCATGCCAGACACACACACACTTGAAAACACACACGTACACACACATGAATACGCACACGTACACACACACAACTACTCACACAAACACACATACACATACACACACACACTCTTCACATCCACAAACAGGCAAGCAGAGAGTACTGCTGTCCACCATGTATTTTCCTTCTCTCCCTCCCGGGTACCTCATCCATCTCTCGTTGTGAACACCAGTGTCTTTTCTGGGTTGATAAATGTCTCCCCCTCAGTACAGTGTCTGGGCCAGGACACTCTTAAATTACCCCAAGCTGTGGAGGAGAGAGAGAGGGACTTACAAATAGCACATGGGCTGATCCTTTTTGGGGGGGAAATGGTTCTCCACCTTCTCCTTTTCCCCCCTTCTCTCTTTCTCTCTTTAAAAGTAATGTATGAAGTCAGTGTTATTGATGGTTATTCAACAGACCCCCATTCCCTCCGTCTCCCTCCCTCTCTTTCCCTCTCCCCACAGACCCCCTCTTGCTCTCTCATATGACTAATGTTGTCTCCCAGTCACAATGAGGTCAGGAGCGTAATGGCGGGGGACATATTTTGCAGTTACGGCTGTCTGTAAATGGCCCATCCATAACAACGGTCCATATGTTACCCTTTTAGTAATTCTATTGGAGATATCCGCTTAACAGCTAATCCTTTTTGTTGAGGGAGGGGATGAAAAAAGGTACACCTTTGAATGGAATCCACAAAGTATGGGTAAATAGCACCCTATTGCCTATATAGTGCACTACTTTTGACTAAAGCCGTATGTTCCCTGGTCAAAAGTAGTATACCATATAGGGAATGTAGATAGGAGCAAAATGGGAAAACACTGAGTTATTTTGTATGTTTTTTATTTAACCTAAACCAGGTGATCCCATTGAGGTCACAATACAGTACCTCTTTCTTTAGGGAGTTAACAACCTGTTGTTGTTTTATTACACTTCACAGGAATCTTTCAAATCAACAACACTTTTTGGTGAAATCAAGGTTAATTCTTAAAATCATCAACGCGGGACCCCTAGCTCCAACTCAGGTCACGTGTGTGCACTCCAAAGTGTGTTTACTCAGACACCGGACGGAGCCCCCCTCTTCGCCCAGTTGACAAATTGATTGTTGGTCCTGCAGTTAAAGTGATGGAGCTTTGCCAGGGACCATTTGACCCCCTCACTCTGTCCACCAGCAACCAGACTTGTCATTAAAGTTCCTTTCAGCCCAGAGTGTGGCAGTTAACCTCCGAACCCTCAGCCACGGTGCCCCTTTGTAAAGTGGGTGCCCTTAACTTTGGGAGACTGACAGGTTTTTGAAAAGGAAGTGCTCAGGAGGGATTGCAAGGATTGTAATGGGGGAGTTATGTGTGTGTGTGTGTGTGTGTGTGTGGAGGAGGGAAGTGCTCAGGAGGGATTGCAAGGATTGTAATGGGGGAGTTATGTGTGTGTGTGTGTGGAGGAGGGGCTGTTGTTGGCTAGGGACATTGGAGGGGAGGTCATTTTTCCAAGAGCCTTAACCCCAGACATTAAATATTTGCAAAGAATCCAGTGTCGTTGCAGCCTGTTTGCCCACTGCTCATTTGCTGGTGATTAAGGCCCTTGTTCCTCTCTCAAAAGCCCACTTAGCCACTCTACTCCTCTATCCACACTCCCTCGTTCACCAAGATCACACCAGTCACGTTACACATGTCAAATCGAATGCAGTTGGATTCCTCATTTTCAAATAGATTTTGTTGAATTTCGGGTGAATGTCTTCAATTGGATTTCATTAGAATGTTGTCTTCTGGAATTGTCTAATATATTTACATTTTTAGTCATTTAGCAGATGCTCTTATCCAGAGTGACTTACAGGAGCAATTAGGGTTAAGTGCCTTGCTCAAGGGCACATCGACAGATTTTTCACCAAGTCGGCTAGGGGATTAGAACCAGCGACCTTTCGGTTACTGGCACAACGCTCTTAACCACTAAGCTACCTGCCGCCCTAATTGCACGTAAGTGGAAAGACGTGCAATTTCCTAATCTTTCATTCTATTCTATCACATTGCCGTTTGAAAATTAAAAGGATTAAACTATTGATGAGTTTGAATAGAAAAGCTGCTAATAAACCTCCAGTCACTTCCATGCTCATCGTCTTCCTTGTCCCTAGATGGAGGTTAAATCAGTCTGTGGCTCTTAGAACCAGAGACCCCCAAACACAACAGTCCAACATTTCAAAGTGGAAGAGTTCAAACCAGGAGGAAAAATCAAAGCAGTGCCCCAGACATCGGCAACATCCCAAATGGCACCCTACCCCCTGCATAGTGCACTACTTTTGACCAGAGCCCTTTGGGCCCAAGTCAAAAGTAATGAACTATATAGGGAATAGGGTGCCATTTGGGACGCATACATCATTATCGTAGCAGGGCCTAGTATCGGCTGCAGGTAAGTAGACAAACCAGGCCTGTTAAGGTGCTGACTCGCAACCAAATCCCGCTTCAATACCTCTCTACCCGCGGTACAAGACCAGCAAATCAATACCACTCATTTGAAGGCATCTACAGTGAGGGAAAAAAGTATTTGATCCCCTGCTGATTTTGTACGTTTGCCCACTGACAAAGAAATGATCAGTCTATAATTTTAATGGTAGGTTTATTTGAACACTGAGAGACAGAATAACAACAACAAAATCCAGAAAAACGCATGTCAAAAATATTATAAATTGATTTGCATTTTAATGAGGGAAATAAGTATTTGACACCCTCTCAATCAGAAAGATTTCTGGCTCCCAGGTGTCTTTTATACTGGTAACAAGCTGAGATTAGGGGCACACTTTTAAAGGGAGTGCTCCTAATCTCAGCTTGTTACCTGTATAAAAGACACCTGTCCACAGAAGCATTTACATTTACATTTACATTTACATCATTTAGCAGACGCTCTTATCCAGAGCGACTTACAAATTGGTGCATTCACCTTATAGCCAGTGGGATAACCACTTTTTTTGGGGGGTGGGGTGGGGTAAAGGGGGGGGTAGAAGGATTACTTAATCATATCCCAGGTATTCCTTAAAGAGGTGTGGTTTCAAGTGTCTCCGGAAGGTGATGAGTGACTCCG
This sequence comes from Coregonus lavaretus, assembly GCF_964263955.1. Lineage (NCBI taxonomy): Eukaryota > Metazoa > Chordata > Actinopteri > Salmoniformes > Salmonidae > Coregonus > Coregonus lavaretus. The sequence continues at coordinate 20,255,320 of NC_139993.1, forward strand.
CTGTCCTGGCGTCGTGAGGGAGCTTGTTCCACCATTGGGGTGCCAGAGCAGCGAACAGTTTTGACTGGCTGAGCGGGAACTGTGCTTCTGCAGAGGTAGGGGGGCCAGCAGGCCAGAGGTGGATGAACGCAATGCCCTCGTTTGGGTGTAGGGACTGATCAGAGCCTGAAGGTACGGAGGTGCCATTCCCCTCACAGCTCCGTAGGCAAGCACCATGGTCTTGTAGCAGATGCGAGCTTCAACTGGAAGCCAGTGGAGTGTGCGGAGGAGCGGTGACGTGAGAGAACTTGGGAAGGTTGAACACCAGACGGGCTGCGGCATTCTGGATGAGTTGTAGGGGTTTAATGGCACAGGAAGGGAGCCCAGCCAACAGCGAGTTGCAGTAATCCAGACGGGAGATGACAAGTGCCTGGATTAGGACCTGTGCCGCTTCCTGTGTAAGGCAGGGTCGTACTCTCAGAATGTTGTAGAGCATGAACCTACAGGATCGGGTCACCGCCTTGATGTTAGCGGAGAACGACAGGGTGTTGTCCAGGGTCATGCCAAGGCCCGTCGCACTCTGGGAGGAGGACACAACAGAGTTGTCAACCGTGATGGCGAGATCATGGAATGGGCAGTCCTTCCCCGGGAGGAAGAGCAGCTCCGTCTTGCCAAGGTTCAGCTTGAGGTGGTGATCCGTCATCCACAATGATATGTCTGCCAGACATGCAGAGATGCGATTCGCCACCTGGTTATCAGAAGGGGGAAAGGAGAAGATTAGTTGTGTGTCATCTGCGTAGCAATGATAGGAGAGGCCATGTGAGGATATGACAGAGCCAAGTGACTTGGTGTATAGCGAGAATAGGGGAGGGCCTAGAACTGAGCCCTGGGGGACACCAGTGGTGAGAGCACGTGGTGCAGAACCAGCTTCTCGCCATGCCACTTGGTAGGAGCGACCGGTCAGGTAGGACGCAATCCAAGAGTGAGGCGCGCTGGAGATGCCCAGCTCGGAGAGGGTGGAGAGGAGGATCTGATGGTTCACAGTATCAAAGGCAGCAGACAACTCTAGAAGGACAAGAGCAGAGGAGAGAGAGTTAGCTTTAGCAGTGCGGAGAGCCTCCATGACACAGAGAAGAGCAGTCTCAGTTGAATGACCAGTCTTGAAACCTGACTGGTTTGGATCAAGAAGGTCATTCTGAGAGAGATAGCAAGAGAGTTGGCTAAAGATGGCACGCTCAAGAGTTTTGGAGAGAAAATAAAGAAGGGATTCTGGTCTGTAGTTGTTGACATCAGAGGGATCGAGTGTTGGTTTTTTGAGAAGGGGTGTAACTCTTGCTCTCTTGAAGACGGAAGGGACATAGCCAGCGGTCAAGGATGAGTTGATGAGCGAGGTGAGGTAAGGGAGAAGGTCACCGGAGATGGTCTGGAGAAGAGAGGAGGGGATAGGGTCAAGCGGGCAGGTTGTTGGGCGGCCGGCCGTCACAAGTCGCAAGGTTTTATCTGGAGAGAGAGGGGAGAAAGAAGTCAAAGCATAGGGTAGGGCAGTGTGAGCAGGACCAGCAGTGTCATTTGACTTGACAAACGAGGATCGGATGTCGTCAACCTTCTTTTCAAAATGGTTGACGAAGTCATCCACAGAGAGGGAGGAGGGGGGAGGGGGGGGAGGATTCAGCAGGGAGGAGAAGGTGGCAAAGAGCTTCCTAGGGTTAGAGGCAGATGCTTGGAATTTAGAGTGGTAGAAATTGGCTTTAGCAGCAGAAACAGATGAAGAAAATGTAGAGAGGAGGGAGTGAAAAGATGCCAGGTACGCAGGGATTCTAGTTTTCCTCCATTTCCGCTCGGCTGCCCGGAGCCCTGTTCTGTAAGCTCGCAATGAGTCATCAAGCCATGGAGCTGGAGGGGAGGACCGAGCCGGCCGGGAGGATAGGGGACATAGAGAGTCAAAGGATGCAGAAAGGGAGGAGAGGAGGGTTGAGGAGGCAGAATCAGGAGATTGGAGGGAGAAGGATTGAGCAGAGGGAAGAGATGATAGGATGGAAGAGGAGAGAGTAGCGGGTGAGAGAAAGCGAAGGTTGCGACGGCGCATTACCATCTGAGTAGGGGCAGAGTGAGTTGTGTTGGAGGAGAGCGAGAGAGAAAAGGATACAAAGTAGTGGTCGGAGACATGGAGGGGAGTTGCAGTGAGATTAGTAGAAGAACAGCATCTAGTAAAGATGAGGTCAAGCGTATTGCCTGCCTTATGAGTAGGGGGGGACGGTAAGAGGGCGAGGTCAAAAGAGGAGAGTAGTGGAAAGAAGGAGGCAGAGAGAAATTAGTCAAAGGTAGACGTAGGGAGGTTGAAGTCCCCCAGAACTGTGAGGGGTAAGCCATCCTCAGGAAAGGAACTTATCAAGGCGTCAAGCTCATTGATGAACTCGCCAAGGGAACCTGGAGGGAGATAAATGACAAGGATGTTAAGCTTAAATGGGCTAGTGACTGTGACAGCATGGAATTCAAATGAGGAGATAGACAGATGGGTCAGGGGAAAAATACAGGATGTCCACTTGGGAGAGATGAGGATTCCTGTGCCACCACCCCGCTGACCAGATGCTCTCGGGGTATGCGAGAACACATGGTCAGACGAGGAGAGAGCAGTAGGAGTAGCAGTGTTTTCAGTGGTAATCCATGTTTCCGTCAGCGCCAAGAAGTCGAGGGACTGGAGGGTAGCATATCAATTGAAGCAATCAATCAATCAGATTCCAAACTCTCCACCATGGCCAAGACCAGCTCTCCAAGGATGTCAGGGACAATATTGTAGACCTACATAAGGTTCGAATGGGCTACAAGACCATCGCCAAGCAGCTTGGTGAGAAGGTGACAACAATTGGTGCGATTATTCGCAAATGGAAGAAACACAAAAGAACTGTCAATCTCCCTCGTCCTGGGGCTCCATGCAAGATCTCACCTCGTGGAGTTGCAATGATCATGAGAATGGTAAGGAATCAGCCCAGAACTACACGGGAGGATTTTGTCAATGATCTCAAGGCAGCTGGGACCATAGTCACCAAGAAAACAATTGGTAACACACTACGCCGTGAAGGACTGAAATCCTGCAGCGCCCGCAAGGTACCCCTGCTCAAGAAAGCACATATACAGGGCCGTCTGAAGTTTGCCAATGAACATCTGAATGATTCAGAAGAGAACTCGGTGAAAGTGTTGTGGTCAGATGAGACCAAAATCGAGCTCTTTGGCATCAACTCAACTCGCCGTGTTTGGAGGAGGAGGAATGCTGCCTATGACCCCAAGAACACCATCCCCACCGTCAAACATGGAGGTGGAAACATTATGATTTGGGGGGGGGGGGGGGGGGGGTTTCTGCTAAGGGGACTGGACAACTTCACCGCATCAAAGGGACGATGGATGGGGCCATGTACCATCAAATCTTGGGTGAGAACCTCCTTCCCTCATCCAGGGCATTGAAAATGGGTCATGGATGGGTATTCCAGCATGACAATGACCCAAAACACACGGCCAAGGCAACAAAGGAGTGGCTCAAGAAGAAGCACATTAAGGTCCTGGAGTGGTCTAGCCAGTCTCCAGACCGTAATCCCATAGAAAATCTGTGGAGGGAGCTGAAGGTTCGAGTTGCCAAACGTCAGCCTCGAAACCTTAATGACTTGGAGAAGATCTGCAAAGTGGAACAGTTGATGCCAAAGAGCTCGATTTTGGTCTCATCTGACCACAACACTTTCACCCAGTTCTCCTCTGAATCATTCAGATGTTCATTGGCAAACTTCAGACGGGCCTGTATATGTGCTTTCTTGAGCAGGGGGACCTTGCAGGCGCTGTAGGATTTCAGTCCTTCACGGCGTAGTGTGTTACCAATTGTTTTCTTGGTGACTATGGTCCCAGCTGCCTTGAGATCATTGACAAGATCCTCCCGTGTAATTCTGGGCTGATTCCTCACCGTTCTCATGATCATTGCAACTCCACGAGCTGAGATCTTGCATGGAGCCCCAGGCCGAGGGAGATTGACAGTTATTTTGTGTTTCTTCCATTTGCAAATAATCGCACCAACTGTTGTCACCTTCTCACCAAGCTGCTTGGCGATGGTCTTGTAGCCCATTCCAGCCTTGTGTAGGTCTACAATCTTGTCCCTGACATCCTTGGAGAGCTCTTTGGTCTTGGCCATGGTGGAGAGTTGGAATCTGATTGATTGATTGCTTCTGTGGACAGGTGTCTTTTAGACAGTTAAAAAGCTGAGATTAGGAGCACTCCCTTTAAGAGTGTGCTCCTAATCTCAGCTTGTTACCTGTATAAAAGACACCTGGGAGCCAGAAATCTTTCTGATTTAGAGGGTGTCAAATACTTATTTCCCTCATTAAAATGCAAATCAATTTATAACATTTATGACATGTGTTTTTCTGGATTTTTTTGTTGTTATTCTGTCTCTCACTGTTCAAATAAACCTACCATTAAAATTATAGACTGATCATTTCTTTGTTAGTGGGCAAATGTACAAAATCAGCAGGGGATCAAATACTTTTTTCCCTCACTGTATGGGCATACGGCCATAAAAGGGCAGGTCACACCCACCAGCCCATGTCAAGATGGCTGCGGCTCACGGTCCTTTAGTTTTTAGAAGCTAAAACGTAATAAATCTTGAACAACGTTGATATGTGGTGAAAGCGAAGACTCCGAGGAAGATAAGGATATGTTATTTTTCGGCCTGTGACCTACCATTATCGATTCACAGCCCAGTGAGTTAAGAAGTTCATTTTATACTTTGTTTAAAAAAAGGTCTTGTCGAGTAACCCCCCCTGACGGGAATGCTACGGCATTGTGAAAGGACGCACTCCGAATGCACAGAGCGCATCATAGTATTTGGAACAGATTCTTTCATCATTTTGGCATAAAAATGTATCAGGGATGTAAAAAGAAAGCAAAAAAACAAGCAAACTACCCATCATTCCAAAGTATTTACATATTGTATATATTTCTGGTAAAAGTTGCATATATTCTGTGTAACTATGGTGAGGCCACCAATTTCTCATGGTCATTGTTACGTTCTCTAAAGGTAGGCTACCTGTGTCCTACTGTTTGCATTGTATAGGCTAGTACATTGCTTTTACATTTTTGGTATTTTGGTATTTTATTAGGATCCCCATTAGCTGTTGCAAAAGCAGCAGCTGCAGTTTCTGGGATCCACACAAAACATTAAACATGACATAATACAGAACATTAATAGACAAGAACAGCTCAAGGACAGAACTAAATCAATAAAAATTAAAAACCGTTTCTTGGCCATCAACCGTACTCTTCACATGAGTGACCCACACAAGAATGAGAAGAATGACAAGAAGAAGGGGACTGCAGGGTATGATCATCTCGCAGGAGTCATTACTTAAAAATCATACAATGTGATTTTCTGGATTTTTGTTTTAGATTCTGTCTCTCACAGTTGAAGTGTACCTATGATAAAAATTACAGACCTCTACATGCTTTGTAAGTAGGAAAACCTACCAAATCGGCAGTTTATCAAATACTTGTTCTCCCCACTGTACAAGACCACTGATAATCTCCCTCGATCTGGGGCTCCACGCAAAATCTCACCCCATGGGGTCAAAATGATCACAAGAACGGTGAGCAAAAATCCCAGAATCACACAGGGGGACCTAGTGAATGACCTGCAGAGAGCTGGGACCAAAGTAACAAAGCCTACCATCAGTAACACACTACGCCGCCAGGGACTCAAATCCTGCAGTGCCAGACGTGTCCCCCTGCTTAAGCCAGTACATGTCCAGGCCCATCTGAAGTTTGCTAGAGTGCATTTGGATGATCCAGAAGAGGATTGGGAGAATGTCATATGGTCAGATGAAACCAAAATATAACTTTTTGGTAAAAACTCAACTCGTTGTGTTTGCAGGACAAAGAATGCTGAGTTGCATCCAAAGAACACCATAGCTACTGTGAAGCATTGGGGTGGAAACATCATGCTTTGGGGCTGTTTTTCTGCAAAGGGACCAGGACGACTGATCCGTGTAAAGGAAAGAATGAATGGGGCCATGTATCGTGAGATTTTGAGTGAAAACCTCCTTCCATCAGCAAGGGCATTGAAGATGAAACGTGGCTGGGTCTTTCAGCATGACAATGATCCCAAACACACCGCCCGGGCAATGAAGGAGTGGCTTCGTAAGAAGCATTTCAAGGTCCTGGAGTGGCCTAGCCAGTCTCCAGATCTCAACCCCATAGAAAATCTTTGGAGGGAGTTGAAAGTCTGTGTTTCCCAGCGACAGCCCCAAAACATCACTGCTCTAGAGGAGATCGGCATGGAGGAATGGGTCAAAATACCAGCAACAGTGTGTGAAAACCTTGTGAAGACTTACAGAAAATGTTTGACCTGTGTCATTGCCAACAAAGGCTATATAACAAGGTATTGAGAAACTTTTGTTATTGACCAAATACTCATTTTCCACCATATTTTGCAAATAAATTCATAAAAAATCCTACAATGTGATTTTCTGGATTTTTTTTCCTCATTTTGTCTGTCATAGTTGACGTGTACCTATGATGAACATTACAGGCCTCTCTCATCTTTTTAAGTGGGAGAACTTGCACAATTGGTGGGTGACTAAATACTTTTTTCCCCCACTGTAAATACCACGGGAGTCTTACTTTTGGAACTTTACATTGATCAAACAACAGGTAGGCTGTCTCCCTCAGTTTCCTATGGACAACAACAACAACAATGTTAGCCTGAGCCAGATGGGCTCTTCCAAGTCAAGGTAAGCTTTTGGTTTCATTAATTTATTGCCACCGGGGCCCGTCAGTGTAAATGCAAAACTGCTTGCTGACTGTACACTTTACTGCATGATTGTACCAGGTTTACTAATGCGTTAGTTCAAGTAGCTATGTGGACTATGACGTTAGCTAATACGGTGACAGCGATGTAGACGGTTATGTGTGTCGCGGTTATGATATGAAGGTTTGGCTTGGAAAGGTTTTTTCGCCTGGTCACAGAGAGCTGAGGGGTTGTGCACTGAAATCCACAAGAGAAGGGAAAAGGTGATAAAAGGAGAGCACGTAGATGCGAGAAGAAATTTCGCAATGACCAAAATGATCATGCTGTTTGTATGTGGCCACTATGAAAATTAACCGTGTTTGCGTGCCAACGGGTGTATTCTTTCCGCCGATTCTGTTGAAAAACTTTATTTAAACAGAAGTAAACGGACTGATATGGGGATAAACATACCTGAATTTGTCCAATAGAAACTCTCATTTGCAAATGTTTGTCTAATGATTACACCCTAGATCAGCTAGATGCAGGCAAGAGTATAGGCGGTGTTGAATGTGTAACTGTTTGTCACCTTGATTACTCAAATGTTTCTCTTGACCTGTGCAGGTACAGTTGAAGTCGGAAGTTTACATACACTTAGGTTTGAGTCATTAAAACTGGTTTTTCAACCACTCCACAAATTTTTTGCTAACAAACTATAGTTTTGGCAATGTCACGATCGTCGTAAGAACCGGACCAAGGCGCAGCATGATAGGCGTACATCTTTTAATGAGTACTTTAACACATGAACAAAACGATACGTGAAGTCTAAAGGTTCACCAACACAAACCTATACAGATCAAGATCCCACAAATAACTGTGCAAAACAGGCTGCCTAAGTATGGTTCCCAATCAGAGACAACGAGCAACAGCTGCCTCTGATCGGGAACCACCCTGGCCAACATAGATCTAAACGATCTAGAATAAACACATAGAAACTACAACATAGAAACTAACACCCTGGCTCAACATAAAAGAGTCCCCAGAGCCAGGGCGTGACAGGCAAGTGGGTTAGGACATCTACTTTGTGCATGACACAAGTCATTTTTCCAACATTTGTTTACAGACAGATTATTTCACTTATAATTCACTGTATCACAATTCCAGTGGGTCAGACGTTTACATACACTAAGTTGACTGTGCCTTTAAACAGCTTGGAAAATTCCAGAAAATGATGTCATGGTTTTAGAAGTTTCTGATAGTCTAATTTACATAATTTGAGTCAATTGGAGGTGTACCTGTGGATGTATTTCAAGGCCTACCTTCAAACTCAGTGCCTCTTTGCTTGACATCATGGGAAAATGAAAATAAATCAGCCAAGACCTCAGAAAACAAATTGTAGGCCGTTCAGCAAGGAAGAAGCCACTGCTCCAAAACCCATCTAGAGGAAGGAAAATTGTGGATATATTGAAGCAACATCTCAAGACATCAGTCAGGAAGTTAAAGCTTGGTCACAAATGGGTCTTCCAAATGGACAATGACCCCAAGCATACTTCCAAAGTTGTGACAAAATGGCTTAAGGACAACAAAGTCAAGGTATTGGAGTGGCCATCACAAAGCCCTGACCTCAATCCTATAGAACATTTGTGGGCAGAACTGAAAAAGTGTGTGTGAGCAAGAAGGCCTACAAACCTGAGTCAGTTACACCAGCTCTGTCAGTAGGAACGGGCCAAAATTCACCCAACTTATTGTGGGAAGCTTGTGGAAGGCTACCTGAAACGTTTGACCAAAGTTAAACAATTCAAAGGCAATGCTACCAAATAATAATTGAGTGTATGTAAACTTCTGACCCACTGGGAATGTGATGAAAGAAATAAAAGCTGAAATAAATCATTCTCTCTACTATTATTCTGACATTTCACATTCTTAAAATATAGTAGTGATCCTAACTGACCTAAGACAATGAGTTTTTACTAGGATTAAATGTCAGGAATTGTGAAAAACTGAGTTTAAATATATTTGGCTAAGGTTTATGTAACTTCTGACTTCAACTGTATGTTGTAAACTTTCATTCAGAGGTTAGGTTGTAGCGACCTCATATGCGTATAGGGAAAATTCTAGTATTATGTAGTAGCCTAAACCTAGCGATGTTACACTGAGCTGGGTGAATGGAATATGATTGACGGACATCCAATATGCTGTAATTGAAGAAAAAAATTATTCCCTCATCTTAAACGCCACCGACCGCCACTGGTGTAGTTGAGAGTCAGAATTGCACTGTTAATACAATGAGGAATAGTACCCCGCTCGGTCTGCAGCAGCCTGTCCTAAGTTTCTTAATGGGATTTTCAGCTTGTCTTCCTACTCATTTGATCGATGCCAAATATATTTTGATTGACAACTAAGAGATAGCGGGAGGTTGGGACTATAAGGTTCTATCTGCAAAAAGATGATTCTGAGATAATTGGCTTTAAAGTCATTTGTTTTAAAGGCTCTGTGTAATTTTTGGTTCTAGTGTAGTGTCGAGATAACGATGCTGAGATGCTGTGATGACAAGAAATCCACTGACACTGTCCTCGATTATAATGGTTTATTACATCAAAGATTTTAGCGTCAATTTACAGACTCCTGCAGACATCTGGAGAACAACCAACCCAATCTCTAATATGTTGTTCCTCCCCGTCCTTTGTCCCAACCATGGTATTTATAATCTGTAACATGATATGGGTGGGTTCCCCTAAACCAATCGCAGGACGCCACATAACAGACTTCTTCTAACACACCATTTGCAAACATCAGCAAAGTCATAAACTGTTTAGACACTACATATTTCCCCCCTTCGAGACTAATTAAGTCTCGAAAACAAAAAGAATAGGATTATGACAAATAACAATTAATCTTATTGAGTAACTTTAGCAATAAACCAAAATGTATGGAGAGTAAATACATTTATATGAAATATGAACAAATCTTTATGGAGTGTGAGAGCGAAAAACCTGTCTGGCAGCTTTCTTTCCAAATTTCCATCAATCAATCAAGACAGTAAAATTCTCTCACGGCCCCTCTGCCCCAGGCAACCACCTAAGTACTCCAGATCAATTCATAAATCTTTATCAATGCATTTTAAACTATGATGCAATTGAATACACATGAAAGCCTCAGAAAACAAAATACAATCAAAAATGTCCACATTCAGGCTGGTCGACCCATCGGACCCTCCTGTGGATTCTCTCTGTTCCTGCCTAGACCCAATATCCCTAAGCATCCACGAAAGAAACAAAAACATCTGAGATCCCCACATGTACCCAACAACAGAAAAGATCATTCTTCAAATATTAATACAGAAAGAATATGACACAAATTATGTATTACACATGCAAATATGTCTATATATCATTGCAGACACGGGAATGTAGTCCACTACACTGCATCTCCTCAGCAGTGTCGACTTTCAATGCAGCGTCGATGATGGAATCTGAACATTTCCACACCTTCCTTGTTCCACTTCCTCCAGTCCATTCATATTGTCCATGTTTGAGTATTTGAATCCCCTCTACACATTCCCCCATATGCTTCTGGAAGAAAATAAAACACCAACCAGTATCTTTTGCAAAACAACACATGCAAAATAAAACATCAATATCAACAATAATATAAAAATGATATATAAAATGAATCACATTCCATTTCCCCCATTTGATTCATAAGAAAATACTAAATATCACAATATCACAACATGTGAAAAATGATCGGATATTCAAAATGGATATCCATCCATCAATACTCCTTTGAGTATTTGACAGAAGGTTAAACCCTCTTATCGTTTCATTTGTAAAACCCTGCAAAGTATAGGTAATATTATCTATGTGATCTGCCAAAAATATTACACCATACCATGGAAAAAGTCCATGTTCCCACTTCTCTCCTAGACTTATCCTCCAATGGTAGGCTTCCAGACTATGACATTTCTCCATGTCCCTTTTCACCCTATTTCCAAACCTAGAATCAGATTTATCTGTGTCCGGTGCTTCCCCTCTTTTAATGGTAAAAACCTCATATGGAAGCTTCAACGTCGACATGTAACAACATCCTTTCCATCCATAGGGTAAGAATATATATGCTTTATCACCACAAACCCCCCAAATATCTCTAAAATTCCCAATAGTCACATTACCATGCAAAAAATGATCTTTCACCATCAAAGTCCTGCTCTTCTTACTAAATGGAACATAAAAAGTTACATTATATTTCTCATTACTAATCTTACGTTCATGCTTATCCAAAGTCATCATATAATCATCACAATCTGATATTCCCATAAACATACCCTGTCCATCATATGTTTTATTTTAACAAAAACAGCTTTTAGCCCTCACAGGTTTCACCTCCAATGCTTCAGGAATTGCTGTTAACTGATTTTCCTTCCCGTCTAACAAATTCACATAGGGTAATTCATTTAACCAAGAACACTTAGACCTAGGCCTAAACAAATGCTTCTACAACGACATCATTATATCTGTTAATGATTGTTGCTGATACAACAGCCATGATAAAGCATAAGATTGACACGTACTTGATAGAGGTTGAGCCACCGTCTCTAAGATTGAACCCCATGTGCCTCCTGCAGGAATTCTCAACAGACATGGACCCTCAAGATTCCTCACTGATCTTACAGTCCTAGGTGGTCCTCTGTAGCTCAGCTGGTAGAGCACAGCGCTTGTAACGCCAAGGTAGTGGGTTCTATCCCCGGGACCACCCATACACAAAAAAATGTATGCACGCATGACTGTAAGTCGCTTTGGATAAAAGCGTCTGCTAAATGGCATATTATTATATTATTATTACAGAATGAGTTAACTGCTGGAACTATAGATTCCTACCTGCCCATCCATCTTTAATTTGCAAAACAGAAGAATCAAATCCATATGCCTTCCATTTAATTTCTCTCTTCCCTAACGAGCGGTATTGATCATATATATCTTCTTGTCTTCCATCAAAATTAAATAACTCATCTTTTACCTCCAGGACAGTATTCTGCACTATTTCAGATGAATCTACATCATTCTCTACTACCATCTGCTCTCCTATTTCAACACTATCCTTACTACCACTCACAGCACTCTCCATCCGTATCATAAACTTCTGAGTCACTCTTACTACATCCTTTAGTTTCAGAAAAGTTGTTGTTGGTGTCTGTGTCACCTTTCCTAAATTTGTTATTGCCGTCGTAACATTAATCTCTTTCAAAGTTACTGTTAAAATAGTTGCTTTAGTTGATGTATTAACACTCTTAATTATTTCCAGTGGCAAAGTGACAGATTTCCTCTGTGTATTATTTACTGTTGGAGTGGCTACTGTAATATACTACTCCTGAACTTCTTTGGTGACTGTGGAAACTTCAACAGACTTTAAATCTTCCATCATAAGCTTCACCTTATGAGTTACATAGCCTTTTAACCAATAATTCTTAACCAGAACAAATTTTAATGCTGGCTCTAAATAAGTACACATATATTCTCCCTGATCTTCCCATGTAACATTACGCAAAATAAGTGAGCAATCACTCATAGCCCTCTTCCACTTCATATCGTTGTACAAAATAAACTTCCTTTGACTAGATGAAACAGCTTCTACTTCTGGTCCTGATAACAACACTTCTTCTCCATAATTATCTCTCCACGTGGGAGGAATTTCACCACCCCCACTCCTTCTCTCACATCTACAAGGAAGATGAGCTGTACCACCCATCCTAACCCTAATGACAGACTTTTCTTCTAAAATTGGTGTTGGAGCGATTTTCTGATGTGCCATTGTAATCAAATGTGATACATTTATAGCTTTAATATCTGTCAATGTTGAAAGAGTTGAATTGTTTCTCACTGTTGTTGTATTAGGCTGAATTGTTGATGTCATTGTTGTTGATTCATCTATTTTCCCTACAGCTTTGAGCTCTTTACTTGTATTTCAATCTATCACCACTAGTGTCACTACATTAACTCTCAGTCCCAACTCTAATCCTTCACTTTCAAACTGTGGATTATAAAAAATACATTTATAATCACCTTGATCCTCCTGCTGGGAATTGTACACATAGAGACTGCAATCACCCTCAATCTTCAGTCTTCTCTTATCATTCAGCAACTCATACTTTCTCAATGCAACTGCTCCTAACAGATCTAAACTCCTGCCATATCTATCTTCCCACTGAACTCTAAATTTCCCTTCACCACTGTTCTCTCTCGTGCACTTACATGGAAGCTGAGCTGACTGTCCTAGAGTTACTTCAACTCTAGTTTAGTCTGACTTTTCTCCTAACTTTTTCAAAATCCATTTCACTGATTTATCCACAAAATCCTTTCCCACTAATTTGAGGATATTTCGATTGGGAAGTCCCCACCTGCTTATGACTTCTTTACACAAGAACTTTGCAACCGACTGAGCATCTTTTACCTTAGTTGGACATCTTATGCACCTCTTGGTGTAGGAATGTAACCAAGAATAACAGTCACACCCCTGCAAACATAATTTTTCAGACAGATTGTGCACCTGCCTATGACATAGTCAACCTGTTCAAGCAAATATGGTACCCAAAAACCATACTCCTTTGTGATCATTGTCCTAACCTCCCCCCTTGCAACATTAGCTAACCCATGTGCTTCCTAAATCATCAGACCTAATAGGTCTAGAGGCGCTACTATCAACCCCTCATGGTTTCTCCAAAGACAACAAACATTCTTGAACTTGTTGCAACATCTCCTCTTTCATAGGGTCTGAATCCATCTTCACACTGCAAATAGATTAATGTGTCATCCGTACAGCTTATGGCTATCCTTGTCCTTGAGCCAAAATCATTATTTTGAGAAATCGCTGATCTTCACTCCTCCAAATCCCCAAATTCTCTTTCATCAGTACGAAAACAGCTTTCTCTGCTTCTGTCATAATTTCTCCTATTTGCTTCTGCTCATAGCCTTCAGAAACCAACAAGGTCACATGTGGCACACTCTTCTCAATCTCCAATTCTTTATCCAGATAATCGTCTGTGTTTATCTTCACAGCTGCTCCTTGTGGTCCTAAAATTATTCAACATGAGCTGAGTTGAACTTTCTTTGGTTGATGACTCAACCATTCCTCTGAGTTCGATTGGGCAGCATTCTTGAAATACTTGAGCGTACAATGAAATGGATATTCCGGAAGCCTCGCATTTGGCATATTTGCCACAATACATTTCTCCCATATCTTAGCCTGCTTCAAAAAATCTTCACTGAAATTTCCAATCCAGAATACTGTAGAAGAATCCATCTCTGTCATCATCAACAATTGGTAAACCTTTTCCTTTGGCACTTCTACCAGACAGCCGTCTGGTGTACATTTTATTGTACAATTCAATCTACACAATGCATCTCTTCCCAACAATGCAATAGGTGTATGTTCTGATACCAGTATGGGTATTGTAATTTTCTGATTTTTATAGCAGAGCTCAATTGGTTCCGCAAGAGGAATCAACTGTTTCACTCCCTCAAATCCCATTGTCCTAATTAGTTGATTGGACATAGTGAGATGTGTAACATCTTCGGGCCCAACACAGATAAAAGCAGCTCCGCTATCTGCCATCACTTCCAATGGTCGGTTGTTTTTTTTCACCTCAATTGTTGGATCTTTTTCCGGTCCTGATGCTACCAGCTGACACCTCCCTTTCGGATCTTCTGGGCACCCCTAGAATCCTTGCTCCAGGCCCCTATAAGGGTTCACCTGTCCTCCAGATGATCTTGACTGGCCCCTGTATCTTCCTCTGAAATTCCCTCTGGTGTTTCCTCCTGGCCCATTACACTCACAGCAAAGTCACCAACCTGTCCACAATTATAACACACTTCTGAAGATTGCTGGAAGTATGGCTTAAATCTTCTTCCTCTTCCTAAGCCTTCTCGTCCTCTTCCTCTCCAATTCTGTGTCTGTCCAGAGACTGGCTGCGGATATGAAACAACTGGTACCGCTATTGGTGGCTGGTACAATTGCGGTTGGAACTGGTCCGGTTGAAGCTGTGGCAGTGATTGTTGATTTGGTGCACACTGATTCTTCATAACCAAAGCTTGTTTCTTCTCCTTCTTATTCTCCACCAGTTGTATTTCATTGAGTTTTCTGAGAGTTTCTTGGTCCTGTTCTTTCTGGTTGTGTTCCTTTTTCCTGTATAGGGCTATATGATCTATATCTCTTTCTATTTCTTCTGTGCTAGTCATTGTAGAATAAAATCCTCTTGAACATGAAGCACCTTTAATCTCCAAATCTTCATCGCTTTCTCCATCTTTACTTTCATCAGAGATCGAATCTCTTCTATTCTCCCAACTTCCATCACCCCTTCTTTCCTCTCTGGCCAACCTCCATCTGATCACAGGGTCATATCCACCCATGATCTCTTCTGAATCACTCTGATCATCATCATCTTCATCATCATCATCTTCAAGTTCCATCCTCCTGAACCTCACTCCACCCTTACTTTCCAGACATCTCGTTTTCTTCTTACTTTTGGAGTTTTGGATTCATCTTTATGGTCATTTCTGCTTGTCCTCTCTCTATTATTCAAGCACTTTCATTATGTTGATGACGTCTGGGTTAAGAGTCCCTTCCACTAGCCATGGTTGTTCAATGTCAGGCCAACGTTTATTCCATTTTCCAGATAACCTTGCAATACCATTAACTAGAGGATTACTATTTTCTACTACATCAACAGGAGTAATTACTTTCATAGTTTTGATGTCCTTTTCCCCCATTGTAACAACTCTTTTATATTCCTTTATTGTGAATTATTTTATTATTATTTTAATAATACTTTAGACTATGTAGCTTATGTTTCCCTCCTTTTTTTGTTGTTGTTGAAATTAATCAATTAATGTATTAACTTATTCATCAATGTATTTATTTATTCATTTTTATTTTATTTTATTTTACCAAATTATTGATTAGTGGCAATCTTACCACATCCGATCAGGAAAAGTAAATGAAAGTAGTCAACTTCAGAGCAATCCAAAAAAGAAAGACCTGTAATCCAGCAACACTACAGCACTCACAAATCAATTGCTTAATAAGCACCCAATTACTTTAATTTTACAGAATAATGTCAGTGCTGGATTTCCAACTCAACTCTAATCAAACCAACTCATGCACCAAAAGCTCCAATGTGCAATTCTTTAATTACACCAATTGATCAGTCTGTTGCCAAGTCCCTGTCAAATTGTCACAACATGAAATATGCTGGGCACACACAATATCCTCTATGGGAAGGTAAGTTTTGTGAACAGAACAGTACCAGCCTTGATTGGACTTGATCCATTGCAGCACACACTGTCGCGTGACGCACTGGTCAGCACCTTCTCTCTCTCTCTGTCTCCTCCTTCTCGTCTCTCATATCAAAGAGGAACAAAAAACAGAAAATAATTTAGTATTTTATGCATTCACTGGGTTTTTTCAACCATACAATACCCTTTTAGACATACCTATGTTCACACTCGCGCTAAGAAATAAGCAAACAGCTTAACTCAGGAATATTATAAATAGCTCAATAACATTTTATTTTATTTATTTATTTTATTATTTTTATTTTTAATCTGTCAACATATCTCTCATTTATAAATTCAATAGATCTCAATCAAATAGTTTAATCATTAAGCAACAGCCGATTTAACAAACAGAATACTTTATTCGTGTGTAAGTCTCCCCCTCCTTCTCTGTCTGCATGTCACAGCAGCTCAGTGCCGGCAGGGGAGTGGCATATTTGCTCTACGTAACTCTAAACTCATAAAATATTCCACACATGCGCAGTTAATTCACCAATGCGATTTCAGAGTGAGAAGAGCTCCCAAGCAGCTCTCTCCAAGCTAAACAACAGAAAGTAGACAGACCAGCTGTCCCTCCGTTATTTCCCCCAACACAGACAAACAATAACACTTAACAGAACTCAAAAACCAACACAGAACATAGAACACAAATCCTACTTCGAAGTTTCTTAACTTTACTTATCCTAATCTGCAGATTTATAGTTATTTTCTTATCCATTACAAATAATCGTCCTCCCAGTGGCTCATATATAGTTAACAATTATTAACGTTCTCACTAACGGAGACTCATAAGATTTTAACCTTAACTAACATATTTCCTTACAAAAAAACTAAAACCCCTGTTGTCATAGCCTTAGACCTCCCTTTTTTCCCACACATGCACAGGCTCTCTTTCACACACACACACACACAATTCAAGAGGAATGCATCCGTTCCTACGGTCCTCTAAAGCATGCTACCGCCGTTCCTTATTTCTCATTGTTCCTACATTTCTGCTACCTCGAGTTTGCAGATATCCAATGAGAGGTTACATCGAACATATACCTCGTCAACTATAAGTCGAGGGGTAACTTGCAACCGAATGTATCTACCACAACCTCCAGTCCCCAGAACTGACCTTAAAAATCAACTTTTTTTTTTTAGGATGGGATTTTCGGCCCATCCTAATGATCACCTCGTTTGAGGGCTTCCATAGATCAACGACGTCCTAATTAGTATACATTTTCCTTAGTTCCTGGCCTTATT
Source organism: Coregonus lavaretus (assembly GCF_964263955.1). NCBI lineage: Eukaryota > Metazoa > Chordata > Actinopteri > Salmoniformes > Salmonidae > Coregonus > Coregonus lavaretus. Next base: position 20,272,627 of record NC_139993.1, read on the forward strand.
CCTTCATTCAATTCTTTTTCAATTTTATTTAAGCCAAATATCCCTGTGCCAAGTGTTATCAATTCCTATAGACATTCCCCCCTGTTTGCGTTGCTTTCAACGCAAACAAATTTAGAAATTTAGAACGGATTCTCATCACACAGCAAATAACAGCAAAGCGCACACATAAGTCATTTGACGGTGCAGTCTTTCAACGCACACACACACACAAGCACACGAACTGACCAGCGCCCAAAGTTTGTGAGAAAGCTCACCGTATCTGCATGCCTCTTGAGCGGGAGTCAGCTCGGCGCCCATGAATGGAACGCTGAGAAAAGACGTAACAAGGCCCAAATTCCTCGTCGCCATTAATGTAGTGTCGAGATAACGATGCTGAGATGCTGTGATGACAAGAAATCCGCTGACACTGTCCTCGATTATAATGGTTTATTACATCAAAGATTTTAGTGTCAATTTACAGACTCCTGCAGACATCTGGAGAACAACCAACCCAATCTCTAATATGTTGTTCCTCCCCGTCCTTTGTCCCAACCATGGTATTAATAATCTGTAACATGATATGGGTGGTTTCCCCTAAACCAATCCCAGGACGCCACATAACAGACTTCCTCTAACACACCATTTGCAAACATCAGCAAAGTCATACACTGTTTAGACACTACACTAGCTAGCTAAATGACTTAGCTACCAAGTCATAGCTAGCTTGCTAAATAAGGCCTACATACAGTGGCTTGCGAAAGTATTTATCCCCATTGGCATTTTTCCTATTTTGTTGCCGTACAACCTGGATTATTTTTTTTTTTTTGGGGTGTTTGTATCATTTGATTTACACAACATGCCTACCACTTTGAAAATGCAAAATATTTTTTGGAGTGAAACAAACAAGAAATAAGACAAAAAAACAGAACTTGAGCATGCATAACTATTCATCCCCCCAAATGCAATACTTTATAGAGCCACCTTTTGCAGCAATTACAGCTGCAAGTCTCTTGGGGTATGTCTCTATAAGCTTGGCACATCTAGCCACTGGGATTTTTGCACATTCTTCAAGGCAAAAATGCTCCAGCTCCTTCAAGTTGGATGGGTTCCGTTGGTGTACAGCAATCTTTAAGTCATACCACAGATTCTCAATTGTATTGAGGTCTGGTCTTTGACTAGGCCATTCCAAGACATTTAAATGTTTCCCCTTAAACCACTCGAGTGTTGCTTTAGCAGTATGCTTAGGGTCATTGTCCTCCTGGACGGTGAACCACCGTCCCAGTCTCAAATCTCAGGAAGCCTTGAACAGGTTTCCCTCAAGAATGTCCCTGTATTTAGCGGCATCCATCATTCCTTCAATTCTGACCAGTTTCCCAGTCCCTGCCGATGAAAAACATTACATTTACATTTTAGTCATTTAGCAGACGCTCTTATCCAGAGCGACTTACAGTTAGTGAGTACATACATTTTCATACCCCACAGCATGATGCTGACACCACCATGCTTCACTGTGGGGATGGTGTTTTCGGGGTGATGAGAGGTGTTGGGTTTGCACCAGACATAGTGTTTTCCTTGATGGCCAAATAGCTCAATTTTAGTCTCATCTGACCAGAGTACCTTCTTCCATATCTTTAAGCAATGGCTTTTTTCTGGCCACTCTTCCGTAAAGCCCAGCTCTGTGGAGTGTACGGCTTAAAGTGGTCCTATGTACAGATACTCCAATCTCCGCTGTGGAGCTTTGCAGCTCCTTCAGGGTTATCTTTGGTCTCTTTGTTGCCTCTCTGATTAATGGCCTCCTTGCCTGGTCCGTGAGTTTTGGTTGGTGGCCCTCTCTTGGCAGGTTTGTTGTTGTGCCATATTATTTCCATTTTTTAATAATAGATTTAATGGTGCTCCGTGGGATGTTCAAAGGTTCTGATATTTTTTTATAAGCCAACCCTGATCTGTACTTCTCCACAACTTTGTCCCTGACCTGTTTGGAGAGCTTATTGGTCTTCATGGTGCCGCTTGCTTGGTGGTGCCCCTTGCTTAGTGGTGTTGCAGACTCTGGGGCCTTTCAGAACAGGTGTATATATACTGAGATCATGTGACACTTAGATTGCACACAAGTGGACTTTGTTTAACTAATTATGTGACTTCTGAAGGTTTTTGGTTGCACCATATCTTATTTAGGGGCTTCATAGTAAAGGGTGTGAATACATATGCACGCACCACTTTTCCGTTATTTATTTTTTAGAATTTTTTGAAACAAGTAATTTTTTTCATTTCACTTCACCAATTTGGACTATTTTGTATGTGTCCATTACATGAAATCCAAATAAAAATCCATTTAAATTACAGGTTTTAATGCAACAAAATAGGAAAAACGCCAAGGGGGATGAATACTCTTGCAAGGCACTGTAAATAGATGAGATATAGCCTTAGCCATGAACTGCATAGCTAGACTGGTTTGATGAGATTCCCAATCACTGCCCTTTCGTCCGTTTTTGTGAAACTGAAACAGTTCATACCCTGAATGACTGGAGGCAGCAAAAAATGTGCTAGCTGTGATTTACAACCTAATAGCAATATTTATTGAACTATCCAACAATTTAATGATGATTTTAATTAATCATGCATTGACTGCATCCATTTAATTGTAATAACAATGCCTTACTCTACATAATGACATTTTGTAAAATATAACCTATTTATAAAACCGGTTATGAAGTTGGTTTTGAAGCATAATCTGTGAATTTTATATTTTAGACCAATATTATGATTATCTGTTTGTTTAATTTCTGCAAAGTAACTAAAGCGGTGTCAGTTCCACTTTAAACAGGACTGTCTAACATACTTCCAGTTTGGAAAAGGATGAGGATAGGAAATGGCCGCCAAGAAAGGTACCTTTCTCCTCCTCAGTGTCTTCTTTGTCATTGTGTCCTTGAGGTTTAAAATCCTCCTTGACAATATGCGTTTGAGATTACAGGCTTGAACCTTTCTATTTGTGGGAGGTGTCATGTTCTCCCCATTTAACGTCTCTCACCATGGAAGGTGATTAGCCATAGTGACAGTACGTATTTAAGGATGTTCTACTCTTAACGACAGTGTCCTTTGAGGAAACAATCAGATCTATATAATCAGATCTGCTTTTGCCAACATCCGCATAGCGGTTGTTTTGGCGGTGTCCGAGGTGGAACTGTGTTAGAGCTGTCAAATCCACAAGTGGCTCCCGGCATTATAACCTAAAGCGGACATTGCCATTGGCTGCACAGAGTCACATTAACAGAAATCCCATGCAGCCTTGTTTACAAGTTCGAACACTGGAATGTGAGATGTAATCTACACCTTGATTAGGATTATAGAAATCCTCATTATATAATTGAATGATTTTTCAATTTGAGCGTACTTATTTCTATATAATAATAATAATAATAATAGTTTATTTAACTTTATAGCGCTATTCATTACATAAAGTATCTCAAAGTTATATAGCCTACACTGTCTTGCTCTGAACTTCTAACACGAGTGGGGCTGGTGTGGATTCGTGACAATGATCGCAAGAGCAGCTCCTCACCAATTTGACAGCTCGCAATTCCTCCTCTGACACCACCAAAACATCTGCTATCCGGGTGTCTGTTATCGCTGGTTAAAACTTGATCTGATTGAATCTAGGCCTAAACTGTTACTTTTCACAAAGCAGAAGGGATCGAGAGAGTAAAAGAAAGAGACTGTGTACTTGACAACTTAATGTAACGCATTGAACTCTACAGATACATGACTTCTCTCAAACGCTACCTTTCATAATCCAGTTTTACAGAATTGCCCTTTGTAACACATGCCGACTAGGGTTACCTAAAATGGCACAACTACCAGACCGCGCCAGTTCCTGTTTAATGACGGGGAACACCTCAACCAGTACATAAGACACACACATTGGTGATGTCCATTCAGTCATCCAGTCGAGCGGGGGGTCATGAGCACAGACCCTCTCCTTGACTACAGAACACAGGGAACACATCCCTCTTACACATTGCAATAACTCATACAATTACCCAGTTAACAGGTAAAGCCATGCCATCACTGCCGACTGTTGCCAAAATGTAACACCTGCTGACTAGGGCTACCTAAAATGGCACAACTAAATTAAATTAAGCACTCACTAACTGTAAGTCGCTCTGGATAAGAGCGTCTGCTAAAATAACTAAAAATGTAAAAATGGACCTGAACAGAGAGGTCCAGGACCTAAAGAACAGTTTGCAGTTCTCCCAGGGTCAGCTCGACGAGTTGAAACAGGAGAACGGTAAGATTACAGCAATCTGTAAGTCATTGAGAGAGAACATCAGTTCAGTATGTGAATCCATGATAACAACGATGGATAAATCAGGGATCTCTCGAGGGACAATCAAGGCGTAACAATATGGTTGTGGACGGAATTGCAGAATCTCCACATGAGACCTGGATGGAGTCTGAAGACAAAGTGAGGGAAATGATCTCTGAGAAATTGAAGATGGACCACAGGAAGATTGAGGTGGAGCGCGCCCACAGGACTGGAAAACACACCTCCGGCCCAGGTGACAGGCCCAGGCCAATAGTGGTCAAGTTCCTGAGATTCAAGGACAAGGTAGCTGTTCTGGAAAGAGCCAAGAACTTGAGAGGAACGTATATCTTTCTCAACGAGGACTATCCTGAAGCTGTGCACCAGAAGAGGAAAGAATTTATCCCAGCCATGAAAGCTGCCAGAGCACATGGAGACATTGCTTACATCCGCTATGACAGGCACATTGTCCACCCTCCCTCCCAGAAACCTGGATGGGATGAGAGAGCCAAGCCTATGGGTTTGTAGTTTCAACCCCGCAGCACACACACACACACACACACACACACACACACACCAATTGATTAATTGACTGCTGAATGTATATTTTTTTCTCTTGCTTTGTTTGCTCGTTCCAGAATTATGTCTATCTCTGATAAGCTACCCAGGAAAGGGCTGAAAATAGCCCATATTAATATATGTTGCCTTAGAAATAAGGTTAATAAAATCAATAACTTGCTAACATTAGATAACATTCATATATTAGCCATTTCTGAGACTCATTTAGATAATTCATTTGATGATACAGCATTAGCAATACAAGAATATAACATCTATAGAAGAGACAGAAATTCTTATGGGGGAGGTGTTGCTGTATATATATTCAGAGCCATATCCCTGTAATGCTTAGAGAAGATCTTATGTCAAGTGTTATTGAAGAGTTGTGGTTGCAGGTTCACTTGCCACATCTAAAGCCTTTTATTTTGGGGTGTTGCTATAGGCCACCAAGTGCGAACAGTCAGTATTTAAATAATATGTTTGAAATGCTTGATAGTGTATGTGATGTAAACAGAGGTCTACTTTCTTGGGGACCTGAATATTGACTGGTTTTCATCAAGCTGTCCGCTCAAGAGGAAGCTTCTTACTGTAACCAGTGCCTGTAATCTGGTTCAGGTTATTAATCAACCTACCAGGGTGTTTACAAACACTATAGGAACAAGATCATCCACATCTATCGATCAAAGATTTACTAATACTGTAAAACTTTATTCTAAAGCTGTATCCGTACTCATTGGATGCAGTGATCACAATATAGTGGCTATATCCAGGAAAGCCAAAGTTCCAACAGCTGGGCCAAAAATAGTGTATAAGAGATCATACAAAATATTTTGCTGTGACTCATATGTGGATGATGTAAAAACTATTTGTTGGTCTGATGTGATTAATAAGGAGCCAGATGCTGCACTTGATGAATTTATGAAATTGCTTCTTCCAATTATTGATAAATATTCACCTGTTAGGAAACTGACTGTTAGAACTGTTAAGGCTCCATGGATTGATAAGGAATTGAAAAACTGTATGGTTGAAAGAAATGGGGCAAAAGAAGTGGCTAATAAGTCTGGCTGCACATCTGACTGGTTGACTTACTGCAAATTGAGAAATGATGTGACTAAACTCAACAAAAAGAAGGAGAAACTGTATTATGAAGCCAAGATCAATGATATAAAGAATTATGGAAAAAAAAATGTTGGAGTACTTTAAATGAAATTATGGGTAGAAAGACATTCAACTCCATCTTTCATCGACTCAGATGGCTTATTCATCACAAAACCATTTGATGTTGCCAATTATTTTACTTCATTGGCAAAGTGGGCAAACTTAGGCAGGAAATGCCAACAATGAACAGTGAGCCATCGTATTCATGCATTAAAAAAAAACAAATAATGACAGAAAAGCATTGCAAGTTTTAATTTTGTAAAGTTAGTGTGGGAGAGGTGGAAAAATTATTGTTATCAATCAATAATGACAAACCTCCTGGCATTGACAACTTAGATGGAAAGCTACTGAGGATGGTAGCTGACTCTATAGCCACTCCTATCTGTCATATCTTTCATCTGAGCCTAGAGGAAAGTCTTTGTCCTCAGGCCTGGAGGGAAGCCAAATTAATTAAGCTACCCAAGAATGGTAAAGCAGCCTTTACTGGTTCTAACAGACCTATAAGCTTGCTGCCAGCGCTTAGCAAACTGTTGGGAAAAAATTGTGTTAGACCAAATTCAATGCTATTTCTCTGTAAACAAATTAACAACAGACTTTCAACATGCTTATAGGGAAGGGCACTCAACATGTACTGCAATGACACAAATTACTGATGATTGGTTGAAAGAAATTGATAATAATAAGATTTTTGGAGCTGTACTGTTAGATTTCAGTGCAGCCTTTGATATTATTGACCATAACCTGTAGTTGAAAAAAACGTATGTGTTATGGCTTTTCAACCTCTGCCATAGCGTGGATTCAGAGCTATCTATCTAATAGAACTCAACGATTTGGTGTACACAGGGCAGCTCTCTAGGCCCTCTACTCTTTTCTATTTTTACCAATGACCTGCCATTGACATTAAACAAAGCATGTGTGTCCATGTATGCTGATGATTCAACCATATACACATCAGCAACCATAGCTATTGAAGTCACCGAAACCCTTAACAAAGAGTTGCAGTCTGTTTTGGAATTGGTGGCCACTAATAAACTGGTCCTGAACATCTCTAAAACTAAGAGCATTGTCTTTGGTACAAATCATTCCCTAAATTCTAGACCTCAGCTGAATCTGGTAATGCATGGTGTGGCTGTTGAAGAAGTTGAGGAGACTTGGCGTTACCTTAGATTATAAACTATCATGGTCAAAACATATAGATTCAATGGTTGTAAAGATGGGGAGAGGTCTGTCCGTAATAAAGAGATGCTCTGCTTTTTTGACACCACACTCCAAAAAGCAAGTTCTGCAGGCTCTAGTTTTGTCTAATCTTGATTATTGTCCAGTTGTGTGGTCCAGTGCTGCAAGGAAAGACCTAGTTAAACTGCAGCTGGCCCAGAACAGAGCGCCACATCTTGCTCTTCATTGTAGTCAGAGGGCTGATATAAATACTATGCATGCCAGTCTCTCTTGGCTAAGAGTTGAGGAGAGACTGACTGCATCACTTCTTTTTATAAGAAACATTAATGTGTTAAATCCCAAATTGTTTGCATAGTCAACTTACACACAGCTCTGACACACACACTTACCCCACCAGACATGCCACCAGGGGTCTTTTCACAGTCCCCAAAACCAGAAAAAAATCAAGAAAGCGTACATTATTATATAGAACCATTATTGCATGGAACTCCGTTCCATCTCATATTGCTCAAAAATAGCAAACCTGGTTTAAAAAAAATGATAAACCAACACCTCACGGCACAACGCCTCTCCCCTATTTGACCTAGATAGTTTGTGTGTATGTATTGATATGTAGGCTACGTGTGCCTTTAAAAAAAATGCATGTAGTTCTGTCCTTGAGCTGTTTTTGTCTATTAATGTTCTGTATTATGTCATGTTTCATGTTTTGTGTGGACCCCAGGAAGAGTAGCTGCTGCTTTTGCAACAGCTATTGGGGATCCTGATAAAATACCAAATTCCAAACGTGTACGACAGCGTGTTCCAGTTCCCGCCAATATCCAGCAACTTCGCACTGACATTGAAGAGGAGTGGGACAACATTCCACAGGACACAATCAACAGGTAATGCCATGTTGATATACTCCCTGATAAAATAAAGATAAAATACAATTTTAAAAACAGCCTGATCAACTCTATGTGAAGGAGATGTGTCACACTGCATGAGGCAAATGGTAGTCACACCAGATACTGACTGGTTTTCTGATCCACGCACCTACCTTTCTTTTAAGGTATCTGTGACCAACAGATGCATATCTGTATTCCCAGTCAAGTGAAATCCATAGATTAGGGCCTTTTAAATTGTTGCATGTTGCATTTATATTTTTGTTCAGTATAGTTAAAACGGTGTCAGTTCCACTTTAAACAGGACTGTCTAACATAATGCCAGTTTGGAAAAGGATGAGGATAGGAAATGGTCTTCAAGAAAGGTTCCTTTCTCCTCTTCAGTGTCGTCTTTGTCATTGCGTCCTTGAGGTTTAAAATCGTCCTTCGCAACATGCGTTTGAGATTACAGGCTTGCGCCTTTATATCTGTGGGAGGTGTCACTGAAGTGCTATGTTCTCCCCATTTAACGTCTCTCACCATGAAAGGTGATTAGCCATAGTGACGGTAAGTACTTAAGGATTTTAGACTGTTGATGACAGTGTCCTTTGAGGAAACAATCAAATCTATTCAATCAGATCCGCTTTAGCCGACATCCACATAGCGGTTGTTTTGGAGATGGAACTGCGCTAGAGCTCTCAAATCCACAAGTGGCTCCCAGCATTATACCTAAAGCGGACATCGCCATTGGCTGCACGGAGTCACATTAACAGAAATCCAATGCTGCCTTATTTACAAATTTGAATACTGGAATGTGAGCTGTAATCTACATTACAGGGCGAACTAGGTTTAGGACAGACGCAGAGAACGAGCTTAACCGAAAATGGGGGGAGTATCATGGTTATGGTTCCAACCAACTTTTTAGCTTCTAAATTGATCTGTGGACACCAGTGACGAGCAATTTTCTCACAAATAAACCTAGCTGAAGCCCAATTTAACAGAGCTCCAACCACCAGAGTGACATAGGCTTTACATTTTTTTCCCCAAATGTAAATACAAAATGTAGCCAAGATACACATGAGATAGCCTCTGATGGCGGCATATTTCATATCATCCAACAAAATGACACTGCTCAACTCAACTCAGCCATAGACCAACGTAGCATTGACAGTTACAACTGATAGGTAGCACTAAAATACCAATATATGGACTAATTTCATCTGAATAATTCGTAACGCAAACTCCATAGCTTTTCACAATGGATTTACAATTCTTCCAATGTGCGGCACAATAATATTATGTGAAATACTACTACACACACATATATAATAAAGAAGGTTCTAAAGAAATGTCCATATCAACAATCGAAATGATGTTCTTAACTTCCAAAAAGTGTCTCATCAAAACAAAATTCTAGCTTCATACATCACATGCATTGAAAGGGATGTTGTCTATTCTCATGATTCAACAGTAGCCTAACCTGCAAATTACAATGGAAAATGCATTTAGCCTTACCTTTACTATAAATTAAGCCCATTCGTCTGTCCTTCTCTGTCGGTGACAGTGAGAAGTTACAGCAGAACCCCATGTCCATTGTTTTATTTTGCATGCACACAGCAGGGCAGCCACACAATGGTTATAGTGTAGTTAGTCGCATCCATCTTGTAGAAGCCAAGGCTCGGGCCCGCATTTAGTGGCGGGAGAAGCCCCATTCCCAGTATGTCCACAAAGCAAAAGCAAGAAAAGTCTTGGTGTAGTCCCCTGTAGCTCAGTTGGTAGAGCATGGTTCTTGCAACGCCAGGGTTGTGGGTTCGTTTCCCACGGGGGGCCAGTATGAAAAAAATAATGTATATACTCACTGACTGTAAGTCGCTCTGGATAAGAGCGTCTGCTAAATGACTAAAATATAGAAAGTATTATTTGGTAATGACGTTTCAGAAAAGTTGACAGTCCAGTACTCATGTTCACCTTCCCAACAGCTAGCAATGTGGGAGATGGTGGTTGCCTTGCCTGTCAAATCAAATCAAAATGTAGTGCAAATAGTATGGGTAGCCATGATTAGCTGTTCAGGAGTCTTATGGCTTGGGGGTAGAAGCTGTTGAGAAGTCTTTTGGACCTAGACTTGGCACTCCGGTACCGCTTGCCATGCGGTAGCAGAGAGAACAGTCTATGACTAGGGTGGCTGTAGTCCTTGACAATTTTGAGGGCCTTCCTCTGACACCGCCTGGTATAGAGGTCCTGGATGGCAGGAAGCTTGGCCCCAGTGATGTAGTGGGCCGTATGCACTACCCTCTGTAGTGCCTTGTGGTCGGAGGCCAAGCAGTTGGCATACCAGGCGGTGATGCAACCAGTCAGGATGCTCTCGATGGTGCAGCTGTAGAATTTTTTGAGGATCTGAGGACCCACACCAAATCTTTTCAGTCTCCTGAGGGGGAATAGGCTTTGTCGTGCCCTCTTCATGACTGTCTTGGTGTGTCTGGACCATGATAGTTTGTTGGTGATGTGGACATGAAGGAACTTGAAGCTCTAAACCTGTTCCACTACAGCCCCATCAATGAGAATGGGGGCGTGCTCAGACCTCTTTTTTTTTCCTGTAGTCCACAATCATCTCCTTTGTCTTGGTCACGTTGAGGGAGAGGTTGTTATCCTGGCACCACACGGCCAGGTCTCTGACCTCCTCCCTATAGGCTGTCTCATCATTGTCGGTGATCAGGCCTACCACTGTTGTGTCGTCGGAAAACTTTAATGATGGTGTTGGAGTCGTGCCTGGCCATGCAGTCATGGGTGAACAGGGAGTACAGGAGGGGACTGAGCACGCACCCCTGAGAGGCCCCTGTGTTGAGGATCAGTGTGGCAGATGTGTTGTTACCTACCCATACCACCTGGGGGCGGCCCGTCAGGAAGTCCAGGATCCAGTTGCAGAAGGAGGTGTTTAGTCCCAGGATCCTTAGCTTAGTGATGAGCTTTGAGGGCACTATGGTGTTGATTGCTGAGCTGTAGTCAATGAATAGCATTCTCACGTAGGTGTTCCTCTTGTCCAGGTGGGAAAGTGCAGTGTGGAGTGCAATAGAGATTGCATCATCTGTGGATCTGTTGGGGCGGTATGCAAATTGGAGTGGGTCTAGGGTTTCTGGGATAATGGTGTTGATGTGAGCCATGACCAGCCTTTCAAAGCACTTCATGGCTACAGACGTCAGTGCTACGGGTCGGTAGTCATTTAGGCAGGTTATCCTAGTGTCCTTGGGCACGGGGACTATGGTGGTCTGCTTGAAACATGTTGGTATTACAGACTCAGTCAGGGACATGTTGAAAATGTCAGTGAAGACACTTGCCAGTTTGTCAGCACATGCTCGGAGTGTCATGAATAAAGCAACATCTTGCATGCTGTATGCTGCCTCTGTCTGGTCTTAACTTTCATCATAGTTGCTGCTCCACTCTTCAAACCCTCCAAACACCACATTACATGATTATTCAAATTAGGTAACATCTTTGAGGTGCAGTATAGTAGTGTCCATTTGTCAGGTTGTTTTTGCTAGCTAGCTAGCTTTGTTCAGTTCAAGGGATGCGAGTGCCAAATTATGTAGACAGCCAAATGTGCATAGTTTACCCCAGGCAATATGCACACGACATGTTTACGCAATACGCATGCGCAAAAATATGAAATTGGCTCAAGGTACTTCAAGCTAGGTAAAGCAGCAACGCCTATGCTGACCCTGTCCATTAACAGTGACTGGAGACAGAAATGGCCACGAGTGTCAAGGATTTTAATGGATTCGAATGGATGGGAAAGAAAGGCTTGAATATACTGGCACCTTCCCTAGTTTTGATGTCGCCACCATGGGGCACTCTGTTCACAACGTTGACATCAGCAAACCGCTCATCCACATGTGTGTAAGGTGCACCTGTGTAATGATCATGCAGTTCAACCAGCTTCTTGATATGCTACACCTGTCAGGTGGATTGATTTTCTTGGCACAGGAGAAATGCTCACTAACAGGGATGTAAACACATTTGTGCACAAATAAGCTTTTTGTGCATATGGAACATTTCTGGGATCTTTTATTTCAGCTCATGAAAGATGGGACCAACACTTTACATGTTGCATTTATATTTTTGTTCAGTAACTGGTCAGCAGATGGCGCCGCGATCGGTTTGCTAGTTTTCTTGCAAAAAGGCTGTTTAATTTATTAGCATTATCCAATAAGCACTTTTTTAAATGACCGCCAAGAAAATAAGTTGTCAACAGTGACACTCGAATCACAAAGAACGATTAATTATGACCACTTCCTTCTGTTTGAATATTCGAAAAAGGTATTGTTGATTTAATTAAAAACAATATTTTCTCTTATCTTTTACAGCAAACAATGAAGGAAATCTAATTAATTACTTGCGGGCTAACAGGCTAATATTTCATTTTTTGTTGAAGGAGAAACAGAAAAAGATAGACATAATTAGGATTACAGATCATACAGTCTCATTCAAGTGAAAAATGCAGCATGTCTTAATTGGAGATTATGTAGAGTAAGGCATTGTTATTAGAATTAAATGGATGCAGTCAATGGATAATTAATAAAATGTATCATTAAATTGTTAGGTATTTCAATAAATATTGCTATTAGGTTGTAAATCACAGCTAGCACATTGTTTGCTGCCTCCAGTCATTCAGGGTATGAACTGTTTCAGTTTCACTTGCCTAATATTTTGGACAAAAAAACGGACAAAAGGGCAGTGATTGGGAATCTCAACAAACCAGTCTAGCTATGCAGTTCATGGCTAAGGCTATATCTCATCTATTTACAGTGCCTTGCAAGAGTATTCATCCCCCTTGGCGTTTTTCCTATTTTGTTGCATTACAACCTGTAATTTAAATGGATTTTTATTTGGATTTCATGTAATGGACATACACAAAATAGTCCAAATTGGTGAAGTGAAATGAAAAAAATTACTTGTTTTGAAAAATTCTAAGAAATAAATAATGGAAAAGTGGTGCGTGCATATGTATTCACTATTGCTATGAAGCCCCTCAATAAGATCTGGTGCCACCAATTACCTTCAGAAGTCACATAATTAGTTAAATAAAGTCCACCTCTGTGCAATCTAAGTGTCACATGATCTGTCACATGATCTCAGCATATACAGTCGTGGTCAAAAGTTTTGATCTTCACAAAGTTCGCTGCTTCAGTGTTATGAGATATTTTTGTCAGATGTTACTATGTATAGTGAAGTATAATTACAAGCATTTCATAAGTGTCAAAGGCTTTTATTGACAATTACATTAAGTTCATGCAAAGAGTCAATATTTGCAGTGTTGACCCTTCTTTTTCAAGACCTCTGCAATCCGCCCTGGCAGGCTGTCAATTAACTTCTGGGTCACATCCTGACTGATGGCAGCCCATTCTGGCATGATCAATGCTTGGAGTTTGTCAGAATTTGTGGGGTTTTGTTTGTCCAGCCGCCTCTTGAGGATCGACCACAAGTTCTCAATGGGATTAAGGTCTGGGGAGTTTCCTGGCCATGGACCCAAAATGTCAATGTTTTGTTCCCCGAGCCACTTAGTTATCACTTTTGCCTTATGGCAAGGTGCTCCATCATGCTGGAAAATATATTGGTGGTCACCAAACTTTTCTTGGATGGTTGGGAGAAGTTGCTCTCGGAGGATGTGTTGGTACCATTCTTTATTCATGGATGTGTTCTTAGGCAAAATTGTGAGTGAGCCCACTCCCTTGGCTGAGAAGCAACCCCACACATGAATGATCTCAGGATGCTTTACTGTTGGCATGACACAGGACTGATGGTAGCGCTCACCTTGTCTTCTCCGGACAAGGTTTTTTCCGGATGTGCCAAACAATCGGAAAGGGGATTCATCAGAGAAAATGACTTTACCCCAGTCCTCAGCAGTCCAATCCCTGTACCTTTTGCAGAATATCAGTCTGTCCCTGATGTTTTTCCTGGAGAGAAGTGGCTTCTTTGCTGCTCTTCTTGACACCAGGCCATCCTCCAAAAGTCTTTGCCTCACTGTGCGTGCAGATGCACTCACACCTGCCTGCTGCCATTCCTGAGCAAGCTATGCACTGGTGGTGCCCCGATCCCGCAGCTGAATCAACTTTAGGAGACGGTCCTGGCGCTTGCTGGACTTCCTTGGGCGCCCTGACGCCTTCTTCACAACAATTGAACCTCTCTCCCTGAAGTTCTTGATGATCCGATAAATTGTTTATTTAGGTGCAATCTTACTAGCAGCAATATCCTTGCCTGTGAAGCCCTTTTTGTGCAAAGCAATGATGACGGCATGTTTTTCCTTGCAGGTAACCATGGTTAACAGAGGAAGAACAATGATTTCAAGCACCACCCTCCTTTTAAAGCTTCCAGTCTGTTATTCTAACTCAATCAGCATGACAGAGTGATCTCCAGCCTTGTCCTCGTCAACACTCTCACCTGTGTTAACGAGAGAATCACTGACATGATGGCAGCTGGTCCTTTTGTGGCAGGGCTGAAATGCAGTGGAATTTTTTTGGGGGGATGAAGTTCATTTTCATGGCAAAGAGGGACTTTGCAATTCATCTGATCACTCTTCATGGCTTTCTGGAGTATATGCAAATTGCCATCAAATTGCCAAATTAGTATTGTGTCATTCTCAAAACTTTTGACCACGACTGTATACACCTGTTCTGAAAGGCCCCAGAGTCTGCAACACCACTAAGCAAGGGGCACCACCAAGCAAGTGGCACCAAAACTCACGGACCAGGCAAGGAGGGAAAGCAAACATGTTTGGTGTTCGCCAAAAGGCATGTGGGAGACTCCCCAAACATATGGAAGAAGGTACTCTGGTCAGATGAGACTAAAATTGAGCTTTTTGGCTATCAAGGAAAACGCTATGTCTGGCGCAAACCCAACACCTCTCATCACCCCGAGAACACCATCCCCACAGTGAAGCATGGTGGTGGCAGCATCATGCTGTGGGGATGTTTGTCATCGGCAGGGACTGGGAAACTGGTCAGAATTGAAAGAATGATGGATGGCGCTAAATACAGGGACATTCTTGAGGGAACCTGTTTCAGTCTTCCAGAGATTTGACACTGGGACGGAGGTTCACCTTCCAGCATGACAATGACCCTAAGCATACTGCTAAAGCAACACTTGAGTGGTTTAAGGGGAAACATTTAAATGTCTTGGAATGGCCTAGTCAAAGCCCAGACCTCAATCCAATTGAGAATCTGTGGTATGACTTAAAGATTGCTGTACACAAGCGGAACCCATCCAACTTGAAGGAGCTGGAGCAGTTTTGCTTAGAAGAATGGGCAAAAATCCCAGTGGCTAGATGTGCCAAGCTTATAGAGACATACCCCAAGAGGCTTGCAGCTGCAATTGCTGCAAAAGGTGGCTCTACAAATTACTTTGGGGGGGGGGGGTGAATAGTTATGCATGCTCAAGTTTTCTGTTTTTTTGTCTTTTTTCTTGTTTGTTTCACCCAAAAAATATTTTGCATCTTCAATGTGGTAGGTATGTTGTGTAAACATACCCCCCCCCAAAAAAATAAAATAAAAATCAATTTTAATTCCAGGTTGTAAGGCAACAAATTAGGAAAAATGCCAAGGGGGGTGAATACTTTCGCAAGCCACTGTAAATCATAACCTCCCAGTCTTAGAAACAACATGACCAATTGTCGTTTCTATCAGCGATCCTAGCAAGCATTTGTTCAGAATATGCTACCTCCAACATTGATTCTATCCACTGTTTCAGAGTAGGAGTGTCAAGTTCTAAGGATTACTCTAGCAGCTGTAACGATACCAACAGTGATCAGTGCAAATTCCTCATTTGTTACATTAGGTAACTCTGTTCTATCTCCCAAGAGACATATTCTCGGTGAAACTAAAGTTGTTAACCCCAACCATTCCTCCAGATATTTCAAAACATCCTTTCAGAAAGGTAGCACTAATGTACATTCCCATATTGCGTGTAAAAATGTCCCAGTGTCTTTTTGTCATTTCCAACACAGAGAATTGTTGGTCAGCCCCATCTTATGAAGCCTTGTTGGGGTCCAATAAAACCTATGTAGTATCTTATATTGAGAAAGTTTCCCCTTGGCTTCCCATATGTTCCTCCCTGAGCTGGACAAGATCTTCAACCAGGTATCATCCTCAATTACACACTTAAGGTACATGTGCCATATTGTTCTGAGGTTTTTACAGTCTTTACTCTGCAGGTGACTAAATATTGAGTAAAAAATGTCTGCTTTATGTTTGAATAATTCCAAATACTCAGATATTGGCTTCTTTCCTGGATTTTGTTGATAGTTGGTTAACAAACATTCCCTCAATTGTAAATATTTCCAGAAATGTCCCTTGTCTCCCGCATTATATTTTTGTACCAAATCTCAGTATGACATTAAAACTTCATTGTACAGATCACCTATAGTATGAATTCCTTTTATTAGCCACAGTTTCCAGTACACAGACTTCTTTCCTATCCATAGCCTAGGATTGTGCCACAATGATGAGTATCCTTGTTAAGATTAGAAATTCCACATATCTTGTGTACTGTTCTCCACACCTCTTTTTAGTGTAACAAAATTGGGTTTGGAGTTTCAACAGACCTTTCCCCTGTAAGACTGTGTGACAGAGTAACAACAGGTGTGTTAGTTTACATTCTATTAACATCCAATCCAAGCCAGCATCCCTTTTGCCCCAATGCTTCACCAATTTAACCATTTCAAATGATAAATTGTACAATTTAACATATGGTGAGGCCAAGCCACCTACAATGGGGAGAACAAGTATTTGATACACTGCCGTTTTTGCAGGTTTTCCTACTTACAAAGCATGTAGAGGTCTGTAATTTTTATCATAGGTACACTTCAACTGTGAGAGACGGAATCTAAAACAAAAATCCAGAAAACCACATTGTATGATTTTTAAGTAATTAATTTGCATGTTATTGCATGACATAAGTATTTGATACATCAGAAAGGCAGAACTTAATATTTGGTACAGAAACCTTTTTTTGCAATTACAGAGTTGCAAATTACGTAATTGCAAATGGCATTTTTCCTAATTTGTTGCCTTACAACCTGGAATTAAAATTGATTTTTTTTTTTTTTTTGGGGGGGGGTATGTTTAAACAACATACCTACCACATTGAAGATGCAAAATATTTTTGGGGGTGAAACAAACAAGAAATAAGACAAAAAAACAGAAAACTTGAGCATGCATAACTATTCACCCCCCCAATGAAATTTGTAGAGCTACCTTTTGCAGCAATTACAGCTGCAAGCCTCTTGGGGTATGTCTCTATAAGCTATAAGAAGGCAACAACTGTTGGTGCAATTATTAGAAAATGGAAGAAGTTCAAGATGACGGTCAATCACCCTCGGTCTGGGGCTCCATGCAAGATCTCACCTCGTGGGGCATCAATGATCATGAGGAAGGTGAGGGATCAGCCCAGAACTACACGGCAGGACCTGGTCAATGACCTGAAGAGAGCTGGGACCACAGTCTCAAAGAGAACCATTAGTAACACACTACGCCGTCATGGATTAAAATCCTGCAGCGCATGCAAGGTCCCCCTGCTCAAGCCAGTGCATGTCCAGGCCCGTCTGAAGTTTGCCAATGACCATCTGGATGATCCAGAGGAGGAATGGGAGAAGGTCATGTGGTCTGATGAGACATAAATAGAGCTTTTTGGTCTAAACTCCACTCGCCGTGTTTGGAGGAAGAAGAAGGATGAGTACAACCCCAAGAACACCATCCCAACCATGAAGGATGGAGGTGGAAACATCATTCTTTGGGGATGCTTTTCTGCAAAGGGGACAGGACGACTGCACCGTTTTGAGGGGAGGATGGATGGGGCCATGTATCGCGAGATCTTGGCCAACAACCTCCTTCCCTCAGTAAGAGCATTGAAGATGGGTCGTGGCTGGGTCTTCCGGCATGACAACGACCCGAAACACACAGCCAGGGCAACTAAGGAGTGGCTCCGTAAGAAGCATCTCAAGGTCCTTGAGTGGCCTAGCCAGTCTCCAGACCTGAACCCAATAGAAAATCTTTGGAGGGAGCTGAAAGTCCGTATTTCCCAGCGACAGCCCCGAAACCTGAAGGATCTGGAGAAGGTCTGTATGGAGGAGTGGGCCAAAATCCCTGCTGCAGTGTGTGCAAACCTGGTCAAGACCTACAGGAAACGTATGATCTCTGTAATTGCAAACAAAGGTTTCTGTACCAAATATTATGTTCTGCCTTTCTGATGTATCAAATACTTATGTCATGCAATAAAATGCAAATTAATTACTTAAAAATCATACAATGTGATTTTCTGGATTTTTGTTTTAGATTCCGTCTCTCACAGTTGAAGTGTACCTATGATTACAGACCTCTACATGCTTTGTAAGTAGGGAAACCTGCAAAATCCCACAAAAATTATTTAGTTAGTTTGTCATATTGTTTAAAATACCGGTCTGGAATATTCATAAGTAACATTGCAGAGATATAATTAAATTGTGGGACCACAATCATTTAATCACGTTGATCTTTCCCCATAAAGAAAGTCTGATATTTTCCCATGTTTCTAAATTGGTCTTAATCTTAACTAGTAGTGGCTCAAAATGTTGTCCCATCACTTCCTCCAAATTTGAGCTCAACTTAATACCCAAATATTTAATCCCAGTGGTCCTCTGTAGCTCAGCTGGTAGAGCATGGCGCTTGTAACGCCAAGGTAGTGGGTTCGATCCCCGGGACCACCCATACACAAAAAAAAATGTATGCACGCATGACTGTAAGTCGCTTTGGATAAAAGCGTCTGCTAAATGGCATGTTATATTATATTATTAACCCATTTGAAATTAAATGGGGTAACGGTTCCAGAGTAACCTATGGCATTAATTGGCATTGCTTCCGACTTATTCCAATTCATTTTGTATCCTGACAAACTAGAATATGATTCAATACAAGTAAGTAATCGTGGTACAGACTGAAGAGGATCATAGACCAGCAGTAGAATGTTGTCTGCATACATACTGTAAGCAGCTTGTGTTCTTTTCCTCCTCCATGTACACACCTCATTTCTGGATCTGTTCTTATCATTGTTGCAAGAGGCTCTAAAACGATGGTCAGCAGAAGAGTGGAGAGCAAGCAACCCTGCCTTGTGCCTCTAGAAAGACAAAAAAAGGAGACATAATTCCATTCGTAGGTACTGTTGCTTTAGGATTGGAATAGAGGACCCCTATCAATTTACAAAATCAGGTCCAAAACCAAATGTTCCTAGGGTTCTTAAGAGAAAAGCCCACTCTACCCTATCAAATGCCTTCTCAGCATCTAAGGAGACAGCAGCGGTAGGAACTATATTTGAGTGGTTTAACCACATGAGATGTAAGAGCCTCCTCATATTATCAGTTGAGGTCCTGTTCTTAATAAATCCTACTTGGTCACTATGTATGATATTAGGTAGTGCCTTCTCTAAGTGTATCGCAAGGGTCTTAGTAATGTAAAGTCTTACAATTCACATTAAGGAGGCTGATAGAGCTACTACAGAACCTGGGAATTTTAGAGCTATCTTTTTTAGGGATCAGCGATATCAAGCCTCATTAAAGGTGTCCAGAAGGGAGCCATTTTTAAATGTCTCCTGGTAAACCACTGTCAGTACAGGTAAAATAATGTCAATATACTTCTTATAATATTTTATAGGAAGGCCATCCAGACCAGGTGACTTCCCTGCTTTCATAGATAAAATGGTGGCCCTAACCTCCTCTTCTGTTATAGTACAGTCCAGGTCTTCTACCTGGCTGTCTGATAATCTAGGTAATTCTATACCAGACAAAAAAGTATGCATATCTATGGGGCTTGCTGAACAGGAGGATGTATATAAATCGTCATAAAAATGTTGAAACACACTGTTTATCTCTTTGGATGAGGTCACCATCTTATTGCCCTTCTTAATTGCTGGAATTACGTGTTCTGCATTTTTAGTTTTCTTGCTAGTAGCCTAAACAGTGCATATTCTGCCTTATACATTTTGTGCAACTGAAATTTCAATTTGCAGGCAGTTAGCACATTTCAATCTGTGAAATGTCTTGCAAATCCCTTTCTAAGACACATATCTCGGTTTCTAATCTTTTTACTGCTTCAGCCCCTTCTCTCTTCTTTTTGGACGCATGTGCTATTATTTTCCCTCTAATATATGCTTTAGAGGTTTCCCATACTGTGGAAATCTTTTCAGTTGAGCCTATGTTAATCTCAAAAAAGGATGTAAGACAATCTGCTAGTGATTGGCTAAATATCTCATCTTGTTATAGCATGGTGTTGAGTCTAAATCTACCCTTCCTCACAATTTCGGAGTTTATATCAACATGTAACTCTACTATAGTAAGATCTGTGTGGGCAATGGGCCCAATCTTGCAATAAATCACATTATTAACCATGAAATGAGATATCAAGAAGCAATCTATTAGTGTGTTTTATGACAGTGGGAGAAAGAGAATATACTTTTATCATTAGGATGGACTAATCTCCATATGTCTGTAAGGCCCATATCTTCTGCTAGCATGCGTAAGTCTATCCTTTGGCGTGGAGTTACCTGTACATGTCCTTACAATGGGGGAAAAAAGTATTTAGTCAGCCACCAATTGTGCAAGTTCGCCCACTTAAAAATATGAGAGAGGCCTGTAATGTTCATTATAGGTACATGTTAACTATAACAGACAAAATGAGAAAACAAAATCCAGAAAATCACATTGTAGGATTTTTTATGAATTTATTTGGAAATTATGGTGGAAAATAAGTATTTGGTCAATAACAAAAGTTTCTCAATATTTTGTTATATACCCTTTGTTGGCAATGACACAGGTCAAACGTTTTCTGTAAGTCTTCACAAGGTTTTCACATACTGTTGCTGGTATTTTGGCCCATTCCTCCATGCAGATCTCCTCTAGAGCAGTGATGTTTTGGGGCTGTCGCTGGGCAACACAGACTTTCAACTCCCTCCAAAGATTTTCTATGGGGTTGAGATCTGGAGACTGGCTAGGCCACTCCAGGACCTTGAAATGCTTCTTACGAAGCCACTCCTTCGTTGCCCGGGCGGTGTGTTTGGGATCTTTGTCATGCTGAAAGACCCAGCCACGTTTAATCTTCAATGCCCTTGCTGATGGAAGGAGGATTTCACTCAAAATCTCACGATACATGGCCCCATTCATTCTTTCCTTTACACGGATCAGTCGTCCTGGTCCCTTTGCAGAAAAACAGCCCCAAAGCATGAAGTTTCCACCCCCATGCTTCACAGTAGGTATGGTGTTCTTTGGATGCAACTCAGCATTCTTTGTCCTCCAAACACGACGAGTTGAGTTTTTACCAAAAAGTTATATTTTGGTTTCATCTGACCATATGACATTCTCCTAATCCTCTTCTGGATCATCCAAATGCACTCTAGCAAACTTCAGACGGGCCTGGACATGTACTGGCTTAAGCAGGGGGACACGTCTGGCACTGCAGGATTTGAGTCCCTGGCGGCGTAGTGTGTGACTGATGGTAGGCTTTGTTACTTTGGTCCCAGCTCAGGTCATTCACTAGGTCCCCCCGTGTCGTTCTGGGATTTTTGCTCACCATTCTTGTGATCATTTTGACCCCACGGGGTGAGATCTTGCGTGGAGCCCCAGATTGAGGGAGATTATCAGTGGTCTTGTATGTCTTCCATTTCCTAATAATTGCTCCCACAGTTGATTTCTTCAAACCAAGCTGCTTACCTATTGCAGATTCAGTCTTCCCAGCCTGGTGCAGGTCTACAATTTTGTTTCTGGTGTCCTTTGACAGCTCTTTGGTCTTGGCCATAGTGGAGTTTGGAGTGTGACTGTTTGAGGTTGTGGACAGGTGTCTTTTATACTGATAACAAGTTCAAACAGGTGCCATTAATACAGGTAACGAGTGGAGGACAGAGGAGCCTCTTAAAGAAGAAGTTACAGGTCTGTGAGAGCCAGAAATCTTGCTTGTTTGTAGCTGACCAAATACTTATTTTCCACCATAATTTGCAAATAAAATCATAAAAGATCCTACAATGTGATTTTCTGGATTTTTTTCTCTCAATCTGTCTGTCATAGTTGACGTGTACCTATGATGAAAATTACAGGCCTCTCTCATCTTTTTAAGTGGGAGAACTTGCACAGTTGGTGGCTGACTAAATACTTTTTTTCCCCACTGTATGTATGTATGTATGTATGTATATTTATATGTGTATATATACACATACACACATAATATGTGTGTGTATATATTTATGTATGTATATGTGTGTGTATATATATGTATATGTATGTGTGTATATATATATATATATATATATATATATATATATATATATATATATATATATATATATATATATATATATATATACAAAAACACACACACAGTGAGGGAAAAAAGTATTTCATCTCCTGCTGATTTTGTATGTTTGCCCACTGACAAAGAAATAATAATAAATGTATTGGTAGGTTTATTTGAACAGTGAGAGACAGAATAACAACAAAAAAATCTAGAAAAACGCATGTCAAAAATGTTATAAATTGAGTTGCATTTTAATGTGGGAAATAAGTATTTGAACCCCTCTCAATCAGAAAGATTTCTGGCTCCCAGGTGCCTTTTATGCAGGTAACGAGCTGACATTAGGAGCACACTCTTAAAGGGAGTGTTCCTAAACTCAGTTTGTTACCTGTATAAAAGACACCTGTCCACAGAAGCAATCAATCAATCAGATTCCAAACTCTCCACCATGGCCAAGACCAAAGAGCTCTCCAAGGATGTCAGGGACAAGATTGTAGACCTACACAAGGCTGGAATGGGCTACAAGACCATCGCCAAGCAGCTTGGTGAGAAGGTGACAACAGTTGGTGCGATTATTCGCAAATGGAAGAAACACAAAAGAACTGTCAATATCCCTCGGCCTGGGGCTCCATGCAAGATCTCACCTCGTGGATTTGCAATGATCATGATAACGGTGAGGAATCAGCCCAGAACTACACGGGAGGATCTTGTCAATGATCTCAAGGCAGCTGTGACCATAGTCACCAAGAAAACAATTGGTAACACACTACGCCGTGAAGGACTGAAATCCTGCAGCGCCCGCAAGGTCCCCCTGCTCAAGAAAGCACATATACAGGGCCGTCTGAAGTTTGCCAATGAACAACTGAATGATTCAGAGGAGAACTGAGTGAAAGTGTTGTGGTCAGATGAGACAAAAATGGAGCTCTTTGGCATCAACTCAACTCGCCGTTTTTGGAGGAGGAGGAATGCTGCCTATGACCCCAAGAACACCATCCCCACCGTCAAACATGGAGGTGGAAACATTATGCTTTGGGGGTGTTTTTCTGCTAAGGGGACAGGAGAACTTCACTGCATCAAAGGGACGATGGACGGCGCCATGTACCGTCAAATCTTGGGTGAGAACCTCCTTCCCTTAGCCAAGGCATTGAAAATGGGTCCTGGATGGGTATTCCAGCATGACAATGACCCAAAACACACGGCCAAGTCAACAAAGGAGTGGCTCGAGAAGAAGCACATTAAGGTCCTGGAGTGGCCTAGCCAGTCTCCAGACCTTAATCCCATAGAAAATCTGTGGAGGGAGCTGAAGCTTCGAGTTGCCAAACGTCAGCCTCAAAACTTTAATGACTTGGAGAAGATCTGCAAAGAGGAGTGGAACAAAATCCCTCCTGAGATGTGTGCAAACCTGGTGGCCAACTACAAGAAACGTCTGACCTCTGTGATTGCCAACAAGGGTTTTGCCACCAAGTACTAAGTCATGTTTTGCAGAGGGGTCAAATACTTATTTCCCTCATTAAAATGCAAATCAATTCATAACATTTTTGACATGCATTTTTCTGGATTTTGTTGTTGTTATTCTGTCTCTCACTGTTCAAATAAACCTACCATTAAAATTATAGACTGATCATGTCTTTGTCAGTGGGCAAACGTACAAAATCAGCAGGGGATCAAATACCTTTTTCCCTCACTGTAAATGGTATGCTTTCTTTGAGATTAACCTGTAGCTGTTGGCTCTCTTCAAAAGTAAAAGATCTTATTCCAGCTTAAATTCTGAAATTGTACTTTTTTCTTTAACTTCTAAAGTTTTTTATGGTCTTTTTCTAAGATTTAATTTCTAAATCAGATTCAACTTTAGCAGAGTATCAAATTATCTTCCCCCTAATGTACGCCTTAAAGGCATCCCAAATTATATTGGGGGTCATCTTTTCTCTGTCCTCTATGTCTACATTTGTATTGGTAAATGTTTAAATTTTTTCGTTTACATATTTAATACATTTCTGGTCCAGAAGATGTGCTCTGTTCATTCTCCAAACTCTACGGCTAAGTGTATTTTCTATTGTTGTAATTAAACATGATACCGGAGAATGATCCGATTTCACTATATCATTATTTTTTTAATCCAGTAAATTGTTGAGTGCTTTTTTGGAAATAAAAATGTAGTGAATTCTTGAATAGCTTTTCTTACTTTGAGAAAAAATGAATAGTTTTTTTGTAGTTGGGAACAATAATCTCCAGTGGTCCTGTAAATCATTTGTAACGATGAAAATGTTAATCCTCTTTGGAGGCTCCCTAAATTTAATTCTATCTAAAAACACCAGATTGGCCCCTGGTGGGATACATAATTAAAATGTGTATTTTTCACCATGTATAGTACAATTCAACATTAGAAAACGGCCTTCTTGGTCCATGTGCTGGGATATAAGGCAAAATTGTGTATTCTTATCAGGATGCCTACACCTCTACTGTTACTACAGTAGGTGGCAGCAAAGGCCTCTCCAACGTAGCTCCTCTTTAAATGTTTAATTTCCATCTATCATTTAAGAACCAAGTAAAACATTTTAGCAGACATGACATATGAGGGCGGTGGGCAGTCCACAGAATGGGAGGATCATAGTATAAATACATGGAAAAATATACAGTGCTATGAAAAAGTATTTGCCCCCTTTCTAATTTTCTCTACTTTTGCATATTTGTGATACTGAATGTTATCAGATCTTCAACCAAAACCTAATATTAGATAAAGGGAACATAAGTGAACAAATAACACTACAATTACATATTTATTTCATAAACAAAGTTATGCAACACCCAATTCCCCTGTGTGAAAAAGTAATTGCCCCCTTACACTCAATAACTGGTTGTCCCACCTTTAGCTACAATGACTCCCACCAAATGCTTCCTGTAGTTGTTGATCAGTCTCTCACGTTGCTGTGGAGGAATTTTGGCCCACTCTTCCATGCAGAACTGCTTTAACTCAGTGACGTGTGGGTTTTCAAGCATGAACTGCTCGTTTCAAGTCCTGCCACAACATCTCAATTGGGATTAGGTCTGGACTTTGACTAGGCCATTCCAAAACTTCCAATTTTTTGCTTTTTAGGAATTTTCATGTAGACTTGATTGTGTGTTTTGGATCATTGTCTTGCTGCATGACCCAGCTGCGCTTCAGCTTCAGCTCACAGACGGATGGTCTGACATTCTCCTGTAGAATTCGCTGATACAGAGCGGAATTCATGGTTCCTTCTATTAAGGCAAGTCGTCCAGGTCCTGAGGCAGCAAAGCATCCCCAAACCATCACACCACCAC
Source organism: Coregonus lavaretus (assembly GCF_964263955.1). Lineage (NCBI taxonomy): Eukaryota > Metazoa > Chordata > Actinopteri > Salmoniformes > Salmonidae > Coregonus > Coregonus lavaretus. The sequence goes on from NC_139993.1 coordinate 20,298,249, forward strand.
CACCATGCTTGACCTTTGGTATGATGTTCTTACTGTGGAATGCAGACTTTGGTTTTCAAAGTCCAGACCTAATCCTAATTGAGATGTTGTGGCAGGACTTGAAACGAGCAGTTCATGCTTAAAAACCCACACGTCACTGAGTTAAAGCAGTTCTGCATGGAAGAGTGGGCCAAAATTCCTCCACAGCGACGTGAGAGACTGATCAACAACTACAGGAAGCATTTGGTTGGCGTCATTGCAGCTAAAGGTGGCATAACCAGTTATTGAGTGTAAGGGGGCAATTACTTTTTCACACAGGGGAATTGGGTGTTGCATAACTTTGTTTATGAAATAAATGAAATAAATATGTAACTGTTGTGTTATTTGTTCACTTATGTTCCCTTTATCTAATATTAGGTTTTGGTTGAAGATCTGATAACATTCACTATCACAAATATGCAAAAGTAGAGAAAATTAGAAAGGGGGCAAATACTTTTTCATAGCACTGTATATAAATGCAACATGTAAAGTCTTGGTGACATGCAGTGGCGATTTTAGCATGTACATCTTGGTGGGGCAAACTCCCTAAAAATAATTTTTATGCATGCCAGCAAAGCCACTACACAACACTAAACAATACATTATTGCACTATAACGGTGACAAACGGTGCTCACAAGCTGTTAGGGCCTACATAAAGCTGTTTTCAGCACCATGGAGTTAATCCTTACCACCGCTACACCTGGCTATCAGCGGAGCCTTGTCTGGCAGCGAAACAGTTCTTTCAGCCTCATTTACTGCCTTTTTTAAAAACATAGCTGATATGGCTGACTTGCTTAAACAAATGTGGTTTCTACTGACAATTGAGATGTACAAACTATGGCTTAAGGGAACGATGAGCGGATAAGAGGCAATCTGTAATTTCGATTAAGACATTAATGAGCGAGCTAAGACGGACGAAGTCAATATAACTATTTGTTCAGCACTTTGGAATGTACAGCAACAGAATTCAGAACATGGGCCGTTCTTACAGTATTCTCCCTGTACACCAAGTCAGAACCGAAGGATAAATAAAAGGGGCATATAAGCAGACAATGAAAGCTCTTACAATATGTGATGATAACATTTCTCTAAAACAGGCTATAGGCTACATGTGCACCACCAAGTCGGAACAGTAGGCTAAGTTATGAGGGGGAAAGGGACCAAATTATTAGGGTGAGGCACATGTGCTACTAACAGCTTACCATACAACATACACTTAGTATTACTTTCTTAGCTACAGCATACATATCTTCCTGGCATATTACATCATTCATGCAGCAGCATGCAATACATTTTTGGACTCACCTTGATGTGCTGTGCTCACTTGAACAGGAAGGTGCACGGCGGTCCTTCTTGTGGGCAAAGTTTGTCATCAAAGTCTGGCATTCTTTGGATTTATGGTGCTTTCAAGACAACTGGGAATCTAGAAAGAGGCCCGAGTTCCCGACTTGGAATTCCGAGTTGGATGACCGTTCAAAACGTATTTTCCCAATCGGAGCTCATTTTTTCAGAGTTCCCAGTTGTCTTGAACGCGGCAGAAGTCATGCTGGATTGACAGCAAGGCCAATGTATTCAACCTTTTCTGGCCCATGGTGTGTTGAGAGTGAATGTTTATCCTTTTAAGCTTGTAAAAATGACCCTTAAACCCAGACTTGGACCACACACCCTCTCCACTGAATAGCAGGCTAGTGATCGCATTGCAAAGCTTGCAGTTAGCTACTGATTTCTTCCAAACCACTCATTGTTGACTTTCCGATTTCCAACTTGTTGTGCAATGTTTTTGTCCAATGGCCAATAAGCACCGGTACATTTTATCTATAATTTCTCTTCATATGACAAGTTTTGAAAGGATTTGCCAGTAGATTGTCGACTTGATTCATGATGATGACTGCTTGTCTAGCTTGCTAGCTAAGATTTTGAAAGTATGATGTTGACATTATCAGTACAATCAAAGCTACGGTAGATATAACGTGATTTAAAATCATTTTATCTGTGCCCAATGATCTTGAGCCTTCTTGGATGGGCACTTCTAATGTAAATCTATGGCAGCACCCAAGGCGCTTGAATTTTCGAGCTCTCCCCGTAGATTTTGCAGGACTTAGTGTCCCCATGAGTGAGAGAACACTGAGCCAATCACAGTGCAACTAGAGAACATTACCAACCCCTACGCTCTGTATTTTCCGCTGGTTACCCCACCACCACAGAAAGCACTGAGCTAGGCTGAAACACATGCATTTTGCAGCTGCCTTACTCAATAAAGCAAAAAAGAGACCATGTTTGTATGCAGCTTTATTTTTTATTTTTATTTTGTTTGCAAATTGATATGTGACACGTATTAATACCAAAATAACATGCAAAACAGGCAACAACAACAACAAAAATACAGTTGAAGTCGGAAGCTTACATACACTTAGGTTGGAGTCATTAAAACTCTTTTTTCAACCACTCCACAAATGTCTTGTTAACAAACTATAGTTTTGCCAAGTCGGTTAGGACATCTACTTTGTGCATGCAACAAGTAATTTTTCCAACAATTGTTTAGAGACAGATTATTTCACTTATAATTCACTGTATCACAACTCCAGTGGGTCAGAAGTTTACATACACTAAGTTGACTGTGCTTTTAAACAGCTCGGAAAATTCCAGAAAATGATGTCATGGTCTTAGAAGCTTCTGATAGGCTAATTGACATCATTTTAGTCAATTGGAGGTGTACATGTGGATGTATTTCAAGGCCTACCTTCAAACTCAGTGCCTCTTTGCTTGACATCATGGGAAAATCAAAATAAATCAGCCAAAAAAAATCTAAACCTCCACATGTCTGGTTCATCCTTGGGAGCACTTTCTAAACGCCTGAAGGTACCACGTTCATCTGTACAAACAATAGTACGCAAGTATAAACACCATGGGACCACGCAGCCGTCATACCGCTCAGGAAGGAGACGTGTTCTGTCTCCTAGAGATGAACGTACTTTGGTGCAAAAAGTGCAAATCAATCCCAGAACAACAGCAAAGGACCTTGTGAAGATGCTGGAGGAATCAGGTACAAAAGTATCTATATCCACAGTAAAACGAGTCCTATATCGACATAACCTGAAAGGCCGCTCAGCAAGTAAGAAGCCACTGCTCCAAAACCGCCATAAAAAAGCCAGACTACGGTTTGCAACTGCACATGGGGACAAAGATCGTACTTTTCTGAGAAATGTCCTCTGGTCTGATGAAACAAAAATAGAACTGTTTGGCCATAATGACCATCGTTATGTTTGGAGGAAAACTGGGGTTGCTTTCAAGCCGAAGAACACCATCCCAACCGTGAAGCACGGGGGTGGCAGTATCATGCTGTGGCGTGCTTTGCTGCAGGAGAGACTGGTGCACTCAAGACATCAGTCAGGAAGTTAAAGCTTGGTCTCAAATGGGTGTTCCAAAAGCATTCTTCCAAAGTTTTGGCAAAATGGCTGAAAGACAACAAAGTCAAGGTATTGGAGTGGCCATCACAAAGCCCTGACCTCAATCCTATAGAAAGTTTGTGGGCAGAACTGAAAAAGCGTGTGCGAGCAAGGAGGCCTACAAACCTGACTCAGTTACACCAGCTCTGTCAGTGTCACGACTGTCTGTGAGATGCGGTAAACGAAGTCAGGCGCAGGACACAGAACTCTCAGATACGTACTTTTAATACGAAAAGGATCCAAAAGGACACAGAAAATAACTCCACGCAGGGAGGAAATAACCCGCTCACAAAATAGACAACTGTGAAGGGGAAAACAATCACACACAAAGTACAGATGAGAGACAGGGGTAATTATAAGGGAAACGATTAACATAATGACGAACAGGTGTAAACAATGCAGACAAAACTAAACAAACACTGATAACATCGAACGGCAGTAGCTAGTACTCCGGTGACGACGAACGCCGAAGCCTACCCGAGCAAGGAGGAGGAGCAGCCTCGGCAGAATCCGTGACAGTCAGGAGGAATGGGCCAAAATTCAACCCAACTTATTGTGGGAAGCTTGTGGAAGGCTACCCGAAACGTTTGACCCAAGTTAAAAATGTTAAAGGCAATGCTACCAAATACTAATTGAGTGTATGTAAACTTCTGATCCACTGGGAATGTGATGAAAGAAATAAAAGGTGAAATTATTAATTCTCTCTACTATTATTCTGACATTTCACATTCATAAAATAAAGACCTAAGACAGGGAATTTTTACTAGGATTAAATGTCAGGAATTGTGAAAAACTGAGTTGAAATGTATTTGGCTAAGGTGTATGTAAACTTCCGACTTCAACTGTATATACAGTACCGGTCAAAAGTTTGGACACACCTACTCATTTAAGGGTTTTTCTTTATTTTTTACTATTTTCTACATTGTAGAATAATAGTGAAGACATCAAACTATGAAGTAACACATATGGAATCATGTTGTAACCAAAAAAGTGTTAAACAAATAAAAATATATTTTATATTTGAGATTCTTCAAATAGCCACCCTTTGGCTTAATGACCTCTTTGCACACTTGTCATTCTCTCAACCAGCTTCACCTGGAATGCTTTTCCAACAGTCTTGAAGGAGTTCCCACATATGCTGAGCACTTGTTAGCTGCTTTTCCTTCACTCTGCAGTCCGACTCATCCCAAACCATCTCAATTTCACACAGTCTCCTCTGAACAGTTGATGTTGAGCATTTATTTGGGCTGCAATTTCTGAGGCTGGTAACTCTAACGAACTTATCCTCTGCAGCAGAGGTAATTCTGGGTCTTCCATTCCTGTGGCGGTCCTCATGAGAGCCAGTTTCATCATAGCGATTGATGGTTTTTGTGACTGCACTTGAAGTAATGATGGACTGTTGTTTCACTTTGCTTATTTGAGCTGTTCTTGCCATAATATGGACTTGGTCTTTTACCAAATATGGCTATCTTCTGTATACCCTACTACCTTGTCACACCACAACTGATTGGCTCAAACTAATTAAGAATGAAAGAAATTCCACAAATTAACTTTTAAGAAGGCACACCTGTTAATTGAAATGCATTCCAGGTGACTACCTCATGAAGCTGGTTGAGAGAATGCCAAGAGTGTGCAAAGCTGTTATCAAGGCAAAGGGTGGCTATTTGAAGAATTTCAAATATAAAATATATTTCTATAGTCTGTGGATTAGGGTTTTAAGGCCCATTTAAAGTTTAGATTAATGGAGCGGCTCTCAGATGGTCAGGGAGAGTATTCCATAGGCGAGGGTTAAGGAAAAAGAAGGCTTAGTCCCCCATAGTACGTAGACGTGTCTTGGACTTGAAGCAGTAGGGAGTGGCTGGAGCGAAGAGTGCGAGTTGGCTCGCTGATTGAGATGAGGACGCTGATGTAGGTGGGGCTCAATCTATTCAAGGCTTTAAATACAAGCAGGATGATTTTGAAGTTGATCATGTAGTTGACTGGTAGCCAGTGGAGTTGGGCCATGATTGGGGTTGTGACTTCTTGGTCCTATTCAGGACCCTGGCAGCACTGTTCTGTATTAGTTGGAGCCTCGATAGTGATTTGGCTGGGAGGCCTCCAAACAGCGTGTTGCTGTAGTCGATCCAAGAGAAGATGAAGGCGTGGATGAGTTTCTCTTCATCTGGCTGAGAGACTGATGGTATGACCCGGGCAATATTTTACATATGTGTTTTATGTGGGCATTGTATGACAGAGAAGGATCAAACTTGAAACCCAGGTTGGAGGTGACAGAGGACAGGTGGATGGCCTGGCTGTAGATTGTAGGGCAGATGTTTCCAGCACTGGTGACCTGCTTGGGTGTCCCAATAAGCATAGCCTCAGTCTTGCTACTGTTCAACTGGAGGAAGTTCTCTTTCATCCGTGCCCTGATGTCCTCTAGGCAGCTGCTGAGTTTAGCTAGGGCAGACATGGTGCCCGGTTTTGTAAACCGGGGTATCGTCAGCGTAACAGTGGAAGTTGATGTTGATGTTATAATCTCTAAGGATTTGGCAGAGAGTGAGCATATAAATTAAAAACAGGATTGGCCCCAGCCCTGACCCCTGTGGGACGCCACACGAGACTGCACACATTTTTTATTAGAGTTGAAGTCGGAAGTTTACATACACTTAGGTTGGAGTCATTAAAACTCGTTTTTCAACCACTCCACAAATTTCTTGTTAACAAACTATAGTTTTGTCAAGTAATATTTCCAACAATTGTTTACAGACAGATTATTTCACTCATGATTCACTGTATCACAATTCCAGTGGGTCAGAAGTTTACATACACTAAGTTGACTGTGCCCTTAAACAGCTTGGAAAATTCCAGAAAATTATGTCATAGCTTTAGAAGCTTCTGATAGGCTAAATGACATCATTTGAGTCAATTGGAGGTGTACCTGTGGATGTATTTCAAGGCCTACCGTCAAACTCATTGCCTCTTTCTTGACATCATGGGAAAATCAAAAGAAATCAGCCAAGACATATAAGCTGAAATAAATCATTCACTCTAATATTATTCTGACATTTCACATTCTTAAAATAAATTGGTGATCCTAACTGACCTAAGATAGGGCATTTTTACTAGGATTAAATGTCAGGAATTGTAAAAAAAAAAAAAAAAAAGGAGTTTAAATGTATTTGGCTAAGGTGTATGTAAACTTCCGACTTCAACTGTATATGATTGTGGGGCCACACCAATACACAGTCCACGGTACTATCCTATGTAGCTATATAGTATGTATTTTGGACTTTGTGGGATGAGTGTTTTCCTATTTGGCTTTAGCCAAGTCTAAAAGTTTTCCTGGTGCACTCAAGATCTCGATATGTCGTTCAAGTGTGTTTTCGTGGAACGGAAGGCCTCTGGCACCAACATGGTGTCTCACACCTCTGGACAAACTGTCGGAACACAGAAGAAAAGCATCAGAAATAGCCCCCACACTCGACGGGACAACTGATAGCATGTACACCCACTTAGTCTGTGTGTGTTTGTCTGGTACCTCGTGTGTGTGTGTGTGTGTGTGTGTGTGTGTGTGTGCGCGTGTGTGCGTGTATGTTTGTTTGTACGTGTGGAGTGGAGTGGGAAGAGGAGACAGACCTCTGAGGAGATGTTGCTGAGGGATTGGGATGACCCTGGTCAATGGGACACATTATCAGCATGAGATTTGACACTCATTCAAATTCCTCACAGCGCTGGGGCATTCGAGTGTCATTACTGCACTAGGCCTAACACTGTGCTGGATGGGTGTGTTTTGGCATAGGGGGGTGGTGATGTTGATGATGATGGTTATGATTATGGTGACAGTGATGATAGTGATGATGAGGATGATAGTAATGACTAGGATGATAATGATGACAATGATGACAATGATGGTGATGAGGATGATAGTGATGATGGTAATGACGACACTGCTGCTTTAATTGTAAAAACTGAATATCCTCAATATGTATTCCTATCAAATAAGAGGAAACAGGATACTGCACGTACGAAACAGACATCCTCTTTAGCAATCAACAGAGATGTGTAGATAAACAATCACACTGGCTCTGCCAAAATAAATCCGCACCTCCACCCACTCCCTGTACCCTCCCTTTAGAGTGATGTATTCTGGGAAAGACTCACTCCGGAACAACACCAATTTGCATGCACACAAAGCTCTGGGCTCCATCTCCATCTCCATTTGGGCTTTATCTGTGTCATCGCGCAGCCTGTGAAACATCATCATGTGCCTCTAATAACTGTTAAAAAGATGATGTCCCAACGCTGTATGTTAATAATCATTGGAGCAGTGGAGCACTATTGCGGCTGTGAGCCAGCAGCTGTTAGGGGGATAACACCTGCCTCGTAGTGTGTGCCGCCAGGGTTCCATTTTAGCTCTCTTCCATGCATTAGTCAGCTTGTATGCTAATATGGTGTATATAATTGCAATTGAATGGTCTGCCGAGGCCGTATGGGCAGGGAAAGACAGTTGTTCCTGCCCATACCAATGTTATGATACCCAATCATAGAATAGCCACAGCGCAGGGCTGAATGTGGGGCGGCAAATATAAACGGGCGTGTTTAATTCGCACACGTGTGTGTGTGTGGGGGGGGGGGGGGGGGGTGGTGTAGATCTACACCACATGACCAAAAGTATGTGGACGCCTGCTCGTCGAACATCTCATTCCAAAATCATGGGCGTTAATATGGAGTTGGTCCCCCCTTTGCTGCTATAACAGCCTCCACTCTTCTGGGAAGGCTTTCCAATAGATGTTGGAACATTGCTGCGGGGACTTGCCACAATTCAGCCACAAGAGCATTAGTGAGGTTGGGCACTAATGTTGGCCGATTATGCCTGGCTCGCAGTCGGCGTTCCAATTTATCCCAAAGCTGTTTGATGGGGTTGCAGGCCAGTCAAGTTCTTCCACACCGATCTCGACAAACCATTTCTGTATGGACCTCGTTTTGTGCACGGGGGCATTGTCATGCTGAAACAGGAAATGGCCTTCCCCAAACTGTTGCCACAAATTTGAAAGCACAGAATCGTCTAGAATGCTAATGTATGTTGTAGCGTTAAGATTTCCTTTCACTGGAACTAAGGGGCCTAGCCCAAACCACAAAAAAACTGCCCCAGACCATTATTCCTCCTCCACCAAACTTTACAGTTGGCACTATGCACAGGGGCAGGTAGAGTTCTCCTGGCATCCGCCAAACCCAGATTTGTCCGTCGGACTGCTAGATGGTGAAGCGTGATTCATCACTCCAGAGAATGCGTATCCACTGCTCCAGAGTCCAATGGCGGCGAGCTTTACACCACTCCAGCCAATGCTTGTTATTGCGAATGGTGATCTTAGCCTTGTGTGTGGCTGCTCGGCCATGGAAACCCATTTCATGAAGCTCCCGACGAACAGTTATTGTGCTGATGTTGCTTCCAGAGGCAGTTTGAAACTCAGTAGTGAGTGTTGCAACTGAGGACAGATGATTTTTACGCGCTACGGGCTTCAGCACTCGCCGGTGGGCTACCTACCGCGACTCTTGTGTGTGTATACATTGGCCTATGTACAGTATATGTGTCTGTTTGGCTGAGAGTGTGTGTTTGTGTGTGTGTGTGTGTGGCTGTGTGTGTGTGTGTGTGTGTGTGTGTGTATGTGTATGTGCTTGTGTGGATGTGTGTGGCTGGCTGGTTGTGGTGTATCTGTGTTTGTGTGTCTGTCTGTGTGTGGAGAGAGGACTAGCAGACAGCAGCAACTCATAGACACTAGACTACATACCAGCCAGCTGCCGCCACCAGTGGAGGACAGTGTAGACAAGCACACAGGATTAAGTACACCCTTGTATGGCCAGACAAGTCTTTGTAGCTCTGGGCAGACAGTGTTATACAAGGGAAAGAAGAGAGAGGAGTCCCCCAGATCTCACTCTCTCCCCATCTTACTTTCTCCCCCTTTCTCTATGCCTCTGTCTATCAATCTGTCTACCCCTTCCACCTCTCTTTCTCTCTCCTCTCTCTCTTTCTATCACTCCACCCCTTCCATCTCTCTTTCTCTCCTTCTGTCTTGTCCCTCCCATCTCTTCCTCCTTTTCTCTGTATTTCTCTCTCAAGATCTCTCTCTATTCCTTCCATCTTTTCCTACTTCCCTCTACCATTCTCTCTCTAGCTTTCTAACACCGTCTCTCTCTATACCCCTCCCATCTTGCCACACAGTGGAGCTACAGTGATCTACTGGGGGAGCTGGCAGACAGCCCTCTGTGAAGTTCAAGGCTGTTTGAAATTTCAGTGGGATACAGGAGGTTCATTAAGAAGCCTTTTCACTCACTTTAAAAGAAGTATCTATCTCTCTCTCTCTCTCTCTCTCTCTCTCCCTCTCTCTCTCATGAGGTATTCTTACTCAGGCGAGCAAAACCTCGAGACTTCCTCAATATTAGAGATCGCGCACCAGCTGTTATTAACAGAGACACACACCCCCTCCCCTGAGCTTCCCGAGCTTCCCCGATGCCACTGTTCTGTCCTGCCGATGTATAGATAAACCAGCTAGATTTATATCTACCATGTCCTTGTCCAGCCACAACTCGGAGAAACATAGGATATTAGAGTTCTTCAGATCACGTTGATAGGATAGTTTTGGAATGATTATATTCTGTACAGGCTTCCTTCTTTTCACTCTGTCAATTAGGTTAGTATTGTGGAGTAAGTACAATGTTGTTGATCCATCCTCAGTTTTCTCTTATCACAGCCATTAAACACTGTAACTGTTTTAAAGTCACCATTGGCCTCATGGTGAAATCTCTGAGCAGTTTCCTTCCTTTCCAGCAACTGAGTTAGGAAGGACGCCTGTATCTTTGTAGTGGCAGGGTGTATTAATACACCATCTACAGTGTAATTAATAACTTCACCATGCTCAAAGGGATATTCAATGTCTGCTTTTTTTAAATTTTTTATCTTTACCTATCTACCAATAGGTGCCCTTCTTTGTGAGGCATTGGAAAACCTCCCTGGTCTTTGTGGTTGAATCTGTGTTTGAAATTCGCTACTCGACCGAGGGACCTTACAGATAATTGTATGTGCACACAGAGTGAGTTCATACAACTTATTAGGTGACTTGTTAAGCAAATTGAACTTGTTTAGGCTTGCCATAACATAGGGGTTGAATACTTATTGACTAAAGACATTACAACTTTTCATTTTTTATTAATCTGTAAACATTTCTAAAAACATAATTCCACTTTGACATTATGGGGTATTGTGCCAGTGACAAAAATAAATCTCAATTTAATCCATTTTAAATTCAGGCTGTAACACAACAAAATGTGGATAAAATCAAGGGGTGTGAATCCTCTCTGAAGGCACTGTAAATGTCTAATTCCAAGTTCACTCGCAGTGCAAGGAGCTCTGCTCCCTGTCTTTGATAATATATGATATAGGCTACCGCACATTGCACACGACAGAAAAGCATAAAAGCCCATATATTTAACTAGCTATATGCTCTCTTGGGAAAATAAATGAAACTATCTCCAGTAGGCTAATCTTTTTGATTGGGAACTGTATTACCGTACTGTATTGTATGGATTGGAATTATGGACTGGAATAACGCACATAGTTCAAACCGTGATAAAGCATGGAGTGAACACAGGATTCTGGTGCAGCACATGTGGCCTACAAAGTTACAAGTATAGGATAGTCAATTCGATTTTAATTTTGAAATATAATGGGGCCTATTTGTATAAGTAGTAGGTTGACACACACACACACACGTGTGTGTATGTGTGTATATATATATATATATATATATATATATATATATATATATATATATATATATATATATATACACACAGTACCAGTCAAAAGTTTGGACACACCTACTCATTCAAGGGTTTTTCTTTATTTTTATTATTTTCTAAGTTGTAGAATAATAGTGAAGACATCAAAACTATGAAATAACACATATGGAATCATGTAGTAACCACAAAAGTGTTAAACAAATCAAAATACATTTTATATTTGAGATTCTTCAAAATAGCCACCCTGTGCTTTGATGGCAGCTTTGCATACGCTTGGCATTCTCTCAACCAGCTTCATGAGATAGTCACCTGGAATGCATTTCAATTAACAGGTGTGTTAAAAGTTAATTTGTGGAATTTATGTCCTTAATGCATTTAAGTCAATCAAGATAGCCCTATTTGGTAAAAGACCAAGTCCATATTATGGCATGAACAGCTCAAATAAGCAAAGAGAAACGACAGTCCATCATTACTTTAAGACATGAAGGTCAGTCAATACAGAACATTTTAAGAACTTTGAAAGTTTCTTCAAGTGCAGTCGCAAAAACCATCAAGCGCTGGCTCTCATGAGGACCACCACAGGAAAGGAAGACCCAGAGTTACCTCTGCTGCAGAGGATAAGTTAATAAGAGTTAACTGCACCTCAGATTGCAGCCCAAATAAATGCTTCACAGAGTTCAAGTAACAGACACATCTCAACATCAACTGTTCAGAGGAGACTGGGTGAATCAAGCCTTCATGGTCAAATTGCTGCAAAGAAACCACTACTAAAGGACAAGTGTTTTTTAATGAGAGAGGCCAGCGGAGCACAGGTGTGTGCGTATTGCGCAAGAGACAGAGTCTGTAAGTTAGAAGCTTATTATGCATAACCCATAATTAATTAGCTAAATATAAGGCTAATACTGCATTGAATTTATTACCTGAACGAGGTAGGCTAGGACATGATTCGCAAAGTATTCAGACCCTTTGACTTTTTCTACATTTTGTTACGTAACAACCTTATACTAAAATGGATTAAACAAATTCTAATCCTCATCAATCTACGCACAATACCCCATAATGACAAAGTGAAAACAGGTTTTTAGACATTTTTGCACATTTATAAAAAAAATAAATTCTGAAAAACTTTATTTACATAAGTATTCAGACCCTTTGCTATGAGACTCGAAATTGAGCTCAGGTGCATCCTGTTTCCATTGATCATCCTTGAGATGTTTCTACCAACTATATTTGGAGTCTACCTGTGATAAATTCAATTCATTTGACATGATTTGGAAAGGCACACACCTGTCTATATAAAGTCCCACAGTTGACAGTGCATGTCAGAGCAAAAACCAAGCCATGAGGTTGAAGGAATTGTCCGTAGAGCTCCGATACAGGATTGTGTCGAGGCACAGATCTGGGGAAGGGTACCAAAAAATGTCTGCAGCATTGAAGGTCCTCAAGAACATAGTGGCCTCCATCATTCTTAAATGGAAGAAGTTTGGAACCATCAAGACTCTTCCTAGACCTGGCCGCCCTGCCAAACTGAGCAATCAGGGCAGAAGGGCCTTGGTCAGGGAGGTGACCAAGAACCCAATGGTCACTCTGACAGAGCTCCAGAGAACCTTCCAGACGGACAACCATCTCTGCAGCACTTCACCAATCAGGCCTTTATGGAAGAGTGGCCAGATGGAAGCCAGTCCTCAGTAAGAGTTTGGCAAAAGGCACCTAAAGGACTCTCGGACCATGAGACACAAGATTATCTGGTCTGATGAAACCAAAATTGAACACTTTGGCCTGAATGCCAAGCGTTACGTCTGGAGGAAACCTGGAAACATCCTGCTGTGGGGATGTTTTTCAGCGGCAGGGACTGGGAGTCTAGTCAGGACCGAGGCAAAGATGAACGGAGCAAGGTACAGAGCGATCCTTGATGAAAACCTGCTCCAGAGCGCTTAGGAACTCAGACTGGGGCGAAGGTTCACCTTCCAACAGGACAACGACCCTAAGCACACAACCACCTGATATTAGCTGTGCAGCGACGCTCCCCATCCAACCTGACAGAGCTTGAGAGAATCTGAAGAGAAGAATGGGAGAAACTCCCCAAATACAGGTGTGCCAAGGTTGTAGTGTCATAGCCAAGAAGACTTGATGCTGTAATCACTGCCAAAGGTGCTTTAACAAAGTACTGAGTAAAGGGTCTGAATACTTATGTAAATGTGATATTTCAAAAAATATATATATACAGTGAGGGAAAAAAGTATTTGATCCCCTGCTGATTTTGTATGTTTGCTCACTGACAAAGAAATTATCAATCTATAATTTTAATGGTAGGTTTATTTGAACAGTGAGAGACAGAATAAAAAAAAAAAAATCCAGAAAAACGCATTTCAAAAATGTTATAAATTGATTACAGAGCCAAAACAACAAAACATGTGTCACTGTCCAAATACTTTTGGACCTCACTGTATGTCTCTTGGCAGTAAGGAGTGAATACACGTATGTATGCCTGAAAATAACATTATGCTTCATGTTGGTTTCAATGACAATGGAAGAAATCGTACAAGACAGCCTTGTCAGGTTCCCTTTTATACTTCCTTTCTCTGTATCTTTTTTTAATCTTCCCATCCATTTCTCTCCACCTTTCGTGACCTTTCTCGTCCATCCCTATCTGTCTTTGCGTCCCTCACTCCTCCTCCCTGTCCTCCTTTTATCTCCCTCCCTTCTCTCTTTTGCCTTCGCTCTCTCTCTCTCTCTCTCTCTCTCTACCCCTTCTATCCTCCCTCTGTCTCTCTTTGTGGTATTTAAGCTACTTCTGCATTCCCATTTGGGCTCCCGCCTCCTTTGATGCACTCTCTATTTGAGATGTATGGCCCTGTCAAAGCCAGGTGTAGCACATGGAACCGGGGTTAAAAGCTATTTTATTGCACAATTTTACGAAGCCAGTACAAGGAAACAAGAGACCCAGATTCTGAGATTAGAAAAAGAGATATCGGCTCGAGTTCCTCCTTGAAATTCCAGGGGATAATGGAAGATATTCCCTTTATAGAGTGGGAGCAGAGAGATGAGGAAAAACTATGCCTACTCATGCAGGAGGGATGGATAAATCTTCAATGAGGTTTAATCCATTGTTAGCTGTTTTACTGGAACAACAATGATGACTCAAAATGAAGATGTGTGCATGTGCTCCAAAGGACATGGTTATTTGTTCCTGCTTGGTTTCCAGAGCTTGACTGCGTTTCCCAAATACTTGTAGGGAGAAAAATAAAATATGAATGTCTTTGTTATGAATTTAAAACATAGGTATTAAAACCAAGTGGCATTGACATACATTCAAAAAGGAAGTGCTGAAAACCACACACTATATACAGTCTAGTATCCCTTTTATACATAGACGGAAACTCGCCAACTTTACCATCCTGTCAACTTTTTACTGCCATTTTTTAAATCTATTGCCGGAACCAAAGCCTGTTCCATTCCCCCTGATTAGTATGTGTGTATACAGTGGGCAGAACAAGTATTTGATACACTGCCTATTTTGCAGGTTTTCCTACTTACAAAGCATGTAGAGGTCTGTAATTTTTTATCATAGGTACACTTCAACTGTGAGAGATAGGATCTAAAACAAAAATCCAGAAAATCACATTGTATGATTTTTAAGTAATTCATTTGCATTTTATTGCATGACATAAGTATTTGATCACCTAATCACCACCATCAATTTTTCTTTAAGAAGCCCTCCTGTTCTCCACTCATTACCTGTATTATCTGCACCTGTTTGAACTCGTTACCTGTATAAAATACACCTGTCCACACACTCAATCAAACAGACTCCAACCTCTCCACAATGGCCAAGACCAGAGAGCTGTGTAAGGACATCAGGGATAAAATTGTAGACCTGCACAAGGCTGGGATGGGCTACAGGACAATAGGCATGCAGCTTGTTGAGAAGGCAACAACTGTTGGCGCAATTATTAGAAAATGGAAAAAGTTCAAGATGACGGTCAATCAACCTCGGTCTGGGGCTCCATGCAAGATCTCACCTCGTGCGGCATCAATGATCATGAGGAAGGTGAGGGATCAGCCCAGAACTACACGGCAGGACCTGGTCAATGACCTGAAGAGAGCTGGGACCACAGTCTCAAAGAAAACCATTAGTAACACACTACGCCGTCATGGATTAAAATCCTGCAGTGCACGCAAGGTCCCCCTGCTCAAGCCAGCGCATGTCCAGGCCCGTCTGAAGTTTGCCAATGACCATCTGGATGATCCAGAGGAGGAATGGGAGAAGGTCATGTGGTCTGATGAGACAAAAATAGAGCTTTTGGTCTAAACTCCACTCGCCGTGTTTGGAGGAAGAAGAAGGATGAGTACAACCCCAAGAACACCATCCCAACTGTGAAGCATGGAGGTGGAAACATCATTCTTTGGGGATGCTTTTCTGCAAAGGGGACAGGACGACTGCACCGTATTGAGGGGAGGATGTATCGCGAGATCTTGGCCAACAACCTCCTTCCCTCAGTAAGAGCATTGAAGATGGGTCGTGGCTGGGTCTTCCAGCATGACAACGACCCAAAACACACAGCCAGGGCAACTAAGGAGTGGCTCCGTAAGAAGCATCTCAAGGTCCTGGAGTGGCCTAGCCAGTCTCTAGACCTGAACTCAATAGAAAATCTTTGGAGGGAGCTGAAAGTCCGTATTGCCCAGCGACAGCCCCGAAACCTGAAGGATCTGGAGAAGGTCTGTATGGAGGAGTGGGCCAAAATCCCTGCTGCAGTGTGTGCAAACCTGGTCAAGACCTACAGGAAACGTATGATCTCTGTAATTGCAAACAAAGGTTTCTGTACCAAATATTAAGTTCTGCTTTTCTGATGTATCAAATACTTATGTCATGCAATAAAATGCAAACTAATTACTTAAAAATCATACAATGTGATTTTCTGGAATTTTGTTTTAGATTCTGTCTCTTACAGTTGAAGTGTACCTATGATAAATATTACAGACCTCTACATGCTTTGTAAGTAGGAAAACCTGCAAAATCGGCAGTGTATCAAATACTTGTTCTCCCCACTGTATATATATACAGTGGGGTAACACGTATATATATATATATATATATATATATATATATATATATATATATACGTGTTTGTTTTGTATTTCGTCCCCATCATTTTTCATGACGTACCTTATGTTGGGTAAAGAAATAAAAAACCCTATCACGTATTCCTGCACCTGTCTTCTATTATTATACAACGTGACACCTTTCATCTTACCGGCTTTGGCACACATTAAATCATGAACATTCTATTGTTGTCCTTGTCATTATGGAAAAGTATAAACACAAAAATGGCAGTGTGCATGACAACGTTATCGGCTCTAGTTTTTGCACCCCCAAAAAAATTATTAGATATGTCAATATAGCAAGCCAGGCAACTAAAAGATCATATAATTACCAGAACATATCTGACAATGTTTTGAGTTTAACTGTAGCCAACTTTGTATTCACCAGAACAGGAAAATGAACACATTATATTGTAATTTTTTACAAATTTAGTATGGCGAGCTAAACATAGCTAACTTACTGTTGAGAATTTGAAGAAATTAAAGCAGTGCAATAATTTTATTAATGCTGTCATGTCAGGTTACCATGACAACAGTCCCAACTACAGGGTCAAAGTTGGATGTTTCTTGGTCCGTTATCAGCTAAAACACTGGATGTAAATGGCGAATGCCGACAAGAAAGGAAAAACTGTTTGAAAGGGGATCATATAAACATTGCCCAATTTTTTTACAGGCAACATACTGTGAATACTGTGTGAATTAGGTATAGAATATTTGACGAACCAGGTGACTAAGTGTGTGTGAATCTAACAAAGTGTGTGTGTGCCCCTGTGTGCGTATGCTTGGTTTAGAGAAGTGTGTGTGTAAGATCATAAATACGTTAGCCCCATCTACAGCATTCCAAACAGCATTCCCAGGCCTGCGATTCTGATGACAGACTGAAGGCCAGGTCAGTTTCCTGCAGCTCCTGAAGGACAATAGCTAGTTATAAGTCAAGGCTGCCAAGCCCCTGCCAATAAGGAAGACAAAGTGTTCAGTTCCCCCCTCAATGGTGAGTCATTACAGCCTATGGCTCTTGTGTTGCAACATTGTCAATCAAGCTCCACTTTGATTGGACTGATACTGGGGGGCTTACCCCAAACTGCTGTTTTCATTCGCCTTCATTTATAGGAATCAAAGGCCTTTCTCTCTCACTCTTCCTACGACTCACTCTCCCTTCTTAAAAAAAAAAGTTATTACTTCCACTTTCCCCCCTTTCCTCCCCTCCTCCCTCCAATTACAGATGTTCTTTCATCTCTACGGCCAGGAATGGAGTGATAGGATCAGGAGGAGTGAAGAAAGAGGCATTGTGCCCCCTTAACCCCCCTCTGGTACCCCACCCTGGCATCATAATACCCCCAGGGGCATTGAGGTCACAGTCACAGTCAGAGACCTAAGTGCCTGTTCTGTGTCCCTGACGTACAGTTTGCCACTCCTCCATTTTAGTTTATGATAATAACATGGTAATAAAGCACATATTAGTTGTAATTACTTAGTTTCTCATAATAACCAGATTAATTGTCTGTTAAGTACTTCCAAAAACCCTCCTCTGTTACTTGTATAAAAGGCTGGACACGTATCAGAAGTTCAAAGACATTCAATGTGTTGGTGCAAAAACATTTCACAGTCCTATTGAATGGAAACTCTCGTGGCTCCAAATGTAGAAGGAGAACATTCAAAATAACTCAAAATGCTTCTCCAATCTGCACCTCCCACAAGACCAACAAGGCGTATTAGTCCAAATCATCAATTCACAGAGCGTTGTCGGTTTTGTTTGAAGGGTTTCTGTTGCGGTTGTAATGCTCGACTCTGGACACAAAGCAGGACTTAAACTCTCAACAGTTGAGTCTCCCAAATTCTGGCTAGTCTTGAAGACCAAGTCCTTGGATGCTATCCTTATGATATTTGGTTTATAGGGGCTTATTTTCGTGCCTGTGCCCCACAAGCCATGGCTAATCTGTTGGGGAGTTCACAGCGAAGTCCTTCGACGACGTTGAAGTTAATGGGGCTAGACAACAAACATTAACAAATGTGTAACGCAATACACAGTAATGTCTGAGCTGGGCCTCCCTCTAAGTGATCTGCAACTTTTAACAAGTTTCAACCACAATAAATGTGTGGTTAGAGGAATGGCTTATAGTCCTGTCAATTACTGACCACAGAGTATTCGGGTGAAATTAACACTTCTATTACATACTGTATCACGCCAGCTCTCTTGTGTGAGCTATATTCACCCCATAATATCAATTTACTGAATTCACTTTTTTGCCATTGTTTTTCCACTCAACCCTTTCCAAGGGAGCAGAGGCAGAACACTGAATAGCGAGAGATGGACATTTTTGTTGGGCTCTGGGCCCGCCTGAAGCCTGGGCCTTTCCCAGGAGTGAAGCCTCCAAAGGGCCAGGGTAATTAGGCCAGGTGAATAGGCCGGCAGCCTGGTACAGTGGGGTTCCCCGTCTGCGGCCCAGCTCCATTGTCTCAGACTGGAGAGAGGGATGATTTCATTCAGGAAACAGACGGAGGGGATGGTACTTTAATTAGGGTCTCGGTAATTGAGTATAATGCAGGACGTAATTGAAGATACACCAATAGGAGAGGATTGGGGAAGAAGGGTAGGGCACAATGGTTAATAGTGTCCTGGTGAGCAGGGAGGAGGGGTGGAGGTAGGGGGGGAGGGTTACTGACTCACCTTGGGAGCAATAATGTGTGGAATTTAGGTTTTAACAATGGAAACGATTTGGAATACTTTAGGAAACGGGATGGAGTTTCCTGTTCATGGCCTGGAATCAGAATAGAATAATGGAATGATCACTGTTTGGCATTCGAGATGTCTGTGACTCTTTTAGCGTAGAAAAAAAAAGCACAACAAGTGACCTTTTGCGAAACATGTTTGAAAAAGACCCTCGCCAAATGTGCCGACAACGTCCAAAAACTGGATCAGTTGTCTATTCCTGGCCCTCCCTTCTTTGCCGTGTCCTCGCTCTGTCTCTCTCTGTCTCTTTCTCCCTCCCCTTTTCTCTCTCTCCCCCTTTTCTTTCTGCAGCCTGTAACTGTGCTCTCTTCCAGGCAGTTTTTCTCTGGTGTACAAAGCTGCTTCAGGCAAGATAAGGCTGGTCTCCCCAAATTAGGGCTTAGCATAATCCTTCTTCCCTCCTCAAAAAAGACAGTAATCACGCTCATCCACACACAGTCTGAGAAGAGAAGAAGCGATGGAGAATTAGAAAAAGAGAGGGGGGGGGGGGGGGGGTGCTGAGGAGTCAGAGAGAGAGAGAGAGATTTTGTATTTCTCAGTGAATAAACTAGGTACAAAGGAATGCGAGCGCGCCATGGTCGTGGTAGAGGGCTAGTTCCAGTGTTCCTGATGATTAGAGTGCAAGCTAATCCTCTGACAAGGGGTGCCCGGTCGGTGAAACCCAATTCCCCATACATGTCCAAAGGCTCGACGGCAGGCAGGGTAGCGCCAGGCTAAAACTGGAATCCTGACTCCATTGACAGGTCTCAGACAATGTGTCCACAAACTTGTTGTTGTTATTTTCTCTCCTGCATGGCATCCGCTGGCACAGGGATGGCACTTTTAGATGCAAACGTGTCATTGAACTCGTTGATGGACGATTAATGGTTTGTCCTGGAGGGGGAGGAGGAGTGCTGAAATGGAGTAACACAAATAAAAGGATGGATGGATGGATGGATGGAGTGTTTGGATGGATGTATGGACAGATTAATAATGTTTACTGGAAAAGAGATGGCAGGCAAGAGAAGATGACATCACCATCTAAAACAGATCCAAGGGGCATTTCCAACTGAGTTGTGAAAGAATTCCGTAAGATATATCTGGCCTCTGTTTGAATTTTTTTTCAGAAAACAGTCATTTGTTTGCGCACTGTATATCAAAGACTAAGACCCACTCATGAACAAGAAAACCAAACAGAAAAAAAACTAAGTACTACAGTGCTTACAGTGGCAAAAGTGACAGTTTCAGTTATGACACCAGGTTACATTAGAGTATTGTGAGATTAGTTATTTTGTTCCGGTGTTTGTACCCTTTTGTCTGTTGGTTCTTTTTCACCTCCCGATCTCATCAACTCGGCTTATCCTTCACACTCAGAAAAACACATATACTTGCTTATGGAATAAGGGGGAAAATAGATTAGATTTCTTGGCAGGTGCAAGTGTCTGTGACTTTCCAATGCCAATGCATTTTTATGATGAATTTAAAAGGAGAAAGAAATCATTAAAGTGAGGAAAACAGCTCCGCGGCCAGTTTTGACACTTCAATAATACAGAAAGATTTACCAGATGGCAAGAATGCCTTGTAATACAATACCATGACAAAGTAGCTAGAGTGGAAGAACTCTTTACTTGCCTATATCATGGTTCAACGCTCAAGGAGAGATTTGAGAACATTTATGTCAGTATAATGTTGTTGCTGTGTTGTTGACCTTATTATGTTCTGGTGACCGACAGCTATTTGGTAGTTTTTACGTTTTAAGTGACTTAGCTGCTCTTGATTTGGGCCTGAATACAGGCTTTGTTAGGGAAGTACCTTAGAGGCCACCTAATGAGCATGGGGTTTGGCTTGGGTATAGCAGTGCAACATAGAAACTGTCATAAGTAATAGGATAAATAAGGACAAAATTGTCCTGTCCCTTGTTTTCATTAGTTGACAGAATGTATTATAATTTCTCCCTGTTAACAGTCTGATAACTATGTTGAAAAATATATGAAAAATTTGAACACCAATCAACATTGATAACCACAAAATAAATAGGCCTGGGGTATGTTTCAACACAACCAAGGTTACTAAATATGAAAGTCGTTATATTCACTGAGTTAGAAGTTCAATACAACAACGGTTGCTTTGCAGTCTGTAATAACATTAATAATTTCTCTAAATGAAACCACAAATTAAATTCAGATGAGATTAATGTTATTCAATTGCAAATCAGGGCTGACATGAGATTGAATAAGAATGTTTCATTATCAACAATTAATTTTCCACTGTCTGGAGTAACATGCATATTTTCACCCATGGTGCACAATCCATAGAACTTGTTTACAATGACAACGATTGACTTCACAACTACAGTGTATGTTCTATTTGCCTGTTTTCTTTGGCTGGAAAAACATGGAGATAAGGGGGGAAGGAGACAAAGAGAGAAGGGGGATAAAAATGAGATGGGGATGAGAGGAAAACATAAATATGAAGGGATTATGAAAGGTGTTTATAAGGGAGAGAAAAATGAATTATACCAACCAGAAAAAAGGAGTACGGAGAATAAAAGAGGGGAGAGGGGGATGGTGAATACCTTTTCCGATAGTTTATACATGCAGGCTCAGCAGTAGATGGGTTTAAAGGATTCATAAACAGAAGCAACCAGCGGTGTCTTTCTGTCTCCTCGCTGCATTCTGGAACTTCACATCAAATTAGTCTGTCGATGTGTTTTATTATGTTCCATACGAATCAGATGTATTGAAGAGGAGAAAAGCATTGATAAATAACAACCTACCAAATGAGATCCTCTTTTGAATTGAAGGACTAAAAAGAATTAAACCTGGTTGCCAGGTTTGTTTGTTACTAGATTGGTTTCTGTTTTGTATTTGTATTTATTATGGATCCCCATTAGCTGCAGCTACTCTTCCTGGGGTCTAGCAAAATTAAGGCATACAATAAAAAAATTAACATTACATTACATTTCGCAACAGATTTCACAACACATTAAGTGTGTGCCCTTAGGCCACTACTCTACTACCACATATTTACAACACAAAATCCATATGTACGTGTGTATTGTGTGTATGTTATCGTGTGTGTGTGTGTATGTGTGTGTCTGTGCCTGTGTGTGTGTCTCTTCACAGTCCCCACTGTTCCATAAGGTGTATTTGTATCTGATTTTTTTATCTGATTTTATTGCTTGCATGAGTTACTTGATGTGGAATAGAGTTCCATGAAGTCATGACTCTATGTAGTACTGTGCGCACACCTTAGTCTGTTCTGGACTTGGGGACTGTGAAGAGTCCTCTGGTGGCATGTCTTGTAGGGTATGCATGGGTGTCTGAGCTGTGTGCTAGTAGTTTAAACAGACAGCTCGGTGCATTCAACATGTCATTACTTCTCACAAACACAAGTAGTGATGAAGTCAATATCTCCTCTACTTTGATCCAGGAGAGATTGACATGCAGATTATTAATGTTAGCTCTCCGTGTAAATTGAAGGGCCAGCTGTGCTGCCCTGTTCTGGGCCAATTGTCATTTTTTGAGTCCCTCTTTGTGGTACCTGACCACACGACTGGACAAACTAGGGCCTGTAGGACCTGCCTTTTTGATAGAGTTGTTAAGAAGGCAGAGAGCGCTTTATTATGGACAGACCTCTCCCCATCTTAGCTACTGTTACATCAATATGTTTTGACCATGACAGTTTACAATCCAGGGTTACTCCAAGCAGTTTAGTCTCCTCAACTTGATCAATTTCCACATTATTCATTACAATATTTAGTTGAGGTTTAGGGTTTAGTGAATGATTTGAACCAAATACAATGCTTTTAGTTTTTGAAATATTTAGGACTAACTTATTTCTTGCCATCCATTCTGAAACTGTCTGCAGCTCTTTGTTAAGTGTTTTCACTTGCTGTGGTAGCTGACGTGTATAGTGTTGAGTCATCCACATACATAGACACACAGGCTTTACTCAGAGCCAGTGGCAGGTCATTAGTAAAGATGGGAAAAAGTAAGGGGCCTAGACAGCTTCCCTGGGGAATGCCTGACTCTACCTGGATTATGTTGGAGAGGCTTCCATTAATGAACACCCTCTGTGTTCTGTTAGACAGGTAACTCTTGATCCACAATATAGCAGGGGATGTAAAGCCATAACACGTGTTTTTCCAGCAGCATATTATCATCGAAAATGTAAAAAGCTGCACTGAAGTCTACCAAAACAGCTCCCACAATCCTTTTTTATTATACATTTCTCTCAGCCAATCATCAGTCACTTGTGTAAGTGCCGTACATGTTGAATGTCCTTCCCTATAAGTGTGCTGAAAATGTGTTGTTAATTTGTTTATTGTGAAATAGCATTGTATCTGGTCAAACACAATTTTTTCATAAAATGTACTAAGGGTTGGTAACAGGCTGATTGGTCGGCTGTTTGAGCCAGTAAAGGGTGCTTTGCTATTATTGGGTAGGGAATTACTTTTGCTTCCCTCCAGGCCTGAGGGCCCACACTTTCCTGTAGTCTTAGATTGAAGAGATGGCAAATAGGAGTGGCAATATTGTCCGCTATCATCCTCAGTAATTTTCCATCCAAGTTGTCAGACCCAGGTGGCTTGTCATTGTTGATGGACAACAATAATTTATTCACCTCTTCCACACTCACTTTACGGAATTCAAAATGACAATGATTGTCATAATTTGGTCAGTTATGCATGGATGTGTAGGTTCAGAATTTGTTGTTGGCATATCATGCATAAGTTTGCTAATCTTGCCAATGAAAAAATCATTAAAGTAGTTTGCAATATCAGTGGGTTTTGTGATGAATGAGCCGTCTGATTCAATGAATGATGGCGCCGTGTTCGCCTTTTTGCCCACAATTTCATTTAAGGTGCTCCAAAGCTTTTTACTTTCATTCTTTATAGTATTTCTCTTTGTTTCATAGTACAGTTTCTCGTTCTTTTCTTCAGTTTAGTCACATGATTTCTCAATTTACAGTACGTTTGCCAATCGGCTGTGCAGCCAGACTTATTTCCCATTCCTTTTGCCTCATCATACAACTTTTCAATTCCTCATCAATCCACGGGGTATTAACCGTTTTTATAGTCATTTTCTTCATGGGTGCATGGTTATTAGTACTTGGAATAAGCAATTTCAAGTGCAGCGTCAGGTTGCTCATCATTACATACCACAGATCAGCAAATAGTCTTTACATCTTCAACATAGGAATCACTACAACATTTTTGTATGACCTCTTATACACTATATACTGTATTATACTTTTTTTATATCCAATTGGTAGTTAAGATCTTGTCTCATCGCTGCAAATCCCCAACGGACTCAGGAGAGGCGAAGGTCGAGAGTCCTCCGCTGCTTCTTAACCCGGAAGCCAGCCACACCAGTGTGTCGGCGGAAGCACCGTCCAACTGACGGTCAGCTTGCAGGCGCCTGGCCTGCCACAAGGAGTCGCTAGAGCACGATGAGCCAAGGAAATCCCCCCTGGCCAAACCCTCCTATATTAGGCCCAGCCTTCGGAACTTAGCTTTTCCTAGATATGGCTACTATATTATGATCACTTCATCCAATGGACTCGGATACTGCTTTAGAGACGATTTCTGTAGCATTAGTAAAGATGTGATCAATACATGTGGTTGATTTCATTATTGTGCTGTTTATAAATACCCTGGTAGGTTGACTGATAACCTGACCAGGTTGCAGGCACTGGTTAAAGTTTGAAGCTTTGTCATCTTAAAGGACAAAATAATTGGATAAAGCAGAAACAAATCTAGCCAGATCTAGCTACCAGGCGGTAAGGAAGACTTGTGAGGTGCCAAGGGTATATACACTGAATGTACGAAACATTAAGGACACCTGCTCTTTCCATGACATAGACTGACCAGGTGAATCCAGGTGAAAGCTATGAACCCTTATTGATGTCACTTGTTAAATCCACTTCAATCAGTGTAGATGAAGGGGAGGAGACAGGTTAAATAAGGATTTTTAATCCTTAAGACAATTGAGACATGGATTGTGTATGTGTGCCATTCAGAGGGTGAATGGGCAAGACAAAATATTTAAGTGCTTTTGAATGGGATATGGTAGTAGGTGCCAGGTGCACCGGTTTGTGTCAAGAACTGCAACACTGCTGGGTTTTTCACGCTCAACAGTTTCCGTCTGTATCAAGAATGGTCCACCACCCAAAGGACATCCAGCCAACTTGACACAACTGTGGGAAGCATTGGAGTCAACATGGGCCAGGAGCCCTGTGGAACGCTTTCGACATCTTGTAGAGTCCATGCCTCGACGACTTGAGGCTGTTCTGAGGGAAAAACGGGGGGTGCAACTCAATATTAGGAAGATGTCCTTAATGTTTTGTACACTCAGTGTAGTCCATCCTTCTATGTCCATCACAGGATAAATGTTTTGTGGATTAGCAATCGTGTTTCTCTTGGTCTATGTTTATTTGGGTTTAATAATAAATCATATACTATGTATGCCACTTTTATCCAAAGCGACTTACAGAATGTGCATCATGATCCATGTGGGAATTGAACCCCAAACTTTGACTAAATAATGATGTCAGTGGGTATCTGTGACTCGTGTGTCTACTGACATACAGGTGAAGAGGTCATTCACCCTCAGTTCTCTGAGACTTGATTCCTGAGTTATAGCCTAAACCCCGCTTTGTTGAAATCTGTCATTCTCCTCCCATTTTACACAAACATTTCCCCCTTCTAACGCTGGGCGCCAACCCAAAGATGCACGGAAACGCCAAGCCAACTGCGTTGATGCAGAGAAATCTTGACCATTCTCCCAGGTGTGAAAAAAACTAGGCATAATTGCTCACAAACTCTTTAATTAACATGCCTAAATGGGTATGAGGTGACGCCTGCCTGTTAGCAAACACACGTGTATGTACATTTGAAACATTTATGCCCACATTAGCTTGTGCAAACCATCGTCATTGGAAACTGTGTGTGATGAGAGCATTTAGTTCACACAGGAGGACCACCAAAATGAAGTTGTTTTCACTTCTATAATCCTGGCTTCAGGTTACAATCAACATCGCAACATCGCAGGTGTGAGCCCATTGCAAATCAATGAGTGTCTTCAATCAGATCATGTAGGATTTAAAGTTGGCAACATGTCTAAGCCTGTGCCCGCCTGGAATTTAGTCATGCCTGAAATATAGCAAGAACAGTGCCATGCAAAAGTATTCATCCCCTTTGGCGTTTTTCCTATTTTGTTGCATTACAACCTGTAATTTAAATGGATTTTTATTTGGATTTCATGTAATGGACATACACAAAATAGTCCAAATTGGTGAAGTGAAATGAAAAAAATAACTTGTTTCAAAAAATTATAAAAAATTAATAACAGAAAAGTGGTGCGTGCATATGTATTCACCCCCTTTGCTATGAAGCCCCTAAATAAGATCTGGTGCAACAAATTACCTTCAGAAGTCACATAATTAGTTAAATAAAGTCCACCTGTGTGCAATCACATGATCTGTCAAATGATCTCAGTATATATATATATATACACCTGTTCTGAAAGGCTCAAGAGTCTGCAACACCACTAAGCAAGGGGCACCACCAAGCAAGCGGCACCATGAAGACCAAGGAGCTCTCCAAACAGGTCAGGGACAAAGTTGTGGTGAAGTACAGATCAGGGTTGGGTTATAAAAAAATATCAGAAACTTTGAACATCCCACGGAGCACCATTAAATCCATTATTAAAAAATGGAAAGAATATGGCACCACAACAAACCTGCCAACAGAGGGCCGCCCACCAAAACTCACAGACCAGGCAAAGAGGGCATTAATCAGAGAGGCAACATAGAGACCAAAGATAACCCTGAAGGAGCTGCAAAGCTCCACAGCGGAGATTGGAGTATCTGTCCATAGGACCACTTTAAGCTGTACACTCCACTGAGCTAGGCTTTACGGAAGAGTGGCCAGAAAAAAGCCATTGCTTGAAGAAAAAAATAAGCAAACACATTTGGTGTTCGCCAAAAGAAATGTGGGAGACTCCCCAAACATATGGGAGAAGGTACTCTGGTCAGATGAGACTAAAATTGAGCTTTTTGGCCATCAAGGAAAACGCTATGTCTGGCGCAAACCCAACACCTCTCATCACCCCGAGAACACCATCCCAACAGTGAAGCATGGTGGTGGCAGCATCATGCTGTGGGGATTTCTATCATCGGCAGGGACTGGGAAACTGGTCAGAATTGAAGAATTGATGGATGGCGCTAAATACAGGGAAATTCTTGAAGGAAACCTGTTTCAGTCTTCCAGATATTTGAGACTGGGACGGAGGTTCACCTTCCAGCAGGACAATGACCTTAAGCATACTGCTAAAGCATAATTTGAGTGGTTTAAGGGGAAACATTTAAATGTCTTGGAATGGCCTAGTCAAAGCCCAGACCTCAATCCAATTGAGAATCTGTGGTATGACTTCAAGATTGCTGTACACCAGCGGAACCCATCCAACTTGAAGGAGCTGGAGCAGTGTTGCCTTGAAGAATGGGCAAAAATCCCAGTGGCTAGATGTGCCAAGCTTATAGAGACATACCCCAAGAGGCTTTTAGCTGTAATTGCTGCAAAAGGTGGCTCTACAAAGTATTGACTTTGGGTGGGGGGAGTGAATAGTTATGCACGCTCAAGTTTTCTGTTTTTTTTGTCTTATTTCTTGTTTGTTTCACAATAAAATATATTTTTCATCTTCAAAGTGGTAGGCATGTTGTGTAAATGAAATGATACAAAACCCCCAAAATCAATTTTAATTCCAGGTTGTAAGGCAACAAAATAGGAAAAATGCTAATGGGGGTGAATACTTTCGCAAGCCACTGTAGAGCCAGGGGTGGAGCCTATGTGCTGACAGCATACCTGAGCAATCATCATCCAATCAGCTAAAGGATATTTCAGTAATTTAGTTGTGTCACTATTCTCTCGCTCTCTCTTTCTCTCTGATGTTTTATTACTCCAAATAACCTTTCTTTCCCTTAAAAATCGAATCCGCATCAGGGGAAACAGCACCACTGTTCGCCCCCAGCGCCTTTGTTATTGTTTTTGTTTTGTTGATGAAAACAGAGGAGAGGAGCGTTCGGTGGCGTGGTAAAAAAATATATGCATTGCATATTCTGCTGTCCTATCGCGCGTGCAATGATGTCAGAGGGAAAAACAGTGTTTGTTGTTTACAGTAACTTCTTTAGTTGTTGTAATATCCCACACTGACTTGGCAGTTTCACCAATTAGGGTTTCCAGCTTTAACTTGTGCAATACCGTTCTATCTCAGTTTGTCCACTTCTTACTCTCATTTTCTTTTAACCTGTCTTGCCATCTCCATCTCGCAGTAAGATACAGGTGTGTGTGCATGTGTGTAGAGGGTAGTTCAACCCTATATCACCTGCCCGTCGGCCGTCTGATGTGATGAATTGAACACATCTGGCGTTCCCCCTAAGGGCTGAGGGGCACTGTGTTTGCCTGCCAACATCTCCTTTCTACCTTTGCCTAAGGAGTGATCACTATAGGCATGTTCCCTGTGTCTACTGCGGCTGTGTCGTATTACACTAAAGGAGCTTCTTTTCTCCATCTCCTTTCCTTTCTGACCGACAACGTTATAACAAAAGCAAAATCGTGAAAGCCTATGTAGGCTGGACCATGAATTCTCAGAGGCTGAATAAGAAGAGACAAGGAGACAGAGATGTTTGGTTCTGTTGGGACACACCCAGTGACTGAATGAGGAGAGACAAGAAGAACAAGCCATTTAGTTATGTTGGGATGCACCCAGTAGCCAAATGAGAAGACACGAGGAGAAGGAGACGTTTAGTTCTGTTGGGACAGATCCACAGTCTCGCTCTTTCCCTCCCCACCCCAGCGCATCTCCACCTGAGAAACAAATGAAAGCCCAACGGCTTGTGACAGCAGCTATTTCTTGCATGGCTCCTGGGGACCTGTTTTGCCCAATGCCCTAGGTCAAGTGTTTTTAGCTGGGCTATCAACAGGAGCCAGATGGGTCCAATACTTCAATCAGAAACTCAAGGGGGAAGAACCTTTGTGATCATCAGTCTATGGCAGGTTGGCTGTGATTAATCTTAAAGGCCCAGTGCAGTTAAAATGCATGTTTTCCTGTGTTTTCTATCATATTGCTGACGAAACTAACACACTGGCTAGACTGGCCCCGAGCGTGCGTTCGCATGCGCAATCTTGCGCATTATCATTTTGTCTATCCCCACCAGACGTGATCAGGACATGTAGGTTAAAATACCAAAACCAATTGTGATTCAATAATGTTAATTTCGGGGCAGGTCGAAACACACATGAAACATTCTGGGAGGCAAACATTGGGTTGTTATTTTACCTGACATGCATATGGTCCTCTTTTTAGCTGATTCTTTGTAGAATTTTGAACCAGAGTCATACAAAATTGTGTGTTTCTCTACTCTGACAATTAATCCACAGATAAAAAGTGAAATCTAGTTTGTTTTTAGTTAGTTATCTTTGATTAATCACTCCTCATTCATCTTTCAAGCACCCACATGGGTTTGTATCTTTTTTTAAACCATTAAGGAGATGGGAGAGGCGGGACTAGCAGCGCATCGAGCATCTCAGATAGAATCAAGTTCTATTTTAGCATTCGTCAACGCAGACGCTTGTTGACGCGAGCAAGCAATGTAGATGAAATGATTGAATAACATCTATTTCTACATTTATTTTGCAACGGTCACACACGCAACGTGGCCTAATCAGGCCCTAACTATATGCAGTTAAATTATGCATCTTCTGTGCTGCTCATTTTGTTGCAGCCTAGCCTAGGCACAAGAACCCACTCTGTGCAGAACGACACCCTAGCGTTTTGTGGGCCTAATTTTTTGGCGGCCTAATTATTTTTTTTTTTATGTTAAGTTAATTTCCTGCAATTCTACACATTTTGCCATGAATAGAGAAAATATAGCAGTTTTAAAACTAATTTCCTGCAATTATACACATTTTGTGATGGCTTATGCCATCTTCATACGATATTTGGGTAAGAGTGACCAAATAAATCCATGGGGGATCCTTGGAGGTCAGAGACACTGGGCACGTGCTCTCCATGCCTGGTCTATAATTTGGCCATGATTACTACAAGGTTTCAATAGCTGGCTAGACTAACTGACCTAGCAATCAAAAATGTTTTGCTGACATGGGCTAATAGAGTGACTGAAATAACAAAAGGACAACTGCTGATGCACTACCAAATGTCTAAATTGCACCTTGTCTATTCTACTATTCTAACTTTCAACAGTAAGTTGAGACCCCGACTGAGTTCCTTTTTTTCGGTGGTGGGGGACCCCCTAGCGGCCGCAGGTCCTAAGCGGCTGCTTATGTCGCTTATTGGTAGGGTCGACCCTGAGCGACGCTCACTCTCTCTCATCCTTTTCTCGCTATATTTTTCCTCCTTACTCTGTCCTTATCCGCATGATTACAGATACTAAATCTACTATCACACAGAAAGCCTGATGAAAACAAATGGTGAAAAGTGAAAGGATTTACTGGGAACTCTCTGATTTACTGGGAATTAAGATATGAATGTGCTGACTTGGGAGCTAATTCAGTTGTATTTTCCATTTTAAGTGACGTTAGAGTAGGGTAAGCCTGATTTATGCAAACTAGGCTCAGGGCTTGTGGGGTATGGAGTGAAGCTACTAATAACTAGTTAGATACAGTAGCTTCACTGATAAAAATCATATTTTAGTTTCTTGAATTAAAATATGTATTTAGGTATTTGTGTGTGTGCGTGTGCATGCGGACACATGCAAATAGTACTGTTCCAATTAACCCATTTAATCCCATCAGTCACAATAGCGAGAAAAATAAAAGTTTGTACTTTACAGGCTCTAAAGAAGTTAACATTTTACTTATCAAATAAGTAATATATTAAGCATTACTAAGGTGTCTAGGGCAGCAGGTAGCCTAGTGGTTAGAGCATTGGGCTAGTA
The DNA here is from genome assembly GCF_964263955.1 of Coregonus lavaretus. Classification (NCBI taxonomy): domain Eukaryota; kingdom Metazoa; phylum Chordata; class Actinopteri; order Salmoniformes; family Salmonidae; genus Coregonus; species Coregonus lavaretus. The sequence continues at coordinate 20,329,258 of NC_139993.1, forward strand.
ACCAAAAGTTTGTTGCTTCGAATAACTGAGCTGTCAATGTGAAAAATCTGTTGATGTGTCCTTGAGCTAGGCACTTAACCCTAATTTACTCCAGGGGTGCCGTACTACTATGGCTGACCCTGTAAAACAACACATTTACTGCACCTATCTGGTCTATGTGACAATAAAACTGAAGATTAAAACAAAAAATGTTATGATTCATATTTCTCAAAATGGTCACAAGCATACATTCTTATTTTAAATTGACCAGGTAAGTTGACTGAGAACACAAGGTGTACTTTTACAAATTTGACACCAGAAGTTTGTATTCAACATCTTAAACATCTTAAACATTTCTAAAAACCAGTTTTCTCTTTGTCATTATGGGGTATTGTGTGTACATTGCTGAAAAAAATCAATTTTAGAATAAGGCTGTAACGTAACAAAATGTGGAAAATGTCAAGGGGTCTGAATATTTTCTGAAGGCACTGCTTGTTTAAAACAGTGATTTTGACTGTAAAGCATCATATTTTATTTCAGGGGTAATTGACTATGTATAGACCCATAAACTGAATTATTGTAATAACTTAACAAATATTTAAAGTCAGTAGGTTTGCTTAGTGTGTCTTGCACAATGGTAGACCTGGTTTATGTGAGTTTTGCTGAATAGTCAAGGGTAGACCTGGTTTATTGGGACATAGCCTCAGGTGTAAACCTGGTTCATATGGGTATTTGGGCTGAGATATGCAGGTGGTAGATCTGGTTTAAATTGGTATTGTGATTCAGTCAAAGGTGTAGACCTGGTTTGTCGGAGTGCTGGAGCTGATCGGTGTTGTGGTGGAGCTGGTTTGCAGTTTATGAGTATTCAGGCTTTGGCACATTTAGACCTGGCTTAGTTGACTAATTGGGTTCAAACACATTTGCAGACTTTGTAGGTATGTACATTGGGGCTGAAGTACAAGTGTAGACATGGTTTGTGGTTCTGAAATGCAGAAGTACACTCTTAGAAAAAAGGTGCTAAATAGAACCATGCAGGTTTCTTCGGTTTGTACCCATAGAGGAACCCTTTTTGGTGCTTCAAATAACCCCCTGTATATGGTTCTATATAGAACCCTCTATGAAGGGTTCTACCACTAACCATATTATCATCTAAAGGTTCCTCCTAGAACTGTCCATTAAGGGTTCAACCGAGAACCCTTTCATCTTTGGAGGTTTTTTCTTGAACCCTATATGAACGATTCCACCAGCCTTATTAGCCTTTAAAATTGTATTATTTATGACAATACATTACATATATAAGGACTTTCTTTGAGGGCCTAGTTATACCCTAACACTGTGGTGTTAGGAATCTCCTGGTTTACAGGCCACATCAGGCCTGCAAGTCACATTATGATGGCTTGCAAAGTGATGTGTAATTCCTATTGGAATCCAGCCAGAGTTAGGATATCCAACAAGTGGAATTGTTAATCACCCACAACCTGCATTCAAAATGACTGCCAGGGTAGGAAAGATTGAATACTGAGACTACCTCAATCATCTAAACAGGAACAATCATCTCAGTAACTGGTGCAATAAATCCAATTATCAATAAACAGGTTGGCGCCCAAAACAATCTGTCTCTGCTGCACTGTGTCCTTGTATGTAGGCAGCCTGGTCTCATAGACTAGACGTAACATAGTAAAGTGTAAATCTGGGACACTCAAACTAGTATCATATGTTACGTTTGGTATGGTTACATAAGACAGAAAATTACTTAAAGGTGCAGTATGCAGAAATCGCTCTACCATTTCCTGGTTGCTAAAATTCTAATAGTTTACCTAATTTCAGTTTATGTGACAAAACAAGCAGTCATTGTGTAGAGTAGGGTTTCCCAAACTTCGTCCACCTGTAATATTTGATTTAAATGGGCGAGGTCAAGTTTACCATTGAAGCTGCTTCACTCTTAGCTATAGCTGTAAAAAACATTAGTGTTATTAGCCTTAGCCTATTTAGCTAGCTCGAACCAGCTAATCTGATACGATGGATATCAGAAATTGGCTTCGCCAAAGTACCCAAACAAAGGAGGAGTGCGATGAGCAGCAGCAGCAGCATCAAATCACTGAGGCCATGCCCAACAGCGATGATGCTCCCGAGCTCCAGCTAGCTCCGAGTGCAGAGCCTACCCACCCTTACACAAGAGGCGCCATAATGCTCTACAGCTGCCTCCATCTCTGACTGTTCCTGATGATCTTGGAACAGAGGAGCCAGCCCAGGTTAGTCTAGAATCCTACCCTAGCTGCAGGTTTTCTGTCAAAAAACTTTAATTTAATAGCAACTGGTTCATAAGAAGAGAGTGGCTGGAATACTGCAGATGCTGCATTTTGTTTCTCATGTTGAAAGTTCTGTTTTAGGTCCAGTGATAACACAGACAAGGCCTTCACCCAAGCTGGGTATTCTAACTGGAAGAATGATATTGATAGTACCAAAGGATTTGCTAGGCACCCATCAAGCAAAGAGCAATTGAAATGCACTGCACTGTGCTATGGGAACATCGGTGTCAACGGGGCGCACTTCTTCACCAAATTGGATCTCAGGAACGCGTACAACCTGGTGCGTATCCGGGAAGGGGATGAGTGGAAGACGGCATTTAGTACCACCTCTGGGCACTATGAGTACATGCCGTACGGGTTGATGAATGCTCCCTCAGTCTTCCAATCCTTTGTCGATGAGATTTTCAGGGACCTGCACGGACAGGGTGTAGTGGTGTATATAGATGATATTCTCATATACTCCACTACACGAGCCGAGCATGTGTCCCTGGTGCGCGAGGCCGGCGTCGGTGCACGGCTGGAGCCGCGCGTCAAGGGGGGGGTACTGTCACGAATTCAGCCAAGGCTGCTCCTCCTCCTTGCTCGGGCATGCTTCGGCGTTCGTCGTCACCGGAGTACTAGCTGCCACCGATCTATGTTTCTGTGTACTATTTGTTTTGTCTATATTGCACACACCTGTTTCCAATTATGATAATTTGTTTCCTTATTTTACCCTCTGGTTCCCTCATGGTGTTGTGCGAGATTGTTCGTTGTTTTGTTGTAATTGACATGTGAGTCGGTATATTCTTCCCTGTGTGGAAGATATGTTTATTTACTTGTGACAAGTAAAGTACGTTGTTGACTAAGTTCTATGTCCTGCGCCTGACTCTGTCCTACCGTTACACACTGACGCATGACACCGCCACAGGAATGGAAGACCCAGAGTTACCTCTGCTGCAGAGGATAAGTTCATTAGAGTTACCAGCCTCAGAAATTGCAGCCCAAATAAATGCTTCACAGAGTTCAAGTGACAGACACATCTTAACATCAACTGTTCAGAGGAGACTGTGTGAATCAGGCCTTCATGGTCGAATTGCTGCAAAGAAACCACTACAAAAGGACACCAATAAGAGGAAGAGACTTGCTTGGGCAAAGAAACACTAGCAATGGACATTAGACCGGTGGAAATTTGTCCTTTGGTCTGGAGTCCAAATTTGAGATTTTTGGTTCAAACCGCCGTGCCTTTGTGAGACGCGGTGTGGGTGAATGGATGATCTCTGCTTGTGTATTTCCCACCGTAAAGCATGGAGGAGGAGTTGTTATGGTGTGGGGGTGCTTTGCTGGTGACACTGTCTGTGATTTATTTAGAATTCAAGGCACACTTAACCAGAATGGCTACCACAGCATTTTGCAGCGATATGCCATCCCATCTGGTTTGGGCTTAGTGGGACTATCATTTGTTTTTCAACAGGACAATGACCCAACACACCTCCAGGCCGTGAAAGGGCTATTTTACCAAGAAGGAGAGTGATGGAGTGCTGCATCAGATGACCTGGCCTCAACAATCCCCCGACGTCAACCAATTTGTGATGGTTTGGGATGATTCGGACCGCAGAGTGAAGGAAAAGCAGCCAACAAGTGCTCAGCACGTGGGAACTCCTTCAAGACTGTTGGAAAAGCATTCCAGGTGAAGCTGGTTGAGAGAATGCCAAGAGTGTGCAAAGCTGTCATCAAGGCAAAGGGTGGCTATTTGAAGAATCTCAAATATAAAATATATATTTTTGGTTACTACATGATCCCATATGTGTTATTTCATAGTTATGATGTCTTCACTATTATTCTACAATGTAGAAAATAGCAAAAATAAAGAAAAACCCTTGTTTGAGTAGGTGTTCTAAAACTTTTGACCGGTAGTGTACATAAATTATCAGGTAAGGACTACAGATATTATACATTTCTGAAAATATTTGGAATTTTTCATGCCTAAGTATTCACTCCTTCCCTTTTTCCACATTTTGTTACGTGACAGCCTTATTCTAAAATGGTTTCAATAAAAACATTCCCTCCTCAATGTACACACAATACTACATAATGACAAAGTGAAAACATTTTTTTTGTGTGTGTGTGTACAAATGTGTTAAATAAAAAACTGACATACCTTATTTACATAAATATTCACACCCTTCGTTATGAGACTCGAAATTGAGCTCAGGTGCATCCTGTTTCTATTGATCATACTTGAGATGTTTCTACAACTTAATTGGAGTCCACCTGGGGTAAATTCAATTGATTGGACATGATTTGGAAAGCCACACACCTGTCTATATAAAGGTCCTACAGTTGATAGTGCATGTCAGAGCAAAAACCAAGCCATGAGGTTGAAGGAATCATCCGTAGAGCTCCGAGACAGGGTTGTGTCGCGGCACAGATCTTGGGAAGGGTACCAAAAAATTTTTGCAGCATTGAAGGTCCCCAAGAGCACAGTGGCCTCCATCATTCTTAAATGGAAGAAGTTTGGAAACACCAAGACTCTTCCTAGAGCTGGCCGCCCTGCCAAACTGAGCAATCGGGGGAGAAGGGCCTTGGTCAGGGAGGTGACCAAGAACCCGATGGCATCTCTGACAGAGCTCCAGAGTTCCTCTGTGGAGATGGGAGAACCTTCCAGAAGGACAACCATCTCTGCAGCACTCCACCAATCAGGCATTTATGGTAGAGTGGCCAGACAGCAGCCACTCCTCAGTAAAAGGCACATGAAAGCCCGCTTGGAGTTTGCCAAAAACCACCTAAAGGACTCTCAGACCATGAGAAACAAAACACGTCTGGAGGAAACCTGGCACCATCCCTACGCTGAAGCATGGTGGTGTCAGCATCATACTGTGGGGATGTTTTTCAGCAGCAGGGACTGGGAGACTAGTCAGGATCAAGGCAAAGATGAACGGAGCAAAGTACAGAGAGATCCTTGATGAAAACCTGCTCCAGAGCGCTCAGGACCTCAGACTGGGGCCAAGGTTCACCTAACAACAGGACAAGGACCCTAAGCACACAGCCAAGACAATGCATGAGTAGCTTCGGGACAATTCTCTGATTTTCCTTGAGTGGCCCAGCAAGAGCCCGGACTTGAACCCGATTGAATATCTCTGGAGAGACCTGAAAATAGCTTTGCAGCGACTCTCCCCATCCAACCTGTCAGAGCTTGAGAGGATCTGCAGAGAAGAATTGGAGAAACTCCCCAAATACAAGTTTGCCAAGCTTGTAGCGTCATATCCAAGAAGACTCGAGGCTGTAATCGCTGCCATAGGTGCTTTAACAAAGTACTGAGTAAAGGGTCTGAATACTTATGTAAATGTGATATTTCAATAGTTTTTTCTTTTAAATGTGCACACGCATCAGGTGTCCTTCTTGAACGTATCTCACCTCAGATACCTCCCTGGACTCATACGATAGCAGTGAGATTGCTGAGGTCTGGATTGAATGCATGTAAAAACTGTCCCGTTACAGAGAATATCCAGGCTCCGTATATGAAATTAAGGACATGCGTATCTACTCCTTATATCTAATAAAATATTAAATATCCGGAAATATAAAGATGGAGATATCCCCTGATAATTACCCTTTTCGCTAAGTAAGTGTACATTTTGTTGGGGTTAAATTAACTCTACTGGGGGTTATCTTAACCCTTGAGAGTGATACACTCCCTGTAGTTAGTGTTGATAACTGTAGTTCATTGGGACAGAGTACTTTTAACTCCATTAAGAGTAACCAGAGACAGGGAGTTAAAGGTAAACTCAGTGAAATGACGTTGCCACAAGGAGCACCGCAGATATTGAGATGAGCAAGACTTCACAGATTACACAGTCACACACAGTATCTGCGAATGTCCACTGGTTTGCATCATGCTGTACACAGCGTGGTAGCCAGGGCACCAAAACAGAGGAGATGTTGAGCCTCATGCTTCAACACACTAGTTATTGTGGAAATTGAGACACTATGCTGTTTACTTTCTGCATCTATGTCATATCAGTGAGTCTACCTTTAAATCTATTAATGTACATGCATGTTTTTTGCATGTACATTAATTGTTTATTAACTTATGCTACACAAAGATAAAAAACTAATCCAATCTGCAGGTAGTTGGATTTATAGCAACCGTTAGTGAGATAGTTGTTCCATTTTACATGGTGTACGTGGTCTTCATGTCATGTATTTTCTTTCCTACTCTGACAGCCATTCTAAATGTACAGCTGAAGTCGGAAGTTTACATACACCTTAGCTAAATACATTTAAACTCAGTTTTTCACAATTCCTGACATTTAATCCTAGTTAAATTCCCTGTCTTAGGTCAGTTAGGATCACCAATTTATTTTAAGAATGTGAAATGTCAGAATAATAGTAGAGAGAATTATTTATTTTAGCTTTTATTTATTTCATCACATTCCCAGTGGGTCAGAAGTTTACATACACTCAATTAGTCAAACGTTTTGGGTAGCCTTCCACAAGCTTCCCACAGTAAGTTGGGTGAATTTTGGCCCATTCCTCCTGACAGAGCTGGTGTAACTGAGTCAGGTTTGTAGGCCTCCTTGCTCGCACACACTTTATCAGTTCTTTCCACAAATGTTCTATAGGATTGAGGTCAGGGCTTTGTGATGGCCACTCCAATACCTTGACTTTGTTGTCCTTAAGCCATTTTGCCACAACTTTGGAAGTATGCTTGGTGTCATTGTCCATTTGGAAGACCCATTTGCGACCAACCTTTAACTTCCTGACTAATGTCTTTAGATGTTGCTTCAATATATCCACATAATTTTCCTCCCTCATGATGCCATCTATTTTGTGAAGTGCACCAGTCCCTCCTGCAGCAAAGCACCCCCACAGCATGATGGTTCGGATGCTGTTCTTCGGCTTGCAAGCATCCCCATTTTTCCTCCAAACATAACGATGGTCATTATGGCCAAACTGTTCTATTTTTGTTTAATCAGACCAGAGGACATTTCTCCAAAAAGTACGATATTTGTCCCCATGTGCAGCTGCAAACCCTAGTCTGGCTTTTTTATGGCGGTTTAGGAGCAGTGGCTTCTTCCTTGCTGAGCGGCCTTTCAGGTTATATCGATATAGGACTCGTTTTACTGTGGATATAGATACTTTTGTACCTATTTCCTCCAGTATCTTCACAAGGTCCTTTGCTGTTGTTCTGGGATTGATTTGAACTTTTCGCACCAAAGTACGTTCATCTCTAGGAGACAGAACGCGTCTCCTTCCTGAGTGGTATGATGGCTGCGTGGTCCCATGGTGTTTATACTTGCGTACTATTGTTTGTACAGATGAACATGGTATCTTCAAGCATTTGGAAATTGCTCCCAAGGATGACCCAGACTTCTGGAGGTCTACAATTCTTTTTCTGAGGTTTTGGCTGATTTCTTTTGATTTTCCCATGATGTCAAGCAAATAGGCACTGTGTTTGAAGGTAGGCCTTGAAATACATCCACAGGTACACTTCCAATTGACTCAAAGATGTCAATTAGCCTATCAGAAGCTTCTAAAGTCATGACATCATTTTCTGGAATTTTCCAAGCTGTTTAAAGGCACAGTCAACTTAGTATATGTCAACTTCTGACCCACTGGAATTGTGATACAGTGAATTATAAGTGAAATAATCTGTCTGTAAACAATTGTTGGAAAAACTACTTGTGTCATGCACAAAGTAGATGTCCTAACCGACTTGCCAAAACTATAGTTTGTTAACAAGAAATTTGTGGAGTGGTTGAAAAACGAGTTTTAATGACTCCAACCTAAGTGCATGTTAACTTCCAACTTCAACTGTAAGTTGTGCGTGATGTAAAAGTGCTAGATATCTTCCTGTAAATTTGCTCCCAACAGAGATTGGATATCATATTGCAAACCACCATAATGTGACACATTAAGAAATATTAAAATAAGGCTTTACACCCTTATAACTGAAAGGAAGTAAACTGAAAGAGAAATGTTCTCTGCTGTTGTGAATTGTTAATTCAAAACAACACCAAAAGTGTAAAATGTCAAGTGTGTTAAACTTAATCAACTATCTGAGAGTTGGATATTTACTCAATGTTGTGTCGTTTTACCTCAAAAAATATCAACATCATGACCAGAGTAGGTTTAACATAAAATGGCGTTGGGACCATATACACCCCAAAATAGTGTTACATTTGACTCCATAGGAGTTGAATTAACGCTTGCGATTTTACTGTGTAGGGTATTGGCATGTGGGGGTTAGGGCATGATGGTAACAGGGCTGGGGTGTGTGGGTAAGTCGGCAGAGGGATAGGGATAAATGTATGTTAATCTTATTATAGATAGAGCATTGTATGTTCCAATCGGTCACAATTGTGACTGAGAATAAAACATACTTTTTCTTTACATACTTTTCAATATAAAAAAGCAATATGGATTACATGATAGGGTTACTAAAGGCAAACGGTATGATTTGCATAGCGGCATGTCTGGGAAAAATGTGGGAAAAAATTGGCTAATATGACTATATTAATATTAACATTAAGATGTTAAAACATGAAAGAGTTCAAGGAATCATTTTCTTTCACATACATTTCAGAATATGCTCTATCAATTCAACAAGCTCCAGAGAACATGTTGCTGAAGACACAATAGCTGTGTTCGGTCCAAGTGTTTATTTTGTCAAAGCGATATAACTGTACAACCACACTGACATCTTCATACATATTCATGAGATTTTTTCCCCTCAGAAAAAGACACAAATCTGAATATAGGAAATGGAAATTACAAATGCATGAGATTTCTTAATTCCAGCACCTACTATCCCCCCCTCACCCCCCAACTATGCTGCCTCTTCCTCTTTCTCTCTTCCATGCTCTGTCTCCTCTCATTGTTGTCTATTTTTCTCATACTCTCTTCACGTCAATCTCACTCTTCCTCTCACGCCTCCCTCACTTTTTCCTTTCTTTCTGGTCTAATTATCCATCTCATTTTGCAGTACATTCCCTGCTCTGTCAAAGTGTTGGGATATTTAGAATGCATTTAATCTGCTAGTGTGCACAACATCCATCATTCCCACAACTTAATTTCAATTTTATTTTAACCTAACGTAGCAGAAGTGGCCATCTTCTCACCGTAAACGTTTTAACCTTGAGAAAGATGCATTATGATCTGTCGATGGCGGGTGAGAGAGCTTGTTTGGTCCAGCAGTAAATTAAACTGGCAGGCATTAGCACACCAACAGCCTGGAGCAGTCTGCCCTGTACATATGTGGGTGTGTGTGTGCGTGGATGCATCATGTGTGTTCCTGTCTATGTGTGATTGTGTGTGTTTTTGTGTGTTCCTGTCTATGTGTGATGTGTGTGAGAAAAAGAGTGTGTGGATGTGTGTGTAAATTTGAATTTATGTGAGTGTTTGCTCATGTGTGAGTGTTTGTGTGTGTGTGTGTGTGTGTATGTGTGTGTGTGTGTGAGAGAGAGAGAGAGAGAGAGAGTGTGTGCATATGAGTGCCTGTGTGTGTATGTACTGTATGTGTACTTGTGCAGGTGGGTGGATGCGTGTAAACATGTCACAAGCCCTAGGAGAGGAGCTGCCAAGGTGAGAGAGACACTGAACCTGACTACCTGTCCCTGACACACAGCTCACACCTCTCTCTCTCTCTTTCCATCCCTACTTCATTTTCTCCACCCAGGCATTTACCGTATATGCGGAGAGGAGAACAAAGGATGGATGATTGACTGGCAGGGCCTCTGTGCTGGCTTAGTCAGGTCTGACTGAGTGGCCCCTGTGGTATGAGACGAGAAGACAACACCTGCGTCCGGTGGCCAAGTCACCTGGCTGACACAGGTTCACCATGCGGTGAGGAATACCACAGCTCCTTTTTTTCTCTATACCGGGAGAAGTTTGTCTGTCATTCGCTCGTCACGCTGGTTTCCTTGGATTTTGTCCCAGTTTCCGAGCTTTAAGGACCTTGTTGACATGAAATGAGGTAAATCCTTGCTGGATGAAAGGGTATACCTCGCCTGGTTGCCTGAACAACACAGGTTGTTGGATGGTGTTGTATCAGAACTCCAAGACTTGGCGTTACGATGGCAGGACTCTCACATGAACCACAATGTTTACGCTTCCCTGGGACCTGTAATTTTTTGGGGGGTTGACAGCTGGCAGCTGAGGAGTTAGTCATTGCATTGCCACACAACAATTAAATACATTTTTGAGAATCATTAAAGAGGATATCAATCACTAAAAAAGAAAACAAGGTTTTTGTCTTGTGGATAAATACGCCTACACAATTCCAAATGGCACTAGACAGGAAGGATGTTTTGCATCTATGACTATCTTCGTGAGTTAGGCTTCTCGCCATCTGATTAACATGTCAGAAGGCGTAGCAGTTGGTAGAGTTTGGTATGAGGGTTTTGGCATGGATGGTAGTCGGGGGGGCCAGCCCCCTGTTGTGTATCGGAGTTGGTAGCTGGTCGTGAGCTGTGGTTGTGCTGAGCCTGCTGTCAGGGCAAACCCCCGGCCGTGAGTGAGGCGGGCTTGTGGCTAATGAAGATTGGATGGAGGTGAGCAAATTGGCATGGTCACGGCTCTATTTCCCTCTATTGAGTTCCTTACTGATCGTCCGCATTCCAATATGGGTGTCTGGGCCCATATATGGAGTCCTGCTCCAGCCGCATTCCAATATGGAAGTCTGAGTCCAAATATGAGCTGTGTTCGAGTACTCATACTAACATACTCTATACTACATACTCAATGAGTATATACTACATACTATATACTATTGGTTCATTTTAGTATACTGTAAATGAACAGTATCCTTTCATTTGAGTGTAGTAGCGATTCACCAGTCTAACGGAAGTTGATGCTGTTGCTATGCAACTTCTTGCTAGCTTGTTAGCATAACAAATTACTAGCTAGACATCTTACGACTTCATTAACAATGTCCATTGAGAACGCACAACGTCTATACCACTTAGCTAAGCTAAGAATGACGTGAATAATCAAGTCAATAAATGTTGAGTAGTTAGTTAGATAGCATATAGTTAATATACTGGCATGTTTGATGTATTAATAGCCAACTAACGTTAGGTAACTAGCTAACATTATGCTAAATACAAGCAACTGCTGTAATGATATGCTATGCGGTTCGTAAGGCTAGCGTAGCTAACAAATTGTCAGCCAACATAAGGTGTAACGTAACTTATTTGAAAAGTCATGACTTTATTACATTGCTCAACATTTTCTTAACCTTTTCACACTTACCAACAAACGGGTGTGATCAGAATGCTTATTTAGAACGTCCAGTTTAGATTGACGCAACAGTCAGCATTTGAGCTAGCCACACAGTTTTTTTCACAGAAACATTTTGCACAAACACAGTCCTTACAAAGTTATGTCCTGAATGTGACCAGTTTATTTTTGGACGCAATGTTCAGACATTCACAGAAGTAGCGACAGCATTCACAATCATCCAAACCGGAAAATGTAGGCTACATTAGTAGGATGGACAAAATTCACCCAATGCTGAAAAACGGCAATAGAACGTTGGCTACGCTGGAACACTAGCGTGAGCCCATAGCAAATGAATATAATTGAACGTTCACAGAGCCTATTTTGACTGGGATTATGCTTAGAATTCCATTTCACCTAAATGGCATCAGAAAATGTATACCTTTTCATTTTACCACTACAATCTGTTCTTAGGACGAAACTGAAAAATTACAACTTGTGCAGAAAGTAAACATCCACACCTCGATGGTGTCAACTGTGCTTATGTCTGCATAACGAGGAAGTAGGAAAAAGACTTCTGACTATTTCTGGTCTAGCGATCGATGACAATGGAGTACGCTGCCCAGCCTTACATAATTAGAAAGAGAAGATTGTCGTGATTAAAATGGTGTCCTACTTGACAAAATCAAAATATACATATTGCGAGATATTTGGCGAAATAGACAGACATTCCTACTGTATATTTCCCCTATAGGAAACAATGGGATGACCTCAGAGTTCCATGAGTAATTTTTTGTTGTTGTTGACGTTTTAACTATCAGCAATTGGTTCAACCTGGGCAGGTCTCATTGCCAACAATAGCGAAGCAGGCATTGTGACGTAGAACAATGGGCTGGGAATAAAACATTCGGAAGGCGAGTTGGTGCCACGGTACTCAATAGAACTAATAGGAGGTTGCAGGGTGAAAAATGCCCTAAAATAAGGCCCTTTTTTTCGTGATTACTTCAAAACTACAGCAAGCAGCTGGGACATATGGTAATATTATGAAACTGGGCTCCACGGCGGATGCAATTAACTGGTTTTTATCAGAAAAAAGCGTTGTTAAAAATGTCATGTGCCCAGCCTAACATTAGTCCTACAACTAACTGAGGAAAGATTGACTTAACACAAGTGGTCATATTTAGATAACTCTCGGCTGTCAGAAACCACAATATGTATAAGCTAATAGCAATTACTATTTATAATTCATCACATCACGGGTGAGCTCACCATTGATCGAAATAATTTAGTAAAACACTTTCTAGAAATCGAAAGTAATCCGACGATGGGTAGTTTGTGCACGCCGCCATATTTTTTTTCTCGTCAACCAAAGATAATAAGAGGAGACAAGATGAGTTTGGTCTGTTTGCAGTATGTATGTTGAAGGGGGTGTGTAGTCTACGATCATTCACTTCCCTTCATTCACTTCCGGAAGTTTACCCTTCACCTCAGTATAATATCTTTGGTCTGACAGACGTTTACGTGACACCCAGAATGCATTGTATAATGTCAACAAACATGGTGCCACACATAGCTGGCAAATAGCTTAACATTAGCTAATTATAATCAGTACAACCTTCAAAAATGTATTTTACACACATCATACTGTACGTGTCCATTACAATCTATGCAATAATCGGAATGCATTATTTGTCACCAGTACTTGAAAATATGTGAATAAAACTATAAATACATTATGCTCCATACATACATATGCTACAGTAGACACGACAACACAATATAAAGAAAATAAGGCACTTACTTTGATAGGAACGCACACATGTCCAAAGATATTATTTGTAAGGAAAATAACAAGGAAGGCAATGCGAGCGCCAGCCAGAAAATGTGCCAATTCGTGCAAGACTGCGCAAATGTCTGCATACTTGATCTGTGGAAACATTGGTGAAGTACTTCGGCTCTCCTCGAAGAGAGAAGTTTGTCCGTCTCAGTAAAGCCTCAAATGACATGTTGTACAAGGATTTGAAGACAGGCGCAGGAATACGTAATAGGGGTTTTATTTTCTCCACCCAGCTTCCGGCAGGGCAAGCCGAGGGGCAGGTTCTGGTTGCCTGGAGAGAAAACAGGCGCCTCACTGCGGTGGCAGTCGGCCTGTTCCATGTGCCGACGCACGGCCCGCTGGAGACGAGGGTGCGCAGCGTTCCAGATCTCCTCAGTGCATCAAAACCTATCGTCCACCGCGGAGCCCTCGGTCTGGCTTGGATGCCAAGGTGCCAGGGCCGGCTGATACCCCAACACGCACTGGAAAGGAGTGAGGTTAGTGGAGGAGTGGCGGAGGGAATTCTGCGTGTACTCAGCCCAAGGTAGAGAATCTGCCCACTCCCCCGGCCGGTCCTGACAGTAACACCTCAGGAACCTGCCCACTTCCTGATTGATCCTCTCACCCTGCACATTAGCTTGAAGACAGTAACCAGAGGTGAGACTGACCGTGACCCCGAGGCGTTCCATGAACGCTTTCCATACACGTGAGGTGAACTGAGGACCATGGTCTGACACAATGTCCTATGGGATCCCGTAGTGCCGGAAGACGTGCGTAAAAAGAGCCTCCGAAGTTTGCATGGCCGACGGGAGCCCAGGAAGAGGAAGGAGGCGACAAGCTTTGGAAAACCTGTCCACAACGACGAGAACGGTGGTGTTCCCCTGGAAGGGGGGAAGGGGGGAAGGTCAGTGACAAAGTCCACCGAGAGGTGAGACCAGGGTTGTTGTGGAACCGGCAGGGGAAGGAGCTTTCCATAAGGGAGGTGTATGGGTATCTTAGACTGGGCACAGATGGACCAGGAAGAGACGTAAACCTGGACGTCCCTAACCCAGATGGGCCACCAGTACTTCTCAGTCAGTCAGGCGATGGTACGGCCTATCCCAGGATGACCCGACACAGGCGCCGTGTGCACCCAGGAAAGGAGGCATTCCCGCACACCCATGGGCATGTAGGCACGGTTCTCCGGGCACTGTGCAGGTGTGGGTATATGTCGGCGTCCACGTCCCACACCACTGGCGCGATGATACGGAACGGAGGGATGATGGGGGTCTCCTCTTCCTGCCTCTTCTCTGCCTGGGTTGGAGCAGGGGAATTCCCTGGCTTGTCACCTCCTCGCCTATTAGTGGATAGAGGGCAGGTCGGGGAGAAATTACCCCTTTCTCCACCATAGGAGCAGAGGCCCAGATTCCTCCTTCTCCTACGCTCTGCCTTGGGCAAACGTGCAGAACACACCTCCATCGGCTCTGGCCACGGAGCAGGTATAGCAATGGGCTCCGAATTCCGTGCAGGTCTTTGTCCAGCCCGCAGGAGGTACTCCAACCGGATCGATATGCTGATGAGCTGGTCGAGTGACAGGTTGTCATCATGGCAGGCTAACTCCAGCTCTACCTCCTCCTGCAGTCCGCTGCGGAACACGGTGACCAGAGCCGACTCGTTCCATCTGGTGGAGGCCACGATGGTCTGGAACTCCAGAGTCAACTCCGAGGTGGTCCTAGATCCCTGGCGTAGTCGGAGTAGACGCTCACCCCCCACTCGGCACTCCAAAGGATCATCAAACACCGAGCGGAAGAGGAGGGTGAAGTGCTCGTAGGACTCGACCTCGGGTCCGCCCATTTCCTAAACTGGTGCACCCCAGTCCAGGGCCTTCCGGCCAGTGCCAAGATGACTGTGGCAACCCTGTCTCTCCCGGAGACATCCTCAGTGTAGCAAGCGAGGTACAGGTCGCATTGCAGAAGGAATCCCTTGCATCTCGCTGGCGCGCCGTCAAAGCCCTCCGGGAGGGACAGGGATATTCCGCGGACCGGCTCAGATGGAATGGAGGCAGGTAGTGGTGGTGTGGGGGATGGTGCCGGAACCAGTGCTGGAGACTGGAGGGACTGCACTTTCCCCTCCAACCACAGGATGGTTACCAGAACGCTGTCCATAGCTCTGACGAGTCTGGAGAGAGTCCTCGTGATGCTAGACTGTCTCTACGATGGTCGCCAGCTCGGCCTTTCCCGCTGTCTCCATTTTTATGGGTTGATTATTCTGTCACTTTGTATAAGGATTTGAAGACAGGTGCAGGAATATGTAATCGGGGTTTTATTTTCTCCACCCAACACAAGGTATGTCAAGAACAACGACAGGGACGAAGCCCAAAACAAACACGTATATATATATATATATATATATATATATATATATATATATATATATATATATATATATATATATATATATATATATATATATATTACACAGGGATGTAACCCAAACAAAAGAGCGAGGTGTAAACCTCTAAACGACGGGGACGAGACCTGTAATACCAAGAGCACAATCTCTAAACAATACACGGGACCAGACCCGTAATAAAAAGAGCACAATCTCTAAACAATACATGGGACGAGACCCGTAATACCAAGAGCACAATACACGGTATTCACGAGACCAACGGACATGGGACAATGGGGAACAGAGGGCACATATATACACATACTAATCAGGGGCAATGGGAACCAGGTGTGCGTAATGAGACAAGACAGTCCGGGGTTGGTGGTAATGATCCATGTTAGTGACACCTAGAAAGCTGGTGACGTAGTCCTCCGGAACTGGTGAACGAAATGAGCAGCAGTACTGGGGGGATTCGTGACATCAAACATACATTTTCCGCAACACTGAAATGGCTACTTCTATGTGAATTAATGAGGCTGAACACATCTCAATTCAAACTGTTGTTAGAAAATACAACTTGTTAGAAAATAATTTGAAATTGACAAGTTGAACATAGCCTATAGATAATTAGCAGGCAGCGCGTGTTAACTGTCCTGTTGCGTAACAATAAAATGTTGGAACATTGAGTGCCTTCTGACTTCACGTGCATAAAACAACTCACGCTGGGGAGACCGTTAGAGATATTTGGAACTCACATGTGAAAAGTTTAACATTTGTCATAATTAGTTAAAGCAATGAATTTGTATCCGCTCTCGTCGGACTTCGGCTGCATATTTTCCACCAATTTCTTCAAATCTTAAAATGTTGTGAAGCCACGCCCATTTTCTGAAGGATTTCATTATGGGCCCTAAAACATGGAAATAGTGTCCACTGCTTTTATACTTTGTATTTTGGCGAATGTAGTACGACATCCGGGAACTTGCATACTAACTATATCCATACTATGACCAATAAGCATACTATATACTCAATTTACGTCACAAATAGTATGGTTAGTGTGGTTAGTATTCGAACACAGCTCTGGAGTTCTTGCTCTAAGGCTGCGTTCCAATACAGAATAGCAAGCCCAAATACGGAGGTTCCTTTGTGGATTAGGTGTGTCATCTGAAGCTTAAAGCTCTCCTCCTGAAACTACACTTGAGGAAAGGTCATTAACTTAAAAGTGTGCTACTTTATGCGTGTTGTCTAAAATCTTTAGTGTGCTGCACTGAAGTACAGTATTTTCCTTATACAGTGTTGTGAATCATTTTGGAGTGCTGTGTGAATCATAACATGTTCATCTAATTACCAGCACTATGTCCCAAACTGTGTACTAGAGATGCAATATACTTCACCAGGTCAAATTCCTGATACATGTTAATGTACTTGGCGTAGAAAGGTGATTCTGATTCTTACAGCACTGATTCTGTAGTTCTGATTCTGTAGTTTTACTGCGTTATTACAGTTTAGTGAAGTAGGAATGGCTCATGTGATCCAGGTCAGCACTACCATTCCCCTCCATGATCATCATCCGTCAAAGATGAAAAGCAATGACTGTTTCTTTCTAAACATTCAATCTTCATTTAATCAAGTAATTGAATAAGCTGTCATGGTCCAGGAAAATAAATGGCATTTTTCCATCAGGCTCTTGAACTGAAATTGAATATGACTGAGGGACACACAGTATATCACTGTTTATTTACATACTGTATAACTTCACTTTCCAAAGGAATAATGATTTCTGGGAAAGATAGCACTTACTTTAAAGTAACATAAACAGATCAAACAACAACGGGTTGATACAAATGGCATACCTTGAAAATAGATTGCGTTATCTTATGACTGTATCGTCCTGAGCAATTTCAATCCGCTACATTGAGATCATTAGCACGCTCATGCTACTCACGCACGTAACTCATGTGCAGGGCACAGGCTTTACACTGCGTTAGGGCAGGAGGGTTATGGCTAAGGGTCCTTATTAGCAGCAATTAATTTCAGTTATCCTTTAATCGTTCCCACACCCTAATTGGAAAAATAATTTGATGATTTGAAACCAGACCAAATGCTGGGTTATTTATAGTGGCTGATTAGATAATGCAGAGGGCGCCACGGATATTGACATAAGCCCCCCCCCCCCCATCTTGTTTCAGTGTGGGGTCCCTGAGAGATCGTTATGGAGAGCAAGCCACTGGTTGGAGATGACCCATGACCCATACCAATCTACAGTCAAAGAAGGCAGACAGAAGAACAGATCTGCCAGCTGTGGGGGTAATTGAGTTTGTCTTGTATTTGGCGACAGTGTGGAGAATCAGACTGTCGTTGAAGGTTACCTTCATAGCTGGGCTCTCTATAGCTTACCACATCACTAGAGCTTGTTCATGGAGATAGGAAGGGAGAGATGGGAGCTTGTTCAAATGTTTTTAATAAGGTAAGGTAAGGTAACTGCACAGACATCCTGCAGGTCCAAAATCTTACACGATTCAGGCAAACTCAGCAAGTAATACTGCAAAATAACACATTTTATTAGCGTATATTACTTACTACTGAATGGCGCCACTATCTTCACTAGACATGTAATCTATCACCATCAAAAATTTGTTGACATAGTGGTCACATTTGGGACAAAACAAAGAAATACTGTTATGCCTATAGCAAGAGAACAGGTTGTCATTGCGATTTCTGCTGTTTTTTTTGTCAACAATTTTCACAACCTTGTACACATGACATATGTACACTATCTAATAATAACTTAGTTACAGTATGTATCCATTTAGTCATAAAGGTTCCATAGCCCACAATAGTTCCATCACACTTAACCCATGACACCTTTTTGCAATCCAACTCCACCCCACCACTCAACTTTCACATTAAAGCATGGGCGCTTGCCCTATTTCTGTAAGGGTTGGTGTGAGGTGTGACCCAGGTGCGGTGCAGGATAGACAGTATGCAGAGATGGTGAAACAAGGATCTTTACTGGTGGTCCCAAAACCAGGATACAAAATAATGGACTTTTCGCGATAAAATAAAGTAGGAGCAAATTGGTCTTCAAAAACAGGCTGACAGCAAACATAGGAAATACTAACTACGATTGAAAACAACAATGAAACAGGGAGAACACTTCTCAAGTACCTGTACATACGTCTCGCGATCAGACACTGTTTAGTACTGTTTGGCATTGAGAAACTAGCAGAGAAAACAGAGCAAGGGAACCCAGGGAAGTGAGGGCATAAATACACAGGTGAACAGGTAGACACAGGTGACACCAATAGGACAATGATTAGTCCAGACAGTGAGTGAGGAAGTGCCTAAGGTTGTCGAAGGATGACACCTAGTGGGTCAATCTGGAACTGCGACCCCCTCCTGTAACACATTAATTTATTTATTCATATGGGCTAACGCCATTGTCTTCAGGGGATTCTATGATCCTCCATGCCTTCCAAAGTGATGCACTCTCTACTTCCTCAACCCTCTTTATTCCTCACAACTTGCTTTTCTATACAGAAATGGGGGGTGGCCATTTTGTCATTAATATGGCTGTCTCCTCTCCCGGGACTGTCCTTGGGACCTGTAATTGACTTGAAGACACTGTCCCTGTCACATCTCCTTCTCTATCTGGGGGAGGGCAAGTACCTGAGAGCTGTCGCTGAGCCCTCAGATGCCTGTGGCTGGATAAAGAGGGATGCTGTAGTGGAAATGCCATTAAAGCTGTGAAGGCTCAGTGGCTCTCACAGTGAAGAGGGAACAGTAAATGGCCTAGTTGCCTGGTGGCTGCGTTTTTGCATTGTGGTCCTCTGGGACCACTAATGGTTCTTCACGGTTCTTCTTTTAGGGCTGTCACAGCTGTGGAACTTTCTTAAATGGTTGCGGTTATAATATATTTTAGGTGGTCACGGTTTTAGAGCTCTCCACTATATGCCTGGGTAGCAGTGACAATGTAGGAGGGTGTATAAGTCTTGTGCTTTTGCATCCATCAGCACTTGCACATCAATCCACTAAAGCCATGGTTGGGTTGTGGCTATATTGCAAGGACAACAATGACATCTTCAGATTGAATGAAAGGCTCTCCTTTCTGCTTAAATGAAATGTCAAAATGTAGACTTACGCCTAAATAGACATACCCAAAAGTAATGATTTATCATGAGAGGGCCATAAACAATAACTAGTAATGCTACATACTCCAAGAAAGATTAAAATCTGACCTTTCTGGTAAAACATGTTTTACAAATTGCTGGACACAAGCTCAAGTACATAGTAAAAATGTGATGTATTTCCTATTCAACAAAACTGTCTTGAAATGATTGATATGCTTTCTAAATATAGTAACAATCAAGGTATAAAAAGACTAACAATAATATTTCACCTTCTTTATAACTGTAAAATAGATATGATCATATTTAGTGACAGACAGTACAAATCTGCCCTGCGTTCTCTGAGAAACGCAGACATCATTCAAATGCACGCAGACTAGTTACAACCTCAGCTTTAAGCACAAAGGGATTTTGTCCGTCTGTGATGAACACAAAGTGGTTTTGTTTCACATCTACAAATAATGTTTGAGTTGTTTTTAAACTCGATATAAAACCATTTGTGTTTGTCGTAGAACGATGAGACTACTATCGCTGCAGGAGACGGTGCGACGACAAATTGACAGACAGTCCAACCAGCAATTGAAAGTGTAGGCGGGACTTCCCAGCTTCAAGTGGTGTCAGATTTCACACCCGGCCAGCCACAGGGACAGGCCTCTTTACACCACACTACTTTCACAACCCAAACTAGGTTCAGGAGAAATACCTGTGTACTGTAAAGAGACGGATCTAGATTAAAATCTCTCTTTAAAGCGGCAATCGGCAGTTGAAACAGTAACAAAGCCTTTCCCCGACCCCTGTTTTCGGTAAAAAGCTGAGCGATGGGGCTGGACAAATGTAACCACTCAAATTCATAGACAGCGCTATGGACGCAAGGACTGACCATCCATGATAAAATTATAGTTTTAACCATGTTCTGAGGCTATGTAGTGTTTGTTGACTTTGCTTACAAACATTTTTGCTCTGTTAGCCAAATTGAAAATTAAAAGCTTTTAAAAGATCCACACATTTTTTTATCATTACATTAATCAAGTGTGCTACACTATGTGCAAGATGGTTTATATGAGAATCTCCTGCATAGTTTGAATTGCTATCATTATTTTGTTTGTCTATTAATAAATAAATATATGTTTTAAGTTAAATATTAGCTTTTGTCTGAAGCCTAAAAAGACAGGAAATTCAAAAGCTTATTTGACGTATGCACTAACAAGGCTTTTCAGCATGAGCAGCTTGATTACTGCTAGTATACTGTAGCTTTATTATCTACTGTACTTCAACAACAGATGTACTACATTGGATGGGTTGATTAGGATTCAAACCTTCTCTCAAACAGCCTAATACATACTCTTAGAGTAGGTTTACCCCTTTAATGTACTTGGTAATGTAAATGTGTTTTTTCATGTAAGACATCATCCCAATCCACTCATTTAAACATTATGGGGAGGTTTTCCCGGACACCGATTGAGCCTAGCCCTGGATTAAACAGCAAGATCAATGGAAAATCTCCAGCCAAAATTCTATCTAGTCCAATACTAGGTGTAATCTGTGTCCATGAAACCGCTCCTTAACCTTATATTTGACCTACCCCAATACATAAGCCTACTCAGATGGGAAATGGACAAGGTAGTCAACAGCTTTTGAAGCTATACATTGTTTTGTTCCTGTTATAAACAATGGAGTAACGCAACCTTAAATGTTGGGTAATGATAGGGTAAGACAGTTGCAGTATGCTCTTGAGACATCCACTACCGGTCAAAAGTTTTAGAACACCTACTCATTCAAGGGTTTTTCTTCATTTGTACTATTTTCTACATTGTAGAATAATAGTGAATACATCAAAACTATGAAATAACACATATGGAATCATGTAGTAACCAGCTTCATGAGGTAGTCACCTGGAATGCATTTCAATTAACAGGTGTGCCTTCTTAAAAGTTAATTTGTGGAATTTCTTTCCTTCTTAATGCGTTTGAGCCAATCAGTTTTGTTGTGACAAGGTAGGGGGGTATACAGAAGATAGCCCATATTTGGTAAAAGACCAAGTCCATATTATGGCAAGAACAGCTCAAATAAGCAAAAAGAAATGACAAACCATCATCACTTTAAGACATGAAGGTCAGTCAAAACGGAAAATGTCAAAAACTTTGAAAGCTTCTTCAAGTGCAGTCGCAAAAACCATCAAGCGTTATGATGAAACTGTCACAGGAATGGAAGACCCAGAGTTACCTTAGCTGCAGGACAATGACCCAACACACCTCCAGGCTGTGTAAGGGCTATTTTACCAAGAAGGACAGCGATGGAATGCTGTATAAGATGACCTGGCCTCCACAAACCCCTGACCTCAACCAAATTTAGATGGTTTGGGATGAGTCGGACAGCAGTGAAGGAAAATCAGCCAACAAGTGCTCAGCATATGTGGGGACTCCTTCAAGACTGTTGGAAAAGCATTCCAGGTGAAGCTGGTTGAGAGAATGCCAACAGTGTGCAAAGCTGTCATCAAGGCAAAGGTTGGCTATTTGAAGAATCTCAAATATAAAATATGTTTTGATTTGTTTAACACTTTTTTGGTTACTACATGATTCCATTTTTGTTATTTCATAGTTTTGATGTCTTCACAATTATTCTACAATGTAGAAAATAGTTTAAAAATAAAGAAAACCCTTGAATGGGTAGGTGTTCTAAAACTTTTGACCGGTAGTGTACGTTCAAATGCCTCTCCTGTGAAGTAGTGACATGTGACATATGCCTAGCTTCCACACTGCTGTTGAATTACAGTAGATCAGTAAAGCTACAGTACACAAGCAGTAGTCAAGCTGCTTGTGCTGAAAAGCCTTGTTAGTGCATAGGTTAAATTAGCTTTTGAATTTCCTGTCTTTTTCTGCTTCAGACAAAATCCAATATTTCACTTAAAACTTAGTTTTGTGTATTAATTTCCAGTTTTATTCCAAGAAGGTCTGAAAATAGCACAAGTCCTGCCACCAAACATTATTACTGTGCACTCTAAATATTTGAAATCGTATTAAACAACATGACTGTCAATGGCAGCCGAAAGTGGTTGGTTTTCAAAATGGTACAACTCTTTAACAGTTTAAGCTGCAGACACTAGACCAACTGTAAAAAGGTCTTACAATTACACACAGTGGGGGGGGGGGGGGGGGAGTATTTAGTCAGCCACCATTTGTGCAAGTTCTCCCACTTAAAAAGATGAGAGAGGCCTGTAATTTTCATCATAGGTACACATCAACTATGACAGACAAATTGAGAAAAATAATTCCAGAAAATCACATTGTAGGATTTTTAATGAATATATTTGCAAATTATGGTGGAAAATAAGTATTTGGTCACCTACAAACAAGCAAGATTTCTGGCTCTCACAGACCTGTAACTTCTTCTTTAAGAGGCTCCTCTGTCCTCCACTCGTTACCAGTATTAATGGCACCTGTTTGAACTTGTTATCAGTATAAAAGACACCTGTCCACAACCTCAAACAGTCACACTCCAAACTCCACTATGGCCAAGACCAAAGAGCTGTCAAAGGACACCAGAAACAAAATTGTAGACCTGCACCAGGCTGGGAAGACTGAATCTGCAATAGGTAAGCAGCTTGGTTTGAAGAAATCAACTGTGGGAGCAATTATTAGGAAATGGAAGACATACAAGACCACTGATAATCTCCCTCGATCTGGGGCTCCACGCAAGATCTCACCCCGTGGGGTCAAAATGATCACAAGAACGGTGAGCAAAAATCCCAGAACCACACGGGGGGACCTAGTGAATGACCTGCAGAGAGCTGGGACCAAAGTAACAAAGCCTACCATCAGTAACACACTACGCCGCCAGGGACTCAAATCCTGCAGTGCCAGACGTGTCCCCCTGCTTAAGCCAGTACATGTCCAGGCCCGTCTGAAGGTTGCTAGATTGCATTTGGATGATCCAGAAGAGGATTGTCATATGGTCAGATGAAACCAAAATAGAACTTTTTGGTAAAAACTCAACTCGTTGTGTTTGGAGGACAAAGAATGCTGAGTTGCATCCAAAGAACACCATACCTACTGTGAAGCATGGGGGTGGAAACATCATGCTTTGGGGCTGTTTTTCTGCAAAGGGACCAGGACGACTGATCCATGTAAAGGAAAGAATGAATGCGGCCATGTATCGTGAGATTTTGAGTGAAAACCTCCTTCCATCAGCAAGGGCATTGAAGATGAAACGTGGCTGGGTCTTTCAGCATGACAATGATCCCAAACACACCGCCCGGGCAACGAAGGAGTGGCTTCGTAAGTAGCATTTCAAGGTCCTGGAGTGGCCTAGCCAGTCTCCATATCTCAACCCCATAGAAAATCTTTGGAGGGAGTTGAAAGTCCGTGTTGCCCAGCGACAGCCCCAAAACATCACTGCTCTAGAGGAGATCTGCATGGAGGAATGGGCCAAAATCCCAGCAACAGTGTGTGAAAACCTTGTGAAGACTTACAGAAAACGTTTGACCTGTGTCATTGCCAACAAAGGGTATATAACAAAGTATTGAGAAACTTTTGTTATTGACCAAATACTTATTTTCCACCATAATTAGCAAATAAATTCATAAAAAATCCTACAATATGATTTTCTGGATTTTTTTTCCTCATTTTGTCTGTCATAGTTGACGTGTACCTATGATGAAAATTACAGGCCTCTCTCATCTTTTTAAGTGGGAGAACATGCACAATTGGTGGCTGACTAAATACTTTTTTTCCCCACTATAACTACTTTATGAACTACATTGAACAAAAATTTAAATGCAACATGTAAACTGTTGTTCCCATGTTTCATGAGCTGAAATAAAAGATAGCAGAAATGTTCTGTAGTATCGCGTCAATGCTGGTAATTATTGCTGTCAAACAAAGAGTCCGCTTAGGCTGTACTTTGATTATAAGTTTTATTTATATCACAAGATGTCAGCATAAGTTTACAGACCCTGCCGGGCTGGAGAACAGTGTCCAAAGATAATATGTCTGTTCTAACCTCTCCTTTGTCTAGCCTATACTTATAAGGTATGCAAAAATATGGGTTGCTCCCTCTGCTGTCCAATCACCTGTCTCCCCTGGGGCATCACCCTAAAAACGGCTCTTTTGGAACTAAAATAAACATCCCCTCAGGTTCCACTAGAATAGTCATAATCTTAATACACTACATATTCATACGCACAAAAGCTTATGGTTGAAATTGCGGACTGCCAGAATACCATAGAAGAATAAGACGATCGGGATAACTTTTGTGTAGGGACATCATAGTAAGAACGCGGCGAGGAGCCAGCAGGTTACAGTCGGGATTTGTGCCACTGCTCACATTTCCGAGGTGAGCAGGACAATATGAGATGGATGCCATCGAGCCGCTAGCAAAGCCGGGAGAAGAGGCACATTGGGACAGGGACACGCAAAGGTGGATTTCGGAGTAGGAATTTAGGAGGAAAAAGAGGAAGAAGAGGTCAAAGAGTGAGGAAAGGAGAATGAGGAAAGGAGAGGTTGAATTTGATGAAGATCGCGATAAAAAGGGAGTTGTGTGTTGAAGAATACTGGGGTCAAGTACAAAGCTGAAAATGAAACCTTGTTCAAAGTATCTCTCTTTTTCAACAAGCATTGCAGAGCTGCTTACACTTTCAATTTCATACCTCAGAAAAGATAGAAGAAATATTACAACAAATATTAAGGTTGAACTCAAATTGTTTGATAAAAGACCTGTATTTATGGAAAATATGTTTGAAAATAGTATTTTCTTTTTAAATGAAATTGTAAATTGGAATGGTATCGTTACAGTTGAAGTCCAGGACCGGGACCGGGACCGGGAGACTCATGGGCGGCGACCGGGAGACTCATGGGCGGCGCACAATTGGCCCAGCGTCGTCCAGGGTAGGGGAGGGAATGGCCGGCAGGGATGTAGCTCAGTTGATAGAGCATGGCGTTTGCAACGCCAGGGTTGTGGGTTCGTTTCCCACAGGGGGCCAGTATAAAAAAAAAAAAAAAAAAAAAAAAAAAATGTATTCACTAACTGTAAGTCGCTCTGGATAAGAGCGTCTGCTAAATGACTAAAATGTAAATGTAAATGTAAGTCGGAAGTTTACATATACCTTAGCCAAATACATTTAAACTCAGTTTTTGACAATTCCTGACATTTAATCCTAGTAAAAATTCCCTGTTTTAGGTCAGTTAGGATCACCGCTTTATTTTAAGAATGTGAAATGTCAGAATAATAGTAGAGAGAATGATTTATTTCAGCTTTTATTTATTTCATCACATTCCCAGTGAGTCAGAAGTATACATACACTCAATTAGTATTTGGTAGCGTTGCCTTTAAATTGTTTAACTTGGGTCAAATGTTTCGGGTAGCCTTCCACAAGCTTCCCACAATAAGTTGGATGAATTTTGGCCCATTCCTCCTGACAGAGCTGGTGTAACTGAGTCAGGTTTGTAGGCCTCCTTGCTCACACACGCTTTTTCAGTTCTGCCCACTAATGTTCTATAGGATTGAGGTCAGGGCTTTGGAATGGCCACTCCAATACCTTGACTTTGTTGTCCTTAAGCCATTTTGTCACAACTTTGGAAGTATGCTTGGGGTCATTGTCCATTTGGAAGACCCATTTGCGACCATGCTTTAACTTCCTAACTGATTTATTCAATGAGGGAAAAAAGTATTTGATCCCCTGCTGATTTTGTACGTTTTCCCACTGACAAAGAAATGATCAGTCTATAATTTTCATGGTATGTTTATTTGAACAGTGAGAGACAGAATAACAAAAAAAAATCCAGAAAAACACATGTCAAAAATGTTATGAATTGATTTGCATTTTAATGAGGGAAATAAGTATTTGACCCCCTCTCAATCAGAAAGATATATGGCTCCCAGGTGTCTTTTATACAGGTAACGAGCTGATATTAGGAGCACACTCTTAAAGGGAGTGCTCCTAATCTCAGCTTGTTACCTGTATAAAAGACACCTGTCCACAGAAGCAATCAATCAATCAGATTCCAAACTCTCCACCATGGCCAAGACCAAAGAGCTCTCCAAGGATGTCAGGGACAAAATTGTAGACCTACACAAGGCTGGAATGGGCTACAAGACCATCGCCAAGCAGCTTGGTGAGAAGGTGACAACAGTTGGTGCGATTATTCGCAAATGGAAGAAACACAAAAGAACTGTCAATCTCCCTCGGCCTGGGGCTCCATGCAAGATCTCACCTCGTGGAGTTGCAATGATCATGAGAACGGTGAGGAATCAGCCCAGAACTACATGGGAGGATCTTGTCAATGATCTCAAGGCAGCTGGGACCATAGTCACCATGAAAACATTTGGTAACACACTACGCCTTGAAGGACTGAAATCCTGCAGCGCCCGCAAGGTCCCCCTGCTTAAGAAAGCACATATACATGCCCGTCTGAAGTTTGCCAATGAACATCTGAATGATTCAGAGGAGAACTGGGTGAAAGTGTTGTGGTCAGATGAGACCAACATGGAGCTCTTTGGCATCAACTCAACTCACCGTGTTTGGAGGAGGAGGAATGCTGCCTATGACCCCAAGAACACCATCCCCACCGTCAAACATGGAGGTGGAAACATTATGCTTTGGGGGTGTTTTTCTGCTAAGGGGACAGGACAACTTCACCGCATCAAAGGGACAATGGATGGGGCCATGTACCATCAAATCTTAGGTGAGAACCTCCTTCCCTCAGCCAGGGCATTGAAAATGGGTCGTGGATGGGTATTCCAGCATGACAATGACCCAAAACACACGGCCAAGGCAACAAAGGAGTGGCTCAAGAAGAGGCACATTAAGGTCCTGGTGTGGCCTAGCCAGTCTCCAGACCTTAATCCCATAGAAAATCTGTGGAGGGAGTTGAAGGTTCGAGTTGCCAAAGGTTTGCCTCGAAAACTTAATGACTTGGAGAAGATCTGCAAAGAGGAATGGGACAGAATCCCTCCTGAGATGTGTGCAAACCTGGTGGCCAACTACAAGAAACGTCTGACCTCTGTGATTGCCAACAAGGGTTTTGCCACCAAGTACTAAGTCATATTTAGCAGAGGGGTCAAATACTTATGCAAACCAATTTATAACATTTTTGACATGCGTTTTTCTGGATGTTGTTGTTGTTATTCTGTCTCTCACTGTTCAAATAAACCTACCATTAAAATTATAGACTGATCATTTATTTTGTCAGTGGGCAAACGTACAAAATAAGCAGGGGATCAAATACTTTTTTCCCTCAATGTATCTCCCATAGAATTCCATTAATTAGTAGTTGGGGCAGTTGGGGTATTTAGGGAAAAAAATTAGAGAAAGAAAGAAAGAAAGAAAGAAAGAAAGAAAGAAAGAAAGAAAGAAAGAAAGAAAGAAAGAAAGAAAGAAAGAAAGAAAGAAAGAAAGAAAGAAAGAAAGAAAGAAAGAAAGAAAGAAAGAAAGAAAGAGAAAGAAAGAAAGAGAAAGAATGAAAGAAAAAGAAAGAAAACATTTTTTTATCGAAGTGGGAGTTTAGCAGCCCTTAAAGTACTCAGGAGCAGTTTTAATTTGAAATAACAAGAGATAGAACTCAGCAGTCTTAACAATGGCCAGTTTGGAATGTTGAGGAAATTGAATAGGAGTCTATGGGAGCTTTTGGGGTATTAAACAGTCTGTAGCATAAAAGTAGTATCAAGAAGAAAAGTCATAGCTGGAAATAGCTTGTAACCCTGGACTGAATACAGTTTAAATGTTGATAATAGTTTAAACGGTTTTTAAAGTACATAGGGAGCACAGAAAGTGGGCGGAAGAGGAATAATAATTTAAATATGCAGAATAACAAGTGTTCTTGCTTTCAGCAAGCACACAAATATCTATGCAGAAGAACATAGGTGTTCTTGCTTTCAGCAAGCACACTTATTACAATACGTCCATGAGATTACCTAATTTCCTTTCTGCATGAATGCAGCCAAGCCAATCAGGCAGTGGTCTACACAGGCAACACATTTCTACCAAAATTGGATCATGAATGAATGTGTTTGCATACCTGGGCCCGTCCCTTTTGTGATGTGAAATGACACATTCATGACTAGCTGTGTTCATGTCGCATACACAGAGTCATATTTGCCTAATTAAGGAAGACTTAGGAAGACTTCTTAAACCCTGTCTGAGGAAAGAAGGTCAGAGGAACGATTTAACAGCTAGTAAGGTTTGGAGACACAGCTCTAAAGTCAAACTTGTAGCTATCATCATTATCATCCTCTTAATTACTATCACTCTTATTGTATGTGACAGTTCTCTGTCCCTTACTTTAAAGATGCCATTAAACAATGCAAATAAAGTTACAGACAGAAGAGGCAGGACTTGGTCCTAGGGAGAGAGTCCTACAGTAAAGGGAGAAATAAAGAGAACATTCAGGCTAATGTCAGCCAACAGATGATTGGTTACAGTCATTATCAGTGACTGTCAGTGATATAAGCCACCTTCTCTTCTTTAATGACAAATTAGGTTGGCGTGACAGCAATTATGTTGGCAAAGACTAGACAGGTATGGAAACAGACTACTGACATTATCTTACCATACAACTGGTTAACGGTTTTGCGGAGGAAGTCCCACTCTTCTTCCAAAGCCTCCATCTTGATCTTAATCTTCAGCATCTACATTTTCATAATTTCAGTTGTATGGTCAGAGGGACTTGATACAGACACTACAATTCAAACAAAGGGCATTCGTCACAAAGTTATAAGATATTCTAAAGAACAATTTTTTAAAGATGTCATTAAACAATGCAAACACACTGACCAACAGATGAGTCAGGACTTGGTTGTCCTAAAGGGAGAAACAAAGAGAACATTCAGGCTAATGTCAGTCAACAGATGATTGGTTAGAGCAGGGATTCCCAACCACTAGGCCGTGGAACAGCCTGCCCTTTTTAAAGTTTATAGCCTGGCTACTGCACAGATATGTTATACACACAAACAGTTTGGATAACCATTCTTTCCTCCGCAATATTCAAAACACAAACAACCAAGGTGGATTTAGGGCCTGCCTAAACACGAGTAAAATATGGGTGAACCGTTGGTCTGTATGGGTCGATCTGCGTTCACTGGCCCGTAGTCATGTTGTGGCAAATTCGTCCTTATACTGATCAAAGAACCAAAGTATTTCCAGAGTTTTTGTAGAATTAAGATATACTTTATTTCAATGGACAAAGCCGAGTGGTCTGCAGAGGATCTCCCTTCCACCTCTCAGCTCTTAGTTTATATAGTCATTTTACATACATTTTAGCTTAACCCCTCCCTCTTGGGTTCCACCACCACTGTCTCCAGTTTTCACCTCTTGACCGCTCCGACCACTTCCTTAGTTTATGATAGTGGCGAAATCTGACTTCTCCTCTATGTATTCAGTTTGGAAACAATGGTGGTGCAATCAATCAAGTGCTGTCATGCAAAAATAATCATGTTCAGTTTGAACTCTGTTCAACCCCGGCTAACCCCTGGCTTGACCTGGAGATTGACTGTGGACATGGCAGGTCCACAATCAATCTCTCAAACATACCCAAGCCTAACCCCTCTCTCCCACCCTGTCATGCTGGAATTAATCATGAAGACACCCAAGGAGAGACAGAGGGTTTAGCCTGAACTCTGTTCAACCCTGGCACGTTCCAGGGATATGCCTAAGAAAAGCCACAAGGTCACAGTCTGGTTTCAGTCACAGATAAGATAAGACAACTGTACAATTTGACCCGAACACAGGTCAAATGCCCATTTCACACACATACAAACCCAGTGAGAGGAACCAATTCAATTCTTGTTTAGCAACAAAAATAAAAATCCATATTAATGTAACAATCCACATCAATCCCCCCTTTGGGACTTAATAGTCCCATATCAATACATCCAAATACTTCAAATGTACAGTTGAAGTCGAAAATTTACATAAACCTTAGCCAAATACATGTAAACTGAGTTTTTCACAATTCCTGTCATTTAATCCTAGTAAAGATTCCCTGTTTTAGGTCAATTAGGATCACCACTTTATTTTAAGAATGTGAAATGTCAGTATAATAGTAGAGAGAATGATTTATTTCAGCTTTTATTTCTTTCATCACATTCCCAGTGGGTCAGAAGTTTACATACACTCAATTAGTATTTGGTAGCATTGCCTTTAAATTCTTTAACTTGGGTCAAACGTTTCAGGTAGCCTTCCACAAGCTTCCCACAGTAAGTTGGGTGAATTTTGGCCCGTTCCTCCTGACAGAGCTGGTTTAACTGAGTCAGGTTTGTAGGCCTCCTTGCTCGCAGTCCCTCCTGCTACAAAACACCCCCACAGCATGATGATGCCACCCCCGTGCTTCACGGTTGGGATGGTGTTCTTCAGCTTGCAAGCATCCCCCTTTTTCCTCCAAACATAACGATGGTCATTATGGCCAAACAGTTCTATTTTTCTTTCATCAGACCAGAGGACATTTCTCCAAAAAGTACGATCTTTGTCCCCATGTGCAGTTGCAAACCGTAGTCTGGCTTTTTTTATGGAGGTTTTGGAGCAGTGTCTTCTTCCTTGCTGAGCGGCATTTCAGATTACGCCGATATAGGACATGTTTTACTGTGGATATAGATACTTTTGTACCTGTTTCCTCCAGCATCTTCACAAGGTCCTTTGCTGATGTTCTGGGATTGATTTGCCAAAGTACGTTCAGCTTTAGGAGACAGAACACGTCTCCTTCCTGAGCGCTATGATGGCTGCGTGGTCCCATGGTGTTTATACAGTACTTGCGTATTATTGTTTGTACAGATGAACGTGGTACCTTCAGGCGTTTGGAATTTTGCTCCCAAGGATGAACCAGACTTGTGGAGGTCTACAATATTCTTTCTGAGGTCTTGGCTGATTTCTTTTGTTTTTCCCATGATGTCAATCAAAGAGGCACTGAGTTTGAAGGTAGGCCTTGAAATACATCCACAGGTACACCTCCAATTGACTCAAATGATGTCAATTAGCCTATCAGAAGCTTCTAAAGCCATGACATCATTTTCTGAAAATTTCCAAGCTTTTTAAAGGCACAGTCAACTTAGTGTATGTCAACTTCTGACCCACTGGAATTGTGATACAGTGAATTAGAAGTGAAATAATCTGTCTGTAAACAATTGTTGGGAAAATTGCTTTTGTCATGCTTAAAGGAGATGTCCTAACCGACTTGCCAAAACTATACTTTGTTAACAAGAAATGTGTGTAGTGGTTGAAAAGTGAGTTTTATTGACTCCAACATAAGTGTATGTAAACTTTCGACTTCAACTGTAAGTGCTACATTAAACTGTTTATCTAAGTCTTGGGCTGTTATCCTTACAGTGGGAAAAAAAAGTATATAGTCAGCCACCAATTGTGCAAGTTCTCCCACTTAAAAAGATGAGAGAGGCCTGGAAAAAAAATCCAGAAAATCATATTGTAGGATTTTTTATGAATTCATTTGCAAATTATGGTGGAAAATAAGTATTTGGTCAATAACAAAAGTTTCTCAAGACTTTGTTATATACCCTTTGTTGGCAATGACACAGGTCAAACATTTTCTGTAAGTCTTCACAAGGTTTTCACACACTGTTGCTGTTATTTTAGCCCATTCCTCCATGCAGATCTCCTCTAGAGCAGTGATGTTTTGGGGCTGTTGCTGGGCAACACGGACTTTCAACTCCCTCCAAAGATTTTCTATGGGGTTGAGATCTGGAGACTGGCTAGGCCACTCTAGGACCTTGAAATGCTTCTTACGAAGCCACTCCTTCGTTGCCCGGGCGGTGTGTTTGGGATCATTGTCATGCTGAAAGATCCAGCCACGTTTCATCTTCAATGCCCTTGCTGATGGAAGGAGGTTTTCACTCAAAATCTCACGATACATGGCCCCATTCATTCTTTCCTTTACACGGATCAGTCGTCCTGGTCCCTTTGCAGAAAAACAGCCCCAAAGCATGATGTTTCCACCCCCATGCTTCACAGTAGATATGCTGTTCTTTGGATGCAACTCAGCATTCTTTGTCCTCCAAACACGACGAGTTGAGTTTTTACCAAAAAGTTCTATTTTTGTTTAATCTGACATTCTCCCAATCCTCTTCTGGATCATCCAAATGCACTCTAGCAAACTTCAGACGGGCCTGGACATGTACTGGCTTAAGCAGGGGGACACGTCTGGCACTGCAGGATTTGAGTCCCTGGCGGCGTAGTGTGTTACTGATGGTAGGCTTTGTTACTTTGGTCCCAGCTCTCTGCAGGTCATTCACTAGGTCCCCCCGTGTGGTTCTGGGATTTTTGCTCACCGTTCTTGTGATCATTTTGACCTCACGGGGTGAGATCTTGCGTGGAGCCCCAGATCGAGGGAGATTATCAGTGGTCTTGTATGTCTTCCATTTCCTAATAATTGCTCCCACAGTTGATTTCTTCAAACCAAGCTGCTTCCCAGCCTGGTGCAGGTCTACAATTTTGTTTCTGGTGTCCTTTGACAGCTCTTTGGTCTTGGCCATAGTGGAGTTTGGAGAGTGACTGTTTGAGGTTGTGGACAGGTGTCTTTTATACTGATAACAAGTTCAAACAGGTGCCATTAATATAGGTAACGAGTGGAGGACAGAGGAGCCTCTTAAAGAAGAAGTTACAGGTCTGTGAGAGCCAGAAATCTTGCTTGTTTGTAGGTGACCAAATACTTATTTTCCACCATAATTTGCAAAAAAAAATATTAAAAATCGTACAATGTGATTTTCTGGATTTTTTTTTCTAAATTTGTCAGTCATAGTTGAGGTGTACCTATGATGAAAATTACAGGCCTCTGTCATCTTTTTAAGTGGGAGAACTTGCACAATTGGTGGCTAACTAAATACTTCCCCCCCCCCACTGTATATGTGTATGTGTGTGTGTGTGTGTTTTTATTTTATTTATTAATGTGTGTCCTCATATGTAGTGTAGTTATGGCACTGATTGCTACCATTCAAAAATCTGCACATAGCAATTTCAAGCAAATAATTTATTATGCAACACATTGCAATGAGCAGGGTAGAAAAGTACTGAAAAAGTCCAAAGCAGCTTTGCCATTATCATGCAAAGTTTTGTCTAAAGTCCATCCAAATCCCCCTTATGTCAGACTAGCCCATGTTGTATGATAACAATGAGGTCTCATTGCCTTGAGTGAAATCTGAAGGTAAAAAAAACCTACAATAATATTTTTATGTTGTGATCTTCTACAGGTAAAATAAAGTGCACTGGCAACTAAACAAAAGGCATGTTTGACCACTAACATTTCTTTGGTATCACTTCTATTCAGGGCTCTCCAACCCCGTTCCTGGAGAGCTACCATCCTCTAGGTTCACTCCAACCCTAATCTAGGTCACCTGATTCTAATAATAAACTGGTTGATAAGGTGAATCAGGTTAGTTACAACTGGGGTTGGAGCAAAAACCTACAGAAGGGTAGCTCTCAAGGAACAGGGTTGGAGAGCACAGCTTTATTTGGAAATTAGATGGTTATCCTAACCCTAAACTTAACCCTTACCCCTTAACCTTAACCCTTAGCCAAACCTTATTCTAAACCTAACCGGAACATTAGCAAACAGTTGCAAGTCAACAGATACAGTTGAAGTCGGAAGTTAACCTACACCTTAGCCAAATATATTTAAACTCAGTTTTTCACAATTCCTGACATTTAATCCTAGTAAAAATTCCCTGTCTTAGGTCAGTTAGGATCACCACTTTATTTTAAGAATGTGAAATGTCAGAATAATAGTAGAGAGAATTATTTATTTAAGCTTTTATTTCTTTCATCACATTCCTAGTGGGTCAGAAGTTTACATACACTCAATGAGTATTTTGTAGCATTGTCATTAACTTGGGTCAAACATTTTGGGTAGCCTTCCACAAGCTTCCCACAATAAGTTGGGTGAATTTTGGCCCATTCCTCCTGACGAAGCTCGTGTAACTGAGTCAGGTTTGTAGGCCTCCTTGCTCGCACACGCTTTTTCAGCTCTGCCCAAATGTTCTATAGGATTGAGGTCAGGGCTTTGTGATGGCCACTCCAATACCTTGACTTTGTTGTCCTTAAGCCATTTTGCCACAGCTTAAACTTCCTGACTGATGTCTTGAGATGTTTCTTCAATATATCCACATTTATAAATAATAATAATTTATATTATTATATTTATTATTATATATATCCACATAATTTTCCTTTCTCATAATGCCATCTATTTTGTGAAGTGCACCAGTCCCTCCTGCAGCAAAGCACCCCCACAGCATGATGCTGCCACCCCCATGCTTCACGGTTGGGATGGTGTTCTTCGGCTTGCAAGCAACCCAAGCAACCCCCTTTTTCCTCCAAACATAACGATGGTCGTTATGGCCAAACAGTTCTATTTTTGTTTCATCAGACTAGAGGACATTTCTCCAAAAAGTATGATCTTTGTCCCCATGTGCAGTTGCAAACCGTAGTCTGGCTTTTTTATGGCGGTTTTGGAGCAGTTGCTTCTTCCTTGCTGAAGTGCCTTTCAGGTTATGTCGATATACAGTTGAAGTCAGATGTTTACATATACTTAGGTTGGAGTCATTAAAACAAAATTTTCAACCACTCCACAAATTTCTTGTTAACAAACTATAGTTTTGGCAAGTCGGTTAGGACATCTACTTTGCACATGACACAAGTCATTTTCCTCCAGCATCTTCACAAGGTCCTGTCACGCCCTGACTCTGGGGACTCTTATTTGTTGAGTCAGGGTGTGTATTTTCTATGTGGTGATTGTCTATGTTGTATATTCTAGTATTTGTATTTCTATGTTGGCCGGGGTGGTTCCCAATCAGAGGCAGCTGTCGCTCGTTGTCTCTGATTGGGGACCATACTTAGGCAGCCTATTGGCACTAGTGTGTTGTGGGATCTTGTTCCAGTTAAGGTATGTTGTGTTGTGCTGCCTTGGACTTCACGTTTCGTTTTGTTTGTTGTTTTGTCATTGTGTTTAATATTTAATAAACATGTACGCATATCACGCTGCGCCTTGGTCTGACCCGTCGATGAACGAACGTGACAGGTCCTTTGCTGTTGTTCTGGGATTGATTTGAAAAAAAAGTTTTAATGACTCCAACCTAAGTGTATGTAAACTTCCGACTTCAACTGTAGTTTGACCATTTATAGATCATCAAATGTGATTGTTTCTTTTTAAATTATAATTTAATCTTAAATTCCTATTACTAACAAATAAAATAAGAACTTCCAATATATTTGTTTCAGCTTGATGTTTATTTAGGAAACAACAGAGCTCTACCAGGCGGTTGAGAAGTCAGAAGAGGGTCATAACAGCAATGTCATATTATAACGGCAATTTGCATAGCATTTTTACTAATCTCAACAAAATTACAAAAATTATTTTAGGTCTGCTTCAATGGCTTTTATAGGTAGGTAAACATGGCGTTTGTAGTTACGTAAGTATTGTTAAATGAGGACTGATGTATTTTAATACATTATGTTAATTTTGTATGTCCAAACATGGATATTCAATAACATTGAAATGAATGCGTTTTCAGGTGGTGTATAGTTCAATGTCCCTAAAAATGGTTCTTACATTTCTAATAATCCAGGTTCTTCCACCATGTTTTCCACATGTTCACACTACATTTTGAGATAATATATAACAAAGTGCAGTTTTTTATTACTATTACAGGTATTATTTTATAGGCAAACTTAAATCTGAATATTTATTAATTGACCACATTGGTAATGAAATATGGTTAAACACATGAATGCTGCCTAAAAATATAATGTGTTGTTAATAAATCAATCATATTTTTCACCAAAATAAGTATTTTAAAAATAATTTACCCTATTCTTAGTCCATCCTACATTTTCCATTTTCATTGTTTATTTTCATATTCCTACTCTTCAACGTCTCTACTAAAAGGAATTGTGCAATATTAATCCATCACCAACTGAATTCCTGCCTTTTATCCCATATCTTTGGTGACTGATTGAGTTTTCTTATAGCCCTCTGAGTGGGCAAAGTTAGAGTGCCATAACACTGAACTGCAGCAACACAAAAGGATACAGATTATGTTAATTAATACAGGAGGGCTGGGGAAGTTGACCGATCAGGTTCAAGTGAAGTTATTTTTTTCATATCCATTGTCAAAACATGCTCTACCAGCCAGTTGAGAATAGGGTTAAAAACACTGCTCACGTACAATATTCAACATTATTCAATTGAAAGTTAAATATAAAATTCAAGGGGTGTCATTCAATGACTGGCAGATGTAGGAGCATCTACACATTGTTAATCAGTTTGGCTCTCAGTTCCTTTACCTTGGAGCTCTCTCTGGTGCTGCCAACATCAATTTCAAACACTGTTGTCTGGAGAAAGATGTACATGGTGCCGTGGGACTCGTCGTATTGTGCGCTGAACACGAAGTGGGCCTTGAAACTGCCAGGGAGGTGTGTGCCTGGCATTGGATGAGCTTCTTGTCCATGAAGATTAAGAAGTTGTCGATCGTCTGCTTCGTTATTCCGGTGGCGAGTAGTTAAGGTTGACGTGGTCCCTCAATCTCGCTGAGATGCTCAGTCAGACACTCAACATGAAAGTGAGCACATACAGTGCCTTCAGAAAGTATTCATAGCCCTTGACTTATTCCATATTTTGTTGTTACAGCCTGAATTGATTAAATATACTTTTTTTTCTCACCCATCTACACACAATACCCCATAATGACAAAGTGAAAACATGTTTATAGAAAATGTCGCACATTTTGTAAAAATGAAAGACTAAAATATCTCATTTACATAAGCATTCACACTCCTTTGATATGACACTCCAAATTGAGCTCAGGTGCATCCAATTTCCTTTGATCAACCTTGAGACGTCAGTACAAATTAATTGGAGTCCACCTGTGGCCAATTAGAGTGTTTGGCCATGATTTAGAAAGAAACACACCTGTCTATATAAGGTCCCACAGATGACAGTGCATCTCAGAGCAGAAACTATACCATGAAGCCCAAGGAACTGGCCGTAGAGCGCAGAGATATAATTGTGATGAGGCTTTATCTGGGGAAGGGTATACAACTATAAAACTATTTCTAGTGTTTGAAGTTTTCAAGAGCACAGTGGTCTCCATCATTGGAAATTGAAAAAATATGGAGCTACCCAGACTCTGCCTAGAGCTGGCTGTCTGACCAAACTGAGCAACCGGGCAAGAAGGACCTTGGTCAGGGATGTGACAAAGAACCCAATGACCACACTGACAGAACTACGGAGTTCCTTGGCTGAGATGGGAGAACCTGCCAGAAAGACGAGTCTCGACAGCATTTGACCATCTGGGCTTTATGGGAGAGTCCAAGGAACTGTCCGTAGATCTCCGAGATAGAATTGTGATGAGGCATATATCTGGGGAAGGGTATAAAACAATTTATAGTGTTGAAAGTTTCCAGGAGAATGGTGGTTTCCATCATTGGGAAATGGGGAAAAATGTGACTCACCACCTGGATTTGGTCTTATGTAGCAACATTTGAAATGCTGTTTTTTTTTACATTGGATAAAAGTAGAGCTCCAAAATGGTATATTATACACTGCATTTTTGAGGAACAATGGGAAAGTAATTCTGATTTGAAAGTTGATCAACTTGTAAACTCACTTTTGAGAAAATGGCATTTGAATGTTTTGTTATCTAGTGAAGAGCTCTTCTTTGTCTACACCCATTTAGCATCGTTCACACCCTCTTAAGCTTTAGCCCCACCCATCTCGTTTTGCTCTCTGACTACAGAGTTCCTTGGCAGAGATGGGAGAACCTGCCAGAATGATAACAGTCTCTACAGCACTTCACCAATCTGGGCTTTATGGGAGAGTGGCCAGACGGAAGCCACTCCTGAGAAAAAGGCACATGACAGCACGCCTGGAGTTTGCAAAAAGTTACATGAAAGACTCTGAGCATAAGGCAAAATATTATGTGGTCTGATGAGAAAACAATTGAACTCTTTGGCCTGACTGCAAAGTGCTATGTCTGGAGAAAACCAGGCACAGCTCATCACCCTTCTGACACCATCCCTACCGTGAAGCATGGTGGTGGCAGCATCATGCTATGGTGATGCTTTTCAGCGGCAGGGACTGGGAGACTGGTAAGGATAGAGGGAACAATGAATGGATCTAAATACAGGCACATCCTTGATGAGAACCTGCTTCAGAGTGCAA
The DNA here is from genome assembly GCF_964263955.1 of Coregonus lavaretus. Taxonomy (NCBI): domain Eukaryota; kingdom Metazoa; phylum Chordata; class Actinopteri; order Salmoniformes; family Salmonidae; genus Coregonus; species Coregonus lavaretus. The sequence goes on from NC_139993.1 coordinate 20,368,208, forward strand.
ATGACCTTAGACTGGAGCGAAGATTTACGTTCCAACAGGACAATGACCCCAAGCCAAAGCAATGCTGGAATGGCTTCAGGACAAGAATGTGAAAGTCCTTGAGTGGCCCAGCCAAAGTCTGGACTTGAATCCCATTGAAAATCTGTGGAAAGAATTGAAGATTGCTGTTCACTGCCGCTCCCTATCTAACTTAACAGAGCTTGAGAAAATCTGCAAGGAAGAATGGGAGAAAATCCCCAAATCCAGATGTGCAAAGCTGATACAGACATACCCAAGACAACTCAAAGCCGTAATGGCCGCCAAAGGTGCTTCTACAAAGTATTGACTCAGGGGTGTGAATACTTACGTAAATGAGATTCCCTGTACCAATCCCTGTACCTTTTGCAGAATATCAGTCTGTCCCTGATGTTTTTCCTGGAGAGAAGTGGCTTCTTTGCTGCCCTTCTTGACACCAGGCCATCCTCCAAAAGTCTTCGCCTCACTGTGCGTGCAGATGCACTCACACCTGCCTGCTGCCATTCCTGAGCAAGCTCTTCACTGGTGGCGCTTGCTGGACTGTCTTGGGCGCCCTGACGCCTTCTTCACAACAATTGAACCTCTCTCCTTGAAGTTATTGATGATCCGATAAATGGTTGATTTAGGTGCAATCTTACTAGCAGCAATATCCTTGCCTGTGAAGCCCTTTTTGTGCAAAGCAATGATGACGGCACGTGTTTCCTTGCAGGTAACCATGGTTAACAGAGGAAGAACAATGATTTCAAGCACCACCCTCCTTTTAACGCTTCCAGTCTGTTATTCTAACTCAATCAGCATGACAGAGTGATCTCCAGCCTTGTCCTCGTCAACACTCACCTGTGTTAACGAGAGAATCACTGACATGATGGCAGCTGGTCCTTTTGTGGCAGGGCTGAAATGCAGTGGAAATATTTTTGGGGGATTAAGTTCATTTTCATGGCAAAGAGGGACTTTGCAATTCATCGGATAACTCTTCATGACATTCTGGAGTATATGCAAATTGCCATCATCAAAACTGAGGCAGCAGACTTTGTGAAAATGAGTATTTGTGTCATTCTCAAATGACCACGACTGTAGATTGTCGTTAAGGTGGCTCACATCCCTTTGAAGGGTTGGAACTCCCTGATGTTGACTTGTCTGGGTCTCTGAACGTTTCTCACAAGGCTTTGTTGGGTGCGTATCATTTTTTTGCCTGTTGGCCAGGAAGCCTGTACCACATTGGCTGTCGTAGGACTGCTCCTGGGAAAACACCCTCCCCACCCTACCAGTAGCGGCAATGTAATGGTTCCATAGCATTAGACAAGTACTCATCCCTGTAAAGGTTGTGGTTTTATCTACAAACTGAAATATAGACATTTCCTGCATTTGTTGTGATCAGTAGGTTGGAGCTTCTGTTTTTTCAATAATAACTCATTTTGCTTTAAAAAGCAATTAATGCCAAGTAATGCTTTGAAGTAAAAACATTTGACTACAGTCTGTTTGTAGAATAGTTCAGTAATGTACATACCCTTTCTTGGATCCAGGACCTCTCAATGACGGAAACAGTGATATGATTCACAATCAGTACCTCTCTTTTGTCTGACGATGAGGGAGCCTCCTGAAAAACATGACCATAACATCTCAGGCAGGTTTAAAGGAATATTCTACTCAATATACAACCCAACATGATTTCATCAGTTACCTAGGCTGCATTTAACTCACCAAGAGTTTATATTGATAAACTGTTTTGGTAAGTCAACTGCAGTCAAGGCAAATGGGGAAATTATGTTGGGTTTTATTTGTGGTACATACCAAGCACAATAACATCTTGCAATAATCTTTTTTTTTTTCAAACATACCCATTCAACTTCTATCATGTTTCCAACCAGTATGTTGATCATTGTCTTTCTGGTGGCCGATGAGATTGTTCCGGTGTCTTCATATTACTTTATCCCTTTCGGCACCCCCCGGTTTGGTGGCAAGAATGTCTATAATCATCTGAATATACATTTAAATGAAATAATTGGCAACACTGAGTGAACTAACCACTTTTTTTCCAAAAGACTCAACATCTACTCTTCTTTTTAGTGCTGGTTGAACTGTCACAGTCACTCTCGTGACTGCTTGACAGTGACATTGTATCCGTCGAGGTACAGCAAGGACTGGGCGAGGGGCATCTCTGAAACAACACAACAGTAAATAAATGTATCTGTATAAAAATGTGGCTACTTTAATAGCAACTTATACGTTTCATTTGACTTACCATCATCATCATGGATGATGAAACATACATAATTCTTAATGAACAGAAGATCAGCAAATACAACTATCAGTCACATTTAGGTCGGTTTCATCAGAAATAGAAAACGTCAGTTTCATTGGAAAATGAAAAATAGCCAGACATAGTTGCGTACAGCCACAGTACTTATCAAACATAGTTTAGGATCTTCATCTGTGAACAGAATATCCACAAATACAAGAAATCCTTCCAGAATATTTACTTTGAAAGATCACCCATTGTCATGAAGTCACTGAAGCATGCCTCAGGAAGTTTGTATTTTTTTGTCATATTTTTAAGTAATCATGTCAATAGCCCAAACAATATTATGATTGAACTATATCAGTCAATTAGATAAAGTTTGCAATCTTGAGATCACCATTGTTAAATATTTGTTTTAGCACACCAGCGTCAGAAAAACTCATATATTTTTGCTAGTCATGGCTGAAATAAGCTAATGTTAATAGTAGCTAATAAAACAAATCTGAACCATGATTTAGTTTCTCCTTGCGCATAATCTACTTTAATGGCAAGTAATTATTTGTCTACAACATGAAAAATGCTGAACTTAGGGTCCACATAGGCAAATGAGGGAAATCCTCAGCTCATGATCCCCAATGTGTGCATTTCAACTCACCTCAGTTCTACAGTATGTCCTTCCATTCTGAATGTTAAAGCTGTTCCATGTAAGGTTTATACCTGCTAATATTGCTTAATGTCAATAACATAGGGTATCAGATAAGCTAATAGAATATTCATTTTGTGAGGGCAATTTATCTTTTGACACCAATCAAAGCATTTTTACCAAGTTAAGGATTGTGCCTTAATTAAGGGGCCAGGAGAAGGAACCATCTAACTAAAACACAAAAAATCCCTAACTTATTATTTATGACATTTCTGTAAAAATAATGTGTTATCCACCCACGAAGATGAATGACTTACCAACTGGTTCTCTCAGGGTTGATAGTTGCCTCAGGGCCCCTCAAACCGTTGACTTAAGAAGTAGGCCTGCTGCAAAACAGAGTGAAAGGTATTTAATTTCAGGTAGCTAAGTATTAAAAATAACATTACATCCATTCAATTACACATAAACAAAAGTGCATGACATTTTTACACCTCCTCAGTAAATGCATAACGACCAAAACCTTTTTAGTGCAATAAAACAATTTTCCTACAAGACAGCATGATATGTCAATAATTTCTAAAGTATTCACTTATTCAGTTAAGTTATTTACATATGCATTTACAATTTCACACTTTAACTCTCATATTACCAACATATTTTACATACAAATTTTTTTTCTTCAAAACTACAATCCACATCAGTAATAAAAAGCTGATTTACCATCATTTGATTGTGATATCATTTATTTTATTTATTTTATTTTTAAAGGGGGTACACACGGGGGGGAAGTATGAAAAATGTATGCACTCACGAATTGTAAGTCGCTCTGGATAAGAGCATCTGCTAAATGACTAAAATGTAAATTGGATCACAAAAAAATTAAAAAATAACAAATCAATTGACCCTGAAAAACAATGACCAAAAATATGACTTAGTTTTCTTTACTTACTTACCCAACAGCCAGCATTACCATAGCTGCTAGTGAAACAATGGGAGTGGTAGGGCCTATGGCAGGATGCTTCAAAAAGCATGCCCAAATCCTCAAAGTTACTTCAAACCAAATGTTATTTTGTACACATTCATACCCAGTTATAACCATAGATGAGTACATAAAGCACTACATTTCTGCAGTTGATCTGTCTAGCTGGTCAAAATCATTGATACAGGTCCCCCTCCACCCTCTGAGGATACGTATAACTTAATATTATATTTGAATATTATAATATTATATCTACAGTTGAAGTCGGAAGTTTACATACACTTAGGATGGAGTCATTAAAACTTGTTTTTCAACCGCTCCACACATTTCTTGTTAACAAACTATAGTTTTGGCAAGTCAGTTAGGACATCTGCTTTGTGCATGACACAAGTAATTTTTCCAAAAATTGTTTACAAACAGATTATTTCACTTATAATTCACTGTATCACAATTCCAGTGGGTCAGAAGTTTACATACAAGAAGTTGACTGTGCCATTAAACAGCTTGGAAATTTCCAGAAAATGATGTCATGGCTTTAGAAGCTTCTGATTGACTCTAATGATGTCAATTGGCCTATTGGAGGTGTACCTGTGAATGTATTTCAAGGCCTACCTTCAAACTCAGTGCCTCTTTGCTTGACATCATGGGAATATCAAAAGAAATCAGCCAAGACCTCAGAAAAAAAATGTGTAGACCTCCACAAGTCTGGTTCATCCTTGGGAGCAATTTCCAAATGCCTGAAGGTACCACGTTCATCTGTACAAACAATAGTACGCAAGTGTAAACACCATGGGACAACGCAACCGTCATACCGCTCAGGAAGGAGACACGTTCTATCTCATAGAGATGTACTTACTTTAATGCGAAAAGTGCAAATCAATCCCAGAACAACAGCAAAGGACCTTGTGAAGATGCTGAAGAAAACAGGTACAAAGTATCTATATCCAAAGTAAAATGAGTCCTATATCGACATAACCTGAAAGGACGCTCAGCAAGGAAGAAGCCACTGCTCCAAAACCGCCGTAAAAAAACCAGACTATGGTTTGCAACTGCACATGGAGACAAAGATTGTACTTTTTGGAGAAATGTCCTCTGGTCTGATGAAACAAAAATAGAACTGTTTGGCCATAATGACCATCGTTATGTTTGGAGGAAAAAGGTGGCTGCTTGCAAGCCAAAGAACACCATCCCAACCGTGAAGCACGGGGGGTGGCAGCATCATGCTGTGGGGGTGCTTTGCTGCAGGAAGGACTGGTGCACTTCACAAAATAGATGGCATCATGAGGAAGGAAAATTATGTGGATATATTGAAGCAACATCTCAAGTCATCAGTCAGGAAGTTTAAAGCTTGGTCGCAAATGGTTCTTCCAAATGGACAATGACACCAAGCATACTTCCAAAGTTGTGGAAAAATGGCTTAAGGACAACAAAGTCAAGGTATTGGAGTGGCCGTAACAAAGCACTGACCTCAATCCTATAGAAAGTTTGTGGGCAGAACTGAAAAAGCGTGTGCGAGCAAGGAGGCCTACAAACCTGACTCAGTTACACCAGCTCTGTCAGGAGGAATGGGCCAAAATTCAACCCAACTTATTGTGGGAAGCTTGTGGAAGGCTACCTGAAACGTTTGACCCAAGTTAAACAATTTAAAGGCAATGCTACCAAATACTAATTGAGAGTATGTAAATTTCTGACCCACTGGGAATGTGATGAAATAAATAAAAGCTGAAATAAATCATTATCTCTACTATTATTCTGACATTTTCACATTCTTAAAATAAAGTGGTGTTCCTAACTGACCTAAGACACATAAGTTTTACTAGGATTAAATGTCAGGAATTGTAAAAAACTGAGTTTAAATGTATTTGGCTAAGGTGTATGTAAACTTCGGACTTCAACTGTATATACTCAAATAAATACTTTTTTAGATTTGCCCTAGAGTTACTACTCTTCAGAGAATACACACCAATACAGCTCTCTGTGTAGATTGAGTGTATCTGAGTTCTGTATTGCAGTTCTATCAAGTTAATCAAATAAAATAAAATTGTATTTTCCGCATGTGCCGAATACAACAAGTGTAGACCTTACAGTGAAATGCTTACTTAGAAGTCATTGTATGTTGTAGCGTTAAGATTTTCTTCACTGAAACTAAGGTGCCTTGCCCAAACCATGAAAAACAGCCCCAAGCAATTATTTCTCCTCCACAAAACTTTACAGTTGGCACTATGCATTCGGGCAGGTAGCGTTCTCCTGGCATCCGCCAAACTGATATACGTCCGTCGGAATGCCAGATGGTGAAGCGTGATTCATCACTCCAGAGAACGCGTGTCCACTGCTCCAGAGTCCAATGGTGGCGAGCTTTACGCCACTCCAGACGATGCTTGGCATTGCGCATGGTGATCTTAGGCTTGTGTGTGGCTGCTCGGCCATGGAAACCCATTTCATGAAGCTCCCGGCGAACAGTTCTTGTGCTGATGTTGCTTCCAGAGGCAGTCTCGAACTCGGTAGTGAGTGTTGCAACCGAGGACAGACTTTTTTAAGCGCTATGTCCTTCAGCACTCTGTGGTCCCGTTCTGTGAGCTTCTGTGGGCTACAATTTCGTGTTTGGTTGAATTAGGTTTTTGTCTGGGGTGAATTTATTTGTTATTTTTTAAAAGTCTGTATTGATACAGAAACACTAAACAATGATTTAGAATTATTAATAACAAGTTGATAGACAAAGTCATGAAAAATGTAAATCATTTAACAAACCACCTTTGGGCTATGATAAAACATATGCCTCTTGGGTCAAACTGACCCCAGTCAGTAGTATGAGGGTTAACCTTTATTAACACTCGACCTAGAATGAATAAACCAAAAGTGCACTAAAACTAACATACTGCTGCACTCAAATAATTTGATTGAAAAGCTTGAGGCACGCTTGGTTCTAGAACCACATATTTTTACATGGCGCTGCCATTTTACATTGTTGAATGCAAGAAGCTAACGTTAGCTAGCTAACTGTGATTTTCATTTTCTCCAAAGACTCAACTACAGTGCCTTCAGAAAGTATTCATACTCCTTGACTTATTACACATTTTATTGTGTTACAGCCTGTATTCAAAATGGATTAAATATATTTTTTCTCTCACCCATCTACACACAATACCCCATAATGACAAAGTGAAAACCTGTTTTTAGATTATTTTTTTTGCAAATGTATTGCAAATGAAATGCAGAAATATCTCATTTACATAACTATTCACACCCCTGAGTCAATACATGTTAGAATAACCTTTGGCAGCGATAACGCCTGTGAGTGTTTCTTGGGAAGTTTCTAAGAGCTTCGCTCACCTGGATTGTACAACATTTGCAAATTCTTATTTTTATTCTTCAAGCTCTGTCAAGTTAGTTGTTGATCATTGCTAGACAGCCATTTTCAAGTCTTGCCATTGTTTTTTAAAACTATTTTAAGTCAAAACTGTAACTAGGCCACTCAGGAACAGTTAATGTCATCTTGGTAAGCAACTAGGATTTTGTCTGTGCTAAGCTCTATTCAGTTTATTTTTATCCTGAAAAACTCCCTAGTCCTTGCCGATGACAAGCATACACATAACATGATGCATCCACACCATGCTCGAAGAGTGGGACAAAACTTAATTTGTAATGATGTCTGAGTGTTGAAGTGTGCCCCTGGCTTTCCGTAAAAAAATCAATAATAATAATGGCGCCATCTGGTTTGCTTAATATAAGGATTTGGAATGATTATACTTTTACTTTTGATACGTAGGTATATTTTAGCAGTTACATTTACTTTTGATACTTAAGTATATTTAAAACCAAATACTTTTTGACTTTTACTAAAGTAGTATTTTACTGGGTGACTTTCACTTTTACTTGAGTCATTTTCTATTAAGATATCTTTACTTTTACTCAAGTATGACAATTGGGTACTTTTTCCACCACTGTGATTTGATACACACTTTGGTTCTATATCTAATTGCACGTTCAAGGAAACATACAAGGGCATCTCACACATGAACACAATTAGAAAATGATCTCCAGGATGAAATGTTGGGGTGTTAAAACGATAATTAGGGATCATCTAACTGCCGGGGAGAAGACTCCATTGGTGCCATTGGTCATTTGCACTTCCTTTACTGGCCCTATATGCGGGGCCCAGACACTCATATATGCACCATACCTAAGCGTTATTTTATTCAGAATAATCTATTAACTCATATGAACATTTTAAATGTATTTCATTCTCTATGTCAATTGGGTGGATCAAGATATATATATTTTTTATCCCCATGAAATACAAAAAGAGAACATCCACGCCAGCTATAAATATGGTTTTGGCACCCCGTGATTTGGATTCTTTTCGGTGATGGAAGATAGGAGAAGGGACACGAAAAGAGGGATGTTGGACAGAGAGCTGGCCTTTTCTATTTTTTTGGGTCCTGCGTCCTGGCGAGCAGTTGGCATGCCCGTTCTCTGCCCCATGTCCGGTGAAATGGGGATACCAGGGCTAGAGTGGCTGAATGTGTGGGCGCGAGGGCCGATGCCATCTGGACTCTGCCCTGTTCCGCTGCCCTGCCAGTTGACGCTGATGCCCCAAGACACAGGGGAGACCAATAGAGAGATGCCCATGATGCCCGCTGTGGTGGCGACACCACCCACAAATTGAAGTCGGATGGCACCCACCCTTTGGGAGCTGTCACCCTTGGTTACCTGCTCCTAGCGTGGGCCAACGAGTGGGAAAAAGGCTAATTTCCACTCCGGTTTCTGTGACTAATGCCCGAGTGGTCAGGATATGGGAGAATGTCGGAATGTGGGATATCAGGGCCGTAGATCAAGACCACTCACTGCTCACACAAAGGGAAACACTCTAACTCAAGGGAGGGCAATTTAGGAGCAGAAGATTACATATTGTACACATAGCCGCGGTAAGTAGGGGTGATGGAGGTGCTGCAGATGTAAATACTTTTGACGAAATTATAAAAGAAAATGATTTGCCAAAAATGACTGCTGTCTGAACAGACATGAATAAAAGCATTCAAAATACTACACCAGAGAGCATAATTTTGCCACAGAGGATAAATAGCTTATAAAAAATAGCTGTGGATTACATTTTATCACAAACACATACAGTAGGGAAGGCCACAATTTGGGCAGCATGCGTGCGAAATGTAAAACAGCTTGTTGTGTTGTGGCCATAGACATATAATCCATAGAAGGGTTTGGAACCTCTAACTCTGGCAATTTGACTGTTAAACTCATGGGTACACTAGCAATGGCTGCCAGTCCTGATTGAATGGGAACTGCCATCTATGGATTATATTTATATTTTTTGTTGCAGCTGTCAGTTTGCCTTTCACAAATTTCTAAATCGCTGGGAAAAAAGTAGGCCTATAGTTTTGAAAGCAAATGCCTACTACTGAAAAGAGAAGACTAATCTGTCTGTAGATGCTAACAAATGTTTTCTCAACAACTCCCAATTTTGAACGAATAGTACCGTTTTTCAAAGTAGCTTATCTTGAGATAGGCTATTGGCACGAGCGCATCGTCCATCACCAGTGAGTAACCTAGACTTCATCTTCATCATTTGGCGAGTCAGTGCCACTGGAAAGTTGATTTAGTAGCCTGTAATATATACAGTACCAGTCAAAAGTTTGGAAACACCTACTCATTCAAGGGTTTATCTTTATGTTTACTATTTTCTACATTGTAGAATAATAATGAAGACATCAAAACTATGAAATAACACAAATTGAATCATGTAGTAACCAAAAAAGTGTTAACAAATCAAAATATATTTGAGATTCTTAAAAGTAGCCACCCTTTGCCTTGATGACATAAATGGCTACGAGATTATTGCAGCTCTGTGGGTGTAACATTTATTGACAATTTTGATACCTTCTGGAAACAAAGCTTGTATTATAAGGAGGATGGGATCCACCCAAATCATTTGGGTTCCTCGATCCTTTCACAGCATTGTAGGGCTGCGTTGAGACAACAACTTATCAATGACCCAAGTCCAGCTCATTTACAGTGGCTTGCGAAAGTATTCACCCCCTTGGCATTTTTCCTATTTTGTTGCCTTACAACCTGGAATTCGAATATATTTTTGGGGGGTTTGTATCATTTGATTTACACAACATGCCTACCACTTCGAAGATGCAAAATCTTTCTTATTGTGAAACAAGCAAGAAATAAGACAAAACAGAACTATTCACCCCCCCCCCCCCCCAAAGTCAATACTTTGTAGAGCCACCTTTTGCAGCAATTACAGCTGCAAGTCTCTTGGGGTATGTCTCTATAAGCTTAGCACATCTAGCCACTGGGATATTTGCCCATTCTTCAAGGCAAAACTGGTGTACAGCAATCTTTAAGTCATACCACAGATTCTCAATTGGATTGAGGTCTGGGCTTTGAGTAGGCCATTCCAAGATATTTAAATGTTTTCCCTTAAACCACTCAAGTGTTGCTTTAGCAGTATGCTTAGGGTCATTGTCTCTGGAAGACAGAAACAGGTTTCCCTCAGGAATTTCCCTGTATTTAGCGCCATCTAACATTCCTTCAATTCTGACCAGTTTCCCAGTCCCTGCCGATGGAAAAACGCCACCACCATGCTTTTCAGCTCCTTCAGGGTTATCTTTGGTGTCTTTGTTGCCTCTCTGATTAATGCCCTCCTTGCCTGGTCCGTGAGTTTTGGTGGGCGGCCCTCTCTTGGCAGGTTTGTTGTGGTACCACATTCTTTCTATTTTTGTATAATGGATTTAATGGTGCTCTGTGGGATGTTCAAAGTTTTGGATATTTTTTTATAACCCAACCCTGATCTGTACTTCTCCACAACTTTGTCCCTGACCTGTTTGGAGAGCTCCTTGGTCTTCATGGTGCCGCTTGCTTGGTGGTGCCCCTTGCTTAGTGGCGTTGCAGACTCTGGGGCCTTTCAGAACAGGTGTGTGTATATTTACAGCTGTGGAAAAAATTAAGAGACCACTGCAAATGTATCTTAAATCAGCATCTCTACATGTATGACAGCCATTCCATTCCAGTGTCTGTTGAATTCCAACACAGGCACACCTCATTCTACTGATTTAGGTACTGACTAGGTGATCACATGAACCAAATCTTATTTAACGAGGAAAAGTATAAAAACCACTGCTGTGGTCATCACTATCCTCTTGCAATAGGACCAGCTGGATGGCAAAAACAGTGCTAATAGTACCTCAAAAGTAATATAAATCAAAAAATAACTATTGACCATGCCAAAAGAGTTGAAAAAGAAAGTTTCGAGTGAGGAAAATAAGGGTTCAATTCTCTGGCTTTACTGGCAGAGGGATACAGTGAGCATCAGGTTGCTTCCATCCTTAAAATTTCAAAGACGGCGGTTCATAAGAACAAGGTCAAGCAGCAGACAGTGGGGACAACAAAGCTACAGAACGGCAGAGAGTGAAAACCACTCTCTACTGACCGGGATGACCGCCAACTCATTCGAATGTCACTCAACAACTGTAGGATGACATCAAGTGACCTACAAAAAGAATGGCAAATGGCAGCTGGGGTGAAGTGCACAGCGAGGACAGTTCGAAACAGGCTCCTAGGGGCAGGGCTGAAGTCGTGCAAAGCTAGAAAAAAGCCCTTAATCAATGAGAAGAAAAGAAGAGCCAAGCTGAGGTTTGCAAAAGACAATAAGGATTGGACCGTAGAGGACTGGAGTAAGGTCATCTTCTCTGATCAGTCCAATTTTCAGCTTTGCCCAACACCTGGTCATCTAGTGGTTAGACGGAGACCTGGAGAGGCCTACAAGCCACAGTGTCTCACGCCCACTGTGAAATATGGTGGAGGATCAGTGATGATCTGGGGGTGCTTCAGCAAGGCTGGAATCAGGCAGATTTGTCTTTGTGAAGGACGCATGAATCAAGCCATGTACAAGGTTGTCCTGGAAGAAAACTTGCTTCCTTTTTCTCTGATATTGTTCCCCAACTCTGAGGATTGTTTTTTCCAGCAGGTCAATGCGCCATGCCACACAGCCAGGTCAATCAAGGTGTGGAAGGAGGACCACCAGATCAAGACCCTGTCATCTCCAGATCTGAACCCTATTGAAAACTTCTGGAATGTGATCAAGAGGAAGACGGATGGTCACAAGCCATCAAACAAAGCAGAGCTGCTTGAATTTTTGCGCCAGGAGTGGCATAAAGTTACCCAACATCAATGTGAAAGACTGGTGGAAAGCATGCCAAGACGCATGAAAGCTGTGATTGAAAATCAGGGTTATTCCACCAAATATTGATTTCTGAACTCTTCCTTAGTTAAAACATTAGTATTGTGTTGTTTAAAAATGAACATGAACGTATTTTTTTGCATTATTCAAGGTCTGACAACACTGGATCTTTTTTGTTATTTTGACCAGTTGTCATTTTCTGCAAATAAAAGCTCTAAATGACAATATGTTGGGGGGGAATGTGGGAGAAATGTTGTCAGTAGTTTATAGAATAAAACAAAAATGTTATTTTTACCCAAACACATACAGTGAGGGAAAAAAGTATTTGATCCCCTGCTGATTTTGTACGTTTGCCCACTGACAAAGAAATGATCAGTCTATAATTTTAATGGTATGTTTATTTGAACAGTGAGTAATAACAACAAAAAAATCCAGAAAAACGTATGTCAAAAATGTTATAAATTGATTTGCATTTTAATGAAGGAGATAAGTATTTGACCCCCTCTCAATCAGAAAGATTTCTGGCTCCCAGGTGTCTTTTATACAGGTAATGAGCTGAGATTAGGAGCACAATCTTAAAGAGAGTGCTCCTAATCTCATCTTGTTACCTGTATAAAAGACACCTGTCCATTAAAGCAATCAATCAATCAGATTCCAAACTCTCCACCATGGCCAAGACCAAAGATCTCTCCAAGGATGTCAGGGACAAGATTGTAGACCTACACAAGGCTGGAATGGGCGACAAGACCACCGCCAAGCAGCTTGGTGAGAAGGTGACAACAGTTGGTGCGATTATTCGCAAATGGATGAAACACAAAAGAACTGTCAATCTCCCTTGCCCTTGGGCTCCATGCAAGATCTCACCTCGTGGAGTTGCAATGATCACGAGAACGGTGAGGAATCAGCCCAGAACTACACGGGAGGATCTTGTCAATGATCTCAAGGCAGCTGGGACCATAGTCACCAAGAAAACCATTGGTAACACACTAAGCTGTGAAGGACTGAAATCCTGTAGCGTCTGCAAGGTCCCCCTGCTCAAGAACGCACATATACAGGAGGCCCAGCTGAAGTTTGCCAATGAACATCAATGATTCAGAGGAGAACTGGGTGAAAGTGTTGTGGTCAGATGAGACCAAAATCGAGCTCTTTGGCATCAACTCAACTCGCCGTTTTTGGAGGAGGAGGAATGCTGCCTATGACCCCAAGAACACCATCCCCACCGTCAAACATGGAGGTGGAAACATTATACTTTGGGGGTGTTTTTCTGCTAAGGGGACAGGACAACTTCACCGCATCAAAGGGACGATGGAAGGGTGCCATGTACCGTCAAATCTTGTGTGAGAACCTCCTTCCGTCAGCCAGGGCATTGAAAATGGGTCGTGGATGGGTATTCCAGCATGACAATGAAGAAGAAGCACATTAAGGAGTGGCCTAGCCAGTCTCCAGACCTTAATCCCATAGAAAATCTGTGGAGGGAGTTGAAGGTTTGAGTTGCCAAACGTCAGCCTCGAAACCTTAATGACTTGGAGAAGATCTGCAAAGAGGAGTGGGACAAAATCCCTCCTGAGATGTGTGCAAACCTGGTGGCCAATAACAAGAAACGTCTGACCTCTGTGATTGCCAACAAGGGTTTTGCCACCAAGTACTAAGTCATGTTTTGCAGAGGGGTCAAATACTTATTTCCCTCATTAAAATGCAAATCAATTTATAACATTCTTGACATGCGTTTTTCTGGATTTTTGTTGTTGTTATTCTGTCTCTCACTGTTCAAATAAACCTACCATTAAAATTATAGACTGATCATGTCTTTGTCACTGGGCAAACGTACAAAATCAGCAGGGGATCAAATACTTTTTTCCCTCACTGTACCTATAAATAGTAAACCCAGAGAAACTTATAATTTTGCAGTGGTCTCTTAATTTTTTCCACAGCTGTATATACTGAGATCATGTGACATATCATGTGACACTTAGATTGCACACAGGTGGACATTATTTAACTAATTATGTGATTTCTGATGGTGATTGGTTGCACCAGATCTTATTTAGGGGCTTCATAGCAAAGGGGGTAAATACATACAGTGGGGAAAGAAAGTATTTAGTCAGCCACCAATTGTGCAAGTTCTCCCACTTAAAAAGATGAGAGAGGCCTGTAATTTTCATCATAGGTACACGTCAACTATGACAGACAAATTGAGAAAAAGAAATCCAGAAAATCACATTGTAGGATTTTTAATGAATTTATTTGCAAATTATGGTGGAAAATAAGTATTTGGTCACCTACAAACAAGCAAGATTTCTGGCTCTCACAGACCTGTAACTTCTTGTTTAAGAGGCTCCTCTGTCCCCCACACGTTACCTGTATTAATGGCACCTGTTTGAACTTGTTATCAGTATAAAAGACACCTGTCCACAACCTCAAACAGTCACACTCCAAACTCCACTATGGCCAAGACCAAAGAACTGTCAAAGGACACCAGAAACAAAATTGTAGACCTGCACCAGGCTGGGAAGACTGAATCTGCAATAGGTAAGCAGCTTGGTTTGAAGAAATCAACTGTGGGAGCAATTATTAGGAAAGGGAAGACATACAAGACCACTGATAATCTCCCTCGATCTGGGGCTCCACGCAAGATCTCACCCTGTGGGGTCAAAATGATCACAAGAACGGTGAGCAAAAATCCCAGAACAACACGGGGGGACCTAGTGAATGTCCTGCAGAGAGCTGGGACCAAAGTAACAAAGCCTACCATCAGTAACACACTATGCCGCCAGGGACTCAAATCCTGCAGTGCCAGACGTGTCCCCCTGCTTAAGCCAGTACATGTCCAGGCCCTTCTGAAGTTTGCTAGAGTGCATTTGGATTATCCAGAAGAGGATTGGGAGAATGTCATATGGTCAGATGAAACCAAAATAGAACTTTTTGGTAAAAACTCAACTTGTCGTGTTTGGAGGACAAAGAATGCTGAGTTGCATCCAAAGAACACCATACCTACTGTGGAGCATGGGGGTGGAAACATCATGCTTTGGGGCTGTTTTTCTGCAAAGGGACCAGGACGACTGATCCGTGTAAAGGAAAGAATGAATGGGGCCATGTATCGTGAGATTTTGAGTGAAAACCTCCTTCCATCAGCAAGGGCATTGAAGATGAAACGTGGCTGGGTCTTTCAGCATGACAATGATCTCAAACACACCGCCTGGGAAATGAAGGAGTGGCTTCGTAAGAAGCATTTCAAGGTCCTGGAGTGGCCTAGCCAGTCTCCAGATCTCAACCCCATAGAAAATCTTTGGAGGGAGTTGAAAGTCTGTGTTGCCCAGCGACAGCCCCAAAACATCACTGCTCTAGAGGAGATCTGCATGGAGGAATGGGCCAAAATACCAGCAACAGTGTGTGAAAACCTTGTGAAGACTTACAGAAAACGTTTGACCTGTGTCATTGCCAACAAAGGGTATATAACAAAGTATTGAGAAACTTTTGTTATTGACCAAATACTTATTTTCCACCATAATTTGCAAATAAATTCATAAAAAATCCTACAATGTGATTTTCTGGATTTTTTTTCCTCATTTTGTCTGTCATAGTTGACGTGTACCTATGATGAAAATTACAGGCCTCTCTCATCTTTTTAAGTGGGAGAACTTGCACAATTGGTGGCTGACTAAATACTTTTTTTCCCCACTGTATACACACACCACTTTTCCGTTATTTATTTTTTAGAGTTTTCTGAAACAAGTTGTTATTTTCATTCCACTTCACCAATTTGGACTATTTTGTCTATGTCCATTACATGAAATGCAAATAAAAATCCATAAAAATTACAGGTGAGGGGGGTGAAAAAATGTAATACTTTTGCAAGGTACTGTAATACCTTTGATTATACAGTGGTAGCAATACAAGTTTATAACATTTACAGAAAAGACAAAAATGCCAATGGGGGCGGTGTTGCGGTCTATATTCAGTACCACATTCCTGTAAAGCTTAGAGAGGATCTCATGTTAAATACTGTTGAAGTAATATGGCTACAGGTTCACCTGCCTCACCTAAAGCCCTTTCTGGTGGGAAGCAGCTATAGACCACCAACAGTCAGTATCTGGATAACATGTGTGAAATGCTTGATAATATGTGTGATATCAATAGAGAGGTATACTTTCTAGGTGATTTAAATATCGACTGGCTTTCATCAGGCCGCTCACTAAAGAGAAAGCTTCAAACTGTATCTAGTGCCTGCAACCTGGTTCAGGTTATCAATCAACCTACCAGGGTAGTTACAAACAGTACAGGAAGGAAATCATCAACATGTATTGATCATATATTTACTAATGCTGCAGAAATTTGTTGGAAAGCAGTATCCAAATCCAACGGATGTAGTGATCACAATATAGTAGCCATATCTAGGAAAACCAAAGTTCCAAAGGCTGGGCCTAATATTGTGTACAAGAGGTCATACAAGAAGTTCTGTAGTGATTCCTATGTTGTTGATGTGAAGAATATTTGTTGGTCTGTGGTGTGTAATGATGAGCAACCAGACGATGCCCTTGACGCACTTATGAAATTGTTTATCCCAGTTACTAATAAGCATGCACCCATTAAGAAAATGACTGTAAAAACTGTTAAATCCCAGTGGATTGATGAGGAATTGAAAAACGGTATGGTTGAGAGGGAGGAGGCAAAAGGAATGGGAAATAAGTCTGGCTATACATCCGATTGGCAAACACACTGCAAAATGAGAAATCATGTGACTAAACTGAATAAAAAGAAGAAGAAGCAAAGATAAATGACATAAAGAATGATAGTAAAAAGCTTTGGAGCACCTTCAATGAAATGTTGGGAAAAAAGGCAAACTCTGCTCCATCATTCACTGAATCAGATGGCTCATTCATCACAAAACCCACTGATATTGCCAACTACTTGAATGATTTGTTTCATTGGCAAGATTAGCTAACTTAGGCATGACATGCCAGCAACAAACGCTGACACTACACATCCAAGTGTATCTGAACAAATTATGAAAAACAAGCATTGTAATTTTGAATTCCATAAAGTGAGTGTGGAAGAGGTGAAAAAAGTATTGTCAATCAACAATGACAAGCCACCGGGTTCTGACAACTTGGATGGAAAATTACTGAGGATAATAGCAGACGATATTGCCACTCCTATTTGCCATATCTTCAATTTAAGCCTACTAGAAAGTCAGTGCCCTCAGGCCTGGAGGGAAGCAAAAGTTATTCCCTTACCTAAGAATAGTAAATCCCCCTTAACTGGCTCAAATAGCGACCAATCAGCCTGTTACCAACCCTTAGTAAACTTTTGGAAAAAATGGTGTTTGACCAGATAAAATGCTATTTCACAGTAAACAAATTGACAACAGACTTTCAGTATGTCACGGTTTCGGCTGAGGCTGCTCCTCCTCCTTGTACTAGCTGCCACCGTTCGATGTTTCATGTTTGTTTGGTTTTGTCTGTTTGTACACCTGTCCCTTGTAGTGTTTGATTTGGTTGCCTATTTAGTTTTCATGTGTGGGGGTAGGTGTTATGTGGTATTGTTTATTTGTCAAGCTGTTGCTCTGTGATATTTACTCTCAGGATTGTTGTCTTTTCCGAGAGTCCGCACTGTGTGCGCTATCGCCTTTTTACGCACTGTGTGTTTTGTGCGTACTGTGTATTTTTGCCTCCCGGTTGGGTTGGCTGTTCGCCTGTTTGCTGCTGTTATTTTTGTGACTAAAGTCTGTTGACGAACGCCCGTGTTTCCTGCGCTTGATTCCTCACCGCATCTACACTCAGCTACTGACACAGTATGTTTATAGGGATTGACATAAAACAAGCATAGCAATTACACAAATGACTGATGATTGGCTGAGAGAAATTGATGATTAAAAGATTGTGGGGGTTATTTTGTTAGATTTCAGTGCGTCTTTTGACATTATCAATCATATAGTCTGTTGCTGGAAAAACGTACAGTGGGGAGAACAAGTATTTGAAACACTGCCGATTTTGCAGGTTTTCCTACTTACAAAGCATGTAGAGGTCTGTAATTTTTATCATAGGTACACTTCAACTGTGAGAGACGGAATCTAAAAATCCAGAAAATCACATTGTATGATTTTTAAGTAATTAATTTGCATTTTATTGCATGACATAAGTATTTGATACATAAGAAAAGCAGAACTTAATATTTGGTACAGAAACCTTTGTATGCAATTACAGAGATCATATGTTTCCTGTAGGTCTTGACCAGGTTTGCACACACTGCAGCAGGGATTTTGGCCCACTCCTCCATACATACCTTCTCCAGATCCTTCAGGTTTTGGGGCTGTCGCTGGGCAATACGGACTTTCAGCTCCCTCCAAAGATTTTCTATTGGGTTCAGGTCTGGAGACTGGCTAGGCCACTCCAGGACCTTGAGATGCTTCTTACGGAGCCACTCCTTAGTTGCCCTGGCTGTGTGTTTCGGGTCATTGTCATGCTGGAAGACCCAGCCACGACCCATCTTCAATGCTCTTACTGAGGGAAGGAGGTTGTGGCCAAAATCTCGCGATACATGGCCCCTTCCATCCTCCCCTCAATACGGTGCAGTCGTCCTGTCCCCTTTGCAGAAAAGCATCCCCAAATAATGATTTTTCCACCTCCATGCTTCACGGTTGGGATGGTGTTCTTGGGGTTGTACTCATCCTTCTTCTTCCTCCAAACACGGCGAGTGGAGTTTAGACCAAAAAGCTCTATTTTTGTCTCATCAGACCACATGACCTTCTCCCATTCCTCCTCTGGATCATCCAGATGGTCATTGGCAAACTTCAGACGGGCCTGGACATGAGCTGGCTTGAGCAGGGGACCTTCCGTGCGCTGCAGGATTTTAATCCATGACGGCGTAGTGTGTTACTAATGGTTTTCTTTGAGACTGTGGTCCCAGCTCTCTTCAGGTCATTGACCAGGTCCTGCCGTGTAGTTCTGGGCTGATCCCTCACCTTCCTCATGATCATTGATGCCCCACGAGGTGAGATCTTGCATGGAGCCCCAGACCGAGGGTGATTGACCGTCATCTTGAACTTCTTCCATTTTCTAATAATTGCGCCAACAGTTGTTGCCTTCTCACCAAGCTGCTTGCCTATTGTCCTGTAGCCCATCCCAGCCTTGTGCAGGTCTATAATTTTAACCCTGATGTCCTTACACAGCGCTCTGGTCTTGGCCATTGTGGAGAGGTTGGAGTCTGTTTGATTGAGTGTGTGGACAGGTGTCTTTAATACAGTTAACGAGTTCAAACAGGTGCAGTTAATACAGGTAATGCGTGGAGAACAGGAGGGCTTCTTAAAGAAAAACTAACAGGTCTGTGAGAGCCAGAATTCTTACTGGTTGCTAGGTGATCAAATATTTATATCATGCATTAAAATGCAAATTAATTACTTAAAAATCATACAATGTGTTTTTCTGGATTTTTGTTTTAGATTCCGTCTCTCACAGTTGAAGTGTACCTATGATAAAAATTACAGACCTCTACATGCTTTGTAAGTAGGAAAACCTACAAAATCGGCAGTGTATCAAATACTTGTTCTCCCCACTGTATGTGTTATGGCTTTACACCCCATGCTATATTGTGGATAAAGAGTTACCTGTCTAACAGAACACAGAGGGTGTTCTTTAATGGAAGCCTCTCCAACAAAATCCAGGTAGAATCAGGAATGCCCCAGCGCAGCTGTCTAGGCCCTTTACTTTTTTCAATCTTTATTAACGACATGCCACTGGCTTTGAGTATAGCCAGTGTGTATGTATGCGGATGACTCAACACTATACAGGTCAGCTCCCACAGCAACTGAAATGACAGCAACACTTAACAAAGAGCTGCAGTTAGTTTCAGAATTGGTGGCAGGGAATAAGTTAGTCCTAAATATTTCAAAAATAAACGCATTGTACTAAACCCTAAACCTCAACTAAATCTTGTAATGAATAATTGAGGGCCCCGTGTAGCTCAGTTGGTAGAGCATGGCGCTTGCAACACCAGGGTTGTTGGCTCGTTTCCAACGGGGGGGGGGGGGCAGTATGAAAATGTATGCACTCACTAACTGTAAGTCGTTCTGGATAAGAGCGTCTGCTAAATGACTAAACATTTTAAATAATGTGGAAATTGAGCAAGTTGAGGAGACTAAATTGCTTGGAGTAACCCTGGATTGTAAACTGTCATGGTCAAAACATATTTATACAACAGTAGCTAGGATGGGGTGAAGTCTGACTACAATAAAGCGCTGCTCTGCATTCTTAATAGCACTATCAACAAGGCAGGTCCTACACACCCTAGTTTTGTCGCACCTGGACTACTGTTCAGTCGTGTGGTCAGGTGCCACAATTGGCACAGAACAAGGCAGCATGGCTGGCCCTTGGATGTACATAGAGTGCTAACATTAATAATATGCATGTCAATCTCTCCTAACTCAAAGTGGAGGAGAGGCGCACAGTACTACATAGAGCCATGACTACATGGAACTCTATTACACATCAAGTAACTCATACCAGCAGTAAAATTAGATTTTAAAAAACAGATAAAAATACACCCTTTGGAACAGCGGGGACTGTGAAGCACCACAAACATAGACACATGCATACAAACACACAATAACATACACACTATACACACATGTACACATGGATTTTATGTTATAGATATGTGGTTGTAGAGTAGAGGCCTGAGGGCACACACTTAATGTTGTGAAATCTGTTATGAATGCATTGTAATGTTTTTAAAATATATAACTGCCTTAATTTTGCTGTCTTGGCAGCACCTAATGGGGTTCCATAATAATTACAAATACAGCTTTGCACACTCTTGGCATTCCCTCAACCAGCTTCATGAGGTAGTCACCTGGAATGCATTTATATTAACAGGTGGAATTTATTTCCTTCTTAATGCCAATCAGTTGTGTTGTGACAAGGTAAGGTTGTTACACAGAAGATGGCCATATTTGGTAAAAGACCAAGTCCATATTATGGCAAGAACAGCTCAAAAAAGCAAAGAGAAATGACAGTCCATTACTTTAAGACATGAAGGTCAGTCAATACGGAACATTTCAAGAACTTTGAAAGTTTCTTCAAGTGCAGTCGCAACAAGCATCAAGCACTATGATGAAACTGGCTCTCATGAGGACCGCCACAGGAAAGGAAGACCTAGAGTTACCTCTGCTGCAGAGGATAAGTTCATTAGAGTTAACTGCACCTCAGATTGCATCCCAAATAAATGATTCACAGAGTAACAGTAACAGACACATCTCAACATCAACTGTTCCTAGGAGACTGCGTGAATCAGGCCTTCATGGTCGAATTGCTGCATAGAAACCACTACTAAAGGACACCATTAATAAGAAGAGACTTGCTTGGGCCAAGAAACACGAGCAATGGACATTAGACCCGTGGAAATCTGGCCTTTGGTCTGATGAGTCCAAATTTCAGATGTTTTGGTTCCAACCGGCGTGTCTTTGTGAGACGCAGAGTAGGTGAAGAAGGAGAGTGATGGAGTGCTGCATCAGATGACCTGGCCTCCACAATCACCCGACCTCAACCCGATTGAGATGGTTTGGGATGAGTTGAACCGCAGGGTGAAGGAAAAGCAGCCAAGAAGTGCTCAGCATATGTGGGAACTCCTTCAAGACTGTTGGAAAAGCATTCCTCATGAAGCTGGTTGAGAGAATGCCAAGAGTGTGCAAAGCTGTCTTCAAGGCAAAGGGTGGCTACTTTGAAGCATCTAAAATATAACCATATATTTTGATTTGTTTAACACTTTTTTTGGTTACTACAAGATTCCATATGTGTTACTTCATAGTTTTGATGTCTTCACTATTATTCTACAATGTATAAAATAGTAAAAATAAAGAAAAACCCTTGAATGAGTAGGTGTGTCCAAAAGTTTGACTGGTACTCTAATATTGCAATCTGTGTGTCTCTTCACTGGCCTTAGCTACGGTATTGTTTGCATTCAAGACCAGGTTGTTTTTACTGATCTCAGTTTGTTGGTGTCAGAGTATCCACTTATTTCGGTATTTTGTGTGGCATTAAAAATATTCTGCTAATGTCTTCTGTCATATTAATGACATAGAATTGCATGAAATGCATTTATAAAAGGCTTTTTTTTTCAGGTGTAGAAATCCTGAAAACGCCTCTGCTCAACTGTATGACACTACGCAAATGTTATTTTACATACATGCAATGCTTTATTATAAAGGGGATTATAGTACCCTCAACTCAAAACATGTTGCTGATTGTTTAAGCAAGTGTTGTAGTAACTTATACTCTACATTAACCTCCACAGAGCAGAGATGTAGAACTGCCTCAACTGCACTACACACATGTAAAGTAATCATTAATCATCCAACTTCAGACTAAAAAGTACTACTACTTCATATGTTTTTCAAGCCTCTTCATACATTTAAAAACAAAGTAAGATTGCGTACACTTGAAGCTATAATGATTGATTGTCAGCAACAACAACATAAAATACAGCAAAACTGAACTTTTACTCTCACATAATTGATAGTTAACCTCAAGAGCTAGCTTTTATTAAGACCACCCGCATGCAGTGCCTCAGATGAAGAATACAGCGTTTGAGTGCTGAATCGTTGATGTAGTGCTATCCAAAAGCCTCATGCACATTGAAACATCTTTCTGTCATCCTTTCTTCTCAATTCTCTCTCTCTCTCTCTCTCTCTCTCTCTCTCTCTCTCTCTCTCTCTCTCTCTCTCTCTCTCTCTCTCTCTCTCTCTCTCTCTCTCTCTCTCTCTCTCTCTCTCTCTCTCTCTCTCTCTCTCCATTCTTATTTGTTAACTTTTGTCTCTCTTTTTGATGTACAGTATACTCAGCTCTTTTTTTTTGCACTATTTTTGAGAACACACAAAAGGCAAACAACAATATTGATTTGTTGAACAGGAATGATGTTCTGTTGACAGAAAATGCACCGCAACACCATACTGCCTTGTGGAATTCCAGCGCATCTAATATACTCTCAAATGCTAATGCAGTCCCCTTTGCTAACCTCCCTCCCCTCTTTGCGTAACCCCCCCTCACACACTACTGGGCCTTGATTAAATCTGTGTTCTGTCCAGGCTAGCGCTGCCAGATGACTGTGAATATGAATGAGAGGGACAGTAACATTGAATATTGCACAAGTGTAAGCTCTGTCCTTGCCGTCTCTCTCTCTCTCCTGCTCAGACTGTCTATCTCTTTCAAGCACTCGCACGTGCGCACATACATGTACACAAGTGCACACATGAGTGTGTGCACACGCACACACACACACACAAACACATTTTGGAGTAGAGATGAGACTGGGGGTACAGGGCACCAGGCTACGGTGGCGTGAAATCTAAAGAAAACAAAGTACTGTGTAGGTGCGCCGAACAAAAACTGCTTATGTAGTGAGAGTCAAACAGGGGTAAATAGAACCTTCATTCCCCTGTGAACTATCCAGGTCTCTGTGCTCATTCTCCTAGCATCTGAGTATGTAGGAGCAGTGCTGTTATCAATTCACTAGAGACAGTAGATGACACGTGGGTTCACAAGCTGTGTAATGATGGGTAGTTTGTTAAAAATGCTTGTGCCAAAGGATATACAAAGGGGGGCAAGTAATTGGAAATAGACAAGAAATAAACAAGGGAAATATGAACAAAAATTAAACATTACACTCACAAAAGTTTTAAAAGAATATAGACATTTCAAATGTTATGTTATTGGCAACCTAACAATGTGCAAATAGTCCCCCTCAGTGTATGATAATTTATTTGTATTTGAGAATCCCCTTTTATCCCACATGCAAGTGACGGCACGCACGCACGCAGGCGCACACACACACACACACCACACCACACACTCCTCTCCGGTCTCCACTGCAGTCAGTGTGTCAGTGGAGTGTCTGACACTATTGACTGGCTCCAGTCCTGGCTAACACAGAGAGGAGACACCTAGCCCTGCCAAGCACCATGGCTGGAGAGCTCCTCCAGGGTCCTGGGGTGTGAGAACGCCTTGCATGCTATCCATGGATCCATCAGTTTTCCATTAAACCCTCTCAACCCCATGTTCTCCTCCATTCCAGACTTGTTTGTTTAGCTACATGTATGTTGGCTATTTACAAAAAACAAAGTGTGGTGAATGGTGAAACAGTGAGGGTGCTGGCTATATACTGTAGTTCATTCCATGTCAACAAGACAAAAACATAACTATTTTGAGATATTCAACACCGACTGAATGCTATTTTGATTTATTGCAAAGCCCACCGTGTATTTGTTTGTATAATTGCAAAACCTCAGTAAGAAAAAAAAAAGCACTTTCATGGTTCATCATGGGGAAATTCAACAGCCAGAAAGATCTATCTAAGAACTCTCTATTAGAAAAGCATCAAAGACAAAGTCAGTGGGTTACCCAATTTCTGAACAGCCTTTTACAGCTTCTGCCCTACACATTTACATTTAAGTCATTTAGCAGACGCTCTTATCCAGAGCGACTTACAAATTGGTGCATTCAACATAGGATAGCCAGTGGGACAACCACCACTGGGGTAGGGGAGGTGTAGAAGGATTACTGTTAGACTATTGTCGTGTATGACGATTATGACTATTTTAGAGGAACAAAGAAAATAATGTTTATCTTAGTTCAAAAGTAGCCGTTTGTGGGGTGACGCCCCAGGGGAGACGGGTGATTGGACAGAAGAGGGAGCAACCCATCTTTTTGCATTGTTTATAAGTATATGCTGGGCGAAGAAGAAGTCAGAGCGACCATTGCAATCGGGGGCGTCGCTCTCCGGATGTCATGACATCTGTGAAACTTATGCTGAAAGCTTGTGATATGAATAAACTTATGATCCAAGTTCAGTATGAGCAGACTCCTTTGTTTATCAGCAATGACTAGCAACATTTACTCGATACCGCAAATGGCGTCACGAAAAGGGAAGGACTGCATTTACTTCTTTGTTCCATTCATTCAGCCGCCAAGCTAACTCGTTCTGAAGTCATGGCCAGACAAGGGTGAGTTTTCTTTCTCACAGCTTTGGAAGTTTGTTAGTTTGGATACTATTTGAGTGTACACTGGAGAAATGTACCGTTAGAACAAATGTGCGTTATGTTGCGTTATTGCTGAGAACTGGGGGTCTGGCAAATCATTATAAATTTCTTTTTGCACTGGTAAACAGTGCAAAAGGGGGGAGAGCCTATAAATTGGCTATAGATATGTGTTGCTTGAATAGGAAGTCAAGAACAATCGGGGGCCAAGTATGTATACAAGTTAGGACATTGCAGGATTTGATAAGCCCTCGGAACAAACGAGGCGACCCCTATGGTGGGCCATAAATCCTGGTAACGCGCTAGGTGTTGTCAGGTCAGTCTTGGACTGGGGTTGGGTTATAGATTTATTGTAAGTTGCTGCTCATCTTCTATCCGACGGGGTAGCTGCTTGGGGGGACCGCTCATAAAATATCCATACGCACGGCAGCCTAAAGTTAGGAAAAAGGAAAAAGTAATTAAAGACGCAATGTCGGGTGCATTGTTTTTATGCTACATGGTGCATACAGGCTAATGCTAAAGGCTAATGCTAATATGCTGCGTGAGAACATGTGACCGTAGAGGTCCACTGCGATGGGATAAAGCCTCTTAAATTATGTTTGTGTGTGTGTGGAATTCAGGTTCTATGTTTTGTGAGCGCTGTTAAATGTTGTTGACTATGAGGGGAAAACGGAGGTACAGCAGGACTGTTAAACTGTCTGTTTGGGTTGGTGAAAGAATCTCCCTTCCACGGTGAAAAAGTATTTTTGAATGTATCGCGCATGCGTGGGATTTTACTAGACTGGGCTGCAGGGGGAGACAGAGAAATAGCCACAAACAAAGAGGAGAGATTTTAACACGAATCTTCTAGTTGTTAAAGCGGCTGTGGGTTAAAGATGAAACTGGTTTGGTGACCTATTGAATTGATAAATAAGAGAGATATGTTGACGGATAAAAAATAAAAATAATTAAATAAATAAAATAAAAATGTTTTTGAGCGATCTATAATTATTCCTGAGTTGATTCTTAGAGCGAATGTGAACGAGGGAATATTGAATGTGGAAATAACTCAGTGATTGCATAAACTGCTAAATTATTTTTCTGTTTCTATGCTCTTTTGTCATATGAGAGGAACGATAGGACGAGACGAGAGGAGAGAGAGGGAGAAAGAGAGGTGCTGACGTGACATCACGTGACAGGGGGAGGATCGAGTCAAAAAGGTTTTGGTACTGGTCTCGTTGCAAAATCTTCCCCTACAGGATATTGATGTTATGACAATTTCACAGAGGCTTGGCAACAGACTGATCATTTGAATAAAATGTAGAGTCTCTGGCATCACTTGGGTTTGATTGCAGTTGTGTTGGAAATCGAGTACTGACATTATTCTGTAAAATTAAGATAATTAGGTGCTTATAGAGCAAGGGGGTTTATGGGAATTGTAGTGTTGTAAGGTTAGAGGGCTTGGTTTTTAGGATTGGTAAGATAGCCACTAATTGATAAATTGGTAAGATAGGATATAGAAATAAAAAATTGGTTTTAATTAATCATAATTTTTAATTGATTTTTTTATTTTAATAAAAAATATTTTTTGAATAAAATTTTTAATTGATTTTTTTAATATTCATATTTTGGTTGATTGATAAAAAAAAAAAAATTTAATAATTAAAGGGGGGAAGCCATAGGCTATATGGTCTAAAATAAAATAATTCACAATAAAGGAATATAAAAGAGTAGTTACAATGGGGAGAAAGGACAGCAAGGCTATGAAAGTCATTACACCGGTTGATATAGTTGAGAATAGTAATCCTTTAACTAAAGTATTGCAAGGTTATCCGGCAAATGAAACAAAAGTTGCCCTTCATTCTCAAACAAAAACTGATAAAAGATTCCAGCGATAAGATAAACAGAGGTATAGAGAAAAGGCTAAAGGAAGAGAAGGCGACAGAAAAACTAATGGCAGAAGTTAGTACACCTTTCTCACATACGGATTCAGCAAAAACACCCCCACCTTATGAGAAGGAAGTAGAGCTTAGGGATGTTTATCCTCAGCTTCCAGGGATCATCCAGGAGGGTGATTATTGCATCAGAGATGAAGATGAATGAATAATAGATAGAGGACAAGCAGAAACGACCAGAAAGATGAATCCAAAACTCCAGAAGTAAGAAAAAACCGAGATGTCTGGAAACTAAGAGAAGAATGAGGTTCGGAAAGATGAGGATGAAGATACAGAAGAGAAGAAAACCTGCTGAGAAAAGAATCCCAAGAATTGGAGGAGAAGAATACATTGAGGTCAAGGAAAGGCCAATAGTAAGAAGATGATGGAAGATGATATTTCGAGGACAGAACTTAGAATATAAGCTTTTGAAGAATACTGATATGTCAACAGCAAGAAAGAACAGGATCAATAAACTCTCAGAAAACTCAATCAAATACAACTTACAACTGGTGGAGAAGGAGAAGAGAAGCTTTGGTTATGAAGAATCAGAGTGAACCAAATCAACAATCACTGCCACAGCTTCAACAGGACCAGTTCCAACCGCAATTGTACCAGCCACCAAGGGCGGTACCAGGTGTTTCATATCCACAGCCAGTTTCTGGACAGACACAGAATTGGAGAGGAAGAGGACGAGAAGGCTTAGAAGGAGGAGGAAGATTTCAGCTACACTTCCAGCAACTTTCAGAAGAGTGTTATAATTGTGGACAGATTGGTCACTTTACCTGTGAGTGCAACAAGTCAGGAGGAAACATCAGAGGGAATTTCAGAGGAAGATACAGGGGCCAGTCAAGATCATCTGGAGGACCGGTGAACCCCTACAGGGGTCCGGAGCAAGGATTCTAGAGGTGCCTAGAAGATACGAAGGGGGGTGTCAGCTGGTAGCACCAATTAGGAAGAAAAGTATCTAACAATTGAAGTGAAAACAAAGGACTATGAGAAGTGATAGTGAATAGTGGAAAAGCTTTTATCTGTGTTGAGCCTAAAGAGGTTAAACATCTCACTATGTAAAATTAACTAATTAGGATACGGATTTGAGGTAGTAAAACAGCTAATTACTCTTAAGGAACCAATTGGGCTCTGCTATAAAAATCAAAGTCAAATTAAAATAGAAAATTAATTGTTTGTCGTCTGCGTAGCAATGATAGGAGAGACCATGTGAGGATATGACAGAGACAGATGAATTGGTGTATAGAGAGAATAGTAGAGGGCCTAGAACTGAGCCCTGGTGAGTGAGAGCACGTGGTGAGAGCACGTGGTGCGGAGACAGATTCAGCAGGGAGGAGAAGGTGGCAAAGAGCTTCCTAGGGTGGTAGAAAGTGGCTTTAGCAGCAGAAACAGAGGAAGAGAATGTAGAGAGGAGGGAGTGAAAAGATGACAGGTCCGCAGGGAGTCTAGTTTTCCTCCATTTCCGCTCGGCTGCCCGGAGCCCTCTTCTGTGAGCTCGCAATGAGTCGTCAAGCCACGGAGCAGGAGGGGAGGACCGAGCCGGCCGGGAGGATAGGGGACATAGAGAGTCAAAAGATGCAGAATGGGAGGAGAGGAGGGTTGAGGAGGCAGAATCAGGAAATCGGAGGGAGAAGGATTTAGCAGAGGGAAGAGATGATAGGATGGAAGAGGAGAGAGTAGCGGGAGAGAGAGAGCGAAGGTTGCGACGGCACATTACCATCTGAGTAGGGGCAGAGTGACTAGTGTTGGAGGAGAGCGAGAGAGAAAAGGATACAAAGTAGTGGTCGGAGACTTGGAGGGGAGTTGCAGTGAGATTAGTAGAAGAACAACATCTAGTAAAGATGAGGTCAAGCGTATTGCCTGCCTTGTGAGTAGGGGGGACGGTGAGAGGGTGAGGTCAAAAGAGGAAAGGAGTGGAAAGAAGGAGGCAGAGAGAAATGAGTCAAAGGCAGACGTAGGGAGGTTAAAGTCACCCAGAACTGTGAGGGGTGAGCCATCCTCAGGAAAGGAACTTATCAAGGCGTCAAGCTCATTGATGAACTCTCCAAGGGAACATGGAGGGCGATAAATGACAAGGGATGTTAAGCTTGAATGGGCTAGTGACTGTGACAGCATGGAATTCAAATGAGGAGATAAAAAGAGAGAATGTCCACTTGGGAGAGATGAGGATTCCTGTGCCACCGCCACGCTGACCAGATGCTTTCGGGGTATGCGAGAACACATGGTCAGACGAGGAAAGAGCAGTAGGAGTAGCAGTGTTTTCTGTGGTAATCCATGTTTCCGTCAGCGCCAAGAAGTCGAGGGACTGGAGGGTAGCATAGGCTGAGATGAACTCTGCCTTGTTGGCCGCAGAACGGCAGTTTCAGAGGCTGCCAGAGACCTGGAACTCCACGTGGGTCGTGCGCGCAGAGACCACCAGATTAGAGTGGCAACAGCCACGTGGTGTGAAGCGTTTGTATGGCCTGTGCAGAGAGGAGAGAACAGGGATAGTCAGACACCTAGTTGACAGGCTACAGAAAAAGGCTACAGGAATGAAATGAACTAAACATCTGGGAAAGCGAGAGAGCGGGGCCTCTCTCACTTACGTTTAACTGAAACACTCAAATATAACTCTCCCAACTTCCACTTTAGAAATTATAATTGTTGTAAACTACAGCGGTTCAATGTTTTCTAGGAATAGACTCTAACTTAGTTTATTCAGCTAGCTAACTTGGTACAGTATTCTTCCGTGAAAATCGTCCAGGGCACCGAATCCTATGACGCCAAAGCCAACTAGCATGCCAGCCTCTAATAACACGGTTGCAAATACTTGTTGCATTTACAACTTGTCTAAGTCCTATCATCTACTGATTTCAGCCAGTGTATGGCTGTGGATTAAGTGTATTTATGATTATATGACAATATTTTAGGTTGACAATAAGTCTATTACAACATTTCTGATATATCACATGCCTTTTGTTTTCAGGCTAACGAAGTTAGTCACAGATGAGTTTTCCAATGGAGCCCTCTTTGTCTGGAGAAGTAAATGAACGGTTCCACCGCTGTAGGATCTGTTTCTACTACGCTTTGTAGTGGATCACTCAGAGTACCAATGCGGCAATTGTTTGCTTGCTGAGGATTATAGGCTTGATCAGTGGCTTCCTTGATCAGCAGGTCGCCAGTACGAAACTGGGGGAAAGCAGAGCGGAATGTTTACCTTTTCTATGCCGGTGGCTGGACGTCATTCGCACATGTTGGATGCATCTCCGTCTTGTCGTTTGTCGTTTTCCGACTGGCCGGTGTTTCCCGGAGTTCGTTCGCCAGGGTAGACATCTCCTGCCTCTCCTCCCACATCTGATAGTGGAGTCGAAGGAGCACAGCAAGACGAGCATGGCAATCAACAATGGTCGCATGTCACGAGCCGTGGAAGCCGAAGACAACGGCCTGCTTCAAAGCAATGTCCTATCCCGGAGATCTAGTAAATGACATTACTAAGCTGCTCCCGCATGTACAACGCCAGGACGATTTTATCGTAGTCCATGTTGGTTTTAATGACATTATGAAGGGCAGCTCTGAACAGTTGAAACTGGATTTCAAAGAGCTGATTGACTCTCTGCTAGACACTAAGAAAATACCCATCATATCTGGCCCTGTGCCCTCTCTGAATCGTGGCATTGAACGCTTTAGCAGGATTCTTTCTCTTCACAACTGGCTACGTGATTATTGCAGCTCAATGGGTGTAACTTTTGTTGACAATTTCGATACCTTTTGGAAACAAAACATGTTTTATAAGAAGGATGGGATCCACCCAAATCATTTGGGCATTATAAGGCTGCATTGAGACAATGACTTATCAATTACCCAAGTCCAGCTCAGTTAATCCCTACCATTGTATCGCTGAGTCATCATAATACTTTAGCAAATGTACATTATACCAGGGGCATTGGTAGACACAATGTAAGTAACCCTCTAACTGCCCTGAATGCCTCTGCTGATGCTACAGCTGTTGTATGCAGCAATCATGTGCCTATGAACCAGATTTATACTGTTAGCACTGAGGCGGTGTGCACTAGTAGGAAGTCCACTGTGTGCAGCTCACCCTGCACTTACATAAATAACATGAGCATATATACTTCCGCTAAGCTTCCCAGGAAAGCAATGAAAACAAGTAAGCATCCCAGAAGAAAAGTGCTCAGAATAGCCCACGTAAACATATGTACAGTGGGGAAAGAAAGTATTTAGTCAGCCACCAATTGTGCAAGTTCTCCCACTTAAAAATATGAGAGAGGCCTGTAATTTTCATCATAGGTACACGTCAACTATGACAGACAAATTGAGAAAAAAAAATCCAGAAAATCACATTGTAGGATTTTTAATGAATTTATTTGCAAATTATGGTGGAAAATAAGTATTTGGTCACCTACAAACAAGCAAGATTTCTGGCTCTCACAAACCTGTAACTTCTTGTTTAAGAGGCTCCTCTGTCCCCCACACGTTACCTGTATTAATGGCACCTGTTTGAACTTGTTATCAGTATAAAAGACACCTGTCCACAACCTCAAACAGTCACACTCCAAACTCCACTATGGCCAAGACCAAAGAACTGTCAAAGGACACCATAAACAAAATTGTAGACCTGCACCAGGCTGGGAAGACTGAATCTGCAATAGGTAAGCAGCTTGGTTTGAAGAAATCAACTGTGGGAGCAATTATTAGGAAATGGAAGACATACAAGACCACTGATAATCTCCCTCGATCTGGGGCTCCACGAAAGATCTCACCCTGTGGGGTCAAAATGATCACAAGAACGGTGAGCAAAAATCCCAGAACAACACGGGGGGACCTAGTGAATGTCCTGCAGAGAGCTGGGACCAAAGTAACAAAGCCTACCATCAGTAACACACTATGCCGCCAGGGACTCAAATCCTGCAGTGCAAGACGTGTCCCCCTGCTTAAGCCAGTACATGTCCAGGCCCTTCTGAAGTTTGCTAGAGTGCATTTGGATTATCCAGAAGAGGATTGGGAGAATGTCATATGGTCAGATGAAACCAAAATAGAACTTTTTGGTAAAAACTCAACTTGTCGTGTTTGGAGGACAAAGAATGCTGAGTTGCATCCAAAGAACACCATACCTACTGTGGAGCATGGGGGTGGAAACATCATGCTTTGGGGCTGTTTTTCTGCAAAGGGACCAGGACGACTGATCCGTGTAAATGAAAGAATGAATGGGGCCATGTATCGTGAGATTTTGAGTGAAAACCTGCTTCCATCAGCAAGGGCATTGAAGATGAAACGTGGCTGGGTCTTTCAGCATGACAATGATCCCAAACACACCGCCCGGGCAACGAAGGAGTGGCTTCGTAAGAAGCATTTCAAGGTCCTGGAGTGGCCTAGCCAGTCTCCAGATCTCAACCCCATAGAAAATCTTTGGAGGGAGTTGAAAGTCTGTGTTGCCCAGCGACAGCCCCAAAACATCACTGCTCTAGAGGAGATCTGCATGGAGGAATGGGCCAAAACACCAGCAACAGTGTGTGAAAACCTTGTGAAGACTTACAGAAAACGTTTGACCTGTGTCATTGCCAACAAAGGGTATATAACAAAGTATTGAGAAACGTTTGTTATTGACCAAATACTTATTTTCCACCATAATTTGCAAATAAATTCATAAAAAATCCTACAATGTGATTTTCTGGAATTTTTTTCCTCAATTTGTCTGTTATAGTTGACGTGTACCTATGATGAAAATTACAGGCCTCTCTCATCTTTTTAAGTGGGAGAACTTGCACAATTGGTGGCTGACTAAATACTTTTTTTCCCCACTGTATATACCCAATACACACAAATCTAAGTAAGGAATGGAATTAAGGATATGTACATATATTGGCGAGCAATGACAGAGCGGCGTGGACTAAGATACAGTAGAATATTATAATATACAGTATATACAGTACATATGAGGAGTGATGCAAGATATGTAAACATTATTAAAGTGACTAGACTTCCATTTCTTAAAGTGGCCAGTGATATCAATAGGCAGCAGCAGCCTCTAATGTGCTAGTGATGGCTATTTAACAGTTTTTTTTTGAGATAGAAGCTGTTTTTCAGTCTCTCTGTCCCAGTTTTGATGCACCTGTACTGACCTCGCCTTCTGGATGATAACAGGGTGAACAGGCAGTGGCTCGGGTGGTTGATGTCCTTGATGATCTTTTTGGCCTTCCTGTGACATCGGGTGCTGTAGGTGTCCTGGAGGGCGGGTAGTTTGACCCCGGTAATGCGTTCGGCAGACCGCACCACCCTCTGGAGAGCCCTGCAGTTGCGGGCGGTGCAGTTGCCGTACCAGGCGGTGATACAGCCCGACAGGATGCTCTCAATTGTGCATCTGTAAACGTTTGTGAGGGTTTTCGGTGCCAAGCCAAATTTCTTCAGCCTCAACAGGTTGAAGAGGCTCTGTTGCACCTTCTTTACCACACTGTCTGCATGGGTGGACCATTTCAGTTTGTCAGTGATGTGTACAAAGAAACTTGAAGCTTTTTACCTTCTCCACTGCGGTCCCGTCGATGTGGATAGGGGGGTGCACCCTCTGCTGTTTCCTGAAGTCCACGATCATCTCTTTTGTTTTATTGACGTTGAGTGAGAGGTTATTTTCCTGGCACCACACTCCCAGAGCCCTCACCTCCTCCCTGTAGGCTGTCTCGTCATTGTTGGTAATCAAGCCTACTACTGTTGTGTCGTCTGCAAACTTGATGATTGAGTTGGAGTCGTGCTTGGCCACGCAGTCATGGGTGAACAGGGAGTACAGGAGGGGGCTGAGCACGCACCCTTGTGGGGCCCCAATACATAGGTATTCCTCTTGTCCAGATGGGATAGGGCAGTGTGCAGTGTGATGGCGATTTGCATCGTCTGTGGATTTATTGAGGCGGTCAGCAAATTGAAGTGGGTCTAGGGTGACAGGTAAGGTAGAGGTGATATGATCCTTGACTAGTCTCTCAAAGCACTTCATGATGTCAGAGGTGAGTGCTACGGGGCAATAGTAATTTAGTTTAGTTACCTTTGCTTTTTTTGGTACAGGAACAATGGTGGCCATCTTGAAGCATGTGGGGACAGCAGACTGGGATAGGGAGAGATTGAATATGTCCGTAAACACACCAGCCAGCTGGTCTGCTAAACTGAACTGGTAATACCTTTGATGATACAGTGGTAGCAATATAAGGTTATAACATTTACAGAAAATAAAGAAATGCCAGTGGTAGAGGTGTTGCTGTTTATATTCAGAACCACATTACAGTAAAGATTAGACAGGAATACATGTTAAAAACAGTTGAAGTAATATGGCTACAGGTTAATCTGCTTCACCTAAAGCCCATTCTTGTGGGAAGCTGCTGGAGACACTTATCTCCCTCACTAACTTTAAGCATCAGTTGTCAGAGCACCTTACCGATCACTGTACCTGACACAGCCCATCTGTAATTAGCCCACCCAACTACCTCATCCCCATATAGTTTTTTACATTGTTATTTATTTTGCTAATTTGCACCCCAGTATCTCTATTTGCACATCATCTTCTGCACATCTATCACTCCAGTGTTAATACTAAATTGTAATTATTTTGCACTATGGCCTATTTATTGCCTTACCTCCATAACTTACTACATTTGCACACACTGTATATAGCTTTTCTATTGTGTTATTGACTGTACGTTTTGTTTATTCCATATGTAACTCTGCGTTGTTGTTGTTTTTATCGCACTGCTTTGCTTTATCTTGGCCAGGTCGCAGTTGTAAATGAGAACTTGTTCTCAACTGGCTTACTGTACCTGGTTAAATAAAGGTTAAATAAAAATAAATAAATAAAAAGACCACCAAGTGCTAACAGTCAGTATCTGGATAACGTGTGAAATGCTTCATAATGTATGTGATATCAACATAGATATATTTTCTAGGTGATTTAAATATTGACTGGCTTTCATCATGCTGCCCACTCAAGAAAAAGCTTCAAACTGTAACCAGTGCCTGCAACCTGTTTCAGGTTCTCAGTCAACCTACCAGGGTAGGTACAAACAGCACAGGAATGAAATAATCAACATGTATTGATCACATCTTTACTAATGCTGCAGAAATATGCTTGAAAACAGTATCCAGATCCATCAGCTGTAGTGATCACAATATAATAGCCATGTCTAGGAAAACAAAGTTCCAAAGGCTGGGCCTAATATAGTGTATAAGAGGTCATACAATAAGTTTTGTAGTGATTCCTATGTTGTTGATGTAAAGAATATTTGTTGGTCTGTGGTGTGTAATGAGGAGCAAACAGACGTTGCACTTGACACATTTATGAAATTGCTTATCCCAGTTACTAATAAGCATGCACCCATTAAGAACATGAATGTAAGAACTGTTAAATCCCTGTGGATTGATGAGGAATTGAAAAATGGTATGGTTGAGAGGGATGAGGCAAAAGGAATGGCAAATAAGTCTGGCTGCACAACCAAATGGCAAACGTACTGCAAATTTAGAAATCATGTGACTAAACTGAATAAAAAGAAGAAGAAACTACACTATGAAACAAAGATAATTAACATTAAGAATGATAGTAAAAAGCTTTGGAGCACCTTCAATGAAATGTTGGGAAAAAAGGCAAACTCCGCTCCATTATTCACTGAATCAGATGGCTCATTCATCACAAAACCGACTGATATTG
Source organism: Coregonus lavaretus (assembly GCF_964263955.1). Taxonomy (NCBI): domain Eukaryota; kingdom Metazoa; phylum Chordata; class Actinopteri; order Salmoniformes; family Salmonidae; genus Coregonus; species Coregonus lavaretus. The sequence continues at coordinate 20,403,913 of NC_139993.1, forward strand.
CAAACTCCTTTAATTATTTTTCCATTGGATTAGAAAAGATTAGCAAACTTAGGCATGACATGCCAGCAACAAACACTGACACTACACATCCAAGTATATCTGACCAAATTATGAAAGACAAGAATTGTAATTTTGAATTCCGTAAAGTGAGTGTGGAAGAGGTGAAACAATTGTTGTTGTTTATCAACAATGACAAGCCCACGGGGTCTGACAACTTGGATGGAAAATTACTGAGGATAAAAGAGGACGATATTGCCACTCCTATTTGCAATATCTTCAATTTAAGCCTACTAGAAAGTGTGTGCCCTCTGGCCTGGAGGGAAGCAAAAGTCATTCCGCTACCTAAGAATAGTAAAGCCCCCTTTACTGGCTCAAATACCCAACCAATCAGCCTGTTTACAGTATAACCCTTAGTAAAGTTTTGGGAAAAAATTGTGTTTGAACAGATACAAATTTATTTTACAGTAAACTAATTGACAACAGACTTTCAGCACACTTATAGGGAAGGACATTCAACAAGGACAGCACTTACACAAATGACTAATGATTGGCTTAGAGAAATTGATGATAAAAAGATTGTGGGGGCTGTTTTGTTAGACTTCAGTGCTGCTTTTGACATTATCGATCTTAGTCTGCTGCTGGAAAAACATGTGTTATGGCTTTACAACCCCTGCTATAATGTGGATAAAGGGTTACCTGTCTAACAGAACACAGAGGGTGTTCTTTAATGGAAGCCTCTCCAACATAATCCAGGTAGAATCAGGAATTCCCCAGGGCAGCTGTCCAGGCCCCTTACTTTTTTCAATCTTTACTAACGACTATGTATGCGGATGACTCAACACTATACACATCAGCTACTATAGGGACTGAAATGACTGCAACACTTAACAAATGGCTGCAGTTAGTTTCAGAATGGGTGGCAAGGAATATGTTAGTCCTAAATATTTCAAAAACTGCTCTACCTTCTTAACAGCACTATCAACAAGGCAGGTCCTACAGGCTCTAGTTTTGTCGCACCTGGACTACTGTTCAGTCGTGTGGCCAGGTGCCACAAAGAGGGACTTAGGAAAATTGCAATTGGCTCAGAACAGGGCAGCACGTCTGGCCCTTGGATGTACAAAGAGAGCAAACATTAATAATATGCATGTCAAGCTCTCCTGGCTCAAAATGGAGGAGAGATTAACTTTATCACTACTTGTATTTGTGAGAAGTATTGACATGCTGGAAGCACTGAGCTGTCTGTTTAAACGACTAGCACACAGCTCAGACACCCATGCATACCCCACAGAACATGCCACCAGAGGTCTCTTCACAGTCCCCAAATCCAGAACAGACTATGGGAGGTACACAGTACTATATAGAGCCATGACTACATGGAACTCTTTTCCACATCAGGTAACTGCAGTAGAATCAGATTTAAAAAACTGATAAAAATACACCTTATGGAATACCGGGGACTGTGAAGCAACACAAACATCGGCACAGACACATGCATACACACACGATAACATGGATTTTGTGTTGTAGATATGTGCTAGTGGAGTAGGGGCCTGAGGGCACACACTTAGTGTGTTGTGAAATCTGTTATGAATGTATTGTAATGTTTTAAAAATTGTATAACTTCCTTAATAAATACAAATACAAATACCTCATTTTCAAACACTTTAAAATATGGAAGCCAAACACCAAAACTATGGATACAACTTCCTCCACACTTGCATATTTTCATAATTCATATGCGCGCCACTAGAAATCTCTGCATTAGCATGTTTCTGTTAGCGGATATATCCCCCAAAATATACACCATATTACTGGCCTGCTAATGCACCTGGACCTTGTAGGTTAAACTGCCGAGAAAAACCCCATAACTGATCCAAATGATTGCTCAATCGGGCAGGCTAGATGCAGTTATTTCGAAATGAATATGCATTCAAAACGCCTGGTATTTGAGTGGTTATTCAAATTACATTCACTGCAGTTTACAGCCTAGACTAGAGTTTGTACTCACTTGAAAACAATAACATTCTTCATTACATTGTGTAGTTGTAGGCTAGGCAGGATAATTTTCTTGTCCCCCAAAAAATGAAACAATAGGGTAACTTTGAGTTGGTACCTGGGGACTGGGAGGGAGCGCACTCAGTGCAGGCTATCTATGATTTTGTTATCTGATCAACTTATTTTTCTTTCGCTGTGTAAACTGCCTGAATATATTACCTGCATCAGTATTAAGCCTAACATTGAGCTTTTGAATTATAGGCTACATCTCGTGGTCCTCTGTAGCTCAGCTGGTAGAGCACGGCGCTTGAAACGCCAAGGTAGTGGGTTCGAGCCCCGGGACCACCCATACACAAAAATGTATGCATGCATGACTGTAAGTCGCTTTGGATAAAAGCGTCTGCTAAATGGCATATTATATTATTATATATTATATTATTATTATTATATGTTTGTTCTGTTGCGCAATTACTGTATTTGTTCTGTTGCGCAATTACGCACCTGGCCTTTCCGCTGCCATGGCTATTCCTCTTAAATCTTGTGGAGTCCCAGGAAAAGCTACAAAAGCTTGTTGGACACTTATTTCGACGTATTTCTTTAGCCTACTAATAGCCCATTGGACGAGAGATGCATGCTTGCTCTTGCTTGCTGAATGTAAAATAGGATACAGCATTAAGAAGTGGCAGGGAGTTGGAAAGGAGAAGCCCATATTTTCCAATAGGCCAACCTTAACACTGGGCTACATCCTGAAAAAAATATATTATATGAGTGGCCTGCTAATGTACCTTTCTGGACCTTCTAAACTGTCGAGAATAGACCCAAACGGATCCAAATGGTAGCATAATCAGGCCTAGGCTGTAGGTAAAGGCAGTTATTTCAGCATGAGCGGTTTTTCAAATTAGCCTACATCACTGCAGTTTACAGCCTAGGGACAATAATTGTGTACTCAAATAACTGCACTGTGTTGTTGTTGCCATGGTATAATCATTTTGTCTACAAACGTAGGCCTAATCAATAGCAGATTTGCGTGCCTGGGGACCACAGAGCGCAGCCTGGGGGAACACACTACAGTTCTGCCATTTCATAATCTTTTATTGTATTTTTTATTTTTATTTTGACTGGTAAATACACTGCTCAAAAAAATAAAGGGAACACTTAAACAACACAATGTAACTCCAAGTCAATCACACTTCTGTGAAATCAAACTGTCCACTTAGGAAGCAACACTGATTGACAATACATTTCACATACTGTTGTGCAAATGGACTAGACAACAGGTGGAAATTATAGGCAATTAGCAAGACACCCCCAATAAAGGACTGGTTTTGCAGGTGGTGACCACAGACCACTTCTCAGTTCCTATGCTTCCTGGCTGATGTTTTGGTCACTTTTGAATGCTGGCGGTGCTTTCACTCTAGTGGTAGCATGAGACAGAGTCTACAACCCACACAAGTGGCTCAGGTAGTGCAGCTCATCCAGGATGGCACATCAATGCGAGCTGTGGCAAGAAGGTTTGCTGTGTCTGTCAGCGTAGTGTCCAGAGCATGGAGGCGCTACCAGGAGACCGGCCAGTACATCAGGAGACGTGGAGGAGGCTGTAGGAGGGCAACAACCCAGCAGCAGGACTGCTACCTCCGCCTTTGTGCAAGGAGGAGCAGGAGGAGCACTGCCAGAGCCCTGCAAAATGACCTCCAGCAGGCCACAAATGTGCATGTGTCTGCTCAAACGGTCAGAAACAGTTTCCATGAGGGTGGTATGAGGGCCCGACGTCCACAGGTGGGGTTGTGCTTACAGCCCAACACCGTGCAGGACGTTTGGCATTTGCCAGAGAACACCAAGATTGGCAAATTCGCCACTGGCGCCCTGGCGCCCTGGCGCCCTGTGCAGATGAAAGCAGGTTCACACTGAGCACGTGACAGATGTGACAGAGTCTGGAGACGCCATGGAGAACGTTCTGCTGCCTGCAACATCCTCCAGCATGACCAGTGTGGCGGTGGGTCAGTCATGGTGTGGGGTGGCATTTATTTGGGTGGCCGCACAGCCCTCCATGTGCTCGCCAGAGGTAGCCTGACTGCCATTCGGGACCGAGATGAGATCCTCAGACCCCTTGTGAGACCATATGCTGGTGCGGTTGGCCCTGGGTTCCTCCTAATGCAAGACAATGCTAGACCTCATGTGGCTGGAGTGTGTCAGCAGTTCCTGCAAGAGGAAGGCATTGATGCTATGGACTGGCCCGCCCATTCCCCAGACCTGAATCCAATTGAGCACATCTGGGACATCATGTCTCGCTCCATCCACCAACGCCACGTTGCACCACAGACTGTCCAGGAGTTGGCGGATGCTTTAGTCCAGGTCTGGGAGGAGATCCCTCAGGAGACCATCCGCCACCTCATCAGGAGCATGCCCAGGCGTTGTAAGGAGGTCATACAGGCACGAATCCAGACCTCCATGGGTTGATAAATTTGATTTCCATTGATAATCTTTGTGTGATTTTGTTGTCAGCACATTCAACTATGTAAAGAAAAAAGTATTTAATAAGATTATTTCATTCATTCAGATCTAGGATGTGTTATTTTAGTGTTCCCTTTATTTTTTTGAGCAGTGTATTTAACCTATAGCCCTAATATTTAGCTAATATCTACCTGATATTTAGCTTCTTACTTCGGCTACACATCACTCTCACACGTTTATTTAGTATCATTTTTTATACTAGGCCTAATAGCCTATTCGGGGAAAGAAGCAGGCTTGGTCTTGCTAATTGCTGAATGTAAAACAGGCCTATAGCATAGAAAATGCATGTCGGGGAATGTTGACGAGAGAAAGTGCGTTGGTGTGACCACTTTTGGCCGGTTATGATAACGTTGTAGCACTGATGCATTGCAAATAGTTGCACAGGACAGACAGTGATGAGAACAGTGAAAAAGAAGACCCAAAATAATTGACAACCATTAGAAAAATGGAAATCACTTGCTACCACTTTATTAATAGGCAGCGTGCAGTAGTGTGTGTTGATCAGTTGATTGACAGGTGTAGGACTGCAGAATGATAAACTATCATTTTTCCTCTAGTGTGGATGCTCATCAACGTTTTATAGTTATGTAGCCTATAGTTTATCATTATAGTTATCATTAAACCAAAATATAAATGCAACATGTAAAGTGTTGGTCCCGTGTTTCATGTTTCATGTTTCATGAACTGAAATAAAAGATCCCAGAAATGTTCTATACGCACAAAAAGCTTATGAAATTTGCACAAATTTGTTTACATCCCTGTTAATGAGCATTTCTCCTTTGCAAAGATAATCCATCCACCTGACAGGTGTGGCATATCAAGAAGCTGATTTAACAGCATGATCATTACACAGGTGAACCTTGTGCTGGGGACAATAAAAGGCCACTCTAAAATGTGCAGTTTTTTGCAATTGGCCTGCTGACTGCAGAAATGTCCACCAGGGCTGTTGCCAGAGAATGTAATGTTAATTTTTCTACGTTGTTTTAGAGAATTTGGCACAACATTAATCCAGCCTCACAACCACAGACCACATGTAACCACTCCAGCCCAGGACTTCCATAACCGGCTTCTTCACCTGCGGGATCGTCTGAGACTAGCCACCCGGACAGCTGATGAAACTGTGGCTTTGCACAGCCGAATAATTTCTGCACAAACTGTCAGAAACCGTCTCAGGGAAGCTCATCTGCGTGCTCATCGTCCTCACCAGGGTCTTGACCTGACATCAGTGGGCAAATGCTCAACTTCGATGGCCACTGGCACGCCGGAGAAGTGTACTCTTCAAGGATGAATCCCGGTTTCAACTGTACTGGGGAGATGGCAGACGTATGTATGGCGTCGTGTGGGCGAGTGGTTTGCTGATGTCAACATTGTCAACAGAGTGCCCCATGGTGGCGGTGAGGTTATGGTATGCGCAGGCTTAAGCTACGGACAACGAACACAATTGCATTTTAACGATGGCAATTTGAATGCACAGAGATACCGTGACGAGATCCTGAGGACAATTGTCGTGCCATTCTTTCACCGCCATCACCTCATGTTTCAGCATGATAGTGCACGGCCCCATGTCGCAAGGATCTGTACACAATTCCTGGAAGCCAAAAATGTCCCAGTTCTTCCATGGCCTGCATAATCACCAGACATGTCACCGATTGAGCATGTTTGGGATGCTATAGATCGACGCGCACGACAGCGTGTTCCAGTTCCCGCCAATATTCAGCAACTTCGCACAGCCATTGAAGAGGAGTGGGACATGCAAAGGAGATGTGTCGCGTGTGAGGCAAATGGTGGTCACACCAGATACTGACTGGTTTTCTGATCCACACCCCTAATTTTTTTTTATGGTATCTGTGACCAACAGATGCATATCTGAACTGTAACTCAGTAAAATCTTGGAAATTGTTGCATGTTGCGTTTATATTTATGTTCAGCATAGTTATAGGCTTGGTGGATGGCCCAAGACTCTGTCACAAATAACGTTATTATCACAACAGAGCTAGCCTACTAGCAAGTCTAGCTAACATTAGCGAACTTAAATGAAATACATATACAATTACAATTACACTTATACTTGTTTACTTGACTTTTATACTCCTTCAAATAATATTACTGTGGCAAGTTTGCCACCAGCGTGCTGAAGTAGGGAAGTAAATCAGAAGTCGAATCCATCACTTCCGTTGTTTGGCTGTGCCGAAAGCAACATTAGAAAATGTGGATGCAATTTTTACCCATTCTGGAACTTTTAGGCTTTATGACATAGCACCTCTAGTAATTTAATAGGATCTCTATGGTCGCTATCCCCTGATAGGATATCAACACATCATTAACCATGTCAAAAATGTTTAGAATTACAGGAAATGAGCTGTAAAACTGCAAAATGTTCACTCAGCCTCATTGCAAAATGTGTACTGTAGCATAGCAGGAAAGTTGCTTAAAAAATGCAATGAGGCTGAGAGAATTTTGCAAAAATGTCTGGAATAAGTACGTAGTTAGCTTTTTCCATGAGAAAATAAATACAGAAAAATACAACATTTGGAGTGTGTGGTGGGGGGGGGGGGGGGGGGGGGGGCTCTCTCAGACCTTGCGGGAAGGCCCCACAAAACTGATGTGTGCTATGCCAGTGACCCTACAGTGGATGCAACAATTAAATCCGTCAGCTGGAGTAAACAGTGGGAATCCTCCTAACGTGACCCAGTTCAAAGTATGAATATACTGTAGAAAATACCGACATTTAAAGCAGGAATCCTGATGTGTGTTAGCGAATATCAAAACCTTTGTTCTGCTATCAATGCCTCCTTCCGCTCGCTGGTTTTATCTGTGGAGTCTTTACCATGGGCCTCACCTCGAGGGAAACCTTGCAAAGATCAAACCATTCAGCAAACAAGCCCTGTTTCCACCTGTACATTGATCCCACAATGGGCTGTGACTGGTGGAAGGTCTGGAGGTTGGTTGCTGGAGATTAGAAGTTCTGCATTTTTTTTATCCTCCCTTGCTTCAGGTGCTTCAGGTGACTCATGGTCGAATGGAAATTAGGAGAATAAAATTCGAAAATGTGTTGGAAATTTCATTGCCCTGGTTTCTAGACTCAGCCATGCTATTTCATATTTTCTTGAATTTACTTGTCCTTTCAGATAAGAAATCACTATAATAATAATGTTCCTCATTGATATTTTCCGGGTTGTTGGGGTAATGGCTTAGGTGTTGGACTAATAGTTGCAAGGTCACTTCTCAAGTTACCCCTCTTAACTGTCTTTATGGTGTTCGTTCATCATATTGCAAGGGGGACATCCTATGGCTTACTGCCACACATCCTGTAGCATTTACGGAAAGTACAGAAGGAGATACCTTTACCCTGACCATCCCTCTGCAGGGATAAACATTTAGTCTTCCCACATAGAGAGAACGAACTGTGGGGGCTTAGAAAGATAAAAAATGAGGCCCCATGACAAAGAAGCTAGGATTTATGAACTGTAGAAACATCCCGCCACATTGTTTCACCACAAAAATCCACCACACTGGAGGAGGAGAAATGAAAAACAGCAGGATGCCCTGGAATGTGAGAGATCGAGAAGGGGAGAGAAGGAGAGAGGGATTGGCTGCCAGGAGAATAAAGGAGTCTCCCCTTGGTCCAGTCCTCTAGAAAAGGAGAGCGAGAGGAAACTGCTTTCCTTGAAATTCTCAATTACCGTTTCTAGTCATTGGAATGTACTTATTATTACCGATGTCAAAGCACTTCCATGGGCTGTTTATGAACCAGACATATTGACAGTGCCCTCCCAAACACGCTATTTGAGCTTGACCAATTTACCTCAGATTTATTGTACAGGAAAAAGGTAACATACACATAATATAGATTCGAATGTCCTATACATCCAATACATCCAACATAGTTCCCAGACCTGATTGCATTTTTGTGTGGGCTTCCAGTCTCATTTTTGGCTTTGAATGTCCTTTTATGGGGTCTGGTGTCAAGGCTGCCAACATAGTCCCAATTAAAGTCCCCTGTCTTCACCTCTGGACCTGATGGCTGAATTTTTAATCCCATGTAAAATTGGCCAGCAGGTGTTGTCATATCTCCTGAAAATCTGCCGCAGTACAAAGACACACTTTAAACCCCGCCTTTCCAGGGCTTTTCATCATATCTTAATGGGCCCATATGCAGTCAAGAAGGGCTGGACTCGCCTGAGCGCCTCACCTCATTGGACCATATCCATCCTCTATCCCGGTGCCCTCCGAGTTTGAAGTGACCTGTGTTTGATTTGTGAAGTGTTTCTCTGTTTCTTTTTCAATTGATAACAAAAACTCTCTAACCTCTGCGTCCATTGGCTGTGGACTGTGGAATGATCTGTATTTTGTTTCTTGGAATGCACCCTTAGACAAAATCCCAATTAAAGAAGTAGAGGATTGGCTCTGGTGCAGGATTGAATATGAAAGGGTAGCTTGTGTAACTAAGCCCTCAGTAGGCTCCAGGCTGCAGGTGTCTCGTTTCAGGCCAGTGTTGCTGAAAGACCAGACACCTGTTGGACTCCAGATGTCACTTTAATAATGTTTACATACTGTTTTACTCATTTCATATGTATATGCTGTATTCTACTGTATTCTAGTCAATTCCACTCCGACATTGCTCGTCCTAATATTTATATATTTCTTAATTCCATTATTTTACTTTTAGATTTGTGTGTATTGTTGTGAATTGTTAGTTACTACTGCACTGTTGGAGCTAGGAACACAAGCATTTTGCTACAACCACAATAACATCTGCTAAATATGTGTATGCGACCAATAAAGTTTGATTTGATGTGCCCGCAGCTGGATACTGTGGTCAGGGCATTTCTCCGAGTTGTCCAGATGCTTAGGTCTAACAAATATGCCCAAGCATAGTGGGTAGCCGATGGGTGAAAGCAACTCCCTACACCTTGGTTGTGGAACTACAGTTGTGACTTGTGAGGCAAAATGGATTGTAGTATGTAAACCTAAGATCAATTTAACAAAATGATATCTAAAAATTGAAGGGGTATGTCCATTTTGGTTAACAAGTTAACTATTGAAATAAAACTCACTTTTCAGTGAGTAGTCAAATGCACTGTATGTACTAAACATTGACATGAAACTCGGGCTGACATTGTGTCACGGATTCCGCCGAGGCTGCTCCTCCTCCTTGCTCGGGCAGGCTTCGGCGTTCGTCGTCCCCGGAGTACTAGCTACTGCCGATCAATGTTTTCGGTGTTTGTCTTGTGTTGTCTAGTTTGTACACCTGTTGCTTATTTTGTGTTGATTGTGTAACATATAAGTTCCCTTGTTTTACGTTTGGCCTTTGTGTGTTATTGTCATTTTGTCTTGTTGATGTTCGGCATACCTAGTTCGCCTTTTACGCACAGAGTGTGTTACTCCTCCAGTGTTGTGGAGACTTTTGTTTGTGCGTGTTAACTTTAAGTAAAGTAGTCATCCTGTTTCTCTGTGTCCTGCGCCTGACTTCACTGCCGCGTACACATCACCCCTTTTGACACATTGACTCATTACTTTCTGCTCAGTTGATTATTTTCTAATCCTGATTGGATAAACAGCAATCTCATTGTTCAGCAGAAACAACATTATAGGGCAACATTGAGTGAACAATGAGAGAACTCAAGAGGATCACCCGTGCACATTATGGCTCATTACAGACCACAATGTACACTATCAGTCAATTTCAGTCCAGCCTGTTCTCATGCCTTCCAGTAACATATTGTAATGACCCAGCTGGGTCATAAAGTAAAAGAGAGACGGGCACCAGGTGTACAGGCAGAACACAGGTTTATTCCTGAATGGGCTATTGTTCAGGCCACAGCCCACGCCGCTAAACCTCGAACATACACAAATATAACATGTCAAGTCAAGGGTCCCAAAACAGAAGAGAGAGAGATGAGACCGTAACCCTTATTTAAGCATTCCAAAACCCCGCGGGATTACCCATCATACCCCCCCAACCTTTCCATCTGTCCTGGCATATTTAACCCCTGCTAGCACCCATGAGAACGATAACACACCCACGAACACAGAACACAATACCGGGTCGTTACATAGCCCCCCCCCCCCTTTCTAAACCCTAGCCCCTAGGGTTACAAAACAAAATCCTTAAAACGACCCGGAGGTCGCATCAGTCTCTTGTGCCTCCCCTTGACTCTCACTGGTGGACCGCCAGAACACTCATCCGCCCCAATGTCATTTCCAGCGCCCTCCGAAGAGGCAGCCCCCGTTCCAGGCTCAGGTTGCGCTAGAGTCTCCTCGCTAGACTGTCCCCGTGTGCTCACATCAGAGTCCTCACTTCCATTCCCTACCGTTTTCCTCCCTCTGTAGGGTGCCAATCGGTCCCGGTGGACCACCACCTTCCTGCTCCGTGGGGGAACCTCCACCCGGTACGTCACCTCCCCCACTCTCTCTATCACCAGGCACGGCCCCACCCAGGCACTATCCAGCTTTGGACACCGCCACTTCTTGCGCATGGGGTTGTGAAGCCACACGCGTTCTCCCGCTCCAAAGTGCCTCCCCCTAGCGCGTGAGTCATAGTGGCGCTTTTGGCGCATTCCTGCGTTCTCGAGTTGCTCTCTTGCGAAGGTGTGAGCCGCTTCTAACCGGTTCTGCAGACGACGAACATAGTTCGGGCCAGGCAAAACCCCGTCGTCGTTATCAGGAGGGTGGCCAAACGTCAGTTCGGCTGGGGTGCGCAACTCACGACCTAACATTAGTAGCGCTGGGGAGCACGCAGTCGATTCTTGAACAGCCGACCTACATGCCATAAGAATAAACGGTAAGTGGGTGTCCCAATCTCTCTGGTGTGTTGAGGTAACGATAGCCAGCTGTTGTGCTAATGTTCTGTTAAATCTTTCCACCAGCCCATCACTCTGGGGGTGAAGCGGAGTAGTGCACGTCTTCTCCGCGCCTAACCGTCTACACAACTCTGAGAACACCCGTGACTCAAAGTTTCTCCCCTGGTCGCTGTGTATAGACTGTGGCACCCCAAACCGACTGATTATTCCCCTACCAACGCATCAGCTACTGTTTCTGCCTCCTGGTCTGGGAGAGCGTAAGCCTCTGGCCACTTGGTGAAGTAGTCCATAGCAGTTAGAATCCACCTGTTACCGCTGTCTGTGGTTGGAAACGGTCCAACTATGTCTACCCCCAGTCTCTCCATGGGCTCCCCTACTGGGAATTGTTGTAGGAGGGCGTGTGACTGACCTGGAGGTCCTTTCTTAGCAGCACACTCGTCGCACTGCCTGCAAAAGTCCTCCACATCCCTCCTGTGCCTGGCCCAATAGAAGCCTTTAAGTACGCGCTTTAACGTTTTGGAGACCCCAAAATGCCCTGCGCCTACTCCCCCGTGAAGCTGCTGTAACACGCTCCCTTGCAGCCTTTTGGGAACTACTACCTGCCACGTAATTTCTCCAGTAGCTGGCTTTTTCCACCCCCTCTGGAGCACTCCCTCAGCCACTCTAAGGACTGAGAATTTAGCCCAGAGTCCTTTGGTGACTGGTGATAGAGGGGCTACTTCCCCCCACGGCGGTCATCTTCTCTCTTCCACCCACCCCAGCACAGGACGCAGCTCTGCGTCCTCCTCCTGGCGACGCCTCCACTCCCCGACGTCCGCAGCCTCAAGCTCCTGGCACTCTGTCACCCTCAGCTGACTCACCGTGGCGGTGACTCCCTCCTCCATGCACAGTACCCTCTCTCGCTCCACCCATTTGGCGCAGTACCCACAGCCGTCCTCAGCACACGGGCGGCGGGACAAGGCGTCTGCATTGCTGTGGCGAAGGCCGGCCCTGTGCTCCACCTGGAAGTCGTAGGGTTGCAGCTCCTCCAACCAGCGGGCGATCTGACCCTCTGGCTCCTTGAAGGAGAGAAGCCACTGCAGGGCAGAGTGATCCGTCCGCACCACAAACGGCAGGCCCCCCAGGTAGTACTTGAAATGGCGTACTGCTGCCACGACAGCCAAAAGCTCCCTCCTTGTCACGCAGTAGCGTTTTTCAGCCTTATCAAAAGTTCTGCTGTAATAAGCTACTACGTGCTCCCCGTCAGAACCACGCTGAGCCAGCACAGCCCCCAAGCCCTCATTGCTTGCGTCGGTGTCCAGGATAAACGGACGGTTCGGGTCTGGTGAGGACAGGACAGGGGCCTCCACCAGGGCACGTTTGAGGGCCACAAACGCCCGCTGTTGCTCTTCGGTCCACTGAAAAACAGTGTCCTTCTTGAGAAGGTGGTTCAAAGGAGCTGCTATCCCCGCAAACCCTTTCACAAACCTACGATAGTAGGATGCCAGACCCAGGAAGCTCTTAACCTCTTTTTTTTCCCCTTGGAATTGGCCACCCCCTCACAGCCTCCACTTTGTCTGGCATCATGCTGATGCCCTCACCACCCAGCTGATGACCGAGGAACGCCACCTCCCTTTGCATGAAATGGCACTTTTCCGGGTGTAATTTTAGCCCCGCTCCCGAGATCCTCTCCAGCACTCGCCTAAGTGCCCCCAGTGCCCCCTCAAACGATGTGCCATGCACCAATATGTCATCTAGGTACACGACACACTTGTCTCTCGGAACCCCCGCCAGCACTCTGTCCATGAGCCTCTCAAAGGTGGCAGGAGCATTACAAAGCCCGAAGCACAGCACCTTGAACTGCCAATGGCCCCTATCCGTGGAGAAGGCAGTTTTTTCACGTGCCCCAGGCGAGAGGGGCACCTGCCAGTAGCCACTGCGCAGATCAAGGGAAGAGAACCACGAGGACCCTCTGACGTTTTCTAGTGACTCATCAATCCTCGGTATGGGGTAAGAGTCTTTAGTGGTGACAGAATTTAGGCCCCTGTAGTCCGCACAAAACCTAGCCTGTGCTTGCACCATTATGGGGAGTGAAGGTCGTTGCCGCCGGAGACAGCTGCTGGGATGGCACAATGACCAAGGGAGCAGCCGGGACGACCAGTGGAGTTTCGGCAAGCTTGGAGGAAGACGGAGGGACAGCCCTGCCCCCTGCTGGCCCTCCCGAAGGTGACATTCCCACTGTGGGCCCCCCCGACAGCCTCAAAGTGCCCGAAGCTAAGTCCAACTGAGCCCCACAGTTTTTCAAAAAGTCCATTCCCAGTATACAGGGGTCCTGTACCGCTGCCACCCACACCGGACACCCCACAGTTCTCCCCCCCCACAGTCACAGACAACCGACACTTCCCTAACATGGAGGCTAGCTCCCCCATGACAGTCCGTAGCTGGACAAGGGTCGGCTCCACCCGCACCCCAACAGGTAGTATGTCTGGTCTCACCAGGGTTACTGTAGAGCCCGTGTCGACCAGGGCCAAACATTCCACCCCCTCTACCTTGACGATGACATTACAGAAGTCCCCAATGGTGGTACGTCCCACCACAACTACCGGACTAGGAAACACGGTGGCAGCTACACCCTGGGGAAGCAGGTCCCCACCCTCTTGCCTGCGCTGCTGGGTACCTCTTCTGCTTACTGTGGGTTCGGGGGCGGAGTGGTGGACTCGCGCTGCCCCCTGCGCGAGAACCCGCTGTCGTTTCCCTGGTGACGGGAGAATCTGCCACACTCCCGCTGAATGTGGCCAGGCTGGCCACAACCCCAGCAGACAATGGGAGTTGAGCTGACACTGCGATGTTGTCTGGAGCCCCTCTCAATGACAAGCGAAGCGGTCTTGACTAACCCGCCCAACTCGTCGACCCACTCTGGTTTGGTGACCCCCGGCACCCCGGCCGCCGCTGCTCTCACCTCTGGTTGACTGGCAACCTCCACTCTCACTCCCTCACCCCAGATCAGCTCCCTCTTCCTGGCTATCTCCACTGCAGCCCGCAGAGATGCTGGGTCCGACATCTGAACATGCTTACCCAGTTCAATCCGCAGCATGTTGGGCTGTGCATCGCTGCCGAAACGGCCCCCCAATGCCTCCACTAGCGCACTGTAGTCGCCCCTCTCGTCCGGGGCTAGCGTTAGCAGGCATTCCGACGCCTCCTCTGCCAGGCTCAGGGCAAGCTGTAACCCTTTCATCTCGTCAGACCACCTCCCGGCTCTAACCAACAACTCGAATTGAGTGAAAAAAACTTCCCATTTACCTTGTCCATTGAACTTTGGAAGTTTAGCCGCTACCGTGGCTAATGGCAATAGGGCTCTGCCATCTCTGTTTACATAAGGAGGCCCAGCCATTTCCGCACGTGGTGACGTCGATATCTCCGTCGCCGTGACGTCTGTTCTGGTCGAGCGGTTTGAAGGAAAACCCGCCCGTTCTGCCATCTTGCTGACTGACAATTTAATTTCCGCCATGTGGCTCTCCAGCTCTTCTACAGCCGTCATCGCCTGACCCTCCCGACCGGGTACACCCTAGCCGACAACGGACACTTTGTCCGACTCTTCCTTAATTTTCCGCCTCGCCCCGATCATCATGACCGTAGATGTGAGTCACGCTAAAGCTAACCACGGCCTATACTGAAACAGCTAACTCGCCTAATCTCAATCTATCCCGTCGTTCGAAAGCACTTCTGACACCAATGTAATGACCCAGCTGGGTCATAAAGTAAAAGGTGTACAGGCAGAACACAGGTTTATTCCTGAATGGGCTATTGTTCAGGCCACAGCCCACGCCGCTAAACCTCGAACATACACAAATATAACATATCAAGTCAAGGGTCCCAAAACAGAAGAGAGAGAGATGAGACCGTAACCCTTATTTAAGCATTCCAAAACCCCACGGGATTACCCATCATACCCCCCCAACCTTTCCATCTGTCCTGGCATATTTAACCCCTGCTAGCACCCATGAGAACGATAACACACCCACGAACACAGAACACAATACCGGGTCGTTACAATATGGATTATCCTCCTATAAAAAGGGAAATACATTTAACACATAATTCACTTAATGTTGGCATTTGAAAGGGTTTATCACCCAGTTTTGTAGGGGTGAATGCCATAACAGGCATGTTCTAATAATACCCCATCAATGCAATGCTTGTGATTCATTCATGTTTAGTAATTCATGAATAATCTGTAGACCATTGCTATATACAGTACATACAGTATACTATGTTTGTACACATAGTGCTCAGTCAATGCAGGCAAGCCTCACCAGAATATACTATATATTTCACAGTGAGCAAACTCATTTTCCAGCTCTCATTTCAGTCACATGTACATTATCCAGTATGAAATCATACCCATATTGTCATGTTGGGGGAATGTAATTTGTGTTTTTAATTTCCTGATCCCAAAATACCTTAATCTAAAGTTAGTGGAGAAGTCTCTTGGCCAGTTCATTACCTGGGGAATTAGAAAATTACATGTAAAACCAGTGGTACATGGAATCTAAATGGCTGATGGAAAAACATGACAGTCCTGCTGGGTCCAGATTATTATGCTTCAATCTGTTCACATGGATCTGAAAGTTTTCAATCTGATATTCTGAAACCATTCCAATTGGGATATGCTACTTAAGATCATAATCAAAATAAAATAATTATGGCTGTTGTTTTCTTTCTGATGAGACCACATAATGCATGCCAATATCCCAATGTTGGAAAAATGTGTTCAGGAAGAGTGCATTGGGAATGAGGCAGAAAGCTGTCTATCTACTTGGTCTATATACATATTAATAGTATGTTAATGTACCATATCATTACCACTAATTAATCCTGGTTTAACCACAGTGGCAGTGTTAGTCGAAGATTAATTAATTTGGTCATGCTGTCTGTAGCTCAATGCCATTTACAATACACTCATGAATACAGTAGCGTGTGCAGAAGATTAAATGGTGACTATGAAGTTACTGTTGGATCTTGCTCTGCAGGAAATAGCATAATTGCAGGTCTAAGTGATATACTCAGAAACGTCCCATTCAATCTCACTCAGTGGGTTTGTGAGGCGAGGTGAAAATGTTATGAATTTTAATAATTCAGTCTTGATTGCCTTCCTTTGTAGATTCAAATATGTTCTGCACTAATGAGCATTATTAATGTTAGCTCCAACAGCTCTGATCACTGTTTTTGTCAGTGTGAGACGTGGAAAACTTCTTCGTATTGCTTTCAGGTGTGGAGCCTTGATTTGCATAGTTTTTTCAGGCACTTGAGAGGGACGGACGTGTACTCAAAGCCAATGCCCTAAAGGACCCTGTCTGGTTTCTAGCACTTCCTCTTGCCAGTCCTTTCCCTGTGGACACTCACTGGGCAGCTGCATTGGCAGCCAGCTCTTTTCAAATACCCATACATTTTCTCTTGTGGGGCTTTTGTCGGCTAGGGAGCTTTGTGGCATCGGGGAGGGCTGTATCAATATCAAAGGTGGTTCCTTCTCTGATCAATTTTCATAGGAGTTCTCGATGCTCATGGGCCGAAGGAATCGATCTGGCGCACTCAGTAATCCAAGAGGCAGACGATAGAATTCAAAGAGCCCTGTGCCACTCTCTCTCCCTACTCTTTATTCCTACTCTCCATCCTGGCACTGTGAAGACGGAGCCTGATCTCCATTCAGCCTGTACTTCGTAATTGCCTAATTTGTCAAATTGGAGCAATCACGCCCATTTTCCCGGCTCTTTTACCGTTGATGACTCAGACAGGATTCCATGGAGCGTGTTGGACTTGGGACTTGATGGCTGACACCGTCAACCATGATTCTCGGTTTCCCCAGCCCTCCAAATATACTATGCCCCTCCAAATTAAATGTATCTGCAGCATGATGGGAATATATACAAATTTGAAAAATCTAATTGGCCATTGCAGTAATTAAAACCATCGCAATGGAGGCCAAATCATTTTTAAATAGGAAAAGTGGGGATGAAGATAAATGCATTACATTAGTGTTGGGCTGAGATGTGTAACGTGATGCCTTTTCAGTTAGGATGGCAGTGAGACAATTTTACCCCTGACAGCTTTAAACACTTGATTGATTAAGTGCAGAGGGCTTTCCTGCCGATCTCTGCATGTTCTATCTGGTGAGAAATCCTCTCAAACTTGACCCCCTGCATAATACAGCATTGTCCACAGGCCAGGGGAAGGAACGGGATGCTGTGATAAAGATCTGAAGGGCAGGGGGATGCGCAAAAGGCCAGCATGTGGAGAATTTGATACTGGACCCAGTCTGCTGCAGAGAGGGAGGAATATGGGGGGCTTAGGGACCTGACAGCGACATAATTCAATATAGCCACGGAAAAAGAAGCGGGTAGAAAACAAACCGCTTCAGTAGCCAGCGCCATTCAATGAGGCTTAAGAGAATTCACAGTTGCTTATCGAGGTCAAACTGTTCATGACGGGATCCAAATGGTACCGGTCAATGAAAAGCTGTCCAATGTGGCTCTTCTCTTTTTTCATCCCACAACTACATTAAACCTTGTGTCAAAGGGATATGAATGATAGGAATCAAAACCAAAGGGACATTAATTTCCCCTGGTGTGTGGGATAGCAGACAGGATGAGTGAGTAGAGAACCCAGGACAGCTCAGCTAGAAATGCCCATTCAATTCCTCCCTGTCCCTCCACAGGGCCAGATGGATAGACAGTGCAAATCTGCTGCATTGTGGATGAGAGGGAACAGAGGCTTCCCTGGCATGGCTATCCCAGTGACAGGCTGGGCTTCTACGAATGATCATCCAGGATCAGAAACACTGGTTATTTCTATCCCATCATAGCAGAGCAAATAAAGGATTTCCGCAGTACACAAATGCTACTGGACGCGCACCGTAATATATTAGCAATTTGTTTGCTGTGATCGTCTTTATTTCTGTTGTTGGGAGTAAATTGTTTTTAATCAATTCAGACCTGATTCACTTGTTTTCCCCCATTTTGGTGAGGAAACATTATAGGCCTTGACTCACTACCCTGGTGCACCCCTATGTGGAGGAGGGTGGGGACTTGTCAGTCTCTTCCTGTATGGTACATTACCATTTAAAAGTACAGCTCTGACCTTTTCAACTGTGGTCTAATTACATTCATGTCCCGGGGTAGACTGTGACAACAAAACAACCAGTCCTCTTTTATGAACTCACCACTGGGGCATTGTCCTAGCCGCCTGTCACCTGGGATCTTGGCTGGCCCTGTTGATCCCCTCCCATGATTTCCCCAGTAGGAGAATGGACCAGGTCCAGTTTCCAGTTGAGCAATGCCACGGTTCCCTCTGTTCAGGCATCTGGGGTCCATTCAGACGTTAGCCATCTTGGCTCGAACCGAGGCCCCATTCACTGGCTGTGATCTTGGGGGGGAAGATAGCGACTGGAACTGGTGGTCAGCAGTCAGCCCGTGTCAGGACTCGTCAGCTATGAGCGGGCATCTTAAAAGACGTCCGTGCTCTTTCATGAACAGCATGCTTTGGAGAAGCATGCTGGGACTGTGACCCGCAAAGGCTTCCTGTTCCCAAGATGCCTCACAGCTCTCAATCTCTGTGCCGATTTAATTTAAAAGGGCCAATGAGATGGATGTGTTGAACAGTGATAAAGGTGAATGAAGATAGGGGGAGTTCAGGAGGACATATACAGTATATTTACAGAAGTTAATTTGGTGTAAACTGCCGTGTTGAGTTGGTGTAAACTGAAATGGAAAAATATTACTCAGTGATACAGTCCAACCTCAATTTGGGTCTGTCAAACTATTAGCTAGTGTTCTCAGCATAAATAATGCAATGTACTCACTATCCATACAAGTGCTTTGTTAATATGACCAATACCTTCCTCTCAACCAATGTTCATCCCTTAACAGATCTCAGTTTGCCTTTACAATAACACATCATCCGTTCAATATTGTTCCTTAATGACAAGTCAACTGTGATTGTGAAAGGCATGCTCTGGCCAGACATCTTGGGTCATCCCTCTTCATTGAAATGCTGGTGGCAGTCTGTTTTTTGTGTTCGGCAAACTCCGTGATCCGTGAAACCGGCGGGGTGGGTCCGTGCCATAGTGTCACAGAGATGGTGGAGACAGTTAACTCTGAAAAGGTCAAATGGAGAAAATGAAGTGGAAGACTTCTTACAGTATCATGAAATGAATTAAATAGGATTTTGGCTGGGCCTGTAATAGATATCCCACAAGGTGTCTTCAGAGTTAGAGAAAATAGGAGAGGAGAGGAGGGGAGAAGAGAGAACAAAAGGGGATCGGGGGGAGGAAAATAAGATGAGGGTAGACTGAAGAACAGTAAGAGTGAAAGGGGAGTGATGTATTTTTGTCAATACATACCCTCCTCAGGACTTCGATAAAAAATAAAAAAGCCTTCAGAGAGACTGGTGCTAGTTCATGCCTAAAGGCCTGTCTAAAGCGAGCAAAGCATTTGGCACATGAGCATCAAATCAAATTTTATTGGCCACATGCGCCGAATACAACAGGTGCAGACATTACAGTGAAATGCTTACTTACAGCCCTTAACCAACAGTGCATTTATTTAAAAATAAAACAACAACAAAAAAAGTGTTGAGAAAAAAAGAGCAGAAGTAAAATAAAATAACAGTAGTGAGGCTATATATACAGGGGGGTACCGGTGCAGAGTGAATGTGCGGGGGCACCGGCTAGTTGAGGTAGTTGAAGTAATATGTACATGTGGGCAGAGTTAAAGTGACTATGCATAAATAATTAACAGAGTAGCAGCAGCGTAAAAGGATGGGGTGGGGGGGCAGTGCAAATAGTCTGGGTAGCCATGATTAGCTGTTCAGGAGTCTTATGGCTTGGGGGTAGAAGCTGTTGAGAAGTCTTTTGGACCTAGATTTGGCACTCCGGTACCACTTGCCGTGCGGTAGCAGAGAGAACAGTCTATGACTAGGGTGGCTGGAGTCTTTGACAATTTTGAGGGCTTTCCTCTGACACCGCCTGGTATAGAGGTCCTGGATGGAAGGAAGTTGCCATACCAGGCGGTGATGCAACCAGTCAGGATGCTCTCGATGGTGCAGCTGTAGAATTTTTTGAGGATCTGAGGACCCATGCCAAATCTTTTCAGTCTCCTGAGGGGGAATAGGCTTTGTCGTGCCCTCTTCACGACTGTCTTGGTGTGTTTGGACCATGATAGTTCGTTGGTGATGTGGACACCAAGGAACTTGAAGCTCTCAACCTGTTCCACTAAAGCCCTGTCGATGAGAATGGGGGCGTGCTCAGTCCTCTTTTTTTTCCTGTAGTCCACAATCATCTTCTTTGTCTTGGTCACGTTGAGGGAGAGGTTGTTGTCCAGGCACCCCACGGCCAGGTCTCTGACCTCCTCCCTATAGGCTGTCTCATCGTTGTCGGTGATCAGGCCTACCACTGTTGTGTCATCGGCAAACTTAATGATGGTGTTGGAGTCGTGCCTGGCCATGCAGTCATGGGTGAACAGGGAGTACAGGAGGGGACTGAGCACGCACCCCTGAGGGGCCCCCGTGTTGAGGATCAGTGTGGCAGATGTGTTGTTACCTACCCTTACCACTTGGGGGCGGCCCGTCAGGAAGTCCAGGATCCAGTTGCAGAGGGAGGTGTTTAGTCCCAGGATCCTTAGCTTAGTGATGAGCTTTGAGGGCACTATGGTGTTGAATGCTGAGCTGTAGTCAATTAATAGCATTCTCACGTAGGTGTTCCTCTTGTCCAGGTGGGAAAGGGCAGTGTGGAGTGCAATAGAGATTGCATCATCTGTGGATCTGTTGGGGCGGTATGCAAATTGGAGTGCTCTCACTGCCCAACTATATGATTAGCTCTCAAAGTATCTTACAATGTGCTACCACTATATACGCTACTATACTCATCCCCTAACCATCAGTGAGTGGAAATAAAACTTTACTGCATTATCTCGTCTGCCCCCTCTGAACTGAAATGTGATAGCAGAGAGCCATAGGATCACAACCTGTCCATTACTCTTCTTATGTTATACATCAAATCAAATTTTATTTGTCACATACACATGTTTAGCAGATGTTATTGCGGGTGTAGCGAAATGCTTGTGCTTCTAGCTCCAACAGTGCAGTATATTCTAACAAGTAATATCTAACAATTTCACACCATATATCCAATACACACATATCTAAGTAAGGAATGGAATTTAAGAATATATACATATATGGACAAGCAATGACAGAGCGGCATGGACTAAGATACAGTAGAATATTATAAATACAGTATATACATATGAGATGAGTAGTGCAAGATATGTAAACATTATTAAAGTGACTAGTGTTGCATTCCTTGAAGTGGCCAGTGATTTCAATAGGCAGCAGCCTCTAATGTGCTAGTGATTGCAATTTAACAGTCTGATGGCCTTGAGATAGAAGCAGTTTTTCATTCTCTCGGTCCCAGTTTTGATGCACCTGTACTGACCTCGACTTCTGGATGATAACGGTGGCTCGGGTGGTTGATGTCCTTGATGATCTTTTTGGCCTTCCTTTGACCATCCTGGCCATCGGGTGCTGTAGGTGTCCTTGAGGGCGGGAAGTTTGCCCCCGGTAATGCGTTCGGCAGACCGCACCACCCTCTCGAGAGCCCTGCGGTTGCGGGCGGTGCAGTTGCCATACCAGGCGGTGATACAGCCCGACAGGATGCTCTCAATTGTGCATCTGTAAAAGTTTGTGAGGGTTTTAAATGCCAAGACAAATTTATTCAGCCTCCTGAGGTTGAAAAGGCTCTGTGTGCCTTCTTCACCACACTGTCTGCTTGGGTGGACCATTTCAGTTTGTCAGTGATGTGTACGCCAAGGAACTTGAAGCTTTCTACCTTCTCCACTGCGGTCCTGTCGATGTGGATAGGGGGTGCACCCTCTGCTGTTTCCTGAAGTCCACGATCATCTCTTTTGTTTTGTTAACGTTGAGTGAGAGGTTATTTTCCTGGCACCACACTCCCAGAGCCCTCACCTCCTCCCTGTAGGCTGTCTCGTCATTGTTGGTAATCAAGCCTACTACTGTTGTGTCGTCTGCAAACTTGATGATTGAGTTGGAGTCGTGCTTGGCCACGCAGTCATGGGTGAACAGGGAGTACAGGAGGGGGCTGAGCACGTACCCTTGTGGGGCCCCAGTGTTGAGGATCAGCGAAGTGGAGATGTTGTTTCCTACCTTCACCACCTGGGGACGGCCTGTCAGGAAGTCCAGGAGCCAGTTGCACAGGGCGGAGTTCAGACCCAGGGCCTCAAGCTTAATGACGAGCTTGGAGGGTACTATGGTGTTGAATGCTGAGCTATAGTCAACGAACAGCATTCTTACATAGGTATTTCTCTTGTCCTGATGAGATAGGGCAGTGTGCAGTGTGATGGCGATTTGCATCGTCTGTGGATCTATTGGGGCGGTAAGCAAATTGAAGTGGGTCTAGGGTGACAGGTAAGGTAGAGGTGATATGATCCTTGACTAGTCTCTCAAAGCACTTCATGATGACAGAGGTGAGTGCTACGGGGCGATAGTCATTTAGTTCAGTTACCTTTGCTTTCTTGGGTACAGGAACAATGGTGACCATCTTGAAGCATGTGGGGACAGCAGACTGGGATAGGCAGAGATTGAATATGTCTGTAAACACACCAGCCAGCTGGTCTGCGCATGCTCTGAGGATGCGGCTAGGGATGCTGTCTGGGCCGGCAGCCTTGCGGGGGTTAACATACTTAAAAGTCTTACTCACGTTGGCCACGAAGAAGGAGAGCCCATAGTCCTTGGTAGTGGGCTGCGCCGGTGGCACGGTGTATCCTCAAAGCGGGCGAAGAAGGTGTTTAGCTTGACGTGGCTGGTTTTCCTTTTGTAGTCCATGATTGTCTGTAGACCCTGCCACATACGTCTTGTGTCTGAGCCGTTGAATTGCGACTCCACTTTGTCTCTATACTGATGTTTTGCCAGTTTAATTGCCTTGCGGAGTGAGTAGCTACACTGTTTGTTTTCTGCTATATTCCCAGTCACCTTGCCATGGTTAAATGCGGTTGTTCGCGCTTTCAGTTTTGCGCGAATGCTGCCATCTAGCCACGGTTTCTGGTTAGGGTAGGTTTTAATAGTCACAGTGGGCACAACAGCACCTATACACTTCCTGATAAACTCAGTCACCGTTTCAGTGTATTCGTCTAAATTAATTTTGCAAGCTACCCGGAACATATCCCAGTCCGCATGATCAAAACAATCTTGAAGCGTGTATTCCAATTGGTCAGACCAGCATTGAATAGTCCTTAGCATGGGTACTTCCTGTTTGAGTTATCGGCTTGAGGGGGGATATACACGGCCGTGACTGTAACCGAAGAAAATTATCTTGGGAGATAATACAGTCGGCATTTGATTGTGAGGTATTATAGGTCGGGTGAACAAAAGGACTTGAGTTCCTGTATGTTACTACAATTACACCATGAGTCGTTAATCATGAAACACACACCTCCGCCCTTCTGCTTCCCGGAGAGATATTTATTTCTGTCCTCGCGATGAACTGAGAACCCATCTGGCTGGACCGATTTCGAGAGGGAGGCGCTGCAGGAGGCCCACAGGGAGAAGGAGTCAGTGGATGCACGGAGAGAGGAGCTGGCCAGATAACAGGAGGAGCTGAGAGAGGAGTTAACCCTACAGCAAAAGAGAACGCAGTCCTTAGAGCAGAGGCTGGCGGAGCCAGGTTTCAGAGTAGAGCCAACTCCCCGCACTCGCGTTAAGGAGCGTGGGACCATACAGGCACCCTGTTATGCTGTGATACGCACTGTATCTCCAGTGCGCATTCACAGCCCGGTGCGCTTGGTGCTCGCGCTCCGCTCTTGCCGGGCTAAAATGATCGTTCAGCCAGAACGGGTTGTGCCTGCTCTTCGCACCAAACCAGTGGTGCGTGTCTCCAGTCCGGTACGGCCCGTTCCTGCTCCTCGCACCAAACCAGTGGTGCGTGTCTCCAGTCCTGTACGGCCCGTACCTGCTCCTTGCACCAAACCAGTGGTGCGTGTCGCCAGCCCGGTGCGCCCCATACCTATTCCTCGCACCAAACCAGTGGTGCGTGTCTCCAGTCCTGTACGGCCCGTACCTGCTCCTCGCACCAAACCAGTGGTGCGTGTCGCCAGCCTGGTGCGCACCGTACCTACTCCTCGCACCAAACCAGTGGTGCGTGTCCCTAGCCTGGTACGGCCCATGCCTGATCCTCGCACCAAACCAGTGGTGCGTGACTCCAGTCCGGTACGGCCCGTTCCTGCTCCTCGCACCAAACCAGTGGTGCGTGTCGCCAGCCCGGTGCGCCCCATACCTATTCCTCGCACCAAACCAGTGGTGCGTGTCTCCAGTCCTGTACGGCCCGTACCTGCTCCTCGCACCAAACCAGTGGTGCGTGTCGCCAGCCTGGTGCGCACCGTACCTACTCCTCGCACCAAACCAGTGGTGCGTGTCCCTAGCCTGGTACGGCCCATGCCTGATCCTCGCACCAAACCAGTGGTGCGTGACTCCAGTCCGGTACGGCCCGTTCCTGCTCTCGCACCAAACCAGTGGTGCGTGTCTCCAGCCCGGCGTGCCCCGTACCTGTTCCTCGCACCAAACCAATGGTGCATGTCTCCAGTCCTGTACAGCCCGTACCTGCTCCTCGCACCAAACCAGTGGTGCGTGTCGCCAGCCCGGTGCACCCCGTACCTGCTCCTCGCACCAAACAAGTGGTGCGTGTATCCAGTCTGGTACGTCCCATGCGTGCTCCTCGCACCAGACCAGTGGTGCGTGTCTCCAGTCCGGTACGGCCTGTTCCAGCGCCACGCACCAGACCTCCAGCGAGGGTCCTCTGCTCCACTCCGACGCCAGAGCAGTCCGCTGCACCGGTGCCTAGTCCAGCTCCGGTCAGCTGCTCCAGTCCGGAGCCAGAGCAGTCCGCTCCACCGGTGCCTAGTCCAGCTCCAGTCAGCCGCTCCACTCCAGTGCCAGAGTAGACCGCTCCACCGGTGCCCAGTCAGGGTCCGGTCGTCTACTCTTCCTCCATGCCAGAGCCATCTGCTCCACCGGGGTCCGAGACAGAACCAGACGTCAACCCCTCTCCAGGATTGGGGCCTCCCACACCAGGGTCCAGACAGGACTTGGTGCATCGCGGGAGGACTGCCGAGCCGGAACCAGACGTCAACGCCTCTCCAGGGTCGAGGGCTCCCACACCAGGGTCCAGACAGGGCTTGGTGCATCGTGGGAGGACTGAGAGGGGAAGCATCGCGCCGGGGTCCAGACCGGACCGGGCGTGCAAAGGGGAGGCAGGATGGGAGAGGAGTGTACTGCGTCCGAAGCCGGAGACGCCACCGAGGCTAGATGCCCACCCGGACCCTCCCCTATTGAGTCAGGTTTTTGCGGCCGGGGTCCGCACCTTTGGGGGGGGGGGGGGGTACTGTCACGCCCTGACCTTGAGAGCCCTGTTATGTCTCTAGTTAGGTTGGTCAGGGTGTGAATGCTAGTTGTTCAAGTTTATCTATTTCTATGTTGGCCGGGTGTGGTTCCCAATCAGAGGCAGCTGTCGATCGTTGTCTCTGATTGGGGATCATACTTAGGTAGCCATTTTGCCTACCTATGCTGTGGGATGCTGTTTCTGCTGTTTCTGTTTCGGATTGTTGCTGTTAGCGTTTAGAACTTCACGTTCAGTTGCTTTTGTTATTTTGTCAAGTGTTTATTTAATAAATTAAACGACTATGTACGCATACCACGCTGTACCTTGTTCCGATCCTTTACACAACAAACGTGACACGTGACTAACAGAAATTGAATAATGTGTCGCTGAACAAAGGGGGGGTCAAAATCAAAAGTAACAGTCAGTATCTGGTGTGGCCACCAGCTGCATTAAGTACTGCAGTGCATCTCCTCCTCATGGACTACATCAGATTTGCCAGTTCTTGCTGTGAGATGTTACCCCACTCTTCCACCAAGGCACCTGCAAGTTCCCAGACATTTCTGGGGGAATGGCCCTAGCCCTCACCCTCCGATCCAACAGGTCCCAGACGTGCTCAATGGGATTGAGATCCGGGCTCTTTGCTGGCCATGGCAGAACACTGACATTCCTGTCTTGCAGGAAATCATGCACAGAACGAGCAGTATGGCTGGTGGCATTGTCATGCTGGAGGGTCATGTCAGGATGAGCCTGCAGGAAGGGTACCATATGAGGGAGGAGGATGTCTTCCCTGTAACGCACAGCATTGAGATTGCATGCAATGACAACAAGCTCAGTCTGATGATGCTGTGACACACCGCCCCAGACCATGACGGACCCTCCACCTCCAAATCGATCCCACTCCAGAGTACAGGCCTCGGTGTAACGCTCATTCCTTCGACGATAAACGCGAATCCGAACCATCACTCCTGGTGAGACAAAACCGCGACTTGTCAGTGAAGAGCACTTTTTGGCAGTCCTGTCTGGTCCAGTGACAGTGGGTTTGTGCTCATAGGCGACGTTGTTGCCGGTGATGTCTGGTGAGGACCTGCCTTACAACAGGCCTACAAGCCCTCAGTCCAGCCTCTCTCAGCCTATTGCGGACAGTCTGAGCACTGATGGCGGGATTGTGCGTTCCTGGTGTAACTCGGGCAGTTGTTGTTGCCATCCTGTACCTGTCCCGCAGGTGTGATGTTCGGATGTACCGATCCTGTGCAGGTGTTGTTACATGTGGTCTGCCACTGCGAGGACGATCAGCTGTCCGTCCTGTCTCCCTGAAGTGCTGTCTTGGGCGTCTCACACAATTTATTGCCCTGGCCACATCTGCAGTCCTCATGCCTCCTTGCAGCATTGCCTAAGGCACGTTCATGCAGATGAGCAGGGACCCTGGGCATCTTTCTTTTGGTGTTTTTCAGAGTCAGTAGAAAGGCCTCTTTAGTGTCCTAAGTTTTCATAACTGTGACCTTAATTGCCTACCGTCTGTAAGCTGTTAGTGTCTTAACGACCGTTCCACAGATGCATGTTCATTAATTGTTTATGGTTCATTGAACAAGCATGGGAAACAGTGTTTAAACCCTTTACAATGAAGATCTGTGAAGTTATTTGGATTTTTACGAATTATCTTTGAAAGACAGGGTCCTGAGAAAGGGACATTTATTTTTTTGCTGAGTTTATATCACAGCGGTTTAGATGGTACAACGATTCTCTACACTATGCTTGCTTGTTTTGTCAAATACAGTGGGGAGAACAAGTATTTGATACACTGCCGATTTTGCAGGTTGTCCTACTTAAAAAGCATGTAGATGTCTGTAATTTTTATCATAGGTACACTTCAGCTGTGAGAGACGGAATCTAAAACAAAAATCCAGAAAATCACATTGTATGATTTTTAAGTAATTAATTTGCATTTTATTGCATGACATAAGTATTTGATCACCTACCAACCAGTAAGAATTCCGGCTCTCACAAACCTGTTCGTTTTTCTTTAAGAAGCCCTCCTGTTCTCCACTCATTACCTGTATTAGCAGCACCTGTTTGAACTCGTTACCTGTATAAAAGACACCTGTCCACACACTCAATCAAACAGACTCCAACCTCTCCACAATGGCCAAGACCAGAGAGCTGTGTAAGGACATCAGGGATACAATTGTAGACCTGCACAAGGCTGGTATGGGCTACAGGACAATAGGCAAGCAGCTTGGTGAGAAGGCAAAAACTGTTGGCGCAATTATTAGAAAATGGAAGAAGTTCAAGATGACGGTCAATCACCCTCGGTCTGGGGCTCCATGCAAGATCTCACCTCGTAGGGCATCAATGATCATGAGGAAGGTGAGGGATCAGCCCAGAACTACACGGCAGGACCTGGTCAATGACCTGAAGAGAGCTGGGAACACAGTCTCAAAGAAAACCATTAGTAACACACTACGCCGTCATGGATTAAAATCCTGCAGCGCACGCAAGGTCCCCCTGCTCAAGCCAGCGCATGTCCAGGTCCGTCTGAAGTTTGCCAATGACCATCTGGATGATCCAGAGGAGGAATGGGAGAAGGTCATGTGGTCTGATGAGACAAAAACAGAGCTTTTTGGTCTAAACTCCACTCGCCGTGTTTGGAGGAAGAAGAAGGATGAGTACAACCCCAAGAACACCATCCCAACTGTGAAGCATGGAGGTGGAAATATCATTCTTTGGGGATGCTTTTCTGCAAAGGGGACAGGACGACTGCACCGTATTGAGGGGAGGATGGATGGGGCCATGTATCGCAAGATCTTGGCCAACAACCTCATTCCCTCAGTAAGAGCATTGAAGATGGGTCGTGGCTGGGTCTTCCAGCATGACAACGACCCGAAACACACAGCCAGGGCAACTAAGGAGTGGCTCCGTAAGAGGCATCTCAAGGTCCTGGAGTGGCCTAGCCAGTCTCCAGACCTGAACCCAATAGAAAATATTTGGAGGGAGCTGAAAGTCTGTATTGCCCAGTGACAGCCCCGAAACCTGAAGGATCTGGATGAGGTCTGTATGGAGGAGTGGGCCAAAATCCCTTCTGCATTGTGTGCAAACCTGGTCAAGACCTACAGGAAATGTATGATCTCTGTAATTCAAACAAAGGTTTCTGTACCAAATATTAAGTTCTGCTTTTCTGATGTATCAAATACTTATGTCATGCAATAAAATGCAAATGAATTACTTAAAAATCATACAATGTGATTTTCTGGATTTTTGTTTTAGATTCCGTCTCTCACAGTTGAAGTGTACCTATGATAAAGATCACAGACCTCTACATGCATTGTAAGTAGGAAAACCTGCAAAATCGGCAGTGTATCAAATACTTGTTCTCCCCACTGTAAACTGAAATAAGGTGAATTTTTGCATCCAGTAAAAGGCGAACAGCTCAAATAAGCAAAGAGAAACAACAGTCCATCATTACTTTAAGACATGAAGGTCAGTCAATACGGAACATTGCAAGAACTTTGAAAGTTTCTTCAAGTGCAGTCGCAAAACCATCAAGCGCTATGATGAAACTAGCTCTCATGAGGACTGCCACAGGAATGGAAGACCGAGAGTTACCTCTGCTGCAGAGGATAAGTTCATTAGAGTCACCAGCCTCAGAAATTGCAGCCCAAATAAATGCTTCACAGAGTTCAAGTAACAGACACATCTCAACATCAACTGTTCAGAGGAGGCTATGTGAATCAGGCCTACATGGTCGAATTGCTGCAAAGAAACCACTACTAAACGACACCAATAATAAGAAGAGACTTGCTTGGGACAAGAAACACTAGCAATGGACATTAGAAATGGAAATGTGTCCTTTGGTCTGGTCTCCAAATTTGAGATTTTTGGTTCCAACCACCGTGGCTTTGTGAGACGCGGTGTAGGTGAATGGATGATCTCTGCATGTGTATTTCCCACCGTAAAGCATGGAGGAGATGGTGTTATCGTGTGGGGGTGCTTTGCTGGTGACACTGTCTGTGATTTATTTAGAATTCAAGGCACACATAAACAGCATTCTGCAATGATACACCATCCCATCTGGTTTGGGCTTAGTGGGACTATCATTTGTTTTTCAACAGAACAATGACCCAACACACCTTCAGGCTGTGTAAGGGCTATTTTGGCCCCTGTGTTGCTCAGTTGGTAGAGCAGTTGGTAGAGCATGGTGCTTGCAACGCCAGGGTTCTGGGTTCGTTTCCCACGGGGGGCCAGTATGAAAATGTATGCACTCACTAACTGTAAGTCGCTCTGGATAAGAACGTCTGCTAAATTACTTAAATGTAAATGTAAGGAGAGTGATGGAGTGCCGCATCAGATGACCTGGCCTCCACAATCCCCCGACCTCAACCCAATTGAGATGGTTTGGGATGAGTCGGACCGCAGAGTGAAGGAAAAGCAGCCAACAAGTGCTCAGCAAATGTGGGAACTACCTCAAGACTGTTGGAAAAGCATTCCAGGTGAAGCTGGTTGAGAGAATGCCAAGAGTGTGCAAAGCTGTCATCAAGGCAAAGGGTGTCTATTTGAAGAATCTCAAATATAAAATATGATTTGTTGAACACTTTTTTGGTTACTACATGATTCCATATGTGTTATTTCATAGTTTCAATGTCTTCACTATTATTCTACAATGTAGAAAATAGTAAAAAAATAAAGAAAAACCCTGGAATGAGTGGGTGTGTCCAAACTTTTGACTGGTACTATATATTAATATATATTTTTATTTTATTTGTATTATTATTATTTGTGTGACTGTCCTTATCTATAAGTGTATCAGTGTTTTGTTACTTGTCGTGTAATGTGTTTTTTTTATGGACCCCAGGAAGAATAGCTGCTGTCTCTGCAAAAATCTAATGGGGATGCAAATAAACAAATAAATTGTTGTTCAAATAATTTGTTTTATTTAGTGCAGCCTATGATAATCTTTTGTCTTCATCATCCTTAATAATACCATGGATGCACAGTTTTTGAAAAAAAATTGAATCTGATGGCAAAAAGGGTAAGTAGGATGTGGGATACGAACCCCACATTCTAACTAAATGTAGTTTATCAACGCTCAATCTATCCATTGTGCCACAAAGTTTTTATGCAATGGGAAAACAAGTCTATATAAACATTAAACATGCTGATATGTATTACTGACCAGCAGATGCCACTAATGTGCACTGTGTTAAAAGCGAGGAAGAGGCGAAGCGAGAGGTTTTACATGAGGCTTTTTGATCGAATAGAAGTTTTAGCATGGACATTGACATTGAGGGCTTCCACCATTCTAAAGGTAGACTCACCGCAGATATTGAGATGAGCGAGATGCAAGACTTTGCGCTTACACAGTCACACACAGTATCTGCGCATGTGCACGGGTTCGCTTCACGCTGTTCACAGCGGAGAAGTTGAGCCTTTCAATCCTCTTAGTTATTGTGGAAATGTATCCTCTATGCTGTTTACTTTCTGCATTTACGTCATATCGCTGAGTATACCTTTAAAGTAGTCAACTGGGTGGGGATTCCTATGAGTTGGGAGCAATCAGCCAATGAAGGAGAAGAAAATGTACTACTTTAAAATGGAGATAGCCTCAATGGCGCTGACCATCCTGTCACAGACGATATAATCACACAGACACAAAGATGAGTCCTCTATCTATCTCTATGGCCTGTTGTTCACACTCATATCTGCCCTCTCATTGGCTAGAATGGTCCAACCTGATCTCACCTCCTGCCTTCCATCTTTGAGGACATGTAGTTCCATCATTATAGTGGTCACTTGACTATCTTGTCAATATCTTTGGTGAAAGCCCCAAAGGGTTCAGAAAGCCTCGATTTCCCATCACTACTTTCAAACACATGGAGACTGAGAAAGGATTGTCAACTGCAAACTGGAAATGTTGGATCTCTAATTTTGGATGGTGCAAGGACTTGGTGACAGCAGCAGTTCTGTTCCTGTCTTTCCTTTCTCCTGCTCCAGGAAATGCACCACCATTTTGTAGGAACAGGTGACAGAGATCCAACCTTTCCCCCTTCTGATACCCAGGTGGCAAATCGCATCTCTGCATGTCTGGCAGACATATCAGTGTGGATGTCGGATCACCACCTCAAGCTGAACCTCGGCAAGACGGAGCTGCTCTTCCTCCCGGGGAAGGACTGCCCGCTCCATGATCTCGCCATCACGGTTGACAACTCCATTGTGTCCTCCTCCCAGAGTGCAAAGAACCTTGGCGTGACCCTGGACAACACCCTGTCCGCTAACATCAAAGCGGTGACCCGATCCTGCAGGTTCATGCTCTACAACATTCGCAGAGTACGACCCTACCTTACACAGAATGCGGCACAGGTCCTAATCCAGGCACTTGTCATCTCCCGTCTGGATTACTGCAACTCGCTGTTGGTTGGGCTCCCTGCCTGTGCTATTAAACCCCTACAACTTATCCAGAACTCTGCAGCCCGTCGGGTGTTCGACCTTCCCAAGTTCTCT
The DNA here is from genome assembly GCF_964263955.1 of Coregonus lavaretus. Classification (NCBI taxonomy): domain Eukaryota; kingdom Metazoa; phylum Chordata; class Actinopteri; order Salmoniformes; family Salmonidae; genus Coregonus; species Coregonus lavaretus. The sequence goes on from NC_139993.1 coordinate 20,436,133, forward strand.
CATGTCACCCCGCTCCACCGCACACTCCACTGGCCTCCAGTTGAGGCTCGCATCTACTACAAAACCATGGTGCTTGCCTACGGAGCTGTGAGGGGAACGGCACCTCCTTACCTTCAGGCTCTGATCAGACCCTACACCCAAACGAGGGCACTACGTTTATCCACCTCTGGCCTGCTAGCTCCCCTACCTCTACGGAAGCACAGTTCCCGCTCAGCCCAGTCAAAGCTATTTGCTGCTCTGGCACCCCAATGGTGGAACAAGCTCCCCCACGACGCCAGGACAGCGGAGTCACTGACCACCTTCCGGAGACACTTGAAACCCTACCTCTTTAAGGAATACCTGGAATATTATAAAGTTATCCCGAGTGGCGCAGTGGTCTAAGGCACTGCATCACAGTGCTAGCTGTGCCACTAGATATCCTGGTTTGAATCCAGGCTCTGTCGTAGCCGGCCGCGACCGGGAGACCCATGGGGCGGCGCACAATTGGCCCAGCGTCATCCAGGGTAGGGGAGGGAATGGCCGGCAGGGATGTAGCTCAGATGGTAGAGCATGGCGTTTGCAACGCCAGGGTTGTGGGTTTGATTCCCACGGGGGGCCAGTATGAAAAAAATATATATACAAAAAATAATGTATGCACTCACTAACTGTAAGTCGCTCTGGATAAGAGTGTCTGCTAAATGACTAAAATGTAATGTAAATGTAAAGTAGTCCCCCCACTGGCTATCATAAGTTGAATGCACCAATTTGTAAGTCGCTCTGGATAAGAGCGTCTGCTAAATGATGTAAATGTGGCGGTGCGTTCGTCAGAGCCACTTCTGCAACCAATCAGAACACACAAACAATGATTTCAAATGGATTAATAGGAAAGCATACACATTTCACATGACAACCGTTTATATTCTAATAGAGGCACCTCCACTCTATTACAGCCTTATTTCGTTTTCTTTGGAATTCATAAGCAATATTGTTTAGCCTTGATCAAGGAACTGTACTTGTATCGGGGTTGCTTAGGGTTCATTGGATTGCCTGAACCACAACGCTTGCAAAACAAAGGCTGTGACAGAAAATGTACATAGGCCTACAAGGTTTCAAAATAAATAATACATTATACATGTCATTTGTATAGTGCTTTTCAATACATAGTTATACTGAGAAGGTATTATATATATTTTTTATAAACAATAAAAACAACATACAGTATTTCAGTTACAGTGCCTTCAGAATGTATTCAGACCCCCTTGAGTTTTTCCACATTTTGTTATGTTACAGCCTTATTCTAAAATGGATTAAATAAATCAAAATCCTCAGCAATCTACACACAATACCCCATAATGACAAAGCGAAAACAAGTTTTTAGAAATGTTAGCAAATGTATTAAAATTAAAAACAGAAATTCCATATTCACATAAGTATTCAGACCCTTTGCTATGAGACGAAATTGAGCTCAGGAGTATTCTGTTTCCATTGAAAATCCTTGATGTTTCTACAACTTGATTAGAGTCCACCTGTGGTAAATTCAATTGATTGGACATGATTTGGAAAGGCACACACCTGTCTATATAAGGTCCCACATTTGACAGTGCATATCAGAGAAAAAAACCATGCCATGAGTTCAAAGGAATTGTCCGTAGAGCTCCAAGACAGGATTGTGTCGAGGCACAGATCTGGGGAAGGGTACCAAAATATTTCTGCAGCATTGAAGGTCCCCAAGAACACAGTGGCCTCCATCATTCTTAAATGGTAGAGGTTTGGAACCACCAAGACTCTTCCTAGAGCTGGCTGTCTGGCCAAACTGAGCAATCAGGGGAGAAGGGCCTTGGTCAGGGAGGTGACCAAGAACCCGATGGTCACTCTGACAGGTTCCTCAGGGGAGATGGGAGAACCTTTCAGAAGGACAACCATCTCTGCAGCACTCCCCCTATCAGAACCTTTCTGGTAGAGTGGCCAGACGGAAGCCACTCCTCAGTAAAAGGCACATGACAGCCCACTTGGAGTTTGCCAAAAGGCACCTAATGACTCTCAGTCCATGAGAAACAAGATTATCTGGTCTGAAGAAACCAAGATTGAACTCTTTGGCCTGAATGCCAAGCATCACGTCTGGAGGAAACCTGGCACCATCCCTATGGTAAAGCATGGTGGTGGCATCATCATGCTGTGGAGATGTTTTTTAGCAGCAGGGACTGGGAGATTAGTCAGGATCGAGGCAAAGATGAACGGAGCAATGTACAGAGAGATCCTTGATGAAAACCTGCTCCAGAGCGCTCAGGACCTCATACTGGGGTGAAGGTTCACCTTCCAACAGGACATCTACCCTAAGCACACAGCCAAGACAATGCAGGAGTGGCTTCGGGACAAGTCTCTGAATGTCTTTGTGTGCCCAGCCAGAGCCCGGACTTGAACCCGATCGAACATCTCTGGAGAAACCTGAAAATAGCTGTGCAGCAACTCTCCCCATCCAACCTGACAGAGCTTGAGAGGATCTGCAGAGAAGAATGTGAGAAACTCCCCAAATACAGGTGTGCCAAGCTTGTAGCGTCATACCCAAGAAGACTCGATGCTGTAATCACTGCCAAAGGTGCTTCAACAAAGTACTGAGTAAAGGGTCTGAATACTTATGTAACAGTGGCGGTCAGTGGCATTTATGATGAGCCGTTCTTTTCATGAGCATGGCCTTATTTCTATTACAGCATGTTGGATGACTGTCATTCATATACCATTCACCCAGTTCAATGTAACATCGATAGGTTTAGGCTATTACATGATACTCAAGTTTTCCCTATACCCATCATTAGGTTTCTACAACCTAGCCTATGAATGAAAGTTTACAACGTAGGAGCACACAGGTCAGGAGAAAAATGTGAGATTACAGAGAGTGACACATGGACAGACAGTGACACATCCATTACCTCCTTGCACACTCTTGCCTGCATCTAGCTTATCTAGGGTGTAATCATTAGTCCAACAGTTGCAAACGAGAGTTTCTATTGGACGAATTCAGGTATTTTTTATCCCCATTTTGTTTGCTTCCGTTTAATAAACTTTTTTCAACAAAATCAGCAGAATGAATACAGGCCTGGTCACGCATAAACAAAGTTCACTTTCATAGCAACACTCTCCTCCTCCCCTTTTCCGTTCGTTTGTGGACTTCAATGAACAACACATCAGCTGTATTTGACCAGGCGAAAAAACCTTTCCAAGCCAAACCATGTCATAACCGCTACACACAGCCTACATCGTTGTCCCCATATTAGCTAAAGTAATGTCGTAGTCAACATAGCTAATAGAACTAATGCGTTAATAAACCTGCTACAATCATGCAGTAACGTTACAGTGTATAGTCAGTAAGCAGTTACACCGGCGGGCCCCGAAGGAAATAAATTAATAAAACCAAAAGCTTACCTTGACTTGGAAGAGTTCCAGTGTTGTGTTGGATAGTCATAGCCAGCTAGCTAACATAGCATCCCTCTGTTTGAGCCGGATGTTTGAGTAACTAAACTAGCCAGCTGCATTTGCTAGCTAAGTAAGTGGAACTGAAAGTGAAAAAGAAATGACACTCTCTCTCTCTCTCTCGCTTCTCCTTCATTTGTTAAAAACTGTTCAACTATTGTCCTTCTCTCTCTTTGAGTCAACTACTCACCACATTTTATGCACTGCAGTGCTAGCTAGCTGTAGCTTATGCTTTCAGGACTAGATTCATTCTCTGATCCTTTGATTGGGTGGACAACATGTCAGTTCATGCTGCAAGAGCTCTGATAGGTTGGAGGACGTCCTCCGGAAGTTGTCATAATTACTGTGTAACTCTATGGAAGGGGGTGAAAACCAAGAGCCTCCTAGGTTTTGTATTGATATCAATGTATCAAGAGGTGGACGGAAGCTACAGTGAGGGAAAAAAAGTATTTGATCCCCTGCTGATTTTGTACGTTTGCCCACTGACAAAGAAATGATCAGTCTATAATTTTAATGTTAGGTTTATTGGAACTGTGAGAGACAGAATAACAACAAAAAAATCCAGAAAAACGCATGTAAAAAATGTTATGAATTGATTTGCATTTTAATGAGGGAAATAAGTATTTGACCTCTCCGCAAAGCATGACTTAGTACTTGGTGGCAAAACCCTTGTTGGCAATCACAGAGGTCAGACGTTTCTTGTAGTTGGCCACCAGGTTTGCACACATCTCAGGAGGGATTTTGTCTCACTCATCTTTGCAGATCTTCTCCAAGTCATTAAGATTTTGAGGCTGACGTTTGGCAACTCGAACCTTCAGCTCCCTCCACAGATTTTCTATGGGATTAAGGTCTGGAGACTGGCTAGGCCACTCCAGGACCTTATTGTGCTTCTTCTTGAGCCACTCCTTTGTTGCCTTGGCCGTACGTTTTGGGTCATTGTCATGCTGGAATACCCACCCATGACCCATTTCCAATGCCCTGGCTGAGGGAAGGAGGTTCTCACCCAAGATTTGACGGTACAAGGCCCTGTCCATCGTCCCTTTGATGCGGTGAAGTTGTCCTTCCCCCTTAGCAGAAAAACACCCCCAAAGCATAATGTTTAAACCTCCATGTTTGACGGTGGGGATGGTGTTCTTGGATTCATAGGCAGCATTCCTCCTCCTCCAAACACGGCGAGTTCAGTTGATGCCAAAGAGCTCGATTTTGGTCTCATCTGACCACAACACTTTCACCCAGTTCTCCTCTGAATCATTCAGATGTTCATTGGCAAACTTCAGACGGGCCTGTATATGTGCTTTCTTGAGCAGGGGAACCTTGCGGGCGCTGCAGGATTTCAGTCCTTCACGGCATAGTGTGTTACCAATTGTTTTCTTGGTGACTATGGTCCCAGCTGCATTGAGATCATTGACAAGATCCTCCCATGTAGTTCTGGGCTGATTCCTCACCGTTCTCATGATCATTGCAACTCCACGTGTTGAGATCTTGCATGGAGCCCCAGGCCGAGGGAGATTGACAGTTATTTTGTGTTTCTTCCATTTGCGATGAATCGCACCAACTGTTGTCACCTTCTCACCAAGCTGCTTGGCGATGGTCTTTTAGCCCATTCCAGCCTTGTGTAGGTCTACAATCTTGTCCCTGACATCTTTGGAGAGCTCTTTGGTCTTGGCCATGGTGGAGAGTTTGGAATATGATTGATTGATTGCTTCTGTGGACAGGTGTCTTTTATACAGGTAACAAGCTGAGATTAGGAGCACTCCCTTTAAGAGTGTGCTCCTAATCTCAGCTCGTTACCTGTATAAAAGTCATCTGGGAGCCAGAAATCTTTCTGATTGAGAGGGGGTCAAATACTTATTTCCCTCATTAAAATGCAAATCAATTTATAACATTTTTGACATGCGTTTTTCTGGATTTTGTTGTTGTTATTCTGTCTCTCACTGTTCAAATAAACCTTCCATTAAAATTATAGACTGATCATTTCTTTGTCAGTGGGCAAACGTACAAAATCCTCCGGCTACACCATGGTGCTACTCTACAGAGTGCTGTTGAAGCTACTGTAGTCCATCATTGCAAAACAGTGTGTTTTAATAAATGATTTGGTGACATTATCTAAATAGGATAATCTTTTCAATGTTTTGGTCCTCCCCTTCCTCCTCCCGAGGAGCTTCCACTGTTATGTAAATGTGATATTTCCGTTTTTATTTTTAATAAATTAGCAAATATATGAAAAAATAACTGTTTTTGTTTTGTCAATAGGAGGTATTGTGTGTAGATTGATGAGGGGAAAAAACAATTGTATCAATTTTAGAATAAGGCTGTAACATAACAAAATGTGGAAAAAGTTGAATGTGACAACTGAAATGAGATATTTAATCAAAATCTTCTTTAATGTCCTAAAGCAAAAATATGCAAAAATAATACATTATCTGATGAAATTGCTTTAGGATGGGGCACAAGACAGGGATCAGGACCCAAACGTAACAGGTATCAGTATTGGTAAACATGAATATTTGCAGATGATCTCTTGATATATCTGACCAATATTGAAAATGCAATGCCCCCTTTGCTAAAAATATTTTCAGAATACTCAAAAATCTCAGGATATAAAATTAACGTTGAAAAAAAATGAAATAATGGCAATAGGATTTTTTTTTAAAGGAACTCATGATCTACCGCAATCCTTTAAGTGGATTACAAAAAATATTAAATTAAAACAATAATAATAAAGATAACTTTATTCCATTACTCAACAATATGAGTTAAATGGAATAATAATTAAATGAAATAATATTCCCATAAATCTTACAGGTAGAATAAACCTCTGTAGAATGGCATGGCTCCCAAAGTTTTTGTTTTTGTTTTCGGTAAATACCAATTGCCCCACTGAAGACATTCTTCGAAGAAATATACTCGGTCATAACAGACCGTATATGTGCAAATGAAGTTCATAGAATAAAAAGGAAAGTTTTACATGTTCCTAAGTCTGAGGGTAGTTATAACCTTCCAGACTTGCAATTGTATCAATTCGCTACCCAAGGCTTTTACTTGCGACATATAGTTAAATGCACTAAAGAGGAACAATGGGTACATATTGAAGATGGGCATGCTCATCCCCAGACACTTATTACATGTCTGTTTTCAAAGGATGAAGCTAAGAAGATTAACAACTTCCTAGTTAAGACTGCTATGGGCTCCCGAGTGGAGCAGCAGTCCAAGGCACTGCATCTCAGTGCTTGAGGCGTCACTACAGACCCCATGGTTCGATTCCATGTACGCATACCACGCTGCACCTTGGTCTGACCCGTCTCTCAACGATCGTGACAGAAGATCCCACCACCAACGGACCAAGCAGCGTGCCCAGGAGCAGCAGACACCCTGGACACAGGTGGGAAAGACATTTTGGACTTGGGAGGAGATATTGGCTGGTAGAGGACCCTGGGTGAAGGAGGAAGCCCAGGCAGGAGAGGAGAAACGGCGACTCAAAAGGACTCGGTCACGAAGAAAGCCCGAGAAGCAGCCCCCCCCAAAAAATTTTGCGGGGCACACGGGGTGGATGACGAGGCAGCAGGAGGCCGTGAAAGGGCTGACTATAGGAGGATGCCGCTAATTTAGAGGTCCTCCAAGATCTGCGGAACGAGAGTTTAAGAGAGGAGGCCACCACATTACGGGGGCTGATAGGGAGAATAAAGCAGGAGAGCTCCCTTAAAGAGGAGGCGCTGCAGGAGGCCCGTAGGGAGAAGGAAATAGTGGAGGCACGGAGAGAGGAGCTGGTCAGGCAACAAAAGGAGCATGTGTTCATTGAGGAACCTAGGTATGCTGAGATACGCACTGTCACCAGTGCACATTACATTTTACATTTTAGTCATTTAGCAGACGCTCTTATCCAGAGCGACTTACAGGAGCAATTAGGGTTAAGTGCCTTGCTCAAGGGCACAACGACAGATTTTTCACCTAGTCGGCTCGGGGATTAGAACCAGCGACCTTTCGGTTACTGGCACAACGCTCTTAACCACTAAGCTACCTGCCCAGTGCATCCTGTTCCAGCGCCCTGCATGTGCCGTGCGAAAGTGGGCATCCAGCCAGGAAGGGTTGTGCCAGCTCTAAGCTCCAGACATCCAGTGCGCCTCCACAGCCCGGTACGTCCCGTACCTGCTCCCCGCACCAAACCAGTGGTGCGTGTATCCAGTCCAGTACGGCCCGTACCTGCCTCCCGCACCAAACCAGTGGTACGTGTGTCCAGTCCAGTACGGCCCGTACCTGCTCCCCGCACCAAACCAGTGGTGCTTGTCGCCAGCCCGGTAAGCCCCATACCTGTTCCCCGCACCAAACCTGTGGTGCGTGTATCCAGTCCAGTACGGCCCGTACCTGCTCCCCGCACCAAACCAGTGGTGCATGTCGCCAGCCCGGTACGCCCCATACCTACTCCCCGCACCAAACCAGTGGTGCGTGTCGCCAGCCCGGTAAGCCCTGTACCTGCTCCCCGCACCAAACCAGTGGTGCGTGTCGCCAGCCCGGTACGCCCCGTACCTGCTCCCCGCACCAAACCAGTGGTGCGTGTATCCAGTCCAGTACGGCCCGTACCTGCCTCCTGCACCAAACCAGTGGTGCGCATATCCAGTCCAGTACGGCCCGTACCTATTCCCCGCACCAAACCAGTGGTGCGTGTCGCCAGCCCGGTACGCCCCGTACCTGCTCCCCGCACCAAACCAGTGGTGTGCGTATCCAGTCCGACACGGCCCGTGCCTGCTCCTCGCACCAAACCAGTGGTGCGTGTCTCCAGTCCGGCACGACCCGTGCCTGCTCCTCGCACAAGACCAGTGGTCGTCAGCCCAGTGGACCAGTGGACGTCAGCCCCTCTCCAGGTTCGGGGTCTCCCACACCAGGGTCCAGACAGGGCTTGGTGCATCGTGGGAAGAAGGAGAGGGGAAGCATCGCTCTGAGGTCCAGACCAGACCAGGGGCGCAACGGGGAGGCAGAAAGGGAGAGGTCATCACGCCCGGAGCCAGATCCGCCTCCGAGGCTGAATGCCCACCCGGACCCTCCCCTAACGAGTCAGGTTGGTGCGGCCGGAGTACGCACCTTTGGGGGGGGGGGGGGTACTTTCACGCCCTGATCGAGAGAACTCTTGTTGGTTGGGTCAGAGTGTGAGTTCAGTTTGAGATCTATGTTATTAGATTCTATGTTTAGGTTCTAGTAGGTGTATTTCTATGTTTGGCCAGGTGTGATTCCCAATCAGAGGCAGCTGTCGCTCGTTGTTTCTTATTGGGGATCATACTTAGGTAGCCTGGTTGCCTACCTTAGTTGTGGGATCTTGACTCGTGTTTGTGTTCCTGTTAGGCTTGTTGTGAGTATAGCCAATAGGACTTCACGTTATGTTGCTTTTGTTGTTTTGTCAAGTGTTTATCTTCGTTAATAAACATGTACGCATACCACGCTGTACCTTGGTCTGACCCGTCTCTAAACGATCATGACAACATCAGAGCAACCTTGAGGGAATCTTATTTGAGTCAGAAAATGATGTTCATATGATAGGGAAGATATACAAAACCTTGCATATCCAAATGACAATATCTTAGAAAACAATATAAACTATTGGAACCAAGACTGAAAAAGTACTGATGTGGAGGGAAAGTTGGAGCATTACTAACAAAATTACAGTTAACGGAAATGTACGCTTAATCCAGTATATGGTAATGTATAGAATTTATTATACGAGAGACAAAATTCACAAATTCTATAGCACAATAACAGTCTTGTCTAAAGTGTAATAATGACTCAATAATCCATGCTTTCCGGGAATACTATACATTTCGGAACTTGTGGGCGGAGCTAGAAAACTGGCTGTCAGAAGTATTACAATGTAAGCATACAGTTGAAGTTGGAAGTTTACATACACCTTAGCCAAATACATTTAAACTCATTATTTCACCACCTGACATTTAATCCTTGTAAATATTCCCTGTCTTAGGTCAGTTAGGATCACCACTTTATTTTAAGAATGTGAAATGTCAGAGTAATAGTAGAGAGAATTATTTATTTAAGCTTTTATTTCTTTCATCGCATTCCCAGTGGGTCAGAAGTTTACATACACTCAATTAGTATTTGGTAGCATTGCCTTTAAATTGTTGAACTTGGGTCAAACATTTTGGATAGCCTTCCACAAGCTTCCCACAATAAGTTGGGTGAATTTTGACCCATTCCTCCTGACAGAGCTGATGAAACTGAATCAGGATTGTAGGCTTCCTTGCTCGCACACGCTTTTTCAGTTCTGCCCACACATTTTCTATAGGATTGAGGTCAGGGCTTTCTGATGGCCACTACAATACCTTGACTTTGTTGTCCTTAAGCCATTTTGTCACAACTTTTGAAGTATACTTGAGGTCATTGTCGATTTGGAAGACCCATTTGCGACCAAGCTTTAACTTCCTGACTGATGTCTTGAGATGTTGCTTCAATATATTCACCTAATTTTCCTTCCTCATGATGCCATCTATTTTGTGAAATGCACCAGTCCCTCCTGCAGCAAAGCACCCCAACAGCATGATGCTGCCACCCCCGTGCTTCACGGTTGGGATGGCGTTCTTCGGCTTGCAAGGCCCCACTTTTTCCTCCAAACATAACGATGGTCATTATGGCCAAACAGTTCTATTTTTGTTTCATCAGACCAGAGGACATTTCTCCAAAAAGTACAATCTTTGTCCCAATGTGCAGTTGCAAACCGTAGTCTGGCTTTTTTATGGCGGTTTTGGAGCAGTGGCTTCTTCCTTGCTGAGCGGCCTTTCAGGTTATGTCGATATAGGACTCGTTTTCCTGTGGTTATAGATACTTTTGTACCCGTTTCCTCCAGCATCTTCACAAGGTCCTTTGCTGTTGTTCTGGGATTGATTTGCACTTTTCGCACCAGAGTACGTTCATCTCTAGGAGACAGAACGTGTCTCCTTCCTGAGCGGTATGACGGCTGCGTGGTCCCATGGTGTTTATACTTGCGTACAATTGTTTGTACAGATGAACGTGGTACCTTCAGGCGTTTGGAAATCGCTCCCAAGGATGAACCAGACTTGTGGAGGTCTACCATTTTTTTTCTGAGGTCTTGGCTGATCTCTTTTGATTTTCCCATGATGTCAAGCAAAGAGGCACTGAGTTTGAAGGTAGGCCTTGAAATACATCCACAGGTACACCTCCAATTGACTCAAATTATGTCAATTAGCCTATCAGAAGCTTCTAAAGCCATTACATCATTTTCTGGAATTTTCCAAGCTGTTTAAAGACACAGTCAACTTAGTGTATGTAAACTTCTGACCAACTGGAATTGTGATACAGTGAATTATAAGTGAAATGTTGGAAAAATTACTTGTGTCATGCACAAAGTAGATGTCGTATCCGACTTACCAAAACGATAGTTTGTTAACAAGAAATGTGTGGAGTGGTTGAAAAACGAGTTTTAATGTCTCCAACCTAAGTGTATGTAAACTTCCGACTTCAACTGTACTTTTAATCCGTCTATCTGCATATTTCATGACCTGGCATATTGGAGTGTAGTGAGATACCCGATGGGTTGGACGAGTCTCTTCTCATCACTTATCTTGAAAAAAAGTATACTAAAAACGTGGAAATAAATCAAAACCGCCATTATTAACACTGGAAAAATCGAATGATTAATTATTGAAATATTGAAATAGCATGGGCGACCGAGGAAAAACTAATTGATACAATTTAAGGCCAAGTGTCAAACAATAATGCAGGCACTAGGGATGGGGGTGTGAGCATGCGGGTCTAGGTAGATGAGATGTTGTCATTGTTTATATGCGTCTGTATACATTTGTATATTGATTAATTACATAAGTAATTTCTCCATTCTGTGCGTATTAGGCCCTAGTCATTCTATGAACAAAAACAATTAGCTAGATTGCATTGCCCAACTAGTCTACGACTGCTAAATAACCTATCCTGTTCATTAACCTGTTGTTGGCAAGCTGTGTTGTAATGCCTTTCAAAATATGTGACTCGTTTCAGGATTCTAGGCGTATGTTGCGCGTCACTACTTCACATGAGAGGCATTTGAACGTAAACTAATTTTTTTTATCAAAATACGTTTTTTGGCAGAAATGCCTTCTGGAAAATGTTTACTTTCATGTGCCTTAATAACAAACTTTTGTGCCATCTGAAAATACGAATAAAATTGCTAAATTACAGGAACCTTCCCGCTAACCATGATTGGCTGAGATAATGGATGGCCTGGACATGCCAAGATATGAGTTAGGATTTGTCTGCTATGTAGCACGCTTATGTCTATAACTTGAGCTGGTCAGTATTTGTAGGTAATCCTTTCTAACACTGCTTTTTTTGAAAGATAGCATGTAGGAGAACTGTAAAACTCCATTTTCTGGAGGACCGAGATTTGAAATCAGTGGAATGCCCGGTGGAATTAGACTCCGACAGCTAAGGAGGGAGAAAATTCTGGCGTTTGATTGCTAATATGCAGAGGCAGAAGAAAAGAGAACACACAGAAGGCTGTTGTATAAAACACCTGTCTCCGGATAACATCTTCAAACTAAGGGCAACCATGGCATCCGAGACAGATAAGGAGAAGCGTCCATTCATATATACGGGTAAGATAGTCTAGCTAACTACATTTTCAGATATTATAAGTTTCTAATTTTGTCTGAAAGTTGTTTTCATTTCAAGTTAAAGCGTACTGTTAGCTAGCTACCTAGTGTTAGCTGGCTGGCTCTCTAGCTAACATTACGTGTATGATCTGTTTAGTAATATTATTTGTACCTCAGAGCCATTTGCATTTCTAATTATAGCCTAATGTTAGCTAGCTAGCTAACATTGAAACTGGTTGGTTAGCTACCTGCAGATTCATGCAGGGTAGTAACGTTATGAGTTGAGATTATGGTTAATTGTTTAGCTAGCTACATGTCTAAACAAAACGCTCTACTATGCAAGTAACCATTTCACTGCACCTTCTGTATCCTGTGCATGTGACAAATCAACTTTGATTTGATTTGATATAGTATGTGTTTACCAGGGACGGTAATGTGAAGAACATGACCTGCACCAAAGTCAAACTAGTGAGAGACTAGTCAAGGATCATATCACCTTACCTGTCACCCTAGACCCACTTCAATTTGCTTACTGCCACAATAGATCACACTGCACACTGCCCTATCCCATCTGGACACGAGGAATACCTATGTAAGAATGCTGTTAATTGACTATAGCTCAGCATTCAACACCATAGTACCCTCCAAACTCATCATTAAGCTCGAGGCCCTGGGTCTGAACCCCGCCCTGTGCAACTGGGTCCTGGACTTCCTGACGGGCCGCCCCCAGGTGGTGAAGGTAGGAAACAACATCTCCACTTTGCTGATCCTTTGCAGATGCACAATTGAGAGCATCCTGTCGTGCTATATCACCGCGTGATACGGCAACTGCACCGCCCGCAACTGCAGGGCTCTCCAGAGGGTGGTGCGGTCTTCCAAACGCATTACCGGGGGCAAACTACCCGCCCTCCAGGACACCTACAGCACCTGATGTCACAGGAAGGCCAAAAAGATCATCAAGGACAACAACCACCCGAGCCACTGCCTGTTCACCCTGCTATCATCCAGAAGGCGAGCTCAGTACAGGTGCATCAAAGCTGGGACAGAGAGACTGAAAAACAGCTTCTATCTCAAGGCCATCAGACTGTTCAATAGCCATGTTAAGTAAAAAATTGATGAGTAAAAAATAAATAATAGCAAATAATTAAAGAGCAGCAGTAAAATAAAAATAACAGTAGGAAGGCTTTATA